>NW_027042658.1:0-1200000 GCF_036370985.1 Arxiozyma heterogenica | reverse complement strand
AATATCTACATTATTATGGATTTATCATTCCAGAAAACACCAATTCTATAAAGCTGCAGAAATCTTATATGCATTATCCATATCAGATTTTGAGATTAAATTGCATGAAAGAATTGAATTCTTAGCTCGTGCTAATGGATTCTGTAATAGTGATTGTCCACCTAGTGAAAAGCAAGATATGGTTCGTTTATCTGGCATAATTAAGGAATTATTTGATGTTACTAGTGTTCAAGATGATACTTTAGCCTTAGTACTAACTGACACTAGAATTGATGAAGACACAAAAAAAGATTTGGTTAAACAACTGGATGGAAATATTTTATCAGTAAGTGATTTGTTTAATGATTATGCTGTTCCGTTGGGTTATCATGAAGTAGCTTTGAATATATTTAAAATATCCGATTTTAGAGATCAAGAAGAAATCATGGCTAAATGGGAAGAATTATTTGAGTCACTAAAAAGAGAAGTCAAATTTGATGGCAAGATGGAAGACTCTATTAATTTTATCAATCTTTTATCCAATGTTGTCATTAAGGTTGGCAGGAAAATTCATATTTCAGAATTTGCATTTCCTGTATCAGAATTATTTCCTAGAATATGTGATTTGTTTGATCAAAACTTACCAAAGGAGCATATTAAAGCTGGATCAATAATATCAATATTTATTTCATCACAAGTATCTTACAATAAATTATACTATATACTTAAAGATTTAATTGAAACAAGAAATTCTTCAAACGAGTTATTTAAACAAGAGATGGTATATTTGATTAAAGAATGGTATCAAAATGATAGAAAATTAAGAGATTCCGTGTCTTCTGATGCAATCTCAAATTTAACTGAATACAGTATTGAGAATGATCCAATTGAAAGATACTACAGAAAAATATCATCAAACTAATATGATAATAATTATTTTTAATTCAAAAACAAATATGAATGGGGTAGAAGTAACAATAAGATGGAAGGCGTATTATGTTATTACATCTAAAAATAAATTGTGTTCTTGATATGTAGAGAATAGAATGGATGTATTGTAGTAAATAAATATACACTATAGATTCTGTTTGTTTTATTTTATTTTATTTAAAAGCAATATATATATGAATGCATTTGTGATCTTCTACTCGAATAATTAAATATCTTGTATGTTTAAATAGATAAAGGAATAATTATACATTGTTTTAATAAAAAAAAACTTGATATATATTGATTGAATATGTAGATATATGTGTTGTATATATGTAGAAAGAAAAATATGTAGAGAGAAGAAAGCTAGTTAAATAAAAGGATAAGGAGAGATAGATTAATAGTATCACCATTATAAGCTAGAAAGAAAACAGAGGTATATTTCGTAATCAATTAGGTCTATTTTTGACTTTGTTAGACTATGATGAGTTACTACTGCTCTTTATTAATAAATCTCAACATCATACGACTTCCTAAAGAATTAGAAAAAAAGAGTATCACTATATTTAATTATCAAGAGTATTGTGACTTTTGATGAGCTTTATTGTCCATTGTGATTAGTATCATTATTGTTTCCTTGTATTTTTGTATTATTTTATTGAAAAACATGATTGTATAGATCAAAAAACTAAAAAAAATTAGAATCCAATAAAAGGATGAAACAACTTGTACTAGGTGTAGTAATAGGCTTTACTGTGTATATGTGATACTAGCATTGTAAAAAATCATAATATGCATGATATATTATAACGCAATGAAGGAAGAAGATAAGAGAGGGAAAGGGAAAAGAAAATTAAAAAGAAGAGTAAGTATAATGATGTTGTAGTAAAGGAATTAATATTTCAATATGTTTTGTAAATTTTTTATTTATACCCAAAAGTATTTTCTCCTGAATAAGTTACATATAGAAACCCATCAGAATCCTTATACTCTTGATAGATGGCAGACATTAAAGCTGCGGTAGGTGGCAAAGTGTCATTAACAAAAATAAATATAGCTTTTTCTGGTGGTAGCATAATTCTTTTTCTTATGACATAAACAAATTGCCCAACAGTTAAGTCTGCTGGTACTAAATATTTCCTTTTGTCAATTTCAGGTATATCAGATTTCTCTGCACGTTCACAGATAACTGGGATTCTATTCTTAAACTTATCTGATATTCTCTCTGATTCAGCTTTTCTTTTTTCAAAGGGAAATTCTGATTTGAAGGATGATTTCATTGTTAGGTTAAAATTAATAGTTGGACTTTCTTATACGGGCTACCAATGAATATAATATTTTTTATTATTATGATGAGACACGTATATATATATATATATATATATATATATATATATATATATGTGTGTGTGTGTGTGTGTGTAAGTGTATATGCGATATAAATTAATCTATTTTAATTTTATTAACAAACCCTTATTTCTATCTTAAGATTTAATTCACCGTATAAGTGGTTGCACCTTCCTTTTATAAACTAGTGTACTGTATATACATACGTACGGCTGTAAGAAATAAGACGTACATTATACACAGTCCTATTAACTGAATTTCTTTTGGTTCACCTCGCTCTACAAACGTGTTTTAGACAAAATGGTAAAGTGCCATCTAAACACACTTCTCTTATTTTTTCCTTAGTATTTTTTTGCAGTCTTTATCAGCCGTCCCAACTGCAGAAAGCAGAAATTGGAAGAAGAAAAAAGGTAAACGAACGAATAAATGAAAAAGTAAATAAAATGACATAAGTTTCAAGAACGATCGATTTAAATAAACGATATATAAATTTTATATTGCTTTCTATATTAGTTTCATATTCTTGTTTTATTCATTTACTTAATTATACATAAGAGTAAAATTACAGAGACAAATTAGCAACATATCGATAAAAAATATAAATATATTTAGATGCTTTCTCATCGTTATTTATTTCTATTCTTGTCTATAATTGTTGCATCAACTAATTTTGTTTTTTTATTATTTAATTAATTAATATCGATTTTATTTTTTTTCTTGGTGCACTTATAATTTAAAGATCTTCAATTTGAAAGCTGTATCATTAATAGTCTGTTCTTCATCTGCAATGGCATCAGTTCTAGAACCATCATATCTTGTGACATTGGATCTACAAATCTTGTTCAACATGGTACCATGTTCCTTAACAATCTTTTCAAAACCAATGGTATCGTTGGTCAATTCATATTGAACAAGAACATCGTCAGTAGCTTCCAAACCACATTTCTTTCTCAATTTCTGGATTCTGTTAACTAATTCTCTAGCTAAACCTTCAGTTTTTAATTCAGGGTAGATATTAACATCCAAGACGATCAAAACGTCTTGATCAGTTCTAGTTTCTTGACCAGAGGCAATAGCAGACTCTGGTAAACCTCTGATGACATTTAAGTCACCTTTGACCAACTCAATACCAGCAACTACAAGCTTACCGGTCTTTAGATACTCTTTGACTTCGTCTGAACTAACAAATGGTAAACCATCCTTTACCTTCTTCACGTCTTTCTTTAATTTCTTACCTAAGACTGGCCAATCAGCAACAGCCCTGTATTCAACACCGTATTTCTCCTCGTCAGAAGTGATAATGATATCACGGACATTTAATTCTTCAACAATATAGCTCTTTAAAGCCTCGATGTCTTTTAAGTATTCTTTATCATTGTGTAAAATAACTAGAGTCTTCAATGGGGTCTTTAAAGAGATGGTCTTCTTTTCACGGATGTTTCTACCTAATTCAATGACCGATTGCATTCTGGAGACAGCGGTTTCAATAGCTTCATCGAAAAATTCCTTTCTAACTTCTGGGTAAGATAAGAAATGAACAGATCTGCCATCTTTAGTAAACTGAGAAAGAACTTCTGGAGTAATGTACTCTTTCAATCTCATGTAAATACCATCAGACAAGAATGGGGTAAATGGAGCCATAGCACGGACGAAGGTGAATAAAGCTTCAAACAAAGTGTTCAAAGCCTTCAAACAATCTTCAAGACCGTTCTCACCCTTCAAACGACGACGGTTAAATCTAATGTACCAGTTCGTTAATTCATCAATAAAATGTAATAATTTGGGAACAACAGTGTATAGCTTGTATGCAGCCATTTCTTGGTGAATATATTGGACTAAGGATTGTAAAGAAGCTAAAATCCATCTATCCATTACGTTGTCACTGGTGACGGTTGGGTCATATTTGAAATCAACATTAGAACTCTTCTTTAATAAAGTAATTTGACCTTCTAAGAACTTGTAGGAATTCCACCATGGTAATAATACTTTAGATACGACTTCCTTGACACCCTCTTCCTTGAATTTCAAACTTTCAGCCTTTAAGACTGGAGAGTTAATTAAGTATAATCTTAAAGCATCTGCACCATATTTGTCCAAAACAATATTTGGATCTGGATAATTTTTCAAAGATTTAGACATCTTTCTACCATCAGCAGCTAAGACAATACCAGAAACAATAACGTTTTGGTAAGGAACTTTACCAAATAAATGAGTACCTAACACAGATAAAGTGTAGAACCAACCTCTAGTTTGATCTAAACCTTCAGAAATAAAGTTAGCTGGGACTCTTTCGAAAAATTTTTCAGTATTTTCGAATGGATAGTGTTGAGAAGCGTATGGCATAGAGCCAGATTCAAACCAACAATCAAAAACTTCTTCAACTCTCTTTAATTGACCCTTGCCTTGTTTAGATGGGATAGTTAACTTATCAATAATATCACGGTGTAAGTCAGTGATGCCAGTAACACCAGTCAATTCTTCTAATTCTGCTATGGAACCAACACAGACGATTTCTTCAAAGTCATCAGAAACCCATAGTGGGATTGGAGTACCCCAGTATCTGTTTCTTGAAATGTTCCAGTCACGGGCGTTAGAAATCCAATTAGCAAATCTTTTTTCTTTGATGTTATTTGGAACCCAGTTAGATTCCAAGACAGATTCTAACATCTTTGGTGCAATTTCTTTAACACGGACGAACCAGGCTGGAACACTACGGTAAAGTAATGGAGTATCAGATCTCCAACAGAATGGATATGAATGGCGAATTTGACTAGCTAATAATAAGTTACCAGTAGCAGTTAAATGCTTAATGATTAGTTTATCGGCGTCTTTAACATAAATACCAGCAAAATCAGTGACATCAGCAGTAAATTTACCAGAATCATTAACTGGGTTGGGGAATGGAGAATCTTCTGAAATAATGCCATGATTCAAACATACATTGTAATCCTCTTCACCAAAGGCAGGAGCATTATGGACAATACCAGTACCAGAGTCGGAAGTAACATAATCATCAGAAATAACTCTGAAAGCAGTATCCTTAAATTGTTCATAGAAATATGGGAATAATGGTTCATAATGAATGCCTACTAAATCAGAACCCTTAATCTTTTCAACAACCTTGTATTTAGCATCCTTTGGTTTCTTATATAAAGATTTGATTAAAGATTCTAATAAGATGTAATGAGCATCTTTGGTTTCATCATAGATCTTAACATATTCAAAATCCGGATTAACACATAATGCCATGTTTGATGGTAAGGTCCATGGAGTAGTAGTCCAAGCAACCAAGTAAGTGTTTTTTTCACCTTTAACTTTAAAACCAATAGTGACAGCTGGGTCAACGACATCCTTATAGTTTTGTTGAGCCTCGAAATTACTCAATGGTGTAGTTAAACCAGTAGAATAAGGCATGACCCTAAAACCACGGTACACTTGGTTTTTGTCATATAATTGTTTGAAAGCCCACCAAACAGATTCCATAAATGATGGATACATGGTCTTGTAATCGTTATCAAAGTCAATCCAACGACCTAAACGACCAATAGTCTTTCTCCAGTCAGCAGCATAAGTCATGACAATGGATCTACATTCGTTGTTGTAGTTTTCCAAACCATAGTCAAAGACATCTTGCTTGTCTTTAATGCCTAATTTCTTGTCAATAATGTGTTCAATTGGAACACCATGAGTATCCCAACCAAATCTTCTTTCGACATGATGACCAGTCATGGTGGCATATCTTGGAACAATATCTTTAATAGTGGAGGCTAGAATGTGACCATAGTGTGGGGTACCAGTGGCAAATGGAGGACCATCAAAGAACGAGAATTCAGGTTTGTCCTTTGTTAACTCTAAAGAGGTGTGGAAAGCATCGATTTCTTCCCAGAAGGCAAGAACATTTTCTTCCTCCTTTGGAAAAGAAAAGTGAGATGTATTTTCAGACATCGTACTTATTACTGTAGTTGATCTTTTTTTACAAGGGGAACAAGAATAGCTTGTAACAATTTTAAGGATGGCTCTATGCTTTCAATCTTTTAGTAAGCCATGAGAACCATTTTAACAAATAGAAAATTTGTTCAACATCAATGAAAAATTTCCAATGTCCTTTGAGAAAATTGGAAGCAATGAAAAATTTTGTTTTTTTTTATTCTTCTGTCGCGCGTCGCAAATTGTCGCCCATAAAAAAATGAAAAAAAAAAATAAATAAGTAAATAAAAAAAAATAAAAGGAAAAGTAGAAGAATATTATGTTCAGTATACTAAATTAAAATGATAAAAAATTTTCGTCATAAGTTTAATTTGTTTACACATTTTTGAACTTCTTTAATTTTTAATTAAAAAAGTTGAAACAGTGATGCATTTTTGTATGACTGTGCTAAAGTGTTATAGCTAGATTGGGCTTCGTAAAAGAGGTGTAAATTGGAACTAAGGAATATGAACATTTTAATTTATAGAGGTGATAATGTAAAGGTAGAAAAATTAAAACCAAATTAATGAGAGTTTAAATATAATATTGATTTGAATATTGACCATAGAAGCTATGTGTTGGATAATCATTTGATAATTTTGTAGTCAATTTATAGAATCGTTAGACAATGTAAACATTCAATAATTTCTAGTTCTATAGTTGATAAATGGGTTACTAATCATTTTAAAGTATCTTTTATTAATTGAAAGAAACATATGGGAGAATCTGTATAAAATGAACTATATATAAGTATATATGAATTTTTTTTTATTTTTTTTTGTCTAAACTAATTTTCTCCTTCTCTTCTTTGTTAACTTCTTTTCATTTCCTTAATAGTCTACGTAACTTTGTTTTATTTTTTTTTTGTATAGATTGAAATTATTATTAGTCAACTTCTTCTACTGTAGGACCTGATTCATCTTGAGAAACACCATGTGGTGGATGTTGATCACCAGTCCCACTAGATGCTCCAGATGCACCTGTAGATTCGTAAAATTTGGTCATTATGGGATTGGCAATAGATTCTAAGTGTTTTTGTTTATCTTTATACTCTTCAATTGAGGCTGCTTGAGAGATATCTAGCCAGTTAATTATCTCTTTTGCAGCCTCTTCTATCTTTTTTGCTTCAGCTTCTCCAACTTTTTCTTTGAAATCATTTTCACTAACAGTATTCTTTAAAGAAAACACATATGATTCTAATTGATTCTTAGTTTGAATGCGTTCAGCTTCCTTTTCATCTTCAGCTTTAAACCTTTCAGCCTCAGACACCATCCTTTCGATATCTTCCTTTGATAATCTACCTTTATCATTTGTAATGGTAATCTTATTTGTTTTGCCTGTACCCTTTTCCAAAGCAGACACATTTAATATACCATTAGCATCTATATCAAAAGTAACGTCAATCTGAGGTATACCCCTTGGTGCGGGTGGAATACCAGATAACTCAAATTTACCCAATAGATTATTATCCTTGGTTCTCGTTCTTTCCCCTTCAAACACTTGAATAAGGACACCTGGTTGGTTATCTGCATAAGTCGAAAATGTTTCGGATTTTTTGGTTGGGATAGTGGAATTTCTTGGAATTAATTTTGTCATTATACCACCAGCAGTTTCAATTCCTAAAGATAAAGGAGCCACATCTAGTAGTAATAAATCCTGGGTCTTTGATGAGGTATCGCCTGTTAATATTGCAGCTTGCACCGCTGCACCGTAGGCCACTGCTTCATCCGGGTTAATCGATCTATTTGGCTCTTTCCCATTGAAGAAATCCGACACCAATTTGTGGATCTTGGGAATTCTAGTGGATCCACCAACTAAGACAATTTCATCAATTTGAGATTTATCTAATTTAGAATCTTTAATGACCCGGTCTACAGGATCCAGTGTTGATCTAAACAAGTCGGAACATAACTCTTCAAACCTTGCTCTTGTGATAGACGTGTAAAAATCGATACCTTCAAACAAAGAATCTATTTCAATTGAAGTCTGTGTGGCTGAAGATAAAGCTCTTTTGCCCCTTTCTGCAGCAGTCCTCAATCTTCTTAAAGCTCTTTGATTCTGTGTGATATCCTTTTTATTTTTTCTTTTGAATTCGTTTGCAAGGTGTGTTACTAATCTATTATCGAAATCTTCGCCACCCAAATGAGTATCACCAGCAGTAGCTCTGACTTCAAAGACACCTTCATCGATGGAGAGCAAAGAAACATCAAAGGTTCCACCACCTAGATCAAAGATTAAGACCTCATGGTCTGTAGATCCCTTCTTATCCAGACCATAAGCTATAGCAGCGGCAGTAGGTTCATTGATAATACGTAGAACATTTAAACCAGCTATAGTTCCTGCATCTTTAGTCGCTTGTCGTTGAGAATCATTAAAGTAAGCAGGGACAGTGACGACTGCATCTTTTATTGTTCCACCCAAGTAGTGCTCTGCGGTCTCCTTCATTTTCAGTAAAACCATTGAAGAGATTTCTTCTGGTGTGAAAGTTTTAATTTCGCCCTTGAATTCGACTTGGATGATAGGTTTTCCCTGTCTATTGATGACTTTAAAAGGGAAATGTTTAATATCATTAGAGATATCTGGATCATCAAATTTTCTACCGATCATTCTTTTGGCATCAAAAACGGTATTGTGAGGGTTCAATGCAGCTTGATTTTTTGCTGCATCTCCGATTAACCGTTCAGTGTCTGTGAAGGCTACATAGGATGGAGTAGTACGGTTACCTTGGTCATTGGCGATGATTTCTACTCTATTGTTTGTGAAGTGCGCAACACAAGAATAAGTAGTACCAAGATCAATTCCAATGGCTCTTATCATGTTAAAATAAAATAAAATAAAATAAAATATATATCAGGTCAATTATGGTGGGATTAGTGATTTAAAATCAAAAGTTAATAAAAAAAATAAAAGGATACTTGCTATTAATAATTCCACACATACGAAAGTAACATTAATTTAAGAAGAGGAAGAGGCTATAAGTGAAAAAAATAAAAGGACTAAAAAAAAGAAAATAAATATAACATGAGTAAATACATACATATATATATATATATATGTGTGTGTGTGTGTATACGTATATAGATTATTAAAGGAAGAGTAGAATAGATAAATAAATAAATAAAGTATTTACTGAAGCAAAGTCCATGTATATATCAGATGCATACTGTTATATGTGACCCTAGAAGAAGATTAAAAATATTGAACATCCCTTTTCCCTTCATGTTTCAAGATGACGTAGAAAGAAATAAAGGATATACAGAAAGAACTATGGAAGGGGTCCAAAGAGTTGGTAGAATGCCTTCATTTGAAAACTTCTATTCAAATGTAAACAAGGGTATTCAAAATATCATTCTGGGGAAAATCTGTTGAATGTTGAATCAGTATAAATGGAGAGGAGAGGCGATAGGACTGTTTTCTCTTTTCTTTTTTTATTAAATGTCTTTAAATTTTTGGTTTAAAATAAAAAAAAAAGTAAAAAAAAAGCGTCACAACAAGAACAAAACAATAATTAATTGAATACAATGAGGTCCAATTTTTTGCATAACAGCTAAAAGTGTTGAGAATGAGCGCCTGTAGTCATTGGATATACAGTAAACATTCTCAATATTACATCAAATAGATTTAGTATACAAAATTATAATAAAGTTCCTTGGTTTTTCTTATTTACGTATATAATGTATAACGATAAAATAGAGAGGATGAGCAAGGGAAGAAACATGATATAGAAAAAATGTTGGCTTTATATATTTTCATATCTGGTCTATCTCGTCTCCGTACAACAACAAATTTATGATAAAGTTTGTTTACGTCTACTGATAAGCAAACAATACATCTCCACTTTTTACTTATCAATTAATGCTTACTAAAATGTAATTGGTCTATTATTTATTCTAGAACGTTCAATTCCAGCAAAAAGATATTAATATATATATATATATATAATTTGTAATTTATATACACTATCCTCCTCTTTATCTAATTAAGTCAAAATGCATTACTAGAATCTTTCCACAAACACAACAACCTTTTTTTATTTTTTTATTTTTGAAAACGTTTAAACACATTACAGACTCTTTCAGTCTCCTCTTGCTATTCTTGCTTTTCTTCAACACTTCCATTTAAAGAACATAAGTGTAAGGAACCTAACTGGATATCCAGTAGATACGCAAGTTCGAGGGTAACCCCCGAGTGTTTGGGTGGAGGATTGATACAGCCATGTGCGCAGTGGCTCGTATAAGGTATTGAATCTGATTGAGGGATTTCCAGGGAGTGATAGTTATATCAGATCTTATCAAGAGGCCTTTGATTATTGAGAGATATGCCAGGGGTAATCGTCTTATTTAAATACATCTTAGTAATGATATTGAGAGGCAACTCTTGATATCATACAACAAGAACAACAAGAGGAAGAAGAAGTAATACAATATCAGGGTTATTAATTAGTAATCTATAGAGCTTACATAAGAGTGTTTATACTTATACTAATTGATATGATTCATTCATTTACATACAACAACTCTTACAATAAGCTTTTGGATTTCTTAGCAAACAGAAACAACAAAACTTTTATCTCTCTATATCTCTTTTCATTCGATCATAAACGTTCATTACACATAAAAAGACAAAAAAAAAAGAAAAAAACAAAGAAAAAAAGACCAAAATAAAAAGAAACGACTTCAATCAATCCAAAAAAAAAAACTCCGAACTTTTCTTACCAAAATAATGTGTGGTGTACGGATGCACTTTAACAGTCTTGAACAGTGTTTGAAAAAGAAACAATTGACAATTGTTTCTTTTTCATAATTAGTAATCTACAATAAAAACAAAATTAAACAAATTTCCAAAAAAAAACAAAAAAATTTCTTTTGTAGGTCACACACCCTGATATCTTTTTATTTTCTTCTCTTTTCTGTTCTTTTACTTTCACTATTGATTTTAGCAAGGTTTGTAAGTTAATCTGTTGAATTGTTTTCTATATATAATACTGTCAAATAAGATTTCATATGGTGTGGCCTTTCTTCATCTCAAAATAGCCAAGAGATTTTTTTATTATTAATACCATTATCTACTCATTCATTTCGTCTATTTTCGAATATAAAACAAAACAAAGCAAAACAAAACAACAGTAAAAAAGATAGATATGTCTACGGCAACCTATGATCAAATAGAAATAGAAGATATGACATTCCATCCAGAGTCTCAACTATTCACATATCCATGTCCATGTGGTGACAGATTTGAGATTCTTATAGATGATATGGTCTATGGTGAAAATATTGCAGTATGCCCTAGCTGTTCTTTAATGATCGATGTCATCTTTGAGCCAGAAGATCTAATTCAATATTTTGAAGAGGCTGGTATCGAACCACCTACTGAATTAACTGTTACTGCTTAAATATAATACAATACAAGCTAGAATAATTCATACTAGACTAATCCACTAGTAATATTGTTTTGATGCTCACTAAAAAAAATAATGGTCAGTAGAAAGAAAGGAGGAAAAAAGAGAAAAAATAATAATATACAATATCGTTACACATGTATACAGTTTAAGGTTAATCATATTATTCAGACCAATTGTATAATTGCCAAAGAAAATAGTTATTGGGTATATTAGTATCATTTTTTATTATAATCACATTATTGTTTCCTAGTTTAGACTTACAATAAGCATTTACAATATGCATGTCGAACCGTTCCGTATCCACTACAGCCTGCATATATACAGACACTCTCTAAACTTTCTCTCTATATATACACATATACATTGCTATATGTATACATCCACTCACTTCACAACTATTATGTATTCTTTGTAGCTAAATGTGATTCATTTATTCACCACAAAAATCTTCGAAGATTGAGGGAAAAAAAAATCATGTAAAATCCCAAAATGGAAATTTCTGTTTTTATCAAAGCTGCCTTTTGTTTTGGTTTTTTGTTTTTGTTTATTTTTCGATCTCAATTAAACAAAAGACAAATATTTACTGATATTCTCAAAACATGATGAACCTCATCGACACTTATCTATATACATTAGACATACTAATACTTAGGTCTCTTTATTTTCTTCTTCTTTTTCTTCTTTAAATATATACTAACCACAAAAATTCCTACTACAACTCCAAGTTTTAATCCTTACTTTGTCCCTCCACCCACTCCTCCCAAAACAAAAAAAAATAACATTATCAAAACCAAAAGAAAAGAAACAAAAAACTCAATAAAGATGAGTAAACATGGAGATAAGATAATATCAAAATTAACACCTAGCTTACAGATTATGATAGAAACTCCAGAAGTTGAGGCTCCAAAAAAGATTACCACAAATGAAGTCAAATTACAAAGAGTTGCCAGACCTTTAAGACATGTAAAGTATATTCCGTGCAAGGCTCAAGTGTTTACAACATGTGAATCACCCATTAATTTTACATACGAAAAAAAGATTAAGACACCAATTTCTAAAAATAAATTAGTAGTCCAAGTCTCTCATGTTGCATTGAACCCTATCGATTCCAAGATCAAAAATGGCTACAAAACTACTTTATATGGTGAAGTTGGTTTGGGTAGAGAATATTGTGGTATCATTACCCACGTAGGCAGTGATATCTCCTACTGTTGGCATGAAGGTGATAAAGTTATGGGGATTTATTATCATCCCCATGAAGGATATGGTTCATTGCAAAGTTCAATCCTTGTCGATCCAAAAGTGGATCCAATAGTTTTAAAACCTGATTCAATTTCAGATGAGGAAGCTAGTGGCTCCTTGTTTTGTTTAGGTGCAGTGTTTAACTTATTGAAAAAGTTAAACAAGGATAAGTACTTGACAACTGATTCCAATGTCTTAATTAACGGTGGGACAACATCACTATCTTTGTTTGCTGTCCAATTATTGAAACGTGTCTATAAATTAAATAAAAAACTAGTTATCATTACATCAAGTAACGGTCCAGATATATTGAAATCAAACTTTCCTGATCTGAAAGATGACATGATTTTTATTAATTATCTAACTTGCAGGGGTAAATCAAGCAAACCTTTAAAACAGCTGATCAAAGAACAGAAAATTACTGATTATACTGATAATAGTGCGCAGACAATTGAAGAAGAACCTATTATTCCGTACACTCAAGGTAAATTCGATATTGTCCTGGATTTTGTCGGTGGTTATGATATAATTGAACATGGTGCATCCATCATTCACAGTAAAGGGATATATGTGACAACAGTAGGTGATTATGTTGGAAACTATAAAGAAGATATATTTGATTCATGGGACAATCCAAGTGCAAATGCAAGAAAATTATTTAATTGGTCATTTCGTTATTCACATTATTATTTTAACCCAAATCAAAAACGCCCTTCGAAAGATAATTGGGTGGAGACATGTGTGCAATATTTAAAAGATGGTACAGTCAAATGCATTGTTGATAAAGTTTATGACTGGAATGATACTAATGAAGCATTTAAATATTTACTAACTCAAAGAGCTCAAGGTAAAATCATCCTTAAAGTAGAGATGTTTTGATCTGCTCTTGCTTATAGCATCTCCTATGTATTATAGATTCATTATATCGACTAATTTGCTTTATATACATATAAATAGATAATGATATATAATAAAAATATTATCCATACCCCTCCACATACCTATTGTTTAATAAATAATTAATAATAAATATTTTTAACTTCCTAATGTTTTATGTTCACTTAACTATATATACTGTATAAATTTACTTATGCTTACTATAATATTTATATATATGGTGTAGATGCCAAATTATTTAATTCATTTTCTCTATGATATACTATCAATAGTATCATATATCTTATACCATAACAATAGACCACTTATTTCATATATAAATAAATCATCAAAAACTCTTAAAAGAAATAAATGTTTTCTCTATCCCAATGTTCATAATCTCATATTCATATAATTCTCATTTAAAAAGTGTTGTTTTATTTTACAAACACACCTAATAAAAACAAGAAAACAGCAAATGCAATATAATATATTTGTGATGCACCTGCTTTTTCTTTTTTATCTGCACTATTTTTATCCTTATTTTCATTTAGTTCACGTAATGCTTCTTCTGCTCTAATTCTATCTTCTGGATCTTCTATATCTTCAATATTAATTGCCTTTTCATTAGCCGCTTTGGCAATAGCATCATTATATTTACTTGTCTCCTTTATATCTTCCATCTCGGGATGTCCCTCAGCTTTCCTTTTTTGTAACTCAACTAAATTCTTCTCTACTACATCTGGAAATATCAATTTAAATCTAGTATTGCTAAAAGTATTATATTGTATAGACTTAGCTGCATAATACTTTTTTTGTTGATCCGTAGTCTGAATTGATCCAGTAGTACTTTCATTACCAGTCATAAAACTTAGTAGACCTGTCAAAATGGTGGCCACAGACCAACCTGGATTCCACAGATCAGGGTGATAATCGCTCATAGAAAGACAAAGCCTTGTATTCTCTTTAAATCTACCATTTGGTGTAATCATTCTAATGGCAGGTGGTTTATATGGATAATCCGATGGAAAAGTTAGAGTCCCATGGTATTGTCCATTATAGTATGGGGTATCTGGGGGGCCTGTAATAATATAATGCCACTCTAAGATATTATCCTCGTTAGGACGTGCTTCAATATACTGTGGGGGATTTTCTACAATCAATTTATACTCTTTTGTTAATCTTTTTAAGGCTTGTTTGGTGGCCATGACTTATTGAATTTCTTTACGTTTTATTTTCTTTCTTTATACCTCAAATATTTTGAAGTTACCCTGGTATTGAAATAAGAGTATACGTATTGAAGTTACCTACTTTTTTTCCTTACACACACAATCAGAACTAACTTCTGCGTATTTAAGTGGCTTATCTAACTATGTAACTTCAAAACTAATCGGGTCAACTTTTTTGCTTTTACTTTTTGATCACTCAATTTTTTTTCAATTTCGACTTTTTTTTCTCTTTCGTTTTTCACTTTTTTTTCTTTCATAAACTGAACATAGAAGAAAGGTAAATAATAAACAAACCTATACAAACCAAAAGTATAAAAAGAAGGGATGCTTATTCCAGATCGTTTGGTTTAAATCAATATTACAACCTTTGCCATTTTGTTTCATATTATTTGTTTTTTGTGCCTATAGAATTTGTCTATAAAAGCCACGAATAAAAATACTTGAAAATATCGTTATTTATTAACATTCATTATAGTTCATTACAAATTATATATATATATATATATATATATGCATGAGTGCATTCTTTAATCACCCTTTTTCATAAAACTAAACAACCTAGATCTTCTGGATTTGTTTGAAACAAGCATATCATTCTCACTTCCTTCTGTGATTACAGTAGAGTCGTAGATCGCCTCACTTTCATCTAAATTATCAGAACTATTATTGATGTATTCAATACCATGTTCCCTTGTAATTGCTGACTCAGTTCTCTTCTGTCTTTCTATTGAATCATATTTTAGCAAACTATCAATATTTTCTTGATATTCTCTTTTTGAAGTAGGATCTTTATCAAACAGTTTGACTGACTCAACATTAGAATCAATTTCCTTATAAAATAGAACATATGCAGTAGTTAAATTATTACCATCACCAGTGAATTTCAGGACGGTGGACTCTTCCACAGTCTCCACAGTCTCATCATCAAAGAATAACCAACCAAAATTTTCTGTTTTACATAATGAGACATAGTGACCATGCTGTGGACCACCACCCATATGTATTACCAGACCAACTAATTCATATCTTTTAGCTACAGATTGGTCAAAAGTAGAATGGACATTCAAAACTAATGGATATTCTATCCTATTAAATAATTTAATATTAGTATTTTTTTCTTCTGAGTACTTGAATCTCTTCAAATGCAATGCTAGTACATGCGGTAAATCTTCTATACCTACAACTCTTTCTGCTTCTTGCAATCCACAACAGACATTACAGTAAAATTTATTACCACTATTTAATATCTCTCTTTGATGAAACTCGTGCAAAATTCGCTGGATATCAGTAGTTTCGTTTTCATTGACTTCAATTGGGAAATCTAAAAAGGGTTCATTATTAGTAGTCACAGAATCACAAGTTAAACATTTAATTCTACTAGACTGAGTCCCTTGAAATAAATTCTTGATAAAATTTGAATTATTTTGAATACTTTGAAAACCATCCAAATTACTATCTGCATAATCACTTAAATCATTCAATAGGAAGTTTAAAAATTCATGGGCGTCTTGATGCATCATAGTATTAAATAAAACGTTTTCCTTCTTAAGGATGTGAATAAACCTTGTTGGTGATACAACACCAGTTAACGAATCATTCTCAGTAATCGACTCAAATATATCTTTCAAGGCCGAATAAAGATTTGGCTTATTTTCATTAAAGATAGAATAATCAACATTCAAAATAGGCCCTAAAATTAATGCTCTTTTTTTCCGTTGGTCATTACTTAATTCAATACTCTTTTCATTCGCTTGTACCAATAATTCATTCGATACCTGGCTTCTTTCTCGTTCTGGGTTTAGTAACAAATGATTGTTGTTGTGGTTTGTTATTGATATAGTAGGCAAACGACGACCCACAATAATTCTTTTATATCTTGAAGGATTTCTTGATTGATTTGAAGATGGCATCTGACTATCCCCATTTTCATTACTGATATTTTCTTGATCTTCATCTGAAAGATCAGACGCTTCTTCTTGGTTTTCAGTTGAACTTAGCTGATTCACCAATTTATTTGATCCTTGATCTAAATTTTTATTAGAATATTTCAACCATCCAGATAATAATTTCCGCCTTCCTGACGTCGAAAGTTTGGAATCATTATTATCTGATTTATTTTCATTATGTTTCTGAATATCAATATTGGTTGTATTAGTATTATTTATATTATCATTATTGATATTGATATTGTTATTACTATCTGTATTATCAAATAATTGCATTTTAGAGGTCATATTTTTTTCAAAACTTTGTTCTGTAAATATCCTTGGTGTTTTCCCTGACATTTCTGTCTTCTGTTTCCAAACAGGTTGATTTGAAGGTCTCAACGGATATTTTAATATATTAAAACGAAACTCAGGTATATGATATAAGCACTGCAATACAGAATTACAATAACATGTATTACCAAAGTTTTCATAACCAAATATCTTGTTAGAACCATTACCATATGGCATCAAATCAGTTTTTTCTATAAAACTAATATTATTGTAAATTTCTTCCTCTGATATAATAGTTCTAGTAATTTTATCATCAAAGGTATCATCAAACACAGTTTCATACTTTTCTGAATCAATTAGTTCATCACTTGGATTTATTTTATCATCGAATAGTCTATCTGGTTTATCGGGGATTGACTGTGAAATGAGATCAGTTTCGTTTTTTGATGATATGCTGCTATCATTTTCCTCATTTTTTTCTTGATCATCACTGTTGTTCGTATTTACAGTAGTCGAAGCCACACTAACTATGGTACGTAGTGGTTCTACATCCTGTAATGATTCATTTTGCTCACTAGCTTCCTTTTTCTTTGATATTTGTTTCTTTTTACTAGTTTTACTTACTGATAACCACCTTTTCAACATACTTGTTCTTGCTTAATATTCCTGTGCCTTCTATTAAACTTTACTATCCCTAATGGAAGTTTTTAGGTTATTCTTTATACAATCAATATTAATTTCTTTAATTGGAAAGATGCTAAAACAAAATAGATAAACATATATACACAAAGGTATTTGTAATATAGCCTAGGACCCTTTCTAATACCAACTATGATATTTCCACTGTCCATTATACCTAAATATCCAAGAAAATTTATATCAAGGGCTGCATCAATATTTTGAAAATACGACAAGTAAAATCAAATTGACTTTTACCGTTTCTTATGTATATTCAATTTTTCAACTTCTGAAAACCTGTTTTTTTTTTCCTTTTCCTTTTATTTTAAGCCACCTGCAATTTTTGAGTGTTCAAGATCTTTAATATTCAAAACAATCTACTAGTACTAAGAGATTACCTAACTAAATCAACCCAGAATGTTTCTAGAGATCGCATGTATTCGACAACAGTCAATGTTGATTGATTTATTAACATAATGAGAGAGTTAGATTTGACCAAAATTATAAATTATTTCTTTCTTGCTTTTTTTATTCTAAATGACTAAATATCCCATATCTTCTTTTCAATTATTTTGAAAATATTACTAACTATATCTGATGTTTATATACATTCATACCTATCATATAAAGTTAAAGTAAAAACATAAAAAATTAACTTTATTGATTTTATTACCTTCACCCTTTTGTAACCTTTTATGACATATATTTAATAATTCAAAATTCAGGTTCCACATTATTAACATTATCATACCAACCGAATAGATCATCTGTATTCAGATCACCTTCTGTCCAACCAAGACTCTGTTGTTGAAAGAAATCATTTAGATATGTTGCTTCTAATGCTTCATCACTATTCAATTGCTTCTCTTTCCCCTTTCTCTTATTATTATTACTATCATTAATCTTGTTTATATAATTAACATTTCTATTAGAATCATCTTCTAGATTGGATTCCATCGTATTATGACCGTCTTTATTTATATTATTAGACCGTTCTGCAACAACTTGCTCCTCAACCTTATTACTGTTATTGTTAAACAGAGTTATATTTTCAGACATGGATGTATTTATATTTGTACTCGTATTTGTGTTATTGAGATAGGGGGTTTGAGTATATTTATCAAATGATGATGGGATATGTTTTTTAGTATGAAATAAGGATTGAGAAATCTTTGTTTGATTCAATGATTGTTTCATAGAAGAGACAGATCTATTATATTGTATAGATGGTTGTACCTCTTCAGTTATTTTCATATCATTTTCATTTATATTTTCACTGTTTACTGATGCCGTAGTAGTATAAGGTGTCACAGTTCCACTGGGGCTACTCCAAGATGAATAGGACCAATCAAACCCAGTACCCTGAAATAAAGAATGATAGTTCTTAACACTACCAGTTTCATCCAACATTGAGAGTGGTATACCGTTAATTGTCATCATACCATGCTCTTTACCATTTTTACCCCGTGCTGTTTGTTCCGCAATTTTTAAGGCATTACTTGTAGGAACCAATGTAGTAACTGTGGTACCATTTGGTGTTGTTTCCGTAACTGTCTGAAAATCTTCTTTTTGAATATGATTATATAATGGTAATGGATATAACCTTTTTTCGTAATATCTCTCATCTTCCCTCTTGTTTGTATTACAGTTTGGATCCATTTGTCTTCTTCGAGCTTCATGAACACACCATACAAAATCATAAAATAATGATCCAGTCAAATGTGACCTTATTCTCGAAATGATACCAACACCTTCAGTGAAAACTTCTGGGTGTGTAATAAGAATCATATTAGCCTTTTCTAACATTGTAGCTGTTCTTGTAATATCATTTTCAACATGAGACCAAGCCGACGATTGATTTCTAAATAATCTATGTACTGTCACAATGGATTGTCTTGCAGAATTCAAATATCTATTAATAATCAGGGAATTTAATTGTAATTTAAATAACATTAACCCAGAAAATGTTATACTTTGTCTCACATAAATTGGTAATGTTATTAATGGTTTCTTTTCCACTAATTTACTTACTAATGTAATACATTTTGTAGCACAGAAATATGCTTTTGTAATATATTGAGATTGATCCTTGATTGGTGTCTGAGGTAAAAACGCAAAACAACATATATTTAAAATCACATAAAGGTAGTAGATGTGGACTACAATATCACTCTCAAAATCTAGATCCTTATTTGAATCATTTAATTCTTTTTCTAATACCATTAAAGCTCCGGAACGCTCTTTGGGATCTATTAGACCATGCGAACTCTCAATACTAGATCCCATAACATTACATAATTTCATTTGAAAACTTGCCAAATAAATTAATTTTTTGAAACGACTTGGTAACTTAAATGTATACGGTTTGCTATTATCGTAATCATCATCAATTTTATTCATTATATCGTTTATTACTTCCTGCTTATCCATTTCCTCCGAATGTTTAGCTGTTTCCACCAAATAATCAATCTGTGAAGTTGGTGGCAAACCTAATATTGTGGACCAACAAATTTCAGTAAAAAAAATTCCTAACCATGTCCTAGTTCTCCATTTCTTAGCATTTGGCATCAGCTTTTGATTTCTTGTAAATTCATATATGAATTCACCTCTATGTAAACCCAACTGGTAAGATAAAGATTTAGCAAGATTAATAAAACGATATGAACAATCATCTAAAACTTTTTGATTTGGCAGGGGCCAAATTGCTAAGATGGTCAATGCTTGTGAGAGATGAGTCGACCTTGGTGTGCATAAACAACATAGTTCAATAGCTAATTGTTTAACCAAAGGACTCAATTTTATATACAAAGCGGGGCTTGGATCAGATAAACAGGCCGTTAAAATCACTGTCCAAAACAAAAGTTTTGATTGAGAATATAGTTCAACCACTGAGGTTGAGAACATTATTGATAAATATGGTAGATATTCATCAATAAACATTTTATGTAGCTGAGATGCCTTTTCAACTGAAATGTGAACATCTCCAAGAATAAATTCTTTAATATTTCCAGTCTCACCAACAAATGGGGGTTCCAAAGATGATATAGTAGTGGTTTCAATAGTTTTACTGGAAAGTTCTATATTATTTTGTGATGTACTGGATGAATGAACTGTTGTTTTTGAAACACCCATGGACGCACTAACATTGGTAGCGGGAGATGTATCAATAATTGCCATTGTTGATGATTGTTTTGATAGTTGTAATTGAGTTGATGCAGGTAGCGGCACATTTTGCAAGTTGGTCATGCCATTATTCTTTAAAAGTAATTTATCAATTGGCGACTGCGTACGGCTTCTAGATGTTTGGTCAACATTATTATCAAATAATGAGTTATTAGAGTGCAATTGATCGGAACTTATCGGTTGTTGCACTATATTGGTCATTTCTATGTTTTTATTTTGCTCATTATTATTACTATTTGAGGTATTTATTAAAGTTTCATCAATATCGTCCCATTTTTTCAACGCCATATTATTTATGGAATTATTATTATTATTATTATTATTATTACTATTGTTATTATTAAAGTTAATGTTAGATTCTTTTAAAATGTTGATAAGCAGACTTTCATTAGCCAGTAAATGTTTAACTTTCAGTTTCAGTTCATCTATATCTTTTCTCATAGTTTGTAATTGTGAACCTTTTTTGGGAGTGAACTTTGGGTTAATTTCACAGAATAAATCAAACTTCTTACACCTTGTGCAAGGTTCAGGATATTTTTGATTTGCATCACATTTAATTTTATGCTGTCTACAATGGCTACATGAGGTTACTGGTCTATGGTTCAAACCTATAGGGTTAGACGTTACTGATTGCTTGTATTTTAAATTAGCTGCATTTATAGCGTTAGACAGATTTCTTTCTAATATTGAGGTGGTTTTAATTGTTGTTTGTGATAATGACGGCGATGAAGAAGCTGATGTTGTTTGTATTGTGCCATTTTTAGATAGTCCTATTTTTTGTTTTTTATTATCTGGAGAATTTATGCCATTATCATTAGCATTGATGATATTAGCTATATTGTTTTGTCTTTTAGGTAAATTATTATTAATATTATTAGTATTATTATTATTAGTAGTAGTATTAGTGCTCATAGTTCCACTTTATTTCTTGATTTCTGTAATCTAACTTAATATATATTATTGTATAGTAGGTTGCATTAAAACTTGTTTTGATAAAATATATATACATGTATATGTATTGGGGGAACAAACAACCAAAATAAACAAATAAGTGTGTAGATCCAAATCCAAATATTATGTCCGATATAGCCTAGGTAAAAAAAGAAAAAAAACAAACAAACTTTCAAATGAAATGCTTAACTTAGTTGATGCACTTATGCAATTTTCTGGACACTACAGATTATACCATACCAAAATCATGGTCATTGTGCCTTGTGCTCAACCATTAACTTCTCTTCAACTGAAATCAGACAAATAATCTATATCAAAAAGAACAAAAACGCAAAAAAAAAAATATCGCGATGTTACAAAACAGAAAAAGTGAAAAAAAAAAAAGATCAAGGAATCGTGTACAAATGACGGTCACCAATGGATATTATAGCATAAGCATCTCTGGTATTGGATAATTGTGATCTAATACATCCAATTTGAAGCATGCTCTACTATATTTCTTAACGGCATGTGTTAAAGTGACAAAATATAAAAGGTATAGTATACCTCATTACTTTATTTTCAAAGCTTGTATTAATGATATTTATCTTAATGAGTTGGAATGAAATACGTATAAAAAGAAATAAGCTTATTTTTTTGCAATCTGATTGTACTCTATAATGAAGAAATATATAACGACACCCTATACTAATCTACAATATATATGTACATACATACATATACATATATATAGTGTACACGATCTATATATGGAGATGCTATTTTTTATTCCAGAATTAGCTCTTGATAAATATAAGTAATATATACTTCTTTTTGTGTTTACAAGTAAACAAAGGTATTACAAAAAAAAAAACAAACCGAAAAAAAATACGGAAAAGATTAAATAAAGTATAATGAATATAAGAAATCTTAACTGACTTTAAACATTAATAGTAGATAAGGTTGTGTTATTTACTTGTACAACTCATAAATATTGTATAATATTGAAATTTGTATCTGATAGAGTAGTGGTGGATAGGTACATTAATTAAGAAACTGAATTGAGATTCATTTGTTCATAATTCGGATATAATAAATTAATATACACAAAAACACACACAAAAGTTTCTGTTAATTTTCTTTTTATTATTTCATTTTGTATTAGTAAATACTTTAAACTATCATTACCATTAATATATCTTTTCCTAGTATTAGATAACTGAATCTATTATTATGAAGAGAAGAACAACAATAGCTAATAGCAGGAACATCTCTAATACCTCATTAATCTCTAAGAAGGGAAATTTAAGATCAAGAACTTCTCCTCCAGCCACCACAAACAGATACGATGACATAAATAAATCAAAGCAAGCTAATAATAACAATAGCAATGACAACAACAATCCCGTATCCAATTCCCTCAATACAAGAGGTTCTAATATACAGGTCTATGTACGTTGTAGATCCAGAAATCAAAGAGAAATAGATGAAAAGAGTAGTGTAGTCATATCAACTAGAGGTCACCAGGGGAAAGAAGTTATATTTTCTAGCTCCTCTTCCCCGTTATCATATCAAAGAAAAACTTACTTTTTTGATCAAGTATTTGGTGCAGAAAGTGATCAAGAATTAGTATTCAACACCACTACCAAGAATTATATCGAAGAAATGTTGCAAGGTTATAACTGCACAATCTTTGCTTATGGCCAAACCGGCACAGGGAAAACTTATACTATGTCTGGTGATTTAAATATACTGGGTGACGTAACTTCTAGAGATAAGATTCTGCTCGGTGAACATGCTGGGATCATACCAAGGGTACTTGTTGACTTGTTCCAAAGATTAGACAAAGAAAAGGGACAATATACAGTTAAAATATCTTTTTTAGAACTTTATAATGAGAGACTGAAAGATTTACTATCCAATGTTAATAATGGCGAAGAAGAATCGATCCGAATATTTGATAATAACTCCAATAATACACCTAATAATAATGCAAATTTACTGAATCCAATTAACAAAAACTTAAATAAAAGACATAGCATATCGAGCTCTAATTTGTCATCTAATCAAAATTTCTCCCAACTTCGGTCCAAACTATATAACTCAAATACAACATCCAATTTTGGTGATAATCAATCATCTATCATGGTGAAAGGTATGGACGAGATCTATATTAAATCTGCATTTGAAGGTTTGCAATTATTAACGGAAGGTTCGCTAAAAAGAAAAGTAGCAGCCACCAAATGTAATGATTTATCATCTAGATCTCATACAATTTTTACTGTAACTACCAATATTGTTCAAATTGATCCGATCTCTGGGGAACAATTTGTTAAGATCGGCAAACTAAATTTAGTTGATTTGGCAGGTAGTGAAAATATCAATAGATCAGGTGCAGAAAATAAAAGAGCTCAAGAAGCTGGCTTAATCAACAAATCATTACTCACGTTAGGACGAGTAATAAATGCATTGGTGGATCATTCACAACACATTCCATATAGAGAATCTAAATTAACAAGATTATTGCAAGATTCGTTAGGTGGGAAGACCAAAACTTGCATTATAGCAACGATATCACCTGCCAAAATATCCATGGAAGAAACTATAAGTACTTTAGAATATGCTACGAGAGCCAAGTCGATTAAAAATACGCCACAAGTCAATCAATCTTTAGCTAAAGATGCTTCTTTAAGCACATATATTAATACGATTGAAAAATTGCAAAATGATTTAAGAGCAAGTAGACAAAAAGAAGGTATATATATCACACAAGATCAATATGATTTGTATGAGAGTAATTCGATTTTGGTTAATGAACAAAAGATGCGAATACACAACATGGAGGATCAATTAGAAAGATTCAAAAAAAAAAATACGTGGAACAAACTGAGATCAATAAAGAATTGGAACAAAAATGCAATAGTATGGAAGTTGAAAAAAAAATCTTTACAATCTGATAAGTTTTTTTTAATATCTTTAATTGAGGAATACTTACAAAAATGGGATAATTTATCCAATGAAATCAAACATATCCATAACAATAATATAACTTTATTAAATGAAATTAACACTGAAAGAAATCATTTATGTTCAGATCTAAATGTTAGTATTGATGAAAGAAAGGAAATATCCACTCAAATTCTGAAACAGATTGATATGTTGAGTAAACTTCAAATAACTACAAAGGATTATAATCAAAGATTTGAGACTGTACTTAAAGGTGTTAATGGTGAGTTAGATACAAAAACCACACAATTTGAAACAAACACTTTAAAAATATTAGAAGATATCAATATAGATGATGTTATCACCTCTGTAGAACAAATGGAAACATCTCTTAAATCCTGTTTTAAAGAACTGAGTGAACCAAGAGATGCATTAATTCAACCTATATATAAAACACATAGAGAGATTGTAGAAAATTGCTTATCAGATATTAAGACGTTCTGTAAAGAATTAGAAGCTAAAAATGTTAATTTGGTGACTGCACTCTCTTCTACAGTAAATAATAATTACCAGTCATTCGAATCCATGATTAATAATAAAAATAATCAAACATCTGAATTAATTGACAACAAGATACAATATATTCAAAGTCTTGAACAACAACTGCAACAGGAGAGACAAGCATCAATGAATATGCAAAAGCATATCCAATCACTACAAAATTACATTTCAAAAGATATCCAAGGACAAAGAATAGGTATGTTTGAAAATATGTCTCGTATCTTTAAGGCATTAGAAAGACAACAATTGGAATTGGATCAGAATATATATGAAAAATCACTTTTGGCTTTTAATAATTATAATAAAGAGACAGAGACAGCAACAAAGAAGATTTTTAGTGATCTGACAATAGGCTCTATTGAATGTATGGAAAATATTCAAGCATTGAATAAACAAACCAACAAAGAATTATTAACAACTATTCAACAAAACAATGATGCAAACAAAAAACTAATTGACAGTATTTCATTCTCAAATGATATTTCTAGATTAATTAAAAAGCTTGAATGTCATTGTAGTCAAGAAACATCGCTAAAACTACAAACTGTGATTGATTCCACTGATTCAAGTATTTCATCAAATATCGAAAAAGCTAATATTCAAATAATACAAATTATAAAAAATTTATCTAATAATGTTTCCTGTGTTTCCAATGTCAATAAATTACAACTTTCAAAACTATCCACTTGTGTTAAAGAGTTATGCGAATACATTTTGAAAACATATCATGGTAATTTATTTCAAATATCAACTACGCAAAATGATATATTGTCCGATCATTACACTAATTTAAAACAAATTACAGAAGAATTAACAATTTTGATCAATTCCAATACTGATTTCCAAGAAATAAAGCCACTGATAGATGTTGAAAATCGTATTCAAGCAAATATTCCCACCTTTACTCAACCTAAAAATTATGAAATATATAAAGATATAAAAGAACAAGACATGCATAATTCAATACCAAGTAATGATACTACAGAAGAAATGTCACCAAAACCTGATACCGAACCACTGACAAACCCAAGTACTCCTGTACCAGTACCAGATCAACCTTTACCAAAAGTGCTAGTACCAAAAAGCATAAATTCAACCAGTAAACGTGCCTATATTATACCTGGATTATTAAAGGAGAATGACACAGAACACAAAGGAGAAAATAATCTTAAGAGAAAATTTAGTACAGCAATGAAACCAGATAATGAGAAAATGGTTTCAGATAAATATCCTAACAAAAATCCACAATAACATTTAAAAATTAGTAGCCTATTATAAAAGATAATAAAAAAAGGACAAAATTAGATTGCAAGAATATATCAAAAAAGAATTCATATTTGCCTAATAGAATATTTATTAGATACATATTTATACACACAATAGCATGACATATATAAGCCTATTATGTCTTTTTCTTCAATAAACAAAAATAAGATCTTTACATGATTATACAGTCTTTTTTAGGTTTTTCCTTATCTTCTTCAGCAAAGCCATTTGACTTTTGCTTTTTAGGGAAAATGGTCTTGTTTTGTTTTAATTTTGCCTGTTTATGTAGTAATTTTGGAGTATCTGCTGATGTTGAAAATTTAAATGTGTTACTTGTGGAAGATTTAGAATTAGAAAGTACATGCGTTATTTGGTTTACTTCACTATTTGACTGAATAATACCACCGCTTGGAGTATGTTGCGACTGAACTGAATTTTGTAAATTAAAATTGTCTACAAAGCCCATTGGCATTTTTGTAGAAGTAAAAGCAGTGCCATTAATATGACTCTCTTCAAATTGTGTTTGTGTTTTTGAATTATTGTTATGGTTGTCGTCAATATTAAAATTGGTCGCCCTATTTACTTTGAATGCTGATGATTCAGAATTAGACACTGCTTCTTCATATATAACATTTTTAACTTCATTACTCTTAACCCGCTCATTTTCTACATATCCATCATATTGTTTCTTATCAGAATTAGGATCAGGTGTCACTTTATTTTCTTCCTTTTTTTCATCCACTGGAACGCAGCTTTTATCATTTAATTCAGTGTCGGATATACCAAACAAATTTAGTGTACTAATACTTAGAGTTTTACGAGAGTGGTTCTTATCTTTTATTTTATAGTTTTTCGACGATTTTTTAGGAATCTTCATGTTAGTTTTCTTCAATTTATTGATTGCTCTTTCATCATTATTCTTTGCTGCCCGTTGATACCATTTCAAAGATGCAGTTTTATCAGCAGAACAACCTTTCCCATGTTCATAAAAATATCCCAAAGTAAATTGTGCTTTAGCATACCCTGCAACCGCAGCTTTATGTGCCCATTGGAATGCTTCATTTTCATCTTTAGAAAATGCAGGTTCTGCACCTAACAAGTACCATGCACACAAGCCTAGCATTGCTACTGGATCTCCTCTTAAAGCGGCTTGTGTATAGTAATGAACAGAAAGACTAACATCTTGAGGAACAGTATCATTTCCCGTTTCATAAATTTGTCCTAATAATGTTGATGAGGGAACATGACCCAGAGCAGCAGCTTCAATGTATAATTCCATTGCGTATTTTTCATCTGGTATAAGAATATCCAAAAATCCAACTTCATAAATTTTTGCTAATTCATAAGGAGCCGCTGCTGTCAATTCAGTAGCCCTTGCAGCAGCCCTAGATAGCCATTTGATACCATTTTGTTTTGTGTTCACATCAGTGGGCAGACCCATCTTACCGTAAAAAGAATATAAACCTAATTTAAACATCGCAGATGGATGATTTCTTGAAGCAGCAAATTTCAAGAAATTTAACGCCTTCCTTGAATCACTTGTAGTACCAATCCCTTCTTCATAGCAATGTGCAGTTCTATAAGCACTTTCAATATGTCCATGCTTAGCAGCTGTTTGAAATAAGATAAAAGCTTCTTTATTGTCAACTTTGCCAAAGACACCAGATGAATACGAATCTGCCAATAAATATTGAGCATCAGCGTAACCTTTAACACTTAATTTTTTTAAATAATGCTTAGATTCCTTAAGAAACATCTTCTTCATCTCTTGTTCTTCCGTAGTTTTTTCAGATAAAAAGGAAGATGTATTAGATTCTGTATTTGTGGTTAAAGCAGTTTGTAACAAATATTGTGCAAATTCAAATAACATTTTAGGATCCTTTGATTTTTTAACACTTTCTTTATACATTTCAATAGTTTTTAATCTTGGTACCAAAGATGAATTATTCTCTTCACCAAGATACTTTTTAATTATTTGATGTGACATATCTGCAACAGATTCATTAGTTGATGTCAATTGTGCTTCACTGTTAGTATTTAATAAATATAAATGAGAAAGATCTACTGATTGTGATTTTTTTCTTAATGATGCCAAATTAATAGATGTAGTTGACATATTATTACTATTAATTTTATGCATGTTATTCAAATTTGTTGTTGAAGCTGTATTAGGTGTATTAACTGTATGAAGTGATGACGAACTACCTATTTCAGATAATCCACTACCATTATAAGTTGCAGGATCCCGTATCTTGTTAGGTGCTATTTTAAATAAAGATATATCTTCCTTGTTATTATTATTAGATGAAGAATTATCTAGAGATACAATTGTTCTACTAATTGGTATAGGAAGGTCTTGATTATTTGGATAAACATAGTTATTTATTCTATTGTTATTAACAATGTCATCGTTATTAAGTATATCTTGCTGTACAGCAACTTTATCTAACATATTGTTTGTGTCAACAGTTTCAAAAGACAGTCCTAACCCTAGACTTTCCTTAGAATCATCTAAATTTGTAAAATTGTCTATTGTAGAATCATTCGTATTTAAATTAACCTCATTCATCTGTGAACTATTACCATTAACTAATAAATTTGGTTGGGAATGTACCTTACCTTGGAAAAGTCCTTTGTACGGATGTCCTTTACCAACTTTAGTTTGTTCAGATAATGGAGACATCATTTATTTAACCATCAAAACGAAAAATATACATATATATACAAGCAGTAGTATAAACTTAGGCTAATATAACGTTCTAGGAAATAGTTAATTCTAAATAATTAAAACCTTTTTTTATCCTTAGAATTTTCCCTTTATATGATATTATCTATTGCTTTTATTACCAGTTCAAGTCCTTTTTACATATGTATTGATATTAACTTCTTTTACGTTAAAGCTTCCTTTCGAACAATGTTGCTTCTATTTTTAAATTTTATTTTTTTTTTTTAGTTTTTTAACAAAATTTTTATTCATCCTTTAATTAATATCAGTAAAAGGAAAAATTAAAATTCTCGATGAGATCGAAGAATTAGAAGAAGAAAAATCAAAACATTCAAGAAACATAGATTATGAAACATTAGTGTAACATATTTTCCATATGATCTGTTGGATATTTAAAAATATTAGTAACAAAAGCCATCTACATAGTTTGAAACAAAATTTTCTTTATTAAAATAAGGATTAAAGATAAGACAACTAAGAGGTACACGGATATATATTGCAAAATAATCCAATGAGGAATTGGGTTCAAATATGAAATCCCAAACAAGTAAAAACAATATAATGAGTTCTCAAACTCAGTTGAATACAAATAATTTTACTTTATCATCTCTAGGTTCATCTTTACTACGAACGCCTCTAATAAATAATAACAGTAGAGATAGTTTTTTCAGCGATGAATACAAAGGTACAGGTATTAATGACAGTGATTCACTAATAATAAAAGACATGACATCTTATATGGGGAGTATGTCAGTTGAAGGATCTGTGAATGCGTCTCCCAATATTTTACGTCAAGAAACAATATCCACTGACAACTCTGTAATAATTGCACAAGAGATATTTGATGGAACATACAACGCGATATCTTACAAAGAATATGCAAACTTTTTAGGAGAAAAGACCAACAATGAAATATTGAGTAATTTTATTCTATTATTAAGACCATTACCATATTCACTATTATCTGTTCTTCATAAGTTATCCAACAATCTTTATTTGATTGCTGAATCCCAAAATATGGATAAAATATTAGAAGAAGTGAGTAAACAATGGGTCAATACATATCCAGATAGCAAATGGGGAAATAGATACCAATTATGTCATATAATATTATTTTCTTTGTTAATATTAAATTCAGATATGCATAATGAAGAGAATAAAGCTAATCAGAATTACAATAAATTTACATGTGAAGAATTCATTAGTAATACTCTGACAGCTATTGAAATTGAACTAAACAAATCAAGGGATAGCAATTTTATTATTTTTGATAATTATGAGGAAGTTAAAATGGATCTTACAAATGAACTAGTATCTTATTATGAATCATTAAAATATAGTGCACTTCCTGTTTTAAAAATACGATCGAATGAATATTATAGCAAGGAATCAAGAGATGATAAAAGCATTATGACATCAAGAGGGAATCATATTAAAAGAACAACCTCTAGTGTTAGTACTCTGACAAAATCTACCTCTATATCAATATTTGATAAAAAATCATTACGTTCAATAAAATCTCAGTTAAATTTACAAAATCATGATTTTGATAAAAAGAAGAGGAAGAATTTACAAGATCAGAAATTTAATTTATTATACGTCAAGGAACCATTTGATGATCAATTCATTGAAAAAAGATGTCCTATTTGGATAATAGACACAGTTTTATACCTCTATGAGGATAGTTATAAAATATTAAAATTATTTAAAGGGCAACTAAATAGCGAAATAGACTATCACCCCTCTAGTCATGAAAATGAGTTTAATAATGATAAGACAAGTAGTAATATTAGTAATAATAGTTATAATAGTAGAAGCTCTTTTAAAAGTAAGTCATCTTTTTTATTAAAGTGGTTAAAGAAACAGCAAAAGTTGAAACAACATCAATTTTCTAATAATTATTTAAAACGTAATCACACAGCATTCTTAGAATCGGATTTCAAGTGGTTAAAACTTAGAATCAAAATAAATGAAGGTAGATTATTTATTTATAAAGACAATAAAGAAAGGCAAAAAGGAGGAGAAATATACAGAGACACACATTATCAAAAAGGAGATTGTTTTGTAATAGACTTGTTTGACTGTACAGCTGAATTATTACAAACAAATATAATTATTAGCAAACAGAATGATTCATCTGATATCGACCATTCAAATTATAATATTAATATTAATATTCCTTATAACGACATAAATCATCAACATATAATTAACAACAGCAGTGGTAGCAATAGCAGTAAAAACGGTAAAAAGAATTATAATGAAAATATTGTATTACAATTATGTACTACGAATAAAGATAAAGCGGATTATATTGTCAAATGCATAAATTTTTGGGCATCTAGAATAAGTTCAATACCAGATTCACAATTTGAACTTGTGTCAAATGAGGAATATGGCTGGAGCAACAAAGTTTTGTCGTTACCTTTTAGAGAATCTGATATAGTTAAATTAAATCAAATTAAAATTTCTGAATGGAAACCATTGTTATCCATATTGGATATATTTGATATAGATGATGAGGAAGCTGAAAGTTATATGATGATAGAAAAAGATCAGAAGTTAAACGAAAAATTGAATGAATTAAATGGTTTTATAATTAGATTAGATGAATTAATCGATAAACATAATCAAATTAAACCTGATGTAATTAACATTTGGAATGAAACTAGACAGTTTGATAAAGTGATGAATAACTGGAATAATAAATATTTATTTTTAAACAACCAATATCAAAGACAATTAACTTATTATAACATACTAAATGAAGTATATTTGAAATATTGTGTTCCAATGAGATCAGATAATCATTAGAAAAAGATACATGCATGTATATTCATCTTATTATATAATATTGATACTTACAAGAAAGGGCGGAAGAATATTATATATATTCAGGATTGATTTGGTGTAGAATTATCACTTGCGAAAGTAGATTTATCTTTTTTAGCCAATTGTCTTTCTAAAATAATCTTTAATATTTTGTCTTCTTCATCATTATCAAATTGTTTCCATTTAGATTCTAATATACCTCTTTTTTCTTTATTTTTTATTATTGCATGTTTTTTAGCTTCAAAGGAAGCCCTTTTTAAGCATTCTGTTAATGCATCCTTTTCGTTATTACAGACACCAAACATTCTCTTATAAAATTGTTTTTGATGACATTTATTTAGTGCTTCAATAAATTCATGGCACGCTATACTTAAAAAAAATAAAATATTAAATATTAATAAAATCTACAAAAAGATTTGTTAAATACGAGATTAAAGTTAGTAATATTATCTATAAATGAAATGAACAATTCGATATACATATATATCAACTGATTTGTTCTCTATTTCTCTTGTATGCTCACTTAGTTAATTAAATTTTTTACAAATAATAACTATTTACACATACATATAAATCTTTCTGATTCTAATTGTGGGTGCATATTGTATCAATGTATCAGTATGTTAACTTGTCTGAAACTTTTCTTGTGCTTTTAATAATCAAAGGTCACTAGTCCTATATAAAACAATCTGTGTATAAATAATTATTCTTTGTTCGTACTTGTACTAGATATCCATACCAGGTGCATATTATGTATAATATGTTAGTTTCTATAAGATGAAACTATAATGTTTCTATTTTTTTTTTTTCATTTCCCCTTCTTTTTGAGTCCCCCCCCTCCTCCTATCGGAATTTTATCTAAAGATACAAGCAGTGAAGTAGATAGATTCATCAATATACACAAAGCAGTATTAGAATATACATGGCAAAAGTATATGGATTTAATAATTCTGACTAAACTAAGACGATTTTTAGACGAATATTTCTATGATACAATACTACTAGAAAGATATTAAGAAAAAAAATTAAACTGAAACAGTCTAATAAACATATCATTTACAACAACAATGGATTCATTGTATAAAGAAAGAAGAAAACAACAGATGTTAAGGTTCTTTGGAGCAACAACATTGACTTTAATATCATGTAGATTTATGATGAAATTTTTAACACCAAGGGTAGAATCACCATTAGTGAATAATCTTGTTAAAAAACAATGTATGTCAAAGTTGCTTCTTTCTTTCCCTCTTTTTTTATTTATTTATTATAGAGACAAATAGAAAGTTATGCATATAAATATATACACATTACTAACATTATATTTATCATTTTTATTATTTTGTCATTAGGTTTAGTATAGACAAACCAAATTATTTTCAATTCAATCATAAGATTCCAAACGAGTTAATCAGTAAATACGGTAATAACAATATTAAAAATAAATCCCAATATAAGAATGAACCAAGAATGATTTCTGTTGTAATGGGCACAATTGGAATAACTAGTGGTTTGCTTTTAATGAGTGTGACAGGAACTCTTTGGACATTAAATGTTTCAACTTTAAATGAATGGAGACAACTATGTAAAATATAAAATCTTTTATAAATATAATTAACACAATTCAACCATACCTATGTATATTGTATAATGCATGTTGGATACATTTTGTATATATACCTGTAAATAATATATAACGTAAAAAATGCTTACTAATTCTGATAACCAATATACTGGTTAACGGTGTATGGGTGTTTAGTAAGCATCTTTAGTTCCCTTTGAAGTTAAAAAAAAAAAAAAAAAAAAAAGATACACAGAAACAGGAATTAATAGCAACGCACCTGTGTTGCTGTCAGTTTTATATCAACTAACCTTGAATATATTTGTAATTTTCATGTATACGAATACATAGTTATCATTTAACAATTATTTATTATACAAACAAATAGTCGTAAATCAAGTCAACATTTAATAAAAAGCAAACGTCCAAACAAAATTAAAACAAAATGAATGATAATACGGAGGATATTACTAGGTTTATGTCTTTTACTAACGTTTCTTTTAACGTTGCTAAGAACTATTTGGATAATTATGGTGATTTAAATACTGCAATGGAAGCATATTATGAGGACCAAAAGGATTTACTCGAAGAAAGAAAGGAAAAGGAAAAATATTATAATAATTTAGAAAGACAAACTTTTAACAAAGAAAAACAAACATCATCAATATCTCCAGCTTTATCTTCAACAAATAATACTCGCCCAATTTCAAGAAATACTAATAAGAGTTCTAATTCTAATTCAAAATTTATGTCTTTTTCAGATATGCTCAGATCCAACACTGCAGATAATGATGACGACAATGATACAAAACCACGTAATACATTTGCAGGTGGTGAAACTTCTGGATTAGAGATTACTGACCCTAATAATGATAGGAAGAATACAAATTCTCTAATAAGAGATCTTTTAGAAAGGGCTCAAAAGAATGGTGAACAAATGGAAGACTCTAATTTCCCAAATATTGAAGGCAATACGGATTCAAAGCCATCATTTATTGGAAAGGGGTACCGTCTTGGATCCCTGGTTGATAAACCCAGTGAAATTGTAGAGGAGTTTTCTAGTTTAAAGGATAATAATAATAGTAATACGGGCATGCAAAAAGTAACAAGGGAAATAACTTTTTGGAAAGATGGTTTCCAAGTTGGTTCCGATGGGAAACTATACAGGTATGATGATCCAGCTAATGAGTTTTTCTTAAATGAACTGAATCAAGGTAGAGCACCTTTAAAATTATTGGATGTTAAGTTTGGTCAAGAAGTGGAAGTCAACGTTTTTAAAAAATTAGATGAAAATTATAAACCTCCAAAGAGAAAATTAGGTGGATTCTACGGGAAAGGTCAAAGATTGGGATCACCCATCCCTGGCGAACCTACACCAACATTAAATATCGATGATACAAATACTAATACTAATACTGATACTGATACCAATAATAATAATAATAAAAATGAGAACTATACTAAAAACTCAAAAGAAAATAGTACTCAACAAACTCAAACAGATACAACTATACAGATTAGATATGCCACAGGGAAAAGAGAGGTTTTTCATTGTAATTCCACAGACAAAGTAAGATCATTATATGAACATGTTAGAACAAATACAGATGATCCAAATAGAACATTTACATTAAATTATGTGTTCCCAATAAAACCAATTGAAAATATGGATCAGACTTTATCGGAAGCCAATTTGAATAATTCTGTAGTTGTACAAAGATGGATATAAAAAATATTATTTTGTATTTTTTACTTACTATGATTTTATGTTTTTTCACCTTTATCTCATTTAATTTAATGTAACATCTATATTTATGCCTATATATCTGGTATATAGATTAATATAATTTCAATTCACCAGTAATTTGATCTAATATATCCTTTGGAGCTGGGCCTAGACCAAGAACAGTGGCACTTCCAGCAGCAATTTGAGTTCTACCTGCATCATGAATAACAATAGCATTTACACCTAACGAAATAGCTTTTGCATATAGTTCATCCATAACATCTTTATTTGGACACTTCAATGTAATCTTTGCTTGTCCTCCTCTTAACCATCTGTTAACCATAGCAGGATTATACGAACTGCGTGATGGATCAGTGGCAATCATTCTATAACATCCTAATGCTGCATGACAACATTGTGCTGCAATTTTACCCTTTTGCATACCCAAATCTTGACGAATAACTAATGCCATTCTAACTTCACCAGGAACATGATTTAAAGAGTTTGAGTCGATCTCATAATCCTCTTCACTCTCATATTCACCTTCGCTTTCAAGAGAATCCTTTGTTTCTTGATCATTTTGTTTCACAGTTTCATGTTTGCTGTTATCTTTCCTTTCCAGTGGAATAGATTGACCAATATAATACCCTGTAGCTAAAGACAAAGTAGCAATTGTACATAAAAGTGGAAAATTGGTACCCATTATTAATAATAATAATGATAATATCTATAATAGTATGAATTAAATGTTCAATGTAAATATACTAGGTGTATTCTAATAAGAATTTTCAACTAGATTACGTCCCCTCTAACTAGTGCAGGTTGTCATAAATTCAGTCCTTTTATGTTTATGTAATAAACTGAGCATCTCACTTTTATGTTATTAGATGAGACAAAAAGTGAATTGAAACGTTTTACTAGGTCTTTTCTTTTTTTTAAACATTTCCCAAAGAAGACATTTTTTCCAAAATAGAACTATTATCCTAATTAGGTACAAGTACCTGAGATAGGAAATATACTTTCAAAAGAGGGAAATAACGGTTACAAAAAATGGAAAATAAGAAAAATAGAAAGGAGTAAAAAAGAGTAACAATAGAAACAATAGAAACAATAGAAAGTGGGGCCCAAAGAAGTCCGAAGACTGTCAAATTTAGCGAATTTGATCTTCATTTAAGTTCCCCATTGAAGCTATTGGATTAACTATAGAATAAACACAATTCACACTTCATGATAAAGCGAACTAATAATTAAACATTGTATTTTTGTATTTGACTTAATTTTGTGTTTCTTCAGGTGAAATTTTTCTTTTTTTTTTTTTCTTATTTGAAAGAGGGGTTTGTTTTAGAGGAACTTATATTTTAACGTGCCTAATTAGAATTATTTCGATTTGACATAACATAGATCAATAAAACAAGCTTAACAACAAGAAAAGATATATATATACATATATATGGGTCAAATACTTTCAAATCCAGTAATAGATAAAGAGTGTCATCAAGGAATTGATACTTTCAGCTCATTTGGACTTTGTTCCATGCAAGGTTGGAGAACATCAATGGAAGATGCTCATATTGTAGAATTAAATATTTGGGCAAAGTATGTATCACAAGAAATCCAAAGAGTCAATGAAGAATCAGTGATTGATCATTTAGCAATGTATGGTGTTTTTGACGGACATGGTGGTTCTGCTGTTGCAAAATTTTGTGGCTCACAATTTTCCACTATTTTCAGAGAACAAATGATAGAGTCTCTGAAACATTACCAAACAAATGAAAACAGTAATCTTTTTTGTTTATCTTCTGTTCTTAAGAAAATGTTAATTCATTCGATAATAGATACATTCCAAATCACTGACCAAAGAATTTTAACAGATCAGCTTTTACAAAATGATCACAGTGGATCCACGTGCAGTTGTGTTTTGATTTCCAAAAAAATAGAGACTGTAATTTGTGCAAACGCTGGTGACAGTCGTTCTGTTCTGGCTACTAATGGTGTTGCTAAAACATTATCCTTTGATCATAAACCAAGTTTAGTAAATGAACGATCTCGTATCATTGCTGCAAACGGGTTTGTTGAAACAGGACGTGTTAACGGTAATTTGGCTTTATCTAGAGCCATTGGGGATTTTGAATTCAAAACAAATGATACAGTTTCAGCAGAAGAACAGGTAGTAACTTCATTTCCAGATATTTTAGTACACAAAATAAATTATTTAAATGACGATTTTCTCATTCTCGCTTGCGATGGAATTTGGGAATGTTTAACTTCTCAAGAATGTGTTAATATGATTTACCGTGGGATAATATCAACTGAAACAAATTCGCTCAATGAGATTGCATCAAAGATGGTAGATATATGTTGCGCTCCAAGTACTGAGGGAAGTGGCATTGGTTGTGATAATATGACAATCATAATTGTTGCATTATTACAAAATAATGAAACAGAAGAAGATTGGTTTGAAAGACTGAAACAAAAGCAATTCTTACAAAATTTTTTGAAAGCATGTAGTATTGAGAGTAAAGAAAATAAAAATAATATATATGGCAAAGAAAATGTACAAAATATGGAATTCTGCATTAACAGATCGAAATTTGATATACCAACTTTCGAAACAATGAGAAGATTAATATACAATGATTTTGATTTTGACACTATTATAAGTTTTGATGATGATAATAAATCTGCCACCAATGATAACGGTGACAGTGACAAAAATAACATTTTCAGTATAACTACAAAATCAAAGAAAGATAAGCTGATAAATGAAAACAAATTAAACATCTCTCTCTCGATCAATAATAGTAAAGAAATAAACGAAAATACTTATAATTCAGAAGAACAACAACAAATAGATTCTGATTATAGCTATAGTATAATCGATTTTGAATCTTTGAAACAATTATTGGAAGCTGGTATATGTATTACTTGTCATAACAACGATAATGATAATCCTCTGACACATAATAATGAGTTCACGCAGGGAATTTCATCTACATCGTCCCAATCTACAGTATTAAATACTTATACATCATTAAATAAGCCAATAACAGATGACACAGATGATCTAAACCATAAAAAAGATGTCAAAGAAGAAAGAAATTAGAATTAATAAATTCACAGATAATCATAGCTTGAATTGAGGATATATATATTCCAATAAAAAAAAGAAACAAGGAGTGTTGAGGCTATGCTAATTTAATAAATATTTACGTTTACTTAGGCTAACTATATATATTTATATATACATTCAAACCATATAGTTTATGGCAATAAAACTAAATACTAAATTAATCTTACATAAAAATACCAGTTTTAATCTCATTTATTTTTTGTTAATTCATTTTTCCCTATATATATACTGATATATCTACATCATTCTCCATATACATTACATGAAGTTTGCCACACTGTATCAATTACCTTTTCAAGAGGCAATTGTTTAACATTGGATATAACTTTTGCAACATTTTCCATTGTACAAGGTTCGTTTCTACCTTTAATCATATAATCATCCCATTCTTCTTTTGATATATTCTTCAACTTATCCTTTTTGATAAGTTTATATTTATTTTCTTTGTCCCTATCTGAAAGATACTTCCATGCTTCATGGGTTCTTTTAATTTCACACCATGGTGCATCAGTTTCTAATAATAATCTATCCAATGGTATATATTTAACACACTCAATATTATTAGTTTCTCTAAAAGATGCACCATTCATTCCAATATAACAGTTTGGTGATAAATTTAATAAATCTTTTAAATCTGTCAAGGAATCAGTAAATGAATGAACTACAAATTTTCTATTTGGATTGAATTTATAAAAAATCGAATTGTTTTGGTCTTGTTCATGAACCAAAGATTTCAAATTAAATAGATCCTTTGTATCTAAGAAACCAATAATAAATTTTTTCAAAATTTGAATAAAATCTTGACCACAGTTTCTCATGTGTAAGAACAGAGGTATTGAATCATTTTTTATCAAACATGACAATTTTAGTTGTTCTTCAAATAATAATTTCTGTAAATCTTTGCAAGAGTAATGTAATCTGCTATAATCAAGACCAATTTCACCAATAGCACGTAATGAATTATTGCTGTCATCAATATTGGCTTGCACTAATTCAAACAATTCTTTTAGTTTGCCTTTCACATGATCAATATCCATATTATCAAAGAGTTGCTGATTCATTTCTTCATTATTTGTTGGATTATTTATACCAGAATTGACCTCAGATTGAACAAACTCATTAACACAACATGGGTGAACACCAATTGTATGGTACAAATTAATAGGTGTCTTAGATTGATATTCTTGTATTAATTTGATAACTTCTCGAGATTCTTCTATTGAGGAACCTGTCACTAAAACAGTTTTGACATTTCTTTGATATGCTCTAGTTAGGATATTAGATATATCAGATTCATGATACTTTTTACCATGATATAACCCGCGAAACATATCATCAGTTAAATTGAAACCAATATCATAATATTTGGCAGACATGATACGTTTTAACATAAAACTAAAAGATGTTTATCCAACCTGATTAAAGTTAACTAATTATTCCTTTGAATTCTGTCACTTTTATAAAAGGAGCAAGACAAAAATATATTTCTTTAACGCAAAAAATCTTATTTAGTAGTTAGGATAAACTAATCAAACAGAGCAAAGTGTTGTTTTTATACATTGATCTATAGATATTTCAGATTGATCAATAAAAAAAGTTTTTCTTGACACTCTTTACATTGAATTTTTACTCTTTTTTTTTCTACGATTTTTTCTTCGAATTTGTCTCTTGACTTATCCACGTTAAAGAAACAAAAAGTTTGCACATACAGTTATCTTAATATACAGTTTAAAAACTTTGTGAGTTTACTAACCAAGGTTTTGTATTTGTTTGTATATGTTTAGCACATCTATACATATGTTTTAGAAAGTAAGAGTTTAACTATTAACAACAAGTAAATTATATGAAAAAATAAAAAAGTTCTTAACAATCATAGTAATAAAAAAATGCTTTATATATATATATATATATATATATAAATTATTCATCTCTTAAACTTTTTCTAAGCAAAGACACATTCTCATTTCAAATAATATTAAAAATGATCCTTTAAGTGCTGTTCAATCTCTTTTCTACATTGTAAATGGAAAAAAAACAATAAAAAATGGAAAATAATCTGAATGCTTAGATGATTTTTATTATCAGAATAGCCCTAATTATGGGAAATCTTCTAACTTACGAGTTAATCCCTATTCGATGAGAGATATGGAAATCTATGAGCTACAGATTCAATTGAGTTAGACGATTAATTAGAAAAATGAAACTCTGCAAGTTTTTAAAATAACAACATGTGGTTCAAACAAATCTGCTATTTAGTTATTAATGTCGTTTGCCTTTTTCTTGTGAAATTTTTCCGTCATATTTTTGTCGTTTCTATGGCTTTTTTTTTATTTTTTTTTCTCGTTGAAGAAACCTCATCGGCATCATCGCATGGCATTGCACTGTAGCATCTCATCTCATCTCATCTCATGTCTTCTAATAACATCGAATTCTACTTTGTAGTGCAGTTAATTCTCCTACTTCTAGTACCTGCGGCTACAGTTCTTTGACTATAAACAGCATAGTATCATTTATCTAATATTTCTCGTACTTCAGTAAGAAAAATAGATAAATAAGTATACACACATACACACACACAAACATACATATATATATATGTATGTGTGAGATAGACAAATGCCTGTACCTAAATCAACAGTGAAATCATTATCTGCTTCCAATTCAAATAACTCTTCAATACTAAATAATCATCCACACCCAAATATACATAATTATATACACTCAAAATATCGTGGTCATACCCATCTTCATAACATTACCGCTACTTCGGAACCACAAAATCATGAAAACAATAATAAAAATTCAATTAAACCAAAGGACATTGAAAATATTGAGAACAAAAACCCCATATCATGGGAGTTCCAGGACGATCTATTATTGAGATATTTAAAAGAAGTTAAGAGTTTAGGCTGGAAAGAAATATCAAAGTATTTTTCTAATAGGACTGCAAATGCATGTCAATTTAGATGGAGAAGATTAAAATCTGGTAATTTGAAGAATAATCATATTATATCAATCGATATCAATTCAATTGATACTTCCTCTTTATTCAAAAGTATTAATCAAAACATTCCTTCTGCTTTAATTGATTCACAATCTAAAAATAATGCTGCAGACATTTTATTACCGCATTTAGAAATGATGACACAAAACGTCAATAAAGAAACTAGAAACAACAATAATGTGAAAGAAAAACTCTCAACACATAATAGTAATGATACAAATATATATTCATCATATACTGATGAAAATACAAATAAAAAATTATTTGTCTCTAATACCAGTCAATTTATCAATAATAGTAACAATGAAAAATACAATAGTAATCACAATAACCATAATAATCATAATGCTATTAATACATTTAGTACAACGCACAACGATACCTCCTCTAATGCCATGAGTATAATAACTACAAATGAAACAAATATAAAAAACTTGAGGAAAAGTGTGTCAGCTGTATCTGTCAAATCATTTGCTAAACCAAGATCTTTCTCTTTAAATGTAGCAAGACCAAACTTAAATACACTTAATAATAATAATAATAGTATACAACAGCAAAAAGATTTAAATATTTCTCAACCAGAAAACGAAAATGTTGGGTTTGTACCTAAGATAATAGTTCGATCAAGAAGAAGTTCTTTTAATACAATTAATACTAACCCATCTTTTCTAGTACAAAACAATAATATTTTAGGAAATGATATCTCCAGAAGAAATAGTTTTGTGATACGATCAAGAAGACCTTCGATCAATTTATCACTAAATAGTGCTGCTTCATCAAGAAGGTCCTCATTTCATATGACGGATGATTATCTCGATACTCACTCAACTAACAACAATAACTCACATTCACATTCACACCACCCAAATAATACACATGGTTTTGCTAAATGGGAACAAGCCGAAGATCAATTGTTACTAGATTTGATTAATATAAAAAAACTAAATATAAAAGAAGTGTCTATCTTATTGCCAAACAGATCGGAAGAAGAAATTAAATGGAGATTTCAACATTTAGCTAAAGATAAATATACAAAATAGCAATAAAACAAGAAAAAATAACTAATTAGTAATAAATAATTAAGATAACAGTTTATCCAGATATTAATATAGTTTATATAAATCACTGATAATAAGAATAACAGAAATTTGTTTTTGAGATGACAAATAACATGTATTAGTTTTTTAAAAAGTTGTTAAAAAGTATATATATTCATACTTTTAATTCAGATTGAATCCAAAAAAATCACTTATTCTTTAGTCTTCAAGGAGACTCTTAACTTCATTCACAACACTATTGTCACTATCCACATCTGGTAAGTCGTCCTCTTCTTGATCTAAGACTTCACTATAGTCATCATCATGATCATCATCATAGTTATCAATATTAATATCCTCCATATTATTAAATATCTTACTAATATCTTTATCCTCATAATCGTCATTCTCATCATAACTGGCCATTTTATTTTTTTTTCCTAACTGATCAAGGTTTGAAACTTTCTTTTTTAGCCTAAACTTATTGTTTAATTTATTTAGTGTGTTCCCATGCAATCTAGGTTCTCTAAAACAAAGTTTCCAGTCCATCTCTTGCATATTTCCAATACTATCTATGCATATATCGTTTGCATTTAATTTGTTCAAAGTCTCAGATTCTATAGTACTATAATTATTATCAATATCATCTTTCATAAAACTTGTGATTAAATCAATATGTTTGTTAAAAATATCTTCGTCAGAGTCAATCCCACTAAATTTTTCGATGTTATTATCAATTCCTACAAATGAATCTGTAAGATTGGTGTTAACAGCATTCATACCACAGGATGGACCAAAAATCATTGGTTTCCACAATAATTTTTCTGGTTTTATAGTGAGTGGATTTTTTGCTTTCCACCTACGATACATGTCTTCTAGGGGCTTCCAATTGTTTATTATAATAGCATATTGTCTAGTTCCATCTTCTCTGTCTGAATAAAAAAGAACTCGTAGTTGTTCTAACCCTAGAATTATATCGGTAGGGGCCATTCCAAGAATATTTGATAAATCTTCTAGTGTGATTGTTTTCACTTTAGTAGTATCCCTTAAATATAATAGAGTCTCTAAGCATTTGATTTTCCAAAAAGTTCTATAAGTTATTAAACCTAAGTCTGATAATGGTTTTTCTGGTGTTCCGTGTTTAAATTCTCTTTTGGAGAGCAAATAAGAAAAATCCATTAACAAAAAACCATAACCTAGTCGTCTATGAGTGGGTAATGTTAGAATACAACTTAAATTATAATTTGTTGAATTTAATTTTTCTTTAGAAAAATAACCTACTAATTTCATTTCACCTTCATCATTATTATTCGTGTTACTATTTTTAGCAGAATCATTACTCAATTTGGGATGCTCATATAAAACATAAAACATAAATGGCTCTACTTCATAGTATAGAGTCTTAGATTTTAAAAACAGCATTGACAATAAACATAAATTTTTAGCAAAAGTCTTATGTTCTCTACCATCTATTTCAAATATACTAATACTTTTATCTCGATAAATCTCATTTCCTAGCGGTCTTCGCAAATTACATTGTGAACATTTTAGTTTATGTCTATTATATTGAAAACGATTGGAACTATATTGTAAACATAATTGACAAATGTATATAATCGACTGTTTGTTAATATTTTCAGGATAAGGGCTTGGATATAATGTCTTAATCTCATGGTTATTAATATATATATATTTTACATTTGATACTTTGTAAGGTTTTTTTAAAGCTAGTAATTCTTTAGAATCCTGTGGAAATGTCATTGTAATGTTTGAGTTTAAAAAACTAGAACCTTTCGATTGCACAAATAATCTATGAAAGAGTATTCTGTCTTCTTTTGTTGGTATTGTCAATGGAGTAGCATGAAAATAGTTTTTCTTTTTCAATGGATATATGGATTTATAAGGAATCTCTAAAGAATCTAACTGAGATGAAACATTTTTATTTAGAAACGTTTCTAAATCAAAATCAACATCTTGGTGGGTTTGTTCAGTATCTGTTTCGATTAAATATTCCTTTTGAGACGTATTTAAGGATTTATTAAAATTTAAAAATTTCTTAGGGTCATACTTAATCTTTATATTATTGGCAAATGTTTGCTTTGATAGTTTTTCATCCCAATTATCATTATAATTCTTATTATTATTCTCGATATTGTAAATTGCTGCTATAGATGATGAGGAATCATTTTGATAATAGAAAGTTACTTTATCATTTAATAAATTTGCTTCCTGTATGTCCCTTGGTAAAAACCAATTTGCAGTACTAAAAATTACTTTGATTCGAGGTAGTTTATTACCTCTGTTAACTTGCTGAACAGTACAGTTTGGCAATTGCTCCCCATTTTGTCTGGATTTGTCAGAATTATTTTTATTATCAGAATGACGTTTTGGTTTGTTTATTCTCTCATATTTTCTTTTAAATATGTAGTTAGCCTTTTTTTCTAGTGCTGTTTTTCGCAGTGTGCGTCTTTTTGGGATCAAAATAATATTGTTGTCTTGTTTTAATGAATCTCTATCATTACTATCTGTAGTCATTATGAGTTAGACAAAAATATAAGCACATATGAGCCTGTAACTTTTCTTTTCTTTTCTTTTTTTCTTTTGTGATGTTATATCTTAGATCTTGTCTGATTAATCACTAATTGAATTTGTCAACATTCAATAAATTGTGTCTTTCAATCTGTAACAACGGGCTATTGTTATTTTGACTTATAGATCATCTAACAATAATTGTAAAAAATAGTGAATGAATCTTTTGCTTTTTTTATACACTCTTCAGAATTTTAGCTTTCAATGTATATAGAGAATACAGATTTTTAAGAAATTTGTAAGGGACTGGCTTAATTTTTGTCTATGTTTTTTTTTTCTTTGTTTTTTAATAATTTTGATCTTTTCTGTTTAATTTCAATTGGCAAGAGAATTGATGAAGCTGGAAGAAATCCCTTGGAGATTAACGATGTATCAAACATTGGGATTGTATTTCTTGTTTTTACTCTGAATATGTGTGATGTTGAGTTTGAAAATATTATATCTCAGAATATGTAATCACTGATTGCTTTGATTAAGAGTAACAGAGAATCAAATTGATATGAAATTATACAATGTACTCCTGGTACTTATAAAGTTGATGTAATGGTCTGTATAATACTAATTCCTATATTTGAAGTGGTAATAGCGTAATGATATCATGATTAGTTTTTTTCTTCATCCTTTCTCATTTCTAAAATAGTACTTGAGTAATAAATTGTTGCCTTAGAAATTATTTCTTTATTGGAGAAGCATCTCTTCTTTTATTAGCAAATGTGATACATAAACTTAGCATGGCTATCGACTAATCCTTTCGAATGTGCAAGAACACTAATATAAAAGAATAAAGTAATCATAAATCGTAAAGAAGTTTTAGCACATGATTGTGACAGCAGTCACGGTCATGCAGTAAAGGCTGATGTTGATCATAATGATTTAAAGGATTTGTATGATAAATATTAAATAGTAATATTCAGAGTTGATTGAAATATATTTCGAGAATTATATTATAATATGTACATATACTATATACTATATATTATATATTATATATTAGAAAATTACCTTAACAAGACTGCCTATATTGCAACCGTTAATGTCTTTTGTACATTACATCATCTTCATAGAGCGTCATTATCATGATCATTAATATCATTAAAACATTTCAAAAATTGATATAGAAAGAAATGAAGAGAAAGAGAAAGCGAGGGAGAGAGAGGGAGAAATTGAAGGATATATAAAATTTTTTTGTAGTTTATTCTTTTTGACTTATCTTTTCTTTGTTTATCATTTTTTATGTAAATGACATACGGTAATGTAGTTTTTCTTCTATCATAAGTAATTTTTTTCGTAATTGAAATAACATTGATCACCAAATATTATTCTTTTTAGAATCTTGGATATCTAACCCACTCAAAGATCTAGCTAAATGATTATCTAAATCAGTGTTGTCTAAAGCTCCGGATTGACTTAATGTTTTGTACAAGATATCTGCATTATTAGCAGTATTAGCCATATTAGTATTTGTATTATCTCTATTGTTTGATGATTGGATGTTTCCATTACCATTGATGTTACCAAAAAGTGTGTCATCTTGATACGATTGAATTGAGAAATTCGAGTGAATAGAACCATTGGTATTTTGTGGGACTAATGGTTTGTTAATTGAATCATTAAGCAACAAATTTGTGCTACTAGAATTATTATACAACGAGGAAGTTAATCTGTTACCATTTGCAATATTGTTTGAGCCATTGTTATTAATATTTGCCAGTGTGGATCCAACTGAAGTAGTAATAGAGTTGACTACAGGCGAATTTGTGTTACTGGTAACAACATTAGCAGTAGGTGAAAGTGCAGCATTTCTTAATAGGGGATTTGAAGCATTAATGTTTTGATGGTGATTTGAATAACCAGATGGAACTCTTGATGATGGAGTCAAAGTGGTTTGCTGTCTGATGAAAGTTTGTTGTTGTGTAGGTTGAATTTGTTGGGACAAGATTGGTTGTGGATGTTGAAGTGGTTCTGGAGATGTTGAATTAGTAGATGGCACATTAAGATTGTTAGAGCTATTGTTACTATTGTTATAAATAGAATTCAAAATATTATTACCACTGGTGTTGGTATTAGAGATGCTACCAGAGGGTTGCTGAGCTAATAATTGTGCAGTTTGTGGTATTTTTGGAGTATTTAGAATATTGTTATTTCCACCTGAAATACTATTGTTGCTGTTGCTGTTGTTGTTGTTGCTACCATTATTCAAACTTATACTCATAGATGAAGCATGTGCTTGTAATAAACTTGTATAAGAATGTGATCTATTTAATGAACCACCCGTAGAGGTAGGTTGCAGCATCGCATTTTGGTTAACGTAATTAGGTTGAACTTGTTGTAGATGCTTCTGCAAATTAATTTGATCCAAGACATTACTTTGACAAGTACCGTTATTAAGTGGGATATTTTTTCTTCTAATAATGACAAACCTTGAATCATAGACTTCCATCAAATTTAAAAACGAACATAATACATTAATGATACGTTTATGGTTTGCTGATAGCCCTGCAGGATATGCCAATTCATAATAGGCTTTCTCTCTATCTTTAAATAATAATAACTGAGAATAGATCTCTAAAGTATCCGGGTCATTAAAATCCAATTGTTGAGGAGGAATGGGAACGTTGCTTGAAGATGGCAGTGGTGCATAATATCTCTCAGTTGATGGATTAATACTATTAGAGTTACTATACAATGAATTTGCAGTATGCTGTGCCACCAACAATGGTTGTTGTTGTTGTTGCTGTGATTGTTGAAGGATATTATTTTGGATTGGGCCTCCCATGAAATGATTAGATAATTGGGGGTTAGTGAGATTGGCAAACGTTGAAGTTGAATTTACGATGGGTTGTGCAATATTCATATTATTACTGGTATTGTTGTTGCTGTTTGTTAGAAGTGTATTTGAGTTAGGAGTTGAGATCACTCTATTCAGAGATTGTAAAGACAAATTGGACATGTTTTTATGCTGTTCTTCCAGCTGCCCTCTTTTCTCCCTTTTCTCCCTTTCTATTCTTTCTCTTTCATGTTGTGGCAACAATTTTTTATATTCAACTTTTAATTTTCTACCATTGATGTCTTTACCATTTAACCCTTGGATCACTTTTAAAGTATCTTCAGGTGTAGTGAAGTTTGCAAATGCCAAACCTCTAAAGATACCATTATCGAAATGGTAGTTAAAGGCGTACGGTAAAGGCAGTCCCATGTCTTCAATTATATCCAATAACTGTTCTCTTTTGATAGCAAATGGGATATTTTTAATGACAATGGCATTTGGTATGACATCTTCAGATCCAGTTGTCACTGGAGAAGTGTCCTCTTCCAAATTATTAATATCCTTGGTTTCTTTATCTTCTAAGTCTTTATTAGTTGTATCAGTCATCTTAAAGTAAATATACAACTAAATATATATGTATATGTATATGTATATATATATACCCGTGTGTGTGTGTGTATGTATGTATACTTCACGCCTGACAATACGGATACTCTTGCTTGAGTTTCCTGTGTTAGTATATCTTATCTAAAATGTAGTGGTAATATGTTCAGTGTACATATCATCATCTTTAACTTCTTTTCTTATCTTTTTTATTTTTTTTTCTTTTCAATTTCTTTTTTTTTCGTTTCCTTGGGAACTTTCCTATACAAAACGAGAAAAAAAGCAAAAGAAAAGAAAAAATTACTGTGTTTGGGATGAAATAAAACAACAACAACAACAAAAAAAGGAAAAAAAAAAAGAACATGATGCCTTTCAAAAAATTAGCATTTATCGTCCCATACGGCGTGGTCAGATGTTTTAACTCTGATGAAACCAACTAAAGATGAAACTGTTTCGACTGCAGACAAGGGAAGTGATTAGGGTCCATTAACTGTAATATACCAATGAAGTGTATAATGATATCATTCATTATTATCATCATCATTATTATTATATATAGATACATATATTCAAGAGAGAAACCGGTGTTGTACTACCTCGAGAGAGGGTAGCGGACAAATTGAATACATAGGCATATCTTTTGAACTCCTTTGTTGGTCGAGAATAAGGGAATGAGAATATTAGAGTTGATTTGAACTAGACTATATTGCTTACTTGTTGTTTTGTTGGTTGTTCTTTTCTTTTATTTTTTGAACTTAGCATGCATAGACCAATACAACGTAACATCAAATAAATAAACTAAAAACTAAAAAGAAGAAAGAAAAAGAAAATAAAACTATCCCCTATTGATAAAAAGAACATTTCAAGAAGATAAATGAATAGAAATAACAGAGTATTAAAACCCTCTACAAAAAAAAAAGAAGTGTAATAAGCAAGTTTCCAGTTCTACTACAATTGACGGATTGCTAAGTAAATTGAACCAAATTAAAAAATTGTGTGTCGAGATATATGGTGGCGATCAAGATTTATTATTGAGAGATATCAAGCAACAATCAATAGAAGATACAATAAAAAATTCTGAAAATCAGAAGAATTTAGATATAGGTGAAGAATCATTGCCGCCCCCACCTATTACAGAGGAAGAAATTGAAGAGTTATTACCCTTGAATTTAAATGGTAAAATTAAGTCCAAGCAACAAATTTATGAAAATATAGATGTATTGGTAAATCGTTCAGAACAAAGAAAATTGTATCTTTATAAACAATCACAATCCCAACCTCAACATAAAAAAGAAGTCATCGAACAAAAAGAAAAACAAACATATTCTTAGCCAAATCGAAGTTATGATGTAATAAACATATATAAATTACAGTTATCAGGGCTAGATCTATTAGTTTGGATTTCCTCTTTCTTTTTTCTTTTGCATTCATTGAGAACGTTAGCATAGAATACTAAGTTTACCAACAGAGTCTCTTATTTAGATACAAAGTCTGTTTCTAAATATTATTTTATTACAAAAGAAATGCAACTTGATTATTGATGGAGCATAATGTTTTCAGCTTTTGCTATATATAAACAATATCAGATCAACTGTAGTATACTTTACAAAAAAGAGAAAATAAGATTAAAAAAGAGGATTATAGGACAAGGGACTAATATAACTTGAGGCTCCTGTTCTAATGTGGTTCACAATTTATTGTCCCTAATACTCACTTTCAACTTCTGTCGTAGAGATATGGTTTACTACTTATATAAGTCATTAATATTGGTGTACTGAAATGCAGCCTTTTTAACCAAAATATAGTTGGCTTCAATTAAATAAATGGTATCTTGTTTGATTTCGAAATGTCTGTCATGTCATACGAAAAATCTAACAATGGACCTACCAGATCAAAAAAAATTTGGTTATTTCCTATTTCAGACATGTTTTGTCTCTCGATGTCCAAGTCAGGAAATACAATAATGTAAACAAACCGAAAACAGAAATCACAAAAACAAAGGAGAAAAGATTTGGGAATACTTTAATTTTTTGTTATGTTCGTTTTGGCTCTTTCTCTCAAGGAAATAATCAACGAATTGACGCAGTAACAGACAGAAAATACTAACTTACTGGTTCACATTGGTAAGAATAGACAAGAATTTCAGAATCAAATCAAGATCAATTTTATAAAATAAAATAGCTTAAAAAAAAAAATCCCTTGGGTCAATTTGATCTTGTTATTTTACGTCTCTTTTAAATCACATGTTTACGTTTTCTTTCAATTTTCTTTCTCTTTAATCAATTTATTTTACTCGTTCGAGTTTAATTCATAAAAGTCCATCTTTATAGACAAACAGTTTGCAATTGTTACTTATATTCCTGGCAGCACCAATCCATAAGAAAAAAAAAATAAAGATAAAACTATAAGTAATAATCCTAGTATAAAATAAAGGTGGAAACGTTATAGCAGATGAAATAATGAACAGCCCTCCTAAATTTTTTAAGGCAGAACAACTGACTCCCTCCTCGTCGCCAATTTCATTAAGTTTGGATGATTCAAGAAATTTGGGACATACTCCAAATTTCGCAAATTTACTAGCTTCTCCCACAAGGTTTAAACTTTCAGATGCGATGGCAATCTCTGCATTATCATCCACCTCTTCTTCCTCGTCTAATAGCAATAATAATAACGGTTATGCACTAACTACCTCTTTGTCCAAACTGAAGACTTACAAGAAAAATATACATCCTATGGAACAAAAGAATAATGACTTTTCTTCGGTTCTATTTAAAGAACAAAATTTCCAAAATATTGGTAGTAATGGCAATATTAGTTTCAATAATAAAAATAACAGGAGTGCCAAGCCTATGATGTTTAAACAAGAGTTTGTATCAAATTATTCTTCTCTACCATTATTGTCTACCCTTTTAAAAGTCAGTAATTCTCTAAAGACAAACGGTAATAAACAGAAAAAGGAAACTCTTAATACTAATGCTACTTCTAAGCCCGATAGTAACAACATAAATTCTTTACTCGATGATAATTTGCCAAAATTGAGTATTAAAGAGACTTTGGAAAGAATTCAAAAACATCATCAAAACTTGAATGTTTCTAATAATAATGATAATGATGAGACTAATAATGATAGATCTGATTTTAATATTAATATTCCTACTACTGCTACAAAAAGACACTCTGAAAATAGAAATGCTATAAATAATAATACGGCTTCTGCAACTGCTTTTATTCCTTCTTATGATAGTCAAAATAATGCTATCAAAAATATTAATTTGAATAATACATATGATATAATAGAATCCAAAGTTCAACCAACAGAATGTTTACTTGCACCTCCTCTAGAATTACATGTAATGCAAAAACCTGTTTCAAATACCGTTACTAGTACCTCTACTTTTCCACAAAAACAAGAATTAATAAATGAACAAACTGTACCCAATCTACCCACGTTCAATTCTGATCATGTGTTGTTAGACAATGGTGTTAATATCCGCAATCCTGCCATAAAATATTTCAATCAACCAAATAATAGATACAGTTTGGTTTCTTCAACTTCTACAGATTATGATAACTTTGATTTTATAGAGCAAATGCCATCAATGGTAACAGCACATCCTCTACCAGATATTAATGAATATACATCAAGGTTAGAATCTAGTAAATTGGACTTGAAAATCAAACAGTTAGAGGTGGAGATTAATGAATTGAAATTACAAAATATTAAATTGATTAATTCAATTTCCACAAGCAATGCCAATCAACATCAAAACAATAATTTGGTAGATCAAATGTCATCCAAAAACACACATGGATATGATATAGATTTACAAGATCAATGGATTGATGGTAGTGATGAAACAACTAGATTAAAAAACAAAGTGAAAGAATTGGAAAAGAAAATTAGCAGCTACAAAAGGACGATTTCTAAATACCAACAAAATAGCAAACTTCGTGCTCCTTCTAAAAGAAGACAATTACATATCGGTAATTCACATCATAGAATTTCTAGACTCTCTCCAATAGAATTACAAAAATATGGAGAAACTACAGATCCATCTTCATCTTTTTCTTCTATCTGTTCTGATGATGAGATAGAAGACACAATAGAAGAGAATGTTATATTTACAAGTGATTCAATACTTAATCACCAACGTACTAGTAAATATAACAAAAATAATAGAGATGGTGAATATGAGGCAGATATTGAGGAACATCCAATTCAACTTCCTAAAAGAAAAGGTTTTAATTTACATATTCCTATTGAGAAATAAGTTTATTTTTCTATGTTTGTTTTTGGTTCAGTATGATTTTTATACTTCAATTATATAGTTCCCGTTTTATTCTTTGTCTGTTTGTCACTTATCTATTTTTAATGCGCTGCTGTTATTATGAATTATTTAATTTATTCATTCTTTGAATTCAATGTATTTTGAAAAATAAATGTACCAATAATTAATTATCAACATCTTTTAGTAATTATCTTTATATAGTTAACAATTACTTTTATATATTTTCTTTAAAATAGTTTGTATCTTTTGACTTTATTAATTAATATAATGGGAGGATGTCTTTTATTTTGAAAAAATTTAGTTACTTTTACTTTTTTTATTTAATTAAAAAAGGTATATATGAAGCATAGTGAAACCATTTGGTAACGGCATAACATACTAAAACCGCATACAAATGTTCAAGATACACATGGGTATTATCAAAAGTTATCAAGTATATCAGTATTCGTAAGAGTAACAAGGTATGAATTCAGCAACAAGACCTAAACCATGGGAATCACAAGTTATTCATAAAGAAAATAATTCAGTAACGGATCATAATTCTACAGGCAATACCAATACTACTAGTAGCAACAATAATAGTAGTCTGGTATCTCCAGAAGTACCACCTTTACCAATAGATACTAATGATAGCCAAGTAGATACAAATAATCAGCAATATGGTGTAGGGCCTTCACTTTATGGAGGTGGAGCGTATGGGGATGTTAATCCAGCATCTGGATTATATGGAAACGGATTTTATGGAAATGGACCATATGGGAATAGTGGACTATATGGAAATGCTGGATTATATGGAAATAATGGGATGTATGGATATGGATTGTATGGTAATAGTGGATATGGATATGGGTATGGATACGGTCGTGGAGCAACGGGGACCGCAGCAGGGATGAACGGTCCAGGTATAATTACAGAATCAACTATGGCCACTTTCCAACTATTAGAAAATTTGATAGGTGCAATAAATGGCTTTGCACAAATTTTAGAATCAAGCTATATGGCTACATATAATTCATTTTTCACTTTAGTATCCTTTGCAGAGGAAATATCAAGATTAAAAGAATTTCTTGGATCGATTTTCGGCATGTTTAATCTTATAAAAATGTTTAAAAAATTATTGATTCATTTCAAGCCACGCAGTATTCATCAAACTAATGAAACTAATTCATTAGTAGAAGAATTTCAACATACAGTAAAGATACGAAATGGCAATAATGGTAAGGAAAATAGAGCCAGGAATAGAAGATTGGCATGGAAGCCATTAATTTTGTTTTTTATGGCAGTTTTTGGATTTCCATATCTGCTACAAAAGTATATTAATCGACTACAGAATAGCCATATTAAACAATTATTGTCCAAAGGTTTAATGGATGAACCTATTGATCTGACAAGTTTGGATTTTGCCAGAGCCTTATACGACTTTATACCGGAAAATCCTACTATTGAACTCACTTTGAAAAAAGGAGATTTGATGGCTATAATATCTAAGAAGGATCCTAATGGAAAAGAATCCTTATGGTGGAGAGTAAGAACCAAAAAAGGTGATGTTGGGTATGTACCATCCAATTATATTGAAATAATCAAAAGAAGGTAATGTTAGTTACGGATGCTTAAATTTAAGTATATATATATATTGTCATTGAAATAATAAACAATAATAAGTAAGTAAATTGAAATGTTATAACTGCAGAAAGTTTAATATCAACTCTATTAGTATATTCATTTTCTTTATATTTATATATATACATATATATATGTGTGTGTACATATCTATGTGTACAGACATAATATATAAATAATCTTAAAAGGTGATTGAGTCCAACTAGCTTATCAAATATAAAGATTAAAAGAAGGAATATTATTAAAACGAAAAAAAAAAAAAAAAAAAAAAAAAAAAAACAGAATATTAGATAAAAGTATTTAAAAAAAATAACTAGAAGTATAATAAAGTAATCATTTTGTAGATTGTTCTTCCTTTGAGGTTATACTTTTAATGGAGGATAAAAGAGAAGTATCATTATCAGTATTTTCCCTATGAACGATATTCTCTTCCTTACTTTTAATATGTTCTTGATTTATGGTTGTGCTTTCTTCAAGATGGCAATGGTTGGTATCATCTAAAGCAGAACAATGATGATCATCATCGTGCTGCTGATGATGATGATGGTGATGGTGATGATGATGGTGATAAAGTGAATCAGGGTGGTTTATTTTACAATCTTTGTCATCACAATTGTTGGTTGAAGAAAAGGATACTCTCCTCTTGATCATATTTGCTACATTCTTTAACCTTGTAGTATTAGTTAAATCTTTGTTCCTACAAGGACATTGGTCACCGTACACAAAAGGAATTGACATGAACATATTTGTTGTTGTTTTATTTTTCTTGTACAACTAATTTCGTAGTTTTGTTTATTTATAAAATAAAATAGCTGAAAATAAAATTTGAAAATAAAATTAACTTACCATATATTAGCTTACTATATATTTTAGATATATGAGAATTAATTGAAAATTTTGAAGAAACTATATTGTAAGAGTACACTTTATTAAATATATAATATTTTCAAAAAGTCTCAAATGTCTGCAAAAAATGTAATTTTTTCTGTTCCTTTCTTTCCTCTCCCCTTTATCAATTCTCGAGTAGAATATATATTTGTGTGTGTGGTATTGTATATTATTGATCCCACTAGTAAAGCTGTAGATTATACAGCCACTCCCTCTCCTTTCACACATTCAACTCCTTCTTGATAATAATAATGAAAAGGGGGGGGAGAGTATTATATACTTTATTTTTTTTATTTATATAGCAGAATTTGACTATTATGGCTTGTATTATGTATTGTTTTATATTAAAAAGAGAACACATGTCACACTTTCTTAATATAATGGGGTTCATAATTTGTAATTGTTGTGGATTGTTTTTCTATGCAATGGAAACAATATCCTTGTATAAAATTTGTATTGTTTTCTACAAAAATTTATTGTTTTTTTCTGTAAAAGAAGGGGCGTGCCATATATGGAAACAATATATCTTGTTAGCGCCAGTTAAAGGAACTGTGAAATCTATTCATGAGATTTTGCGAAATGGAATAAACATGGTATAATGATACTGATAACGTTGATGGTTAAACATTAACAATATATTTGTTATATTGCATAGAAAGAAACAGTAGAAGATTGTTTAAAGTTATTCTGGAAAGATGATTAAAGAATGACTCTCAATTCATTTTACCCAAAAAGTACTTATAATAATTTATATATTTATATATTTATTTGTTTATATACTAATGGTTACATAACCGTATGAAATGCCCTGGATAATGATACTAAAAATAGTAATAATAGTGATGATTCTTTACAAAATTCAATCACACTTGATGATAGTATTGGCAGTATATGGTTTATAGAAATAAAAATAAAAAAAAAAATTCTCTTTTCTTTTTTCTTTTTTTTTTTTCCATTTCTTCTACATAAAATCATCATCGCCAAAATCGTCATAATTGACATCGTCAAAATCAAATTCTTGGTCTTTCTTGAATGCACCACCAAGATTAGTCTTTGCCTTTGCCTTCTTCTTACCTGCACCACCAGTTGCAGTACCACCTTTAACTCTAGCCAACCTTGCCTGTCTTTCTTGTTTCTCCTTATCCTTAATCAACACATTTAATGTGGCAACAGTTTGTCTAATAGATTCTATAGACATAGGTTTTGAGATATCTCTTATTAAATCAATTGCCAAACTAGAAGAATAATTTAATGAGGATTTTTCGTGCATAGAAACAATAGCAGTGGCTAAGGCCTTTCTTAAATTCTGATAGTCACTCTTAGTTTCAGCAGTTTGGAATAATGGGTGGTTTTCAATTGGAGTATCCTTTGTTAAAACTGGGATTTTAGATAATAAAAATTCTTGTTCCTCTCTTTGTTTTCTAGCAGCTCTTTCTCTTGGGTGTTCCTCAGCAATGCCAAGAGAGCCTAATAAGTCAGCAGCATTATTTAAATCTGCTTCTAATTCTGCCTTTTTCAACAATTCCTTACGAGTAGCTTCATCCAATGTATCTAAATCCATTAATGTTTTACTGATAGATGGTTCAGGGGCAGTCTTGTTGTTATTCTTCTTCCCATCCTTCTTCTTGGCCAGTTGAGGTTTTGGTTCTTCCTTCTTGACTTCTTCTGGAGCATCCCAAGATTTCATAACTGGTTCATCATCCCAAGATCCCATTAATAAAGCATCGTCATTACCAGCATTAACATTTGAACCATTAATAGCTTCACTGTCCCAAGACATTTTTCTTGCTTTCCTTTTTTTTTTCAGTTTATTTAGTTTATTAATACTTTTATATTACTTTTTGGTATTTATTAAGGTGAATGTAAACTCTAAGAGCAACTTTAACAGTACATATTTTTGTGTCAGCAATAAAGATATCAGTCTTTTTTTTTAACTGTATTTTTTACTTTGTAGAGATAACCTTTCGACTCGAACCAATTTTTGTATTTTTTTTTTTTTGATTTTTTTGTTTTGTTTTTGGGGTGTCGTTAATAATGATAAAAGTTTTTTTATTTAAAAAAAGGGAAGATTAAAAGAGACAAAGAAGAACGATTGATGGATTGTACATATTTATGAGCTAGTATTTATCGAGGGAAAGGTCGTGTCTAATAGTTGATTATATGCTTCTTTCTAACATTATTAAAGCATATCAGATAAATGGGAATAAATTTTTCTGACTTTTCTTTCTATTCATAAATACATGTAGATGTTATAAGTATATATACTTTATACATTTTATAAAGTTTTACTTAGGAAATGGAGAGATGTTTATACAATATGTTTATATGTGAGTATGTACATGAAGAGTAAATGCAGTTTAGAAGACAAAAAGGTGTACTGAATAAATTTGAAAAGAGGTGGAAAAGCGTTAAATTTGTTCTTGTCTCATGGCTTCTATTCGTTGCATTACTAAAGACATCCCTAAACGGGATCTTTTCATGCTTTCTTCGAACTTTGATTTTGCCATATTTTCAATTTTTTCCTTGAGACTTAATTGTTGTATGGCATTACAAGAAAATGTTACTCGACTATTCACCTGTGTGGCTTTCAATTCATTATTCCATTGATAAGTAGTTCTTTCTTCTACTTGCAACAACTTGACATGGTCCAAATTTTTAATACATGTTTTCATTGTTAACGTGGATCTATCTACTACAGAATATTCAACTAGCCAGGATTCATTAATTTTTGATCCACCGCTAGCTCCAATTATATATGACACCCATATAGGCAATTTCCCTTGTTTTCTAATTAATCTTGTTGTAAACAATTTATTACCATCATTGCTTCGATGTCTATCAATAGTATCAATTGAGAGAATATGTTTGACGTATGGATTTGGATACTTATTAAATAATACACCAGTCACACATTCGAAGTCATTATAGAAAGTGTCTTTATTAGAATGGATCAGTACCATTATATTGTCGTTGTTGTTGTTGTAGTTTTTGTTTCTCACCTCTCTGTATTCTTTCTGTTTATCTTGTTTTTTGATTACTTGATTTTATTTACTAGAACCAAGTATACACATAAAGTGCAACATGTAGGAAACCTCTTGCAAAATGTTTGACATTTTATGATTGTTCTCTAAAGATAACTTAATTCAACTTTTCTTGAACCGGCCCGGTCCTCCCTCCTTGTAAAATCAGCAAAACAAAAAAAGAAATACAGGAATCCATGTGATCGGAAAAAGGGGGAAAAGTATATCTTTTTTTAATAATTTTGCACAAATTCTATTTTACGATTCAATATAATCAGATTATGATCTTCAAAAGAAGGAAATTTATAAAACAGAAGTTATTATAGCTCCTACTTTTATTTCAATTGCAGTATAAATACTACTAAATGTAGATGTATTATTGTCTTTTTTTTTAGCTATGGCAGGATAATTAATTGAAGAAAAACTCATGTATGCAAGTACAGGTTATAAAAGCTTAATGTTGCTTTCTAGTCTTCTTTTCTAAATTTTGTTGCATAATATTTACTAAAGAATGTAATTCTTTCAAGGTATTTTGCAGTGAGTTTTATAGTTCTTTACTAAGTTAATAAAAGTGTAACTAGAGTAGCTTTTAGTAAAAAAAAAAAGTTTATTCATTTTATACACTAAAAAAATCATGTCCATTATAATCAGATATTTTGAGTTTTTTAGATGATTTATATGTAAAAGAAATACTTTCAACAATTTACATGTAAAAAATAAAGGTAATTTAGTTATGCAAAGGGGCTATTTGAGAAATTTTTACTTTAATTCTTTTTTTCATTTTAGAATTTTTTTGCTATATTCAAAAATAGTATATATATATTGATTTTAATTCTAGTGATGTATATGCTATGCTTTAGAAATTGTTTTCTAAATATACCGTATGTGTATTTTACAAATGAACTCTATTTTACCCAAGACCAAATTTTATTCTTTTTTTTTTTTCTTTCCTCAACCTAGAAAGAAGTTGGAAAATATTTAACAGTCATCCATCTAACCTAATAGTTCGTATAATTTTTTTAGAGTGAGCGATTAATTTGAATAATGGTCTTGATTATTGATTATCAAATTTATTGCTGAAGTTGATGTATTAATCATATTCTTTTGTAAAGCATGCTTTTGTTTCTTACCTCCTCATTCTTCTATCTCTTTTTTTTTTATATACAAAATAAAGCAAAATAAGATAATTAAATAATTAAAGAAAAGAAAAAACTGCAAACGGAGAAATTCGTTTGGAATCGTAAGTTTACTGTTCTCTATTTACGTTTATCCTTGTGATGGAGGAGGAAAGGTTGGTAACAAAAGGACTTCAAATAAACTAAGAAGTAACGCCAAAAAACATAATAGTGAATAAAATGGAAACTATTTAATTCAAACACTAAAATACAATACTGTAACAACAAAGTATGTATATACTTTTACAAACAAAATGAAATACCTAAAAGGTAAAAATAAATACACAATTGTCTATAATAATAACAATGCGGCTAAGCCGACGACAGGGTAGTAATAATAGTTCTGTTCTTGTCCACCTAGTCTAATTGCAGCATTCTTTGAAGAACTGTGATGGGATGATGTGGCACTGCTAGAATGGCTTTCTGTATTTGTAGCTGTTGGATCCTTGGTGGTAGTATCAGTTACTGTGGAGCCATCAGCATTTGTAGATTTAACATACCATAGATATTGTGTCGTACTATGACCTTTTGCATCGGTAGTTACTATTGTAGAACTAGGAGAGTCTTTAAAGTGCTTTGATACTTCACTTTTTGCATCAGAAGCGACTTTACTTCCTTCACTTTTTGCGTCGGAAGCAACTTTAGTTCCTACACTTTCTGCATCAGAGGCGATTTTGGTTCCTACACTTCTTGCATTAGAGGCGACTTTGGTTCCCACACTAACTGCACCAGAAGTAATTTTTGTCCCCACACTTCTTGCATCAGAGGCAACTTTAGTTCCCACACTTCTTGCGTCAGAAGCAACTTTAGTTCCTACACTGACTGCACCAGATGCAATTTTAGTTCCCACACTTCTTGCACCGGATGCAATCTCAGTAGCTACATTGGCGGCATCAGATAGAGCGCCAGCAATGTCATCACCTACATCTCTTTTGGCAACATTCTTACTGTTAGAACTACCATCTAATGAGCCGGTAACATCACTGGCTGCAGAAGTTAAACAGGCCAATAATAAAAGCGATAATATCTTTTTGTATTCAGACATGTGTAACGATTTGTTTATTCCAATGTTTTTTTACCTCGAAGAAACTATTTTCTGCCCTTATTAATTACAGTATTTTAATTTAATTTAGTATCTCCAGACGATAGCACTGTAGATGCATACATACATATATATATATATATATATATATATATACGAAAATATTATAAAAGTGATGCTTAGAGCGAAAACTCTTCCCCGTGTAGCGGAAAACATTTCTGACAGTTATCCTTTTTATATATATATTTATACAAAATATTTGTACGCTGGTGTATAGAACAATATTGCTATTGTGTTTCTTTTAACTCCAATAAACATTTACCTGGGTATTATTAAATCTTAAAAATGCCTATTTTATTTGTTCAAAAAAAAAAAAAAAAAGATAAGGAAAAGTGATATTCTCTATTGATCTTGTATGCAATAATAGCCAAGTCATTATTTCAGATACTACTATTTTAGGAAACGGGGCCGTTTGGTTTTTTGTTTTTGTCGAGGAAAACGGAATCTTAACATACAAAAACAATCGGAACATAAAGAAAAATAAGGAAACAAAAAAGCAAACATGAAAAATGACGCAAATAGAGAAGGCGAACGGAAGAGGATATAAGGAGAAGATAGGAACTGAAAGGCTAAGCCATGTTTACCTTTAAAGTATAGATCTCCAGTAGATAAAAAAAAAAAAAAAAAAAGAAAGCAAGGGATGGGTTAAATGAATGGCTATTGGGATTCTCGTAAACTTTTTCTTTTTTTTTCTTTTTTTTTCTTTCTTTTTTCTATATTTGTTTATTTTTTTTCTTGGAGCATTTTGCAAATTAAATCTCCTGCATCAGCCTAGCCTCATCGGAACTTTATGTTAAATGTATTTACTGTAACCACTATCTATGTAAGTATATTATACAATACGATAGCATTTTTTAAGCTACTTTTTGGTTACTCTTATTTTGACAACTAACAATAATTTTAGGCAAGTTAGCAGTATCAATAATTGTGCACACGTATATAGATTACATATTAACTAGTCAACGGTCCTGTATTTTATACAAGTACATTATGTATAAAGCATTTTATTAAAAATTATAACATCACAACACCTATATTACTACGATTCACTGTATCATATTTTTTATCTTCAGTAAGACCGTTGCCAATAGGCAAGGCTTTGTAATTAAACAAGTAAAAATTTAAAAACCCATCACCTGGTCCAAACTTTAAATCATCTAGGAACAAACAATTATCTTGTGAAGTCAAAGCATTAAAAACATCCATTTTTTGTTCCTTGGCCAACACAATAGCATCAGAAATTAAACTATTTAATCTTTTCTCCAGGCATTTACTAGCATCCTTGTCAAACCTATCATTATATCCGAAATCTGCGTCACTTGCGTAATAAAATAGATAGCCAATACCTAACTCTTTATAGATTGCATTATCCAGGATCGTGAAAGGTAGTGAATAGAATGAAAAGAAATCTGTAATTTTACCTTCTTCATCTTCAACTACATAACTGAATACCACTTTATTACATTCATTGCTTCCCAAAAACCAATGTTCGAATTCATCTCTTGAGAAATTTTGTACAATATCAAATCTGGTTTGATATTTATCAAATAAATTTAAAGCTTGGTCTACATCTTTTGGGGTCATCTGTCTTAACCCCTTGGTTTTGGTAGTGTTTGGAATAGCATAATATGCCAACATATCAGCCTTTGTTTTGTTGATTGGAAGTCCAGTAAATCCAACATCAAATAATTTACTCCAGTTTATAGGCCTGTGAGCGTAGCGACAAGTGCTTATAGGAGATGGCAAAATGGTGCCTGAAGTATATAATGCTTGCCAGATGTCACACTTGTTAACACGTCTAGTAATTTCTTTGATTAATACAGGAGCCAGTCTTTTAGATCTCAATTGTTTATGGATACATAGAAAGTTGATTTCAACACTCTTAAATTCATTGTCACGAACCCTTAAATTTACAGGAATAGCAGAGATGAATGCGATTAGTTTTTGAGTCTTTTTAACACGCACACCTACATGCCACTCTTTTTTCCAGCCAGGACTCTTCAATGCCCAATTAAAGAATTCTTTAGTATAATTAAATCTAAATGATGCATCTTTATCTTCTACATAATTTTCATTTAACAGAACAAATAAATCTTCTAATTGGTCACTACTATCAACATCAATGTCACACCATTCAAAATCAGAAAGCATAGGTAACGGGGTATCCGGTATATCAGCTGGAGATTTCTTTATGTCAATTGGACCTTCATCTACTACTGGAACATCTAATGATGGGACTGGTTGAGTATTCCAGAACTTGTAATCCTTCATTTCTTTGCGTTGTTCTTCAGGAATCTCTCTAGGTTTGATAGGCCCTTGACCTAATGCAAGCTGTTGTAATAACTCTTGTAATTTCTTTTGATTATCACTCATTTCCTCGGAGTGCTGTTTTCATAAAATATAGTGAAAATTTCTGTCACTTACGATAACTCTTAATTAGAATTGTCAAGGTTTTTTTTTGGGGTTGTTTTCAGTTGTCTTTTCCAGAAATATGTACAAATAAAATGCATGAAATATTTATCCCCTCTTAATATTTATCATCATATCTAGTTTTCAAATTCAACTAAATAATGTTACTAGCTGGTTCTTGCTCTCCTTCTGCCTCTCTTTATTAAAGTCTCTGTAAGTCACATATTCGATCGAGAAAACAGAAAAAAGAAAAAAGAAAAAAGAAAAAAAGAGAATTCGTTAATATAAACAACTAACAGTAGAAAATTTTTCAAAAAAAAAAACTGAAAAAACTGAAAAATAAAAAAGGAAGAAAATGCGATGAGCAAGGTAGTAAATAGTAAATTAGAGATGTTTGACCACTATATGAATAGATTAGTTATTATTAGTTGTACTGTAAAGAATGCATATATCTGTTGTTTGTATAGATCTTAATAAAATTGTCAACCATTTAATAAAAGGAGAGGGGAAAAAAAGATGATTTCTGCTACCGGATGGGTTCCAAGAGGATTTGCTTCTGAATTTGCTGAAAAATATGAGTTAAATGATGAAGAATTGGCCAGAATTGAAGAAATGGCTAAATTGAACTTAGGTTCAAATACTACAAAAGAGACAGAAGAGAATGAAAATGAAGAAATTGAAGAAACCTCCAAGCCTAATGTTAACAAGTTAAGGGATCAACTTTCTGTTGACGATGATTTGAAAGAATTTGACATGGAACATTATGACGATGATACAGATGTAAATGGACAGGGTGTTGAATTATCTATGTTTCCAGGTCTATCTAAAGATGAGATTCAATTTTATGAAGGGGCAGACGGTGAAGACCCATATATCTCTTTACCTACACAAGAAGAAACAAATGAAGAAAAGCAAGAATTACAAGTGTACCCAACAGATAACATGGTTCTTGCTACAAGGACAGAAGATGAGATCTCCTATTTGGATGTTTATGTTTATGATGATGGTGCAGGTTTTCATGATAGTGACATACCTGTAGAAAAGGGTGATGAAGCAGATCCAGATGTGGCTCGTGGTCTTGTTCGTGATAGTTCTTTATATGTCCATCATGATTTAATGTTACCTGCTTTTCCATTGTGTATTGAATGGTTAAATTATAGACCAGCCTCCAATTCGGATGATCCAGCTAACTTTGTAGCCATTGGTACATTTGACCCACAAATTGAAATTTGGAACCTTGACTGTATTGAAAAAGCATTCCCAGATGTTATTCTTGGTGAACCAATGGAAAATTCAATGGCATCATTATCCAATAAGAAGAACAAAAAGAAGAAAAATGTTCATGTTACTACACATCATACAGATGCAGTTTTATCTTTGGCACACAATAAACAGTTCCGTTCAGTGTTGGCATCCACATCGGCAGATCATACTATTAAGTTATGGGATTTAAATGCTGCCACAGCCGTACGTTCTTTACAAAATATTCATAACAACAAAAATGTATCATCTTCAGAATGGCATCACAGTAATGGGTCCATTTTATTGACTGGTGGTTACGATTCACGTATTGCTTTAAGTGATGTTAGAATCGAAAACGAAAATAAAATGTCTAAATATTGGTCAGTTACTTCAGGAGAAGAAATCGAAAGCGCTACATTTGTTGGTGATAATATAATATTGTGTGGTACAGATTCCGGTAATATTTATTCATTTGATATTAGAAATAACAGCGGATCGAAACCTGTTTGGACATTAAATGCACACGATTCAGGGATTTCTAGTTTATCTGTTAATAAGTTTGTGCCTGGTTTAATGATCACAGGTGCAATGGGTGAAAAAACAGTTAAATTATGGAAATTCCCAACTGATGCTACCAAAAGTACCATGAATGGTCCTACTATGGTTCTCTCTCGTGATTTCGATGTGGGTAATGTTTTAAGTACTTCCTTTGCTCCAGATATTGAAGTAGCTGGTACTATGGTTATTGGTGGTGCTAATAAAGGTTTAAAGTTATGGGATGTTTTCACAAATAGAACTGTTCGTAAAACTTTTGCTTTAGAATTAAAGAATTTACAACAAACAGCTAGGGAAGTGGCTTCCCAAGCTGGTAAATCTTCTAGAATAGCAAGAAAGTATATAAAGAATGACAATCCTGACACTGTCATAACAGTAACTGATCAAGGTGAAGATGAAGAGGAAAGAGATGGTAAAGAGGAAGAGAATGACTGGAGTGATGCCGAATTTGATGAAGAAGATTAGTCGAAATTATATTTTATGAAATTATAAATTATAAATGTTTGGCTATATAGATACTGTGTAATATATTGCAACATATTATAAACTATTTGTACATTACCGTTAGGAAAAAAAGAAAGGAGGGAATGTGTTGAATGATTTTAGTTGCTTCACACATTTCTCTTTGTATTTTGTCTTTACTTCCTTGCAAGAATATTATATACTTCTAGTTTCCTGTTAGTTAACTTCGAGTTCATTGCTCAGATGTCCCGAATCAAATATTAATCAAGCCTAAGACCAAGACTCAATTTTGAAGCATATCTTAATAGTCTCTTCCATTATGAAGATTTTCACACATATGCAAGTTAGATCTTTTTTATTTGTGAATATATTATTTCCGTCTTAAGTGATATAAAATTTTTCGAAATATTTGAAAATCTGCGATGAGTTTAAAAAAATTTTCGAAGAGAGAAAAATGTACAAGTTATTCAAGAAATGAACAATTATAGAACAAAAGCATGTGTAACCACTACTCAAAATATCTACAGGTTCCAAAACATTCGCTATTTACTCTAGGATATTAGATCACACTCTATCAAGTAATTGAGTGGTTATAGAGTTATCTAAAAAACATTAATAAAATGGCTCCAATTGATTACTTATTGTTTGAAGAACCAACTGGTTACGCTATCTTCAAGGTAAAATTACAACAAGACGATATTGGGTCCAGATTGGCTGAAGTTCAGGAACAAATTAATGATTTTGGCTCCTTCACTAAATTGGTTGAATTGGTGTCTTTTGCACCATTCAAAGGTGCTGCTGAAGCACTAGAAAATGCTAATGATATTTCTGAGGGATTAGTATCTGAAAACTTAAAAGCTGTTTTAGATTTGAATTTGCCAAAGGCATCCAAGGATAATGCTGTTACTCTTGGTATCTCTGATAAGAATTTAGGTCCATCTATTAAGGAAATTTTCCCATATGTTGACTGTATTGCTAATGAATTGGCTCAAGATCTTTTGCGTGGTATTAGATTACATGGTGAAAAATTATTAAAGGGCCTACAAGCTGGTGACTTAGATAGAGCTCATTTAGGTTTAGGTCATGCTTATTCCAGAGCTAAGGTTAAGTTCTCTGTTCAAAAGAATGATAACCATATCATCCAATCTATTGCCTTGTTAGATCAATTGGATAAAGATATCAATACATTTGCCATGAGAGTTAAAGAATGGTATGGCTGGCATTTTCCAGAATTAGCTAAATTGGTTCCTGACAATTACAACTTTGCTCGTCTTGTTCTTTTTATTAAAAACAAGGCTTCTTTAAATGACGATTCTTTACACGATTTGGCTGCCCTTTTGAATGAAGATGCAGGTATTGCACAGAGAGTCATTGATAATGCTCGTATATCTATGGGTCAAGATTTATCTGAAACCGACATGGATAATGTTTGTGTTTTTGCTCAAAGAGTTGTTTCATTAATTGAATACAGAAGACAATTATATGACTATTTATGTGAAAAGATGCACACTGTGGCACCAAACTTATCAGAATTAATTGGTGAAGTTATTGGTGCCAGATTAATTTCACATGCTGGTTCCCTAACTAATTTATCAAAACAGGCTGCTTCAACTGTTCAAATTTTAGGTGCTGAAAAGGCTCTATTTAGAGCTTTAAAGACAAAGGGTAACACTCCAAAATATGGGTTGATTTACAACAGTGGTTTTATTGCCAAAGCCTCACCAAAGAATAAAGGTAGAATCTCTAGATATTTGGCTAACAAATGTTCTATTGCTTCTAGGATTGACAATTATTCTGATGAACCAACTAATGTATTTGGTGCTGTATTAAAAAAACAAGTTGAACAAAGACTAGAATTTTACAGTACTGGTAAACCAACATTAAAGAATGAATCTGCAATCAAAGAAGCCATGGATTTATATAACAAGGATAAACCAACAGATCTTCCTTCTGAAGAAAAGAAGGATAAGAAAAGAAAATTAGAAGTTGACGAAGGTGAAGAAGAAAAACCAAAGAAGACTAAGAAGGAAAAGAAGGAAAAGAAGGAAAAGAAAGAGAAGAAAGAGAAGAAAGGGAAGAAAGAGAAGAAGGAAAAGAAAGAAAAGAAAGAAAAGAAGGATAAAAAGGAAAAGAAAAGTAAGAAATAAAGTTACCGAATAGATCAGTTTTAGAACTTATGTACTAGTAGGTTTACTTTTTTTGTTATTTTATCTCTATTATTTGTTGATTAATATTATTGTTGGAAATCCTATATTATTCTACATTACTAAAAAGAATACAAGAAAAAAATATGATGGTTGTTTCTGTATGAACCAATTGATTGTACAGTTTTTTATTTTTTTTATTGTTATAGGTAATAAATTAACATATTTACATATGTAGGCATACCGCACTTTTGTATATTTAGCGTTTGTTATACCAAATAATTACTCTTAGTTGAATTTATGATTGATAATTTGATTGAATTAACAAAGTTAATTACGTCTATTGATTAAGAAGAGCAACAAAATGTGTTTTTTCATTGGAAGTTATTTAAATATTTACAAGGGATATCATAATGTGTATGAAATGGCTGGTGGTAGGGCCTATACTTTATATTGTTAACCTATTATTATATTACAATGATCTTAAAGTATATAAGTAACAAAATATGCTGTCATAAATATTTATCTCAAAGTAAAACAATATAGGAGAAATGTATACAAAAAAGCATACTTCATCTTTCATATTTAGATTTTAGACTGTTGAACTATATGCTTTTCATGGTTGAGAATGTCTACGATTTGGTTTGAATCGTTTGGATTGTACAACTGAATTTCTATCAAAATTTGTTTTAAAATATTCACAATTCAATGAGAAATCATCAGAAAATGCTCTCTTGTTACGAAATTTAGTACCAATATTACAGTCTAAAAGTGCCATTTTATCTGTAAATCTATTTACATCAGTCAAGCGTAAACAGTCGTATAAGACGGTGCTACCTATCAAGTTATTCGAATCAAATTCAACCTCAAAGGCTTTAATATCACCTGGTAAGCACGTTGTTATAATATTTAGTCTAATAATGTGGTGGCTAGGTTCTAAATCAAACGATTCCATAACCACTATAGCGTCATTTATCAAACCTATATCGAATATTGATAGTCGTACCGCTGAATCATTGGATATATTTTTTATGGATGAAAGATAATTTAGGTCTTGAATATTATTAATGTTACGAACACCTCCTTCAAAATTTTCTAAATTAACCAAAAGTAATCCACTAGTATCAACTATTAAACATAAGGATTTTGTCAATCTAAACATTTTCTTAAAAGACGATAAATTTTGTGATGCTTTATCAAATGTCAACTTTTCTACATTTTTCTCTTGATTGATCTTTTTTTTATTGTCTGTTATTAACTCAGCATCTTTCTTTGTAGAACCAATAGAGATATTATTCAAACACTTTCTACTAAAAAATAAATCGGTCTTAGCTATCTCATCATCTTGACACTTTGGCTTGAAGAGACTGAGAACTAATGATTTATCTACTTTAAGAATTTCCATGGTTTTATATTTGGCTGTCAGAAAAGAGGTACCCAGGTTACTAAGATTATAATTATAATTATAGTTAGAATATGTTGATGGTACATCAAGGGTATCTGATGTGGTTGAATTTGAAATTGGATTTAACTTTCGGTTTAATGATTCAGTATATGATGTAGTATGGACATTGCTCAAATTAGGTGAGATAAACTCATAATTATCATTTTTATTACTTGATAAATGTGACTTATTTTGAAAGATTAATGATGTTTTAAAATTATTTTTAAAACAGTTTGTATCAACAACGGAGAAATCTGCTAATGCCTTATCTGTCTGCAAGTTTTTAAAGAATGAATTGGATCTAAGCTTAGAGGAGGGCTCTAGGCACTGTGGTCTACTTCTAGAACTATTTCTTAAAATAGTGTTACCTCTTACTAAAGTATGGCTTGTTTCTCTTCCTCTTCTCCCTCTTCTATTTCTTATATCATTTGGTACTATAGGAGACCTTGAAAAATGATAAAGGAAATCAGATGATACATATGGATGATCTAAAGTGTTATTGTGATCTGCATTATAATTTTTAGTGTCGTTTCTAGTATCAATTAGATGAGTGGATCCTTGTTTCCAAACAACTGTAGATTTCAAATATCCAGTACCACCATCATTTCTAATATCATCCCATAAAGTTTGTGAGACAGTTTCAAAACCATAGACGGACTCATACGCAATCCATAAGGCAAAAGAATTAAACCCATTTTCCATAGCGATTTTCTCCCATGGTATAATTTCCATTTGATACTTTTTCTGTCCTCTCTTCTTCAAGTTTAAATATGTGATTAAATAATTTAGATATGTCATTGGTAAGATAACTTTCCTTATCATTATTGGATCAAATTGTGAGCCAATTAAAAAACTTAGTCTATCAAAGGGATTTATATGGAAATGTGAAATACCTTGGTTTAAACTGATACAAATTGAAGGTCTATAAACGTACTGGTCTTTGTAAACTTTCATATAGTGTAATAAAGTATGTTTTTTTGGAGTTGGATTAAAATCAAATTGGAATGGTGTTAGATAGTAGCAAATATGTTTTAATCTGGTACGTCCAGTATATTGGGTTTCTTTAAAAAAATCTGTAATTTGTCTTGCTTGTATGTCTTCACTGTCTTCTATATATGTCTTAAGTCTAGCAGTCTCATTTGCTCCATATGATATAATAGATCTATTGATATGTTTAGGAATATTATAGGTTCTGCTGTTGTTACTTCTGTTGCTATTATTATTATTATTATTGCGAATAATATGATTTTTTATTGATATAGTGTAATCTGTACTAGTGGTACTGTATTCTTGACTTATTATATTATTTAAATCGAATAAATTGTTTGATTGAATATAATTTGTAGGTAAATTTAGGATAAAAATGTAAATATTACCGTTGCTTTGACAACAATATAGAAGACCTTCTTTAAATTCCAATCCTATTGTAACACCAGTATGTTTTGAATCAGGAGTGAACCCGTCCGGAATACATGCTAATACATAGTCAGGACTTAATGGTAGGTTACAATTAACTTTATATTGATAGTCTTGGACGATTTCAATAAGTCCATTTGATTTAGAGATGAGCATATAGTCTGAATAGTCCATGATACTTAGATTCTGTGAGTCAGGTATAATACCGCCAGCATACGGTTTTAGATAACAAAATGCTTTTGTAGTCACACCAATATCTGTTACATTATTGTTATTATTTTTAGTATTTATATTGCTATTATTATTATTATAACAGTGAGTTTTATTATTTTGAATATTTTTATTCTTATTATTGTGGTTTTTATATGTTTTATTATAGTTGATTGGTAAAGAAGAAAGTTTTTTATCTTTTAACTGGATAACTCTATAACCTGAAGGTTGACTGTTTGAGTTACATGGTGTAGATACTACGAATTTGATTATAGGATTGGACATAAATTTATGTTAAACAAAAAAAGAAGGACAATAAATAAATAATATAAATATATATGTGTACGCTAGTAATATAAGAGATGATAACTTATATTGTTCTTGTTTTCTTTACCTATCTATGTTATCTGAATCATAGACAGTAAAAACAAATAAATTTAGATACAATTATATTTTCGGACTCTTTATCTGAAATATATATATATATGTATGTGTGTGTGTGTGTGTGGATGTACTTAATGAGTGAGAGGGAGTAACTTATATGTTTATTGAATATTGTATTGTAACGTATATATATATGGTGTGTGGTGTAGGGTAAGGATGTGAAACAAAGAAAAAGAGGAATTTTCCTGACATGTCCGAACATTCTCCACCAAGGTAGTCCTCCTCAAAGAAAAGCAAGTAAAAAGCAAGAAAAGAAGGACATACTAAAAACAAAAACAAAAAAAAACAAAAACAAAAAACAAAAAAAAATTAAAGGCATTTTGTTCAAAGCTCAACCCTAACTTGTTGCTAAGAAGAACCCTAATATTATTTAGTGACAGGGTAAAGATCATATATATGATATATACGTACATATATTATTATTGTATATTGTTATAATGGTGTTATGCATTAATATGTCTACCATGATTTATTTGTTTGGTTGCCGTTTTCTAATGAGTTCTCTTCCCCCCCCCTTTTTTTTTGTCTGTCTGTCATGCCTTTTTCCTTTCTTTTGTGCAAATGAAACAAATAAACAATAAAACAAAATAAAAATAAAGAAAAAAGTACGGAAGTGATGTAATAAAACTAAACTAAATTAAACTTTATTCAATATTAAACAATGAACAATCATATAGACAAATAAAAATCAAACAAAAAAAAGTACGTACGCACACAATTATATATTATATATATATATATATATAATATATACAATACCATTGTTTTTTGTTGGTTATAAAAATAAAGGAACAATTAGATGGCAAACAACAAACATAGTGATGGTAACAAGGCCATTGAAGCGGTAGAGTTAAGTAATGAATCAGAAATACTTGTAGATAGAAAGTCCAAATTTCAAGCAAGATGTTGTTCACTAACAGACCAAAATTCAATCGCCTCGCTTTTACATTCTTTATTAGATAATAACAAATTGGTTGCAAAAGCTTCACATAAATATATGTATGCATGGAGAATTGGTGTATTAAAACAGAATAATACAACTATAGGTAATAGAAATAATAATAATAATAATAATAATAATAAATTAAGTAAAAAAAAGAATAAGGCAAAATCTAATAATAATGATGCTAATGATGGCAGTAATAAGAACAATAGTACTAAACTTGATTCAACAAATTACACAAATATCCAACAAGGTTGTTTTGATGGTGGAGAGGCAGGTGCAGGTCAACGACTCTTAACATTGTTAGAAAGATCTAATGCAATTAATGTTCTGGTTATTGTTACAAGGTGGTATGGTGGTACCCCATTAGGACCCGCTAGGTTTAGACATATTTGTTCAACTGCAGCAGAAAGTTTAAAAAAAAGGTAAATTTATATAGAATATTACAAGAATCAGATTAAAATAATACATATAAATATATATAGGTAGATACGGATATTAATATAGATTGGGAGAGAGATTGTGGGAAGAAGAGTTGAAATTTAAAGAATGTTTTAAACATATTTGTATGGATTTAGGACACCATTTGGATCAAAATGGTTCTTGATGTCTTTCATTACTTTGATTTCAACTGGACTCTTACTATAATGTAGATGGTTTTTCTTCTGGAGTCCTACACCATGTTCTGCACTAATTGACCCTTGTAATTCAGATACTGCTTCGTATATAAATGGTTCTAAACACTTCTCAATAATCTTATTATATTCTTTCGCAGCAACATTCAAATGCAAGTTTCCATCACCAATATGGCCATAACCAACGGCACCGATAACTGGTCCCGATGGATTCTTGACCGGATCATATAACAAATCCTCCTTCAATAATTTTGCATTTGTAGATTCAACAAGCGAATAGATTTTAGATAATGGTAAAGAAACATCATATTTATACACTGCGCCCTCTGATTGGCATGATTCAGGGATCATTTCTCTCCATTTCCATATTTTTTCAATCTCAGTGACATCTTGTGCCATTGTGCCATCAATAACTGTTTCATCCCCCATGACATCTTCTAAGAATTTTTCCATTTTTGCATCATCATGTTCTTTATTTGACCCAGAGGTCTCGATCAAAATGTAAAATGGATGTTCATTTTCTAATGGGAAGGTCATTGAACCATCAGTTTCAGCAAGATGTTTTTTAGTCAGTTGCATAGATTTCATATCCATAAATTCAAAAGCGGACAAAATCTCACTCAAATCTCTTTTGGCCCTTTTGAATACGGTCTCAATATCCTTAAAATCTTTGACTGCAAGGAAACTAACATTGGTTGACTTAGGATTAGTTGGAGTTAAGATAGAAACACCGGTAATGATCCCTATGGTACCTTCAGAACCAATAAACAATTGTTTTAAGTCATACCCAGTATTATCCTTTCTAAGACTATGCATGGAGTTCAAAATAGTACCGTCTGGTAAAACAACTTCTAAACCAAGGACGTTGCCGTGTAATGACCCATAACGGAGCAATCTTTGACCACCTGCATTGGTGGCTACACAACCACCGATCTGACAAGAACCTTTGGCACCAAGATCCAATGGGAAAAGGTAACCCTTGTCTTTCAAATAATTGTCGACATCTTCTAAGATTGCACCTGCGTCACATTTCAGGATCCCAGTCAATTCATCGAACGATCTAATTTTATTTAAGTTAGATAAGGAAAGAATCAATTCATCAAAGACAGGCACAGAACCACCAACAAGGTCAGTGTTGCCTCCCTGTGGTACCACAGCGATTCTTTCCTTACTACAATAATTCATAATCAACGAAACTTTATCTACACTTTTTGGTTTAAGCACTATATTGGATTGGCCTTTATACTTGTGAGTCCAATCAGTGTTATAGAGGTTAAGCTCATCTTTGTCCTTGGCAATAATCAATTCTTGTGGAGTTAAAATAGATTGAAAATAGGCTAAATCATCAGAAGTTATCTTTTTGAAATTGTCATTTCTCTTAAGATTGGGATAATTATCACTTGTTAATTTAATGGTTGAATAACCATATCTTTGAAAAGTGGTTTCTGTTAGAAGATGTGATCTTCTAGAAGCGCATAATTTGATATAATTCACAAAGGAAAGCATTATCTTTTTTCTATCCCTTATAGTGTTTGTGAGTTTGGTTTGACTTTATGTCCTAGAAACAGGAATTATCCCTAAAAAAAACAGATGAATAATGATAATATCCAATTTCAACCAGGTTAAGTTAATGCTGTATTTTTTTTTTTTGAATAGGTGAAAACAAAGATGAATGTAGATATCCCGAAATCTGGAAGGAACTTGAAGAAAGAGTCATTACGCTCCTTTTGGTGTAACGGACTAAATAAAAAATATAGACCAAGCCAGGCACAATAAAGATCTGTTTTTTCTATTTTTTTTCTTTACACTTTTGTTATGGAAAAAAAAGAATGAAGTCAGCTGGAGTCAAAAAAAAAAATGAAGTGAAAAAGAGATAAGGATGATAAGAGATACTAGGATAAGAGTATATGCATGCGTTCTATGTGTGTCTACGTTTGTGTGTATGTGGTAAGATGGTAATTAATACAATAATAGTAAATATTATTTAAGTTTATGGTAAAAAAGCATTATTCTTTAGCAACGTAAGATTATTTATTTGTACGAAAAAAATTAAAGTTAAAGTAATTATTTGATGGCTCTGTTTATATTTTGATATCTATGTTTTTTATTAATGACTTTTATTTCTTTCTTTTAGTAGAAATTTATTTGAACATAGAGGGGTGGGGGAATAAAATCAATCATTAGCATCAAATAAATTTTTGTGTTACAAGTCTTGTCATTATAAAACAGGGTAGACCTTTAAATCTTTAAAATGTTTTCAATAATAAAAATATTATTTTGATAATTAATGCAAAAGAATGTGTCTTGTGTGTTTTTCTTCTATGACCCTTCAATTTCTTTTTTTTTTGTTCATTTTATTGTTTTACCATGAAAACCCCTTTAAATCTTGATATGGTAATGTTTAACAAATACAAACATGATCATATCTTTCCTTTTATTCGAATTCATACATACATATATATATGTGTGTATGTATATGTATATGATTGAATTCTGTAGGTGATTCTTTAGGATGGTAGAGATTATTAATAAAATATGTGTCAAAAAACAAAAAAAAAAGCTTAAAATTGTGATTTAATAATTTTATTTATTAATTTTTTTTTTATTTTTGAAGACGACGTGGAGAATAAACAAATCAACATTTATTACTAGATTCTTTTTTTTTTTCCTTTTCTAAATGTCTGAATCACATTCTGTAGTTCACGGTGATAAAAATTGCCTTTTTTGCAAAATCATAAATAGTATGTTTTATTATGGGTTGTTTTAGATCTTTTTATTTTATATTTTTTTACTAACAAAATAGTTTTAAACTTTTCAAATATTTTGAATATTGAAAAAGGGATGCATATTTTATATATTAATTTATCTTTTTCTTTTCTTTTTATTTTTTTTAACAGAAGAAGTCGAAACATACGAATTGATAGAAACTAAATATTCCATTGCTTTTCTTGATACTCATCCCAAGAATAGACTGCATGTGTTGATAGTCCCCAAATACCATGGTAAATTCTTACAAAATATTCCGGACCAATATTTAACGGATATTTTGCCTATAGCAAAGCGTTTTGCTACAATACTAACAAAGATGAATAAAGATAAGCAAGGTACCAAGAACATTCAAAATGAGGAAGAGTTTCCATTTAAATTTTTACAAAATAACGGCGTACAAGCTGGTCAAGAGATAGGCCATGTACACTTCCATTTCATTCCTGTTGGCCCTGTTAAATTGGGTCCCCATGCAGGGTCAACAGACAAACAAGTTTTTGTTGAAGAATTGAAGGAGTTTCAACTGTATCTAAAGGAGGAATTAAGCAAATGAAGTCTTATATAATTAATAATAATAATAATAATAATAATAATAAACAAGGGTTTTAATCATAAAAGACAAAAAGAGAAAACCAACGGTAAAATAAAAACATATATTATTGTGTAAAAATATTTAATTCATTTACTTAACTCTTATAGTTCTACAACTGTTTTGTTTGTTTATTTGTTTGTTTGCTTAAGTTCTGTTAGCAGTATAAGAAATAAAAACCCAGTGGAATTAAAGAAAAGAAAATTTCTGTTCGTCCAGTTGGGAGCCTCTACCCCACATACGGCGCTAACATGTTCGTTCTCGTATTGCTCTTCCTTTTCCACCTCCCCTTTTTCTTTTGCTTTTCTTTTCTTTTTTTTTTTCTTTTGGAAAATCGAGAATTTGCATGTTTTTTTTTTGTTTTTTCGGGGGGAAACGGGTGGCAATAATTTTTTTTTTTTTTGTTAAAATTGAGAAATATTGAATGAATTTTGGTTTTACTGCTGTCTATGGTAAAAGTTCTATTGATTTTTCTCTTTTTGACTGACATTTCTAAGCAAGGAAGAGGGAAAAAACAAGGAATTAGATATAGAGAAGTTTTTTTGATGCAGTAAAAGTAAAGTGTATACGATATACATACCTACATAGTCTTTTGGTTACACCCATAATTAATAAATACACACATACATACATACACATTAAATTCTATTCGATTAAGTCTTTTTGTGTACCTTTGCACAGTTATACTTGGATTTAAACATATCCACAATACAATAAGTAAATAAAGTGCTTTAAGAAATTAAGATATTTCAATCGTTAAAGATATATTTCTCTAGTTGCGAAATCAAACTAAACTAAGTTATATTAAAATAAATTAATTTAGTTTTTTCTTTTTTTTTTTTAAAAAAATAAATTCAAATGGGTAAAGATCATCATCATAAACCACTTTTAGACGCCTCTGGGGCTGAACCTCATGTCGAGGATTCTACTGCTACTGCAATTTTAAGAAGAAAAAAGAAACCAAACACTCTTCTAGTGGATGATGCCACCAACGATGATAACTCTGTCATTGCCATTAACTCTAATACAATGGATAAATTAGAATTGTTTAGGGGGGATACTGTTTTAGTGAAAGGTAAAAAAAGAAAGGATACAGTGTTAATCGTTTTAATCGATGATGAATTGGAAGATGGTGTCTGCAGAGTCAACCGTGTGGTAAGAAACAACTTAAGAATCAGATTAGGCGACTTGGTAACTGTTCACCCTTGTCCTGATATCAAGTATGCTACTAGAATCTCTGTTTTGCCTATCGCAGATACTATCGAGGGTATCACAGGTAACTTATTCGATGTTTTCTTAAAACCTTACTTTGTGGAAGCTTATAGACCTGTTAGAAAAGGTGATCACTTCATTGTTAGAGGTGGGATGAGACAGGTTGAATTCAAAGTCGTAGATGTCGAACCAGAAGAATACGCAGTCGTTGCACAAGATACCGTGATCCACTGGGAAGGTGAACCAATCAACAGAGAAGATGAAGAAAATAATATCAATGAAGTCGGTTATGACGATATTGGTGGTTGTCGTAAACAAATGGCTCAAATTAGAGAAATGGTTGAATTGCCATTAAGGCATCCTCAATTGTTTAAAGCCATCGGTATTAAGCCACCAAGAGGTGTTTTAATGTATGGTCCTCCTGGTACTGGTAAAACTTTGATGGCTAGAGCTGTGGCTAATGAAACTGGTGCATTTTTCTTTTTGATTAATGGTCCAGAAGTCATGTCTAAGATGGCTGGTGAGTCAGAATCTAATTTAAGAAAAGCCTTCGAAGAAGCCGAAAAGAACGCCCCAGCTATTATTTTCATTGATGAAATTGACTCTATTGCTCCAAAAAGAGACAAGACCAATGGAGAAGTTGAGAGACGAGTTGTTTCCCAATTACTAACTCTTATGGATGGTATGAAAGCCAGATCTAATGTCGTCGTTATTGCTGCCACAAATAGACCTAATTCCATCGATCCTGCTTTAAGAAGATTTGGAAGATTCGATCGTGAAGTCGATATTGGTATTCCAGATGCTACTGGTAGATTAGAAATTTTACGTATCCACACGAAAAACATGAAATTGGCAGACGATGTAGATTTAGAAACTTTGGCTGCTGAAACTCACGGATATGTTGGTGCTGATATTGCTTCATTATGTTCTGAAGCAGCTATGCAACAGATCCGTGAAAAGATGGATATGATCGACTTGGAAGAAGACGACATTGACGCTGAAGTGTTAGATTCCTTAGGTGTTACCATGGATAATTTCAGATTCGCATTAGGTAACTCTAACCCATCTGCATTACGTGAAACTGTCGTCGAAAGTGTCAATGTCACATGGGATGATGTTGGTGGTTTAGATGAAATTAAACAAGAATTAAAGGAAACTGTTGAATACCCAGTTTTGCACCCAGATCAATACACCAAATTTGGTTTGTCACCATCAAAGGGTGTCTTATTCTATGGTCCACCAGGTACTGGTAAAACTCTATTGGCCAAAGCTGTGGCTACCGAAGTCTCTGCCAACTTTATTTCTGTTAAAGGTCCAGAATTACTAAGTATGTGGTATGGTGAATCAGAATCTAATATTCGTGATATCTTCGACAAAGCCAGAGCAGCAGCACCAACAGTGGTGTTCCTTGATGAATTGGATTCTATTGCCAAGGCTAGAGGTGGTTCTGTAGGTGATGCCGGTGGTGCTTCTGATAGAGTTGTTAATCAATTATTAACAGAGATGGATGGTATGAACGCTAAAAAGAACGTCTTTGTCATTGGTGCTACAAACAGACCAGACCAAATCGATCCTGCTATATTAAGACCAGGTAGATTAGACCAGTTGATCTATGTTCCATTACCAGATGAGCCAGCTAGATTATCCATTTTACAGGCTCAATTAAGAAAGACTCCATTGGAACCAGGTCTAGATCTATCTGCTATCGCTAAGGCCACACAAGGTTTCTCTGGTGCCGATTTATCTTACATTGTTCAAAGAGCTGCTAAATTTGCTATCAAGGATTCTATTGAAGCACAAAGAAAGAAAGAAGCTGAAAGACAAGTTAAGAATGAAGAAGATGTCGATATGACCGATGGAGAAGGTGTTAAACAAGAAGAGGAGGAGTCTATCGATGAACGAGATCCAGTTCCATTCATTACCAAAGAACATTTTGCTGAGGCTATGAAGACTGCCAAGCGTTCTGTTTCAGACGCTGAATTACGTCGTTATGAAGCATACTCTCAACAAATGAAAGCTTCTAGAGGTCAATTCAGTAATTTCAACTTTAGTGAACCAGCTTTAGGTACTGAATCTTCATCAACCAATACTAACACAACTGCATCTAGTGGTGCTACATTTGGTGCTGATGCTGAAGAAGAGGATGACTTATACAGTTAGTTGATATTATGTAGCAAGCTATCTATGATTTGTTTTATCCTTTCAGTAGTTTTCATTATTTTTCATTTTCATATTTATAATACTTCCTTAGTTTAATTCAAAAGTATTCCAGAATCCTGGCATATTTTGTAAGCAAATTATATATCAACCGATCATCTTTTTAAAATAAAAACTTATTATAATTACAATTATAATGTACTATTGATTACAAAATTGAATTGAATATCTTATCTAAATATAATCATATGTAGATTGTTGTAAATAATATGCAAAAGAAGTATATATATGCAAAATATAATATACAAAGAGTAGAGAAAAGTAGCACTATGAACAGAGAAAAGAATTAATTGACACAAAACCCCATACATTATGTGTTGGTAAAAAAAACTTATAATATATGACGTAAAATAGGGCCTTTACTTGGCGATTTGGTTATGTATATTTGTGATTGAGAATGTGATGTTAGAATATTTTGTTTATCATTACTTGAAAAAACAGAACTGGCATTAGAAGAGCAACTATCAACACTATCTTTAGATACTATTGAAGATATGGAATCCATGGAATTACTATGTGATTTTTTGTATTGTTGATGATGATAGATGTCGGTTTTCATATGAGTTTTTGGTTTACTATAGCATACTGAACTGTTCATTAGAGAAATAGTTTGAATATCTTTATACATTTGCAATCTTATAGGCACTAAAAATCGCTCCTTTAAACAGAGAATCAATTCCTTTGTAGTAAAAATTACGTTCCATTTCAAATATACTAACAATTCTCTTTCTACAGTGTTAATTTCGTCGTTTGAGAGAAGATAGTTTGAATGTTTGCTCCAGTGCTTATTCATTGGAGAATTATCGTTCAATGTCTTTGCTGCTATAATTAAACATCCAAGGAAAAGTCTATGCCTTGTAGTCTCCATACCAATAATATTATCTGGTAAAATTTTTTTTAATCTATTTAGGTATATAGTAGTAGACATTAAGATAGATGTACCAACTCTTGAATTATTTACCAAAGTAGAGATAAATTTAGTTAAAGCAGGTATTTTGCTAGAACAAATCCCCTCCCGCACTTTGACCTTTTTTATAATGGATGTTGTCAATTCTGAAAGAAAATGGATCATATCTATATTAACTCTTTGTCTATTGAATATTTGCAAAGCTTCATAGTCCGACATTTCTGATACGTTTGTATTTAGAACTGAATTTTATGAATTGGATTTTGTGACGTCTATCTTAAATTGAGGATACTCAATATTTGTAAGAAAAAAGGTTCTACCATCAAGCAAGTACACTTAAATTATAAGAAGTATTTTATATATGTAGTTTCAGAGACAGTAATCTTATAGATTATTTTTTAAATGATGTTATTAATTAACAGAGTTTATTGTCAAAACTAGTTTATATTGCCATATTTGTCGAGAAAAAGTGGGTGTTTAGTTTACTATTCATTTAATCAGTACAGCTAAACATTGAATTGTAAACAAAAAAATTGTTTTTAAATCCATACCTGTCCTTACAGCGTACTTCATAATAGTTCAATTTCTTCTTAGTCTTCTTTTCTTTGTTATGTTATTAATGTTGTCGAGTCTTCTTTAAAAGAAACTTTGCAAAGATCTTAAAAAAAAAAAATAAATGAAAATGAAAAAATAAAATACAATAGAAACCAAGCACAAGTTCAGCATTTTTATTGTTTTAAATGTCATATTTGCTTGATTAGCAAGCCAGAACAATAGAAAAAGGAATGACAATAGGAAACAGTTTGGAGAAAACAAAAGAGATCAATTGTTAAATTTATTCGAGGAGGTACTGTTGCTGCTGTTAACTGCTTGTATATAGGTGAAAGAACAGTAAATAAACAAATAAACTGATGAGTAGAGAGACATTTATACTGGTAAAATCCTGGGTTTTCTACTTATTAGTTGGCAAAATTGAAATAAAAAGAGATAGTTTTTGTTGTGAAACAAGGTGGAGCATTAAAAGCAGTTGTTTTTAATTCATCTAAAAGGATGCTTTTCAGTATTGAACATGGGAGTTTATAATTCTACAATAACTATCATAAGAGTACTTTACAAAACTTTATGTTTAGTATTGATAATATAGATATATGAAGAGCATTGTGGTTAACTCTTTAGAAAAATTGTCTCTGTTTTGATTTTGATACTGATTATACTACTATAGACTTTTCTGTTGTACACTAATAGAAATAAGTAGTGATTATAACAGTCCACTAAGAGTATAAATAACAATACACGTAAATGAATAATCAAAAAAAAGTATAAATGTAGATTATACATATAATGCTTCATAAGTCTAACATAAGCGGTATATAAAAATGTCTCAAAGTAGCGAAGGTAAAAGTAGCTGTCCAATAAACTCTTATACAGTCTTTCACAAAAGACCAAAGTTTTCCATGTCAGGATAATAAAAAAAGGCAATAGCAATTAATAGATACATGGCTAAAGACATACAGCCTTCTAGCCAATTAGATTCACCATCTAAAATTAAATAATTGGAAAGAAATATGGAAATGAATAATGTTGCAGTTTCAAAAGTGGAAAAATTTAAAGTCATTGGAACATCAATCCACCATCCAAAAAGAACCATAAAAGGAGTGACAAATAATGAAATTTGTAAGGAAGATCCGATGGCAACACCAAGAGCAAGATCCATTTTATCTTTCATAGCTACCATTACTGAAGTAACGTGTTCTGCTGCATTTCCGACGATTGGAATGACAATAAGACCGACGAATGTCTTAGATAACCCTGTGGAAACAACAAAAGTATCAATAGCTCCTACTAAGTAATCGGCACAGATAGATACTAAAACCGTAGATGTCACTAAAAAAATAAGGGAGGATTTTACACTTAAAGAATGCTTAGGTTTAGATGAATACGTACTTATAACTTCATCAGTTTCCTCATTTTGTTGTTCAAATATAACCTGGTGACTTCCTAATTGGAATATTAAAAATAAAACATAAATAATTAACAAAATAATAGATGTACTTCTTGATAACGATAAAATCTTTTCGTCAATTAATTCGTCCTCTTTACCACTAGGTAACGTAGCTTTAAATGCAGCAGGAATTAACAAAGAAGCAGAAGAAATCGCTAATAACGATGACATAGTTTGTGCAGCTGTTTGATTAAATGTTTGTTGTACTCTATTGTATCCACCAAGTACAAAACAGAAACCAAGTACTAATAACAGATTTGACAGTAAACTGCCTAACATAGATGCTTGTACAATTCTAACTTGACCTCTCTCTAAAGCAATAATTGAAACAATTAGTTCAACAGCATTACCAAATGTGGCATTCAATAATCCACCTAAAGTGTTTCCAACTTTGTCAGCTAATTCTTCTGTAGCATATGATAATATGGCAGCTAAAGGAATAATAGCTAAAAAGTTGAAGATAAATAACCATTTTTCTGATAGCTCAAAAAAACCCCAAACCATTCCTAGGGGAACAAAGACTAGCAGTACATTCACAGGTGATGAATAAAGAACATATTGCATATCAATTTTGGCAGTTTCCCAATCAAACTTATTTTGCCTAGAGATTGTATTACTGTGTACTGTAAGTAATGGGGTATTAAAGTCGATCATTTGTAACTCGAAATAAAAACTATTAAAATTGTTTGCTTCCTTTTATTTGCGTAATTATATATGTTTAATATTGTGTATGCAACCACTTAAATTACCAAAAAGTAAACACTTAAATGATACGAAACAAAAATAAGAACCTGTTTAAATGGATTAATTAGTATGATCTTGAACGCTTTATATACTTATTTAATTGCATAAGAATGAGAAATGGAAATTGCTTGTTTAGTCTGTAAAACCTTGTGGTTATAACTTTTCCTTTACCCTGTTTTTATATCACTGCTTTTCATCTTGAATTACTTTTTGGAAATTGTTTTATCCGCGAAGATATACCGTATAATATTTGAGACAACAAATACTGCAAATATAAAGAACTGAAAATAATTGAATAAAGGGACAGAAAATGCCAAAAATTCAATGATATCTTGAATATAAACTAGTATGTAAAACTTAATATATATGTTTGTCAAGAATATATAAGCAAATTTGATATTAAATTTAAATTTGATAAGGCGGTGCTCATTTGCTGTATAAAATTTGTGTGTAAATTACATTGAGGTACCTGAATATTAGTTATTTATAGCTGGAATTTTAACTGCACTCAATATTCCAATAATGAAAAGTGACATACTCCATATTATTACGTTAGTCAATATAAAATCATTGTGAATGGCTGTTTTTTCCCATTTTCTGAGTAATTTTTTATAATATTCAGTAAACTTCTTCCTGTTTCTTTTTTCTGTTGTGCCATTTAGTTCTTGTGGGAAGTTTGGATACATTATGGTGGACGCTTGCGAGTCATTTAAGTTTAGTGATTGACTAGATCTACTGTCCTGTAGATATACATGATGATTTTGATATACTCTTGGGTAGAAACTGTATTCGATATTATTCAAATCTTGGTTTATTAGTTGTAAGTTTACCCATTCCAAGACATCATTGCATAGAAACACGAAAATACTTATACAAAGATTAATAATAGACAGCGGAACTATAAGTACCAATAAAAAAACCTCAATATTTTTACTACCAAAATAATTGACAATCTTGGTGAACAATCTTTCATGGCCACGGACATATATGAAATAAATGGATAAAAGAAAGGATTGACCTGCTATATATAGGATATTCATGGATAATATTAAGCCATACTGTAACAAGGATTTGAAAATCGCCTTCCAAGAGGTTAACTCTATATACAGTTTAACATCAGAAAAAGATGGAAATTGTGATTCACTTGATGTATATTTGATCCAAATGAAACCATAACGATATTCTAAAGCCGGCCTTGGAGAATGTCTGTGACACCAACCCTCTTCGATATCAGAGGAGGAAAACCTTAGGGAATTATCGATAGGATCTACCATAATAACATTGGTGAATGATTTTAATTTATTACTTGCATCATACAAATAATTTGAGCCATACCCTTTAATGTTATTGTATGCTTGACCTGGTTGAAACAATGGTTCTACTTCATTATAGTAAATATTTGAAGAAATTGAAGATGAGTTTCTTCTCAAACCAACACATTTAGCTAAAGTGATCTCTTTTCTGTCGATTAATTGATCAGGATTTAAGCTAGTCTCTGTATTAGGATTTATGACTTCAATAGATTCATTATTTTCTAATGGTGAAGTCTCTTCATAATTAAATACATTTGCAATAAGACATACTATTAATTCTCCTAAACTCCAAGATACTCCAAAAATATATGATTGCTTAGGGATAATATGCCACTGTTCCATAGAATTATCATGTTCTGAAAACAATGAAGAATTTTTATCTACAATAATTGCAGAAGAATGTTGTATAGGTTCTTGTAATTGAGGGTAAGCCAACATGATAAGAAGACATAACATAAACCAATCATTAATTAAAAAATCAGTTATTATATTCCCAATAACAAATGTGTTATTTATATTCAAAAGAAATACTTTAATGAAATAATATAAAAATGGGGAGAATAACCCCAATAATGAGGATCGAAAATAGTCTTGAGAATTCGGTTTAAACATTAAGGGATCATCATATTCACTTAACAACAACTTTGACATCCAATAAAAGGTAGAAAATGTAGTTCCAGTAACGATCACCGCTAAACTAACAATATGCGGTTTATGAGAACAGAATAACGGCATGAAATATGATGCCATATGACCTATTCTGACCATCTTAAGAAAAATGCAGTTGATTACCCGAGTTACCTTTATCTATAATGCTATATTCTAAAAATACAATAACTTCGATAAACCTTAGAATCTTTCAGCGAATGCATTTCAGTATCCTTTTGTACATATATATATACACTCACTATGCACAGGCTTTTCTTATTATATGTTCTCTCTTTGTATTTTTTTGGTATTGCGTTTTCCTCCTTATTTGTATTATTTTCTTTTCTTTTTTTTCTATTTTTTGTTCACGATGATGATTAAATCAAAGTTGAATCATCCAACAATAAAAAGATTTAGACAACAAATGTTGCAATAAAGATTCCATACAATTTCCATGATGTATAAAAATATGGACACATTTATATATTATGGAGAAAGTATATGATTAAGTGTAGGTGTAGTTGTTGTGATGTAGTTCAAAGCGATAATATCTACCATTAATTAAGGTTTCAATTTTTTTATAAAAAAGAAAAAGAAAAGAAAAAAAAGGTATCCCTCAAACAATAAAATCAATTAAAATACAACAGGCTCCTCCCCACATATCCTATTATTATCTTAATGGTTACGATATTATATTGGATTAAAATGGTATATATATATACTTATTCATACACAGAAAAGAATAGAATATGGCGAATTTGATAAACAAAAAAATAAATGCTTACAAGATACTTCTTTGTTTAGTCAAATAAACCGAAACCCATATCTTCATCAGATTCTTCAGCTTCTTCTTCAGCGGCAGCTTCTTCGGCAGCAGCTTCAGCAGCAGCACCAGTAGCAGCACCAGCGGAAGCAGCACCGATAGTTGGACCAGCATTGTGGAAACCAGATAAGATTTCCTTTAAGTCCTTACCTTCTAAAGCCTTAGCGTAGACATCAGCCCAGACCTATAGTGAAACAATAAATACATAAAATGTATTAATCGATATGTTTTGGAAAATCATACTTTTTTTTAAAAAAAAAATCAACATAAAAAAAGAGAATAGTCATTTCCATATAATATTTGTTAGTAAGCAATATTCAAACAATGATATGAAAAATCTTTTCATGAATAAAAATTATCGAAAGATGACAAATCACATTTATGAAACATTAATTATTGATAATTTAACTGTGGATGACATTTTCTTAGTAAATCATATAAGCATATTTCTTTCTCTTTCTTTGAAATAAACTACAATCAATATGTGTACAATATCTGGATACAAGTGTCGTACAATCTATAATATCTTTTTGCATTGATTTTTATTGTGGCAGTATTTTTAAATCCCTCTTGCGTATACCAAAATAAACTAAATTATATGAACAACGCCTCAAAATAGTTGATACAACATAAAGATCAATGTAACAACAAATTATACTTTTAGGATATTAAACTTCGTCAAAACCTGTAATTTCTCGCACTTTTACACATAAGATTTATTCATTTGGTTCATCTTGGTTTTTTTTTGATTGTTTATTTAAAAAATTAACATACGTTGTCAACATTGGCACCAGCAGCCTTGGTTAAAGCTTGTAAGTTGTCAGCAGAGATTTCCAAACCAGCATCAGCTAAGATGAAGGCAGCATAAGAGATGATAGCGTCAGACATTTCTGTATGTATACTTTTGGTTGGGTTTGGAAGGTTCTCTTACCGATTGTCAAGAAACACTGCTCTAATACTACAATATTTTAATGTAGTTGCATAACACTTCCAACTTCTAATAATAAGTTGATATGGCAATACAGTCTAGTCATGATACAGCCAAACAGGAGCCCATAGTAAGGAGCCAGCATACACACAACTAGTGCTTGCAAGGGGCACACATAGAAAGTCGCTTCAAACATTAACACCTCTACAAGGTGTTTTAGTTAATGGTGGATAGAGAACAAATTTACTGTACACGAACTAAAAATGGTTAGAATAAATTATTTCTCATTTCATTGCAAATGTTGAAGTTCTCATAAATTTGTAAGTTTTAGTTGGAATATTTGTGTGTTTTTTCTTACAAACACAATATACACCTCATAATGGATTATTGGTGAGAGTTTGTTTATTTCTCCTTCCTTTTTGGGAATATATGAAAACACGTTTTTAAGTGAAAAGTGTTATGAAAAATTTACTTTTTCTCTACATGTAGGGATGGTAGCGCTATAAAAAACAGTCCTGCAAATTGTAGCGTGGTCGTACTCAAAGTCCGAATACATCACTATAGAGACCTTGAAACTTCTTTTTTTTTTGTTTGTTTTTTTAAAGGGGAAAATGTGAAGTGGAAATTAAAACAAGCTATAAACATCTCTAGCATAAGAAAAGAGTAAAACTTTGAGTGAAATTAATGAAATGCTAGTGCATAAAATATCTGTCGATATTAATAACACAATAGAACAGGATATCTAGAAATGTAACGTATATACATATGTATCAAAGACATTGTTTTTTATGAGGAGAATTTATTTTATTTGCAGAAAAAACGAATAATTATAAAGAGGAATATGTCAATTTATAAACATAGAGATACAGATGTTATTTCATGGTATTAATATAAAAAGGGAGGGAGGGAGAAAATAAATTTCCAGAGGAATATTATCAGTTTACAAACAACTTGGATCGATATTTAAAAATCAATGACTTTTGAAATTAATAAGCATAAATAAATAAAAATAAAAGCATTTATCTGGTTACAATATTCCTATATCACAATTTATTTCTTTATATTTTTAAGTTGTTCCTCTATATTTTTAAGTTCAGCTTTATGTTTTTCTAATTGTTCTTTTAATTTAAGTAATTGTTCTTTTTCATGTTGTTTGATGTAGAAATCTTCGTTAGCCTTTTCTTTTTTAGTAAATGAATCACCTCCAAAACCTCTGTGAGAACCAGTAGAACCTTCAGAAGTCCCAACAGTATAATTTCTAACAATACCCATCACTCTTGGTGTTTGTTTGACTGTTTGTGCTATGTTGGAACGGCTTATCATTTCTGTTTAATAGAAAACACTTCGTTTTATATACTTATTTTTGGCTTTTAACTTTTTGGTGATTCAAAATATATAATTTGCCTTTTAAGGGTACTTGTTTATCTATTAGCGTCTTAGTCAAGTATTTCTTAGATGCTATGTATAATAAAGTGATCTTTGAAGAAAATTAGGTAATGTAAAGTTACATTTAGGATATGTCCTTCTATAGGAAATTCATCAAAAGCAAAAGCAATTATTCTACCATGTATAACTTATGGTAAACTTAATGCCTAATTGTGTCATTCTTATTTCTTACTTAGCGGGGTTTTTCGTACACCGAGCTTGATATCGCATTTATGGTCTCTAGATATTTTTTTTTGTATTTTTTGTGAAAAATTGTCGGCAATTGTATAAAAGCAATCTGATTGGTTTAACACTTGTGCAATGATGATTCGAAATTTTGCTCTAATTGGAGAACAACAATGTACCAATTGAGTGCACCTGTAAGCTACGTAAAAATGATGTCAAAGGTAGAAGTTAGATTCTAGCTCCAAATACTTGGAATTATATGAGAATAGGGGGATAAGATTATGATATATATACTATACAACTCGTCGACCATAAAAAGGTGAAATAATACGTGACAGTTCGGTTTTTCTTTGTTTTATTTGTATCTATATATAATGATGCTATTTTGGCTAACAATGAGGCAATGTGGGAAATGGTTTCTACACTTTAGCCTTCTTGGTAGCGGGTTTGCTTGCAATATCAAGAGGTTCTTCATCAGCTCTAGTCTTTTTAGGTTTCAACGTAGGTGTGTTTATTTCAGCATGGAATTCCTTAATTATGGAGTCTACATCATCAATGTTCAGTGGTCTAATGTCACCCATCTTCTTGATCTTAGCTGTGACTTCTTTGATTTCTGCATCTGTCAAATTTAGGTTTAATTGATCCACTCTTGATTTGATAGCGTTCCAGCCAGTCAGTCTATTTGCAAAATGAATATATCTTCTCATACCAAAATCATGTGGATTTAAAATTTCATATGTAGATGGGTTAGCTAGAATAGCCTTAGCATGAATACCAGCCTTATGTGTAAAAGCACAGAACCCAGTAATTGGGTTATTAAATGGAATATTGACCTCTACGGCTTCAGCAACTAAGTTTTCTAAATCTCTAAGCTTATGTAATTTATATTTGGACTTGACATAATCTGGAGCTGCTACAATCATTCTAGCCATTAATCCACCGATTGGGACAATACCGTTTCTTTCACCAATACCCAAGACACAAGTGTCGATTAAACGGGCACCGGCTTCTAAAGCTGTGTAAGCGTTGGCAATAGCACAACCAGTGTCGTTATGGAAGTGACATTCAATATCACAATTAACAACAGACTTCAAGGTTCTAACTAATTCATAGACTTGTCTTGGGTTAGCACAACCAACAGTATCGGCAATACCGACTCTATTTACACCGATCTTACTAACAGTCTTATAAATGTTTAATAAATCGACAAGATCACTTCTGAAGGAATCTTCAGAAGAGAATCTAATTTCAATACCTTTGGACTTGACAAATTCGATGACTTCAATAGCACTCTTGGCAATGTAGTTCATATCTTTACCATGAGAATATTGTCTTAAAAATTTAGAAGTACCGATGACAACATCGACACCATCGACACCTGTCTCGACAGCAACTCTTGCATCGTCCATGTGACAACGGATGTGAGTCAAAATTTTGGCCTTTAAACCTAATTTACAAATAGCTTCACAATCCTTTCTAGATTGTTCAGATGCAACAGGCGAAGTTAATTCGATATAGTCAACCCCAAAATCATCTAAAGCCTTGGCAATTTCAATCTTTTTTTCGGTAGTGAAGAAGGCATTAGCAAATTGTTCACCTTCTCTTAAGGTGGAATCAATTAATTGGAAATTGTCAACATTGGATAAATAGTCAGCTGGGTTAGGACCATATGGATTTGCCTGAAAAGTCTTAGAAGCAGTAGATTCAGTGACTTGTTGGAAGTCTTTTTGTTCGGAAGACATTTTTGTACAAAGTATGTATATGTATCTGTGAGTGACCAGCACAATGGTTGTTATTTTGTTTACTACTAAAAAAAATATTGAAGATATGAAGATAAAGATTACTTCCTAATGGCCAATAAGTTTGCTATATATATATATATATATATATGTGTGTGTGTGTGTGTGTGTGTGTGTGTGTGTGTGTAATGCTTTTATTCACTTTTGCAGGCACAAGTAGATTATTTCTTGAAAGAAAAATTGGCTATTATTAAGACATTCAAGTTCAATCTACAGAGTATTAGGGTGTTCAATGACATTATGTGGAATATGCAAAATACGAACAATGAACAAATGACATTGACTAATATTTTTTCAAGTTCTTTTTGTTGTAATACAAATTTTAGAAATAGATCATCACCGACCTTTTTCCTATGCTCTTTCTATCAACAATGTACCATTGACCAACACCGTCATGGAATAAGTAATAAAACAATATGAACCTTATTAGACTGACTTTCAATTGTAAAAGGACCTTAACTGAGATTCATATGAGTAAATATATAAAGCATTGAACAAGTAAGAGAAAAAAAAATTGCATGGGAATTATCCAGTGTTGATTAACTTTAATAAAAGGACATTAATGCAAACACATGGGAAATCTCAAATTCCATCGGAAATTATTCATTTTCTTCTCATTTTCTTATTTTTCGGTTTTTTATTTCTTTAATGGAGTTTTCTTTTCTTTTTTTTTTCCTCTTTTTGTTGAAGATAAAATCTACAGCTTATTCTTATGACCTATTTAATAATACATTGTTATGCTTATTCATTATACTTCGAATTCGCTGAACACTCAAAGTTTCGTTCATCTTGGAAAAGAAAAATGTTTTAATACAAGGAAACGGCGATATTGATCAGAAATATGTCTCTTTCAGTCTAAGGTATAAATTGCTCAACTGGAAGTGCGGGTGCATGTATTACGAACATATTTGGCAATGATTAATGTAGTATATTATAGTATAGCACACGTTTAATGTTGAAGAATTCTAAGAAAAGATCGTAGCTTTTAATAATTTTTGGTGTGTAATTTTCAATTCTATAACAATATATATGACATACAAAAAGATATAACACTTTGCTGTAAAGACAATGAATTGCAGCGTAAGTTCTAACTGTAGTGTTCAAAATACTGATTATAGGACGAATTTGAAATATAATAGTTTTTAAATATAGGATCATAAAAAAAATTGCTATGTCTCTTTATAATTCTTTTTTTAGGTAAAGATATTCTATAATGACACAAGGTTTGGTATGGAATACACATCTGCAATTTACTAAAAGAATCTGTTGTTACCCAATTCTGATACCTTGATTTCATGGTTTTATCTATCAAAGCAGATTAGTTAGATTTCATGGTTTTATCTATCAAAGCAGATTAGTTAGGAATGATTCGAGTTTATGTTCATGGTTTAAGAAAGGAAAATAATTGCGATAAAATTTACTAGCGTTTTGGTCATATGTTACTTCTTGTGTTCTAAAAAATTAAAGTAAAGATATATTCTTAGGGAAATATTTATATATGTGTATCTTACTTAATGCTATTTAAAATGTTAGTTAACAAAGTTCTCTGACACTTAAATTTCTTTATATTGGAAGTCATTTAATTTTGTAAATATGAGATAAAAGTATCTTGTTGCAGTTGAACTGAATGAATAACGAAAATTATACTCCTCTTTTTAACTATTACTGGTACTATTATTGTAATATCACCTTTTTATCTATATGCTTTGATAGTGTATGTCGTGACACCCTTTCTAAATTCCAATCCACAAGAGGAAAAAAATTAAAGGCTTTTCAAATGCTCTGTTTTTCATAGCGTGTGGTAAGATTTTAAGGGATAAATCAAGAACATATTAACACCATTCAAGCAAGTTCGACTGTGTGTATACATATATATATATATATATAATAATTTAGTTCTGGCCAAATGCAACCTTGAAACAAATTTCAGGTAATGTTCAATGTTCATAAAAACCTACAGAACTCAATAATATCAATAATCCGACCATTGGCCACTACCGCTAACAAGCTCAATTCCTTGCAACCATACAAAAATGAACCTGTTAAATTAATAGCAATACCTATAACTAAAAATAAAACATACATCTATTTTAAACATCTAGATCACTTCATAAATAGGAGATCAAAACTGATTCAATTAGAACAAAATGTTGTAGCAAAATGTAGTACGTTATGGGAAAAGATGAAGAAATCGCCCAAAAGAATTAATACTAAGATTGTAACATTTATAAACCAATACATGAATCAAATCCCATGGCAAGAAGAGAGTTTAAGAAGTATCCCTGGTGAACATTATATCATGAAAAGGATAAAAGTAGGAAAATCGGGTGAATTAAAGGCAAGACCAATAATAAAAATGGTAACTACGAGACAGTATAAGAAGGCAAACCCACTACCAGAAGCGATTCCAATAGCGGTGTATTATCCCACAAAGATTATTGAGAAGTCTAGGTTAATTTTGCAATTGAATGAATTATCCAAATGGGGTCTTAGATATCATTTAAAGGAAATTTATAAATGTTTGATATTATTACCGTTGACCATACCATTAGCATTGATTCCAATTGTCCCTAACATTCCTGGCTTTTATTTACTATATAGAATATATTGTAATATAAAAGCTTACTTGGGAGCAAAACATTTGCAACAGATTTTGAAAGATGATTTGTTAGACTTTCGAGAGTTGCAAGACTATAATATGATATTCTCTGTTTCTCCTACTTTAACAGAAACTAAGATAAATCAAATTACAAGACTGCTTGAGGTAGATGAAATTAATTCACATTTAAAAAAATCATTACTACAGGAGGAAAAAACTTTCGATGGAGATTAGCTGAGCAGAAATAGATCGACTTGGCCGTTGTTGTTTTTGTTTTTATTTGGTGTTATATTTTTCTAACCATATATATATATATATATATATATATACATATGTAAATACCAGAGGTTACTTTACTTTATAAGATCCAACAAGAAACCCTAAGATATTTTCTAGAAAGTTTTAGGATAACTATTTAAATTTTTCATGACTGTACATCCGGACATCATTTCAATCCTATATAAAATGCTAAAAGGTACACCTAATTTTTTCCATTTTCAGTAATTCTGTTAGATATTGTCACTTTGCGCGTTGAAAATCAAAAAATAAAAAAAAAAAAACACAAATTTTGAAATTTTCTTTTGGGTTTTGAAAAAACATTATTCCCTAAAGTAGTTCTGCTAGAATTCACCAGAATAATATTATTTAAGCGATGAAGATGTTTCGTATTTAAGTTGGCATTTTCAAGAAACTTGTACCCTTAATTTTTTGCCCTCCGCAGTTCTCTTCCTATCATAAAGAAAGAACCCAAGTAATCCCATTGTCAAAATGAGAGCTAAGTGGAGAAAGAAGAGAGTTAGAAGACTTAAGAGAAAGAGACGGAAGGTTAGAGCTAGATCCAAATAAGCGAACTGATGCTGTATAATAAGGTTAATATTTTTTTCCCCATTTATTTGCATCATTTAGGATAGATCTAGTATTACTTTCCTTCTTTTTTATGTCTCTATGCATCAATGATTTATACAACAAAATGTGTCAACCTTTTAAGGGTTTCATATATACATTAGTTTTAAGTTATATAATGTATAGATATATAAAATAAATGAATGTGTTCGCTTTTTATTAATTTTGTTTTTCTTTTTTTATGTTTTCTGTTGTGCTATTCTTTTGTTATATACTTTACTTACTTGATAAAAATACTTGAATCTCTTGGTTACTTTATAGTTGATAGTTGCGTGTTAGGGGTACTAGAGACAGAGGATCGGGACTGTTTTAGCAACGGGAGTTTGTGTTTTGAAAAACCTATAAGTGTCAGAAGTTTCTTTTTAAGGGGAAGATGATGCAAATACTTTAGGTTGAAAATTCTACTATTCTTGTTGACAGCCACTCCAGACCAAACAGGAGTGAAATATGCCATTGTGTTCTTGACAATGTATGTCACCTGGTTGTTGATCAAAGAATTGTCTTCTAGTGTTATTTGGCCCATTCTGAGAATCATAAATTGTACCAATATAATTTAAGGGTACTGGTTGTTGATAATATAGATGATATAATGAATTTGATTTGGATATTGAAAATGTATTCAAATTGATGGTCTCAAACCCTTGTCTTTTGTATTTATTTCCTATTGTAGTAATATTATCATTGCTTTTTAAATTGTTTACTTGATTTTGTTCGATGTCAGTATCATATCTGGAAGAACTTAATGTGCCGAAGGGTGTGGTATTTGCTAGTGGTTCTATAGGTGTAAGTAGAAATGAAGATCCGTTGTCACCAGTAATAGTATTATTATTATTATTATTATTATTATTATTATTATTATTATTATTATTATTATTATTATTATTATTATTATTATTATTATTATTATTAGGTTCTTCTTTTGGTAGATCTTCAAAAAAAAAACCGTAGTTTTCGTTGTACCATTGTTGTATGATAAAATTTTTACTTATGTCTTCTACATCAATTTCTGATTCTTTCTCTAAATTTTGATATGGATGATGACCTTCGAGTGCTAAAACTACATCATTATGGACAGATACAGATGGATTCCATTTCATTAGTTGAGTTTCTGCTTTACTTACAGTCTTATTTTGTATTGGAATGCTTCTTTGATTTTGATTTTTCCTAACTAATTCTCTAAGTGTAAGTAGTTCTGTACCAGGAATAAATTTATTTTTATTTGAATCTTGCGAATTATTCATTTGATTGTTTTACTCTTTTAACTATTTTTATTTTTTTGTTTTTTCTTTCTTTAATTTTATTATAAAAACACTTCTGTAGAAGCTCGAGATATTGTGTTTATCTTTATTTGAAATTATGTTTTTCTTATTGGCATGTATTTTTAATATAAAATGTTTAGAGTAACAAAAAAATTATGTTACTGTATTTAATTATTTTATTTTGTTTAATATGGGTTTTTTTCTTTTACTTTTTGTAATTTTTAAAAATAAAAAGCAAAATGTTTTTTTTATATTTAGTATTACAATACTTTATTTCTTATGGTTCTAATATAAATTAATATATTTATTGCTAAAATTTTTCATTACAAATGTTATCCTTCAAGTTATGAGCACAATTCTTCTATTTTTTTTTTGTTTAGTTATGGACAGTAGCTATCAATTGAATTTGCAGGTATCATTCTCCTTTAAAAAAGATAACAATGTACAAAATAATAAATTTCCTTTCCCCCAAACATAATTTTAAGAACCATAAACAAATAACACAAAAACTGTGTAAACCAAATTATCTTTAAATTCATTTTTTATCAAAATACATCTTCATAGCTTTATGGTTGATCACATGGCTCTTATAATAATATCCTTGCAAGGAAATAACATAAGTAAAAAACATCTAACTTGTTAAAATTTTAATTACTTTACGAATACTTAACCTATTATTTTTTAAATGGAAAAAACTTATTATTCTTTTGATGAGTATATGTTATTCATATATCACTATATAAGTGATTCACTCATTCACAATCTAGATATTTTCAAGTGAGAAAATAGATAGCATGGTTTACTGTCACTTATAGCAATTATTTTATATCACATTAAAAATAGAAAAAAAGAAATCCTCATAAAAAGAGAAAAAATATTGGATCAAGTTGCTATACCAAAGATTGATTCATTTTTTTTTGTTAACTATTAAGACATTATATAACCCATTATATTTCTAAATGAATCAGTTTTATACAACAATGCCCTACTAGTGCCTATAATAGTCTGTAATAATCTTTTATTTTTTTAAATGGTCCTTTCATAGTATATATATATATTCTCAACTATTTATTTACTGTCACTATCTTTCTGTTTGTTGTTAATGTGACACTTCCCTTACCCTTTTTTCCTTTTTTTTTTTTCTTTTCTTTTTTTAAATTACATACTGTTTTTTTTTACTTTCCATACTCAATAAAATTCAAAAACAAACCCACTTATTAAGAAAATCAGCCATTTTTGTAAGACTAAACACCACCACTGACTTACTAACAACATGCTTTTTTGTTATGTTCATAAAAGAATAAGCAAAACAAAAACACAATCGAAAAAATAAATAGTGGATTTAGTATATTTTTTATTCCATATATTTGAAAACTTGTACCAAATAATATCAATCTATATCCAATTGAAACGAAAAAACTTTTGAGAAAGATTTACTAAAATATGACCGACAAACAAATTAGAGAAATATTTCAAATTACTAATGATCCTAATGATATCCCTACAGGGTTTTCAGTTATATCGTTAAATGAGGATCCAAAAACGTTATTCACAATAGATGATATTGATTCAATTATTTTGACACAACTAACGGAAAATGATAAAGTGGAAAAACCATTAAGTTACTTAAACGATTGTATGAAAAGATGCCAACAACAAAAAAAGTTTAATAAGGATAATAAAGAACTGACTGAATTATTTCAGGAAATAGATAGATTAGTTATTGGATACGGGTTAGTTTCATTCCAAATCCAAGATTTTGCAATAAAAGGTAGTTTCAAACAATACATCATCGATATTATCAATCAATTTGACAATTTTTCTGATTTTCTTTTGCAAATTGTTCATAGAGCCATTATAGAAGATTCAATTCTTGAGTTATTAAATTCTGTATTCCCAACTACTATCGATTACATAATGAATGATCTACCCTCATTTGATCTTACATCACCAAAAATTTATAATCATGTTTTATCACTTTATGAACTTTTTGTTAATTTTAAGCCAGTTGCTGCTATTTTTACAAAAGTTGATGGATTTTTCCCTAATTTTGATTGTCCTGCAAATAGAATTGAGAAAATCACGACATTAGGCCCTATCTTAACTTTGTCACCATTAATGTTTAATGTAGCCTCAAATAATTATGGAAGTTCATTAGATTTATCAAAACAACATATTTCCATGATTGGTGAATCATCTCAAGTAGAACACAAAGCAGTATTAGATAGATTATTCTATATCATGGACAAGATCATACGAGGGTCTGTTGAATCTAGAACTGATGTCATTAGTTATTGGTCTATGATTGTCAACAAAAATCATTTAAGAAGAGGAGAACATGCTGAACAAAATAAGTTAGCCACAAATTCCTTCATGACTAACATTTCTTTACTTCTAATCCGATTTTCACAACCATTTCTGGATATTACATATAAAAAAATAGATAAAATTGATGTCAATTATTTTAACAATGTCAGTGTCTTCATTGATCTTACGAATGAAACAAGACTTAATTCTGATTTTAAAGAAGCTGATGAATTTTACGATCAAAATAAATCAGACCAAGATTCTAAACCAAATTTTATCTCCGATTGTTTCTTTTTAAGTTTAACCTATCTTCATTATGGTATTGGTGGGACGTTATTATACGATGAAAAAATAACTCCACAGATCAAAAGACTTGAAGAAGAAATTGCTAGATTGAAAGATGTTATGAAGGATCCATCTCCAAGAAGTATATTTTTCAACAATGCCTTTGTTCAAGCCCAGGTCAAAAGATTAGAAAAATCGTTAAAATATACTAACTGTTTAAAACATGCTATGAAAGCGTTTTTCACACACAGAAATTTACAATTAGAAATCTTTGACTTTGTATGTGGAGCTTCAACATTCCTAATGAGAGTGATCGATCCAAAGCATCAATATCCCTTTGCCACACTAGACCTTCCTTTAATCCCAGATCAAGTGGGTATTGAAAACGTCGACAATGCAGATTATCTAAGAAAAAATGCACCAATTCCATTCAAATACTACCCAGAATTTTGTGTAGAAGGGCCTATTAATTATACTTTGTATATTTCAAAATATGCTGCTTCACCATTGTTCAGAAATCAAAGGTTAAATTCTTTTATTGAATTTTGTACTACAGTCCTTCGTTGTCCCGAATTAGTATCTAATCCCCATTTAAAAGGTAAAATCGTCCAATTATTAAGTATTGGATGTATGCCATTGACTGATAACTCTCCAGGGTTTATGTTGCCTATCTTTGAAGACAACGAATTGGTGTCCAAACATCTGTTATATGCATTGCTAGATTTTTATGTTATTGTTGAAAAGACTGGTTCTTCATCACAATTTTACGACAAATTTAATAGTAGATACAGTATTTCTATTATTTTAGAAGAACTTTATGGAAGAATTCCTAAATATAAAAAACAATTAATTTGGCAGTCAAAGAATAATAAAGAATTTTTTATAAGGTTTGTTGCGCGTATGTTAAATGATTTAACATTTTTACTGGATGAAGGATTGTCGAGTCTGGCTGAACTTCATAAAATCAATCGTAAATTAAAAGAGAATTCCGGTAATAACGGCGAAGAAACACCTAATGATGGCAGCGAATCCAACAATATCCAAGATTTACAATCTAGATTGGTATCTGCCCAAAGACAAGCCAAATCTTCTTGTGGTCTTGCTAGTAAATCTATGCAATTATTTGTTATTTTTACTAAAGATATCCCTGGTGCATTTGTAGTCCCTGAATTAGTTGACAGGTTGGCCTGTATGCTTGATTATAATTTAGAGTCACTAGTTGGACCAAAATGTGGTGAGTTAAAAGTCGAAAATCCAGAACAGTATTCGTTCAATCCAAAAGACTTACTAAAAGCTGTTGCAACCACATATATTAATTTGTCTAGTCAAGAAGAATTTATTCATGCTGTATCAAGAGATGGAAGATCGTTTGACAGAAAATATTTCCTTAGAGCAACTGATATCTTAGGTAACAGAACTGGAATGGTTTCAGAAGATTTTTGTAATAAATTACTTAACTTTGCAAAATTAGCTGAAGAGAAGAAAGAGCTTGATATTGAAGAAGACTTAGATTATGATGATGCTCCTGACGAGTTCATTGATCCACTAATGTATACTTTAATGAAGGACCCTGTCACTTTGCCAACCTCCAAAGTAAATATTGATAGAAGTACCATTAGAGCCCATTTATTAAGTGATTCTACCGATCCATTTAATAGAATGCCATTGAGATTCGAAGAAGTAATTCCAAATGAGGAATTAAAACAGAAGATTATTGCTTTTAAGCAAAAGAGGAGGCAAGAGAGAGAAGCTAAAATAACGGAACAGAACAATATTGAATAATGAATTTGATTATTCTTAAAAAGAAAAAAAAAAAATGAAACAAAAACTATTTTTTGTAAAAGCATCCTTATCTACATCTGTATCTACATACATCTATATATTTTTATTAAAGTACAAGCTACGTCATTTCACAAAACTAGCATGTGTATTATTGTATGATCTTCTAGTAGTGAGATAGAACAAGAGCGAACAAAACAAGCAAAGTAGATTAATCAAGTATTCAATTTAAACTATACAAAAGTATGCTATAAAGATTTATACAATAAGACTAAAAAATTGTAAAAAAACACTAATTTTATTGCTATTAATCTTAAGCCTTGATAGCGTACTTTCTTTGTGGGAAAGCAATTTGCTTCTTTCTTTGCTTTTCAGTAATTCTAGAAGCTTCAAACTTGGTTAAAGCTCTTCTTAAAGCTCTGGTCTTCTTAGCTCTTAAATCCTTTGGTTGGTACTTCTTGCCCTTGTATAATTGTCTAACGGCTTCTCTTTGTTGTTCGTTAATAACAGTTAAGACACGAGCAATGTTCTTTCTGACAGTGTTAATCTTTGGTAAAGATGGTCTTTGTAATTTTTGAACCTTTAATTCGGCTAATTCCTTCTTTAAGTCGATTAATTGGGATTCTAATTCTTCCTTAGATTTGGTTCTTAATTCATAAGTCTTAACACCAGCCTGTTTAAAAAAAAATATAAAAAATCAATGATAACGTAAAGATATTAAACATTCCAAACTCCGGTAATATAATATATTATATCAGATAGTTGAATATATTTTTCATCAAAAACGGAACGTAAAATGTTTTTGATAGTTAGTAATCACATATTCTTGATCGCTTAACTGTTTATGCGTAGAAGTCACATACGGTATAGACAATTATTTACAAGTCATATAATTATGGTAAAACAACCTCATTTGGGCCAATAATTGAATTATGTCCATAATAAAATACGATAACTCTTTTTATCCATACACGCATAACTCTCCTGTATCTCATATAAGTTCACATACCATTTCGAATTCTTGTCAATGTACGTTTTTATTTGGGATTCCAAGAAATTATAAGTTAGGTAACAAGTGTTTCTAAAATAGTCTAAAATAGTCGGGCCCACTTAAGAAATACTACTGACATTTCATTGTTAAGCAAAGTTACTTACCAAAAAAACCGTACATAATATTATTTTTTCGATTAACATAGACATTAGAGGTTCTAGTGGTTTGTCCTATTACTGAATAACAATAATAGTAAAACTATAGCAAAATAATCTAACGAAATATCAGAAATTTTCAAAAATTTTGGCCCGCTTTTCCATTGCGGGCACAACTTTTCAAAAAAATGAAAGATTTAGACCGACGCAAAAAAGCATTCAAAAAAAAAATGTAAAGATGTACGGATGTAATAAAACAGTCGTTTTTGTTAACCGCTAAAAGAATTACATTTTTCCTAGAATAATTATGACTACTGCCATTACGATGCTATATTTACTTGTCATTAATGCATAAAAGGTAATTATGTTATAAATATTGAGTGGACTATTACTACGACGTATTGTCAAAAGCAGGTCACAGAGTAAAACATTCATGCTGTATACACATGTAATTCCTTGAAATTGCTTCTTTGCATTAACTTGATTGTTTCCCATATATACATATATACATATATAAATATAAACTTTAATTTTAATCTTCTTAAATTTACAATATATACTGAATGATATTATTAGGTAATTGTCTATAGTCTGTTAATTGATGATCAATCTGTTAGCCTCTTAGATGACTTTTTAAGGAGGATAGAAAAAAAAGACGAAAATAAAGTAAAAAGAAACAAAAAATAAACGTAATAAGTCTATACTTCGATTTATTATTATTACTATTACTATTTTTTTTTTTAGGTTGACATGATAAATTATACAGATTATTAAAGTAAAGAGTAAAATCTATGTTCAGCTATACTATGTTACTTTTTTCTTTTCACTTTTTTTGAAAGGGGGAGGGATGACTAGGGATAATGATAAGAAGGAGAAAATATGACGGATATACATCGGAATGATCATTAAATTGAATGTGATAATACTAATACCACACTATTATCCCTTTCATTTTGCCTTGCAGAAAGCTTTATGTTCACTTTATGTTTTTTTTTTTTTTTTGATTTGAGAGAAAAGAGACAGAGAGAAAGATAAAATAGAACTAGAAAAATGAAGGAAAGATAAACTTATATAATTTTTTTATGATTGGTTCTTTAAATTGTTACTTAACCATTCTAAACCTTCATATAAACCTTCACCAGATGTGGCACAAGTGGCTTGAATAAACCATGGACGGTTTTTAATAGAATGTAAGCCTAACTTTTCAGTTATTTCAGCAGCAGACATAGCTTCTGGTAAATCTTGTTTGTTAGCGAAAACTAACCATACAGCGTTTCTTAATTCATCTTCAGTTAACATTCTTTGCATAACCTCTCTTGCTTCACCGATACGTGATCTATCGTTTGAGTCAACAACAAAGATAACACCCTCAGTATTTCTGTAGTAGTGTCTCCATAAAGATCTGATTCTGTCTTGTCCACCAACATCCCAGACAGTGAAGGAAATGTTCTTATATTGAACAGTTTCGACATTGAAACCAATGGTTGGGATTGTGGTAATAACTTCACCTAACTTTAATTTATACAATACAGTGGTCTTACCGGCACCATCAAGACCCACCATAAGAATACGCATTTCTCTGTTGCCAAACAAGCTGCTAAATAATTTAGAAGCAAATAAACCCATTGCTGCGCGTTATATTTATTCACTATATGATTGTATTAATCTTTTAATTCTTGATTTGTTTTGCTTTTGCCTTTGGCAAAATAAAAAGTCGTGTACCAGCGAGATCAACGGTCAACAAAAATATTAATTCTTAGACGAGAACTTAAACTAAAAAGAACTCTTTTACTGTTTAAACTGGGACAACGAACAACATGTCAGAAGAAAGTGCATGCGCAAAGAGAAAAACAAGCTTTAAGACATATTTTAAAGGTGAGTTTCCAAAAATATAACTTTAAGAGATCGAAAAACAGTGAAGAATTTGCAGAGAATAAGTCAATTGAAATCAAAAATGGAAAAAAAAAAAAAAAAAAAAAAAAAAAAAAAAAGGAACAAAAATAAATTCCAAAAGTAAAGTGAATATTTATGTTATTTGCCCAAAATATTTAAGAATCCAACAACAATTTTTAGACAAATTTCAGGAAACTTTCCACTGAAAAGGAGATCGGTCAAATTTTTGTTTCCATCTGTTTGTACTATTTCCTAATTAGGAACAAAATTGGCTTCAGTTAGCGTGAGAAAATATTAGTAAATTCTGGTAGCGCCTTATATAGCTAGGAATTGTACAGCTTCTGTGACATTCTGTGACACACTGACAGGTTCATAAAGAATATGAAGGTTTATGGTGATACATAGGCGTGCTATTTAAAAGAAAATATCATTAGACATATTCATTCCCCTTAAAAATAGTACATGAAAGGATATAAATATACATACCATTATGAAATGAAATTAAAAGGTTAGTAAGTAAATAAACAAAATTAATAATAATCATGTCACACCATGTGAAAAAAAAAAATAAAAAATTTTTTTTAAAATTTAACTTAATATACAATCAGAAAATAAGCTTTATTCCAATATGTAATACTTTTAAGTGTTTCTTTTTTTCTTATGGACATTTTTAAAAGGACAATTTTTTTATGACTATTTAGGTTGTTTCTTTATTCTTGATCAATCAATTAAAAACATTGCCACAGCCAGTCTGGATCACACTTTTTTTTTTATCAATTCACTTTAAATATATACGTAAGAAACAAACGAACAATCTAAGACTTACTTGGATTAAGAATGCAATATAATGATTATATATAATTAATTCCCTCTATACAATTAGAAAAGAGATAATAGAAAACAAAAATACAAAGAGTAGATAAAAGACATCCTCATTAAAACATTATGCTTTAATATGCTAGCTATGCAATATTATAATGATCATAAAAAACTAAAACAAATTGAGAGTAAACAATCTCTTTATTTACCAACATTCATTTTGGCCCCTGCATAATTTTTTAAACCTCTAATGAATATTGAATATGTCACCGCATTATTATCTGGTTCCCAATAAAATTCAGTTAAACGGATATGCCAAGGTGGAAAACCTTGTAAATCTAAACTGGGACCAAAATACAATAACAAATCCGGTTCATGACCAACTAATTGAGTCAATTCAGAATCCACTAAATCCATAGTAATATCTGAAATTTTCAATTCCTTTGCTGCACATAATTCTGCCATTGTTTTGGTCAAGTCTACAATCGTTTCACGGCCGTCCCTATTAGATAGTAAAGAAATCTCAATAACTACTTTTGTATCTATATTATCATATTCATCTGTGTTATTATAATAAACTTTATTCGAATGAGGAATCTTAACAGCAAAATTAGGTGTATTAGTTGGACCATAATATTTCACTAATTTATTATAAATTTCCTCTCTAAATTTATGAACATTTCTTTGTAATAGTCCATCATAATCATATAACATCAAATGTTTGATGCCTGCAGATACAGTCCAGCAAACAAGTCTACTTCCATCATTCAATAAACCATTAATGCCTCCATCAACATCACCAACAGGCTTAATCTCCAATATTGCTGCAAGTCGTTTTGGAATTTTACTCAATTGAGTCACATCTTGTCTAATTAACTGTGGAGTGTTTGATGGGTTATAATATATATTATATATCTTCAATTTCAAAAAATTGTATTTTAATTGAAGATATCTGTAAATACCATAGATAATAAATAGGAATACTAAAAGACATTTGTAAAAAATATATTCCAAATAACCTATTTTCCTACTTTTATAATCACCTGAAGATGTAATAGTTTCCTTTGTTCTTTTTTTATCTGCTTCATCATCACTGATATACATATATTCAAATATTGATTTTAGTAATAGCGCTTTATTAGACGGATCAGACTTCATAAATGCTAGTTTGGAAGGAGGTGGTACATGTTCATAACTTGATGATCCTTCAGTTACCTCAGTTCTACCCGCCCGTGAACGCGTCTTTTCTTCGAGCTGTAACATATCTATACCTAAACAAGTACACAAAATATCTAATGCTGACGTTATTTCGTCTGATCCTTAGTATGCAATAGCAAATGATTATGTATATTCAAGGAATGACAGAGCAGAAATAGATAAAAACAAAAAATATACAATGTTGGCTTAATTCACTTTGTCAATGTTATAGTAAAATCTGATGTGTATTTTATTGTTTTTTATTGGTTGCTGTTATCAAAAACTGAATCATTTGCAACATTTTGCATATTTTGTAAAATTTTCTATGAAACCTTTTTTCCCTAACTTTATAGAGTTAATAAGTGAACATAATTATAAAAAAAAGTGAGAGAGAAATAATATAACAAAATAAAAGGATTTTCAGATTCGCCTTGTGAATAAAATCATATAGCATTCTATAAAAGTTGTGCAATGACATTTACAAGAAACAATTATTCTATAAGGCAAAAAAAAACATGATTGTGTAACATAAAATGTATTAGAATATTAGTATTTAAATGCATGATATATATGTATATATATGTACATAAATATTTTCATTTTTCTTACTATTTAATGCTCATTTCATTAATAATACTCATCATAATTGTAAATCAAAATGCTTGGTTAATTGTATGTTCATAATCTATCAAATCTATCATTAAAAAAACAAAAATTATAAATAATTCAAATTTATCATAATATCATCATCAATAATCTTGTAATATCTGTGAATAGTATCATTATCAAATATCTCAATGTTGAACTAAATTGAAGTGGATGCAATAAAAAAATTTTGGAATATATCACTGTTTTTACCACTACAATCTGTTTTGTTACAATTCCTGATATCTTGTTTTTCGTTATGCTTATTTATTTGAGAAAACTATTCATAATTTATCCAAAGTATGACCAATTCATCAAAAGTGTTAGTTGTATCATCCTATTTTGTAAAATATAGTGAATTAGAACTCTATGAACTTTATTAAGGTGAAGAACCTCTAATGACCTGTGACACATATTCGCCAACTAAATCCATATGACTTCTATCACTATAATATTGGCTACTAGTATGTATACTACGATTTTCCCCACTATTTTCTTCATCCTCCAAAATCAATGACCCACTTGATAAAGAAGGGGGTCCACGTTTATTCATGTTCAAAGTCAATCCGTTTCCAAGATCCACAATTCCTGATTTATCGATAGAGTTAGGTGTTAAATTTGCCAGTGCTGGGAGATCAGACGTTAATATGGGTGGTGTTTTTGTAAAAAGTCGAGCAATGGGATCTAACTGTTTCAAATAAATATCATTATCAAAGTTTACTGTTGTCAGAACTCTATTTCTCCCATCATTATTACACTTATTTAGTTGATCTCTGTTTATACTTCCTAGATTATAATTAATATCCACATAGGGTGAATTGGTGTCGTTTACACTGTCAGATGCTATGTTATTAGACGAAGAAGTGCATTGAGGTGCCGATGCATTATTAACTGCTGCAAAATTATTTACAGTATCAACATTGCAAAAGCTCACTTTTCTCATTCTTATTTCTTTATTCCATTTATCTGATTCGAATGCATTAGATGCATTCTCATATAGTTCATCAATTTGTTCTAAAGTTAAGCCTCTAGTTTCAAATACAGTGAAATAAACAATTAAGACCCCTAATGCATTCAAAGACCCCCATATGAAATATATTTTTGGACCAAGAGTGACTGTTTCATTATCCCCTGTGTCAATAATATAAGGTGTAATTAATGCACAAACAAAATTAGCCAACCAGTTGGAAGCTGCACACATCGCAGAACATTTGGCTCTTACACCTAAGGGATACAATTCTGCAGATAATACCCAGACCACCCCACCCCATGTGGCTGAATATGACGCAATAAATGTGCACATAAATGCAATCATAATTTTATCTGCCACTGATGCCTTTACTGACACACCTACAATAGCAATAATAAAATTAGATAAAGCCATAAAAAACCCACCAGCTATGAGAAGTTTCCTTCTACCGATATATTCTACTAAAAACAAACCTGGTATATTAAAAGCCACATTGACTGCATAGAGAATAAAAGATATAATATAACTTTGGTGAATACCTGCTTTGTTTAAAAAACTGATTCCAAAATAAAAAATAAAGTTAATCCCCGAAAATTGTTGGAATATCTGAACTGCAATTCCAGTAAACATTCTTAAACTTTGCTTTGGTCTCTCTTTACTTGAAATAAAACAATCTAAAAATGATGATGACCCCACAGCCTTTTCATAATCGAAGGTGGCTTTAATCTCAACCAATTCTTCCAAAAGGCCAGAATCTTCTATTGGCACACCCCTGAGAAAAGACAATGATTTTGCAGCTTCATGGAGCCGATCTTTCATTACATAATATCTAGGACTCTCAGGAAGGAAACACATACCAATTGTCAAAATGAAAGACCATACATATTGAAGCCCAATAGGAATTCTATAAGATGCAGCTGACTTCATTGCATGTGTACCCTGTGCCACTGCGCTGGAAGCAAACAGTCCCCATGTTATTGCCCATTGATATGTGGAAATAATTGCACCTCTTAAGTTCTTTTTGGCTGATTCAGCCTGATATGAAGGGACAATGGCAGATATGATACCGATACCTAAGCCTGATACAAATCTCCCTGCTACTAGAAGATCTAAAGACATAGAACCAACTTGTAATGATGTCCCAATTGAAAATATGATAGCCGTACTAAAAATTATCATTAGTTTTCTTCCAAATTTATCTGACGCAATCGGAGTAAATAAAGCTCCAATAAAGGTACCTAAGGATAAAAATGATACTAACACAGACCATTGTGTAGTAGTAAATGCAAAATGATTAGGTGCCAGATGTGATCTTACATAAGGCATTTCGGTCAGACTATTAATAAGCCCTGTATCATAACCGAATAAAAACCCACCTACAGCAACAAAAATTCCGACTAAAAAAGATATACAGTCTGATTGTTTCCTTGGTTTAGAATTAAAAATCATTGAAGTAGTATCTTCCATCACAGTATTAGAACAAATGGGAGTGTATACATTACTATGTAATTCATCATCAACTTTTTCAACCATAAATGGTTGTGATAGCTGTGGCACATTTCGATCAATATTATGTGAATTAGAAGCCTCTAATATATCCAGTCCTACTTCTGAACGCCTTCTTCTCTCTTCTGTTAGTTGATAACTTATACGTCTAATTGTCATATCAAATGGTCGAAACTTATCTTCTATTACCTGTTGATTTGCGTCAGTAGCTTCTGCATCTTTATTATCCATTCCACTTTGTTCTATGCAACTTTTAGCAGACCCAATCACTTGATGCATCTGAGCAACTTCCACTGCTTCATTATCAGGTGTTGTTTGAATTTGATCCATACTCATATGAAATACACCCACATCAATCAAATGTCTTATAGATTCCTTTTAGTCGTCTGTACTTTTTTATATATTGCACAGTTTTCTATTTGCCTCAAATAGGTAGGTCCACTTGTAATTAATCTTTACTATTGATATATTGAAGGAAATCTAAATAATAATTTCAGTAAGATGGAGCTAACATTCTATACTACATATTTAGTAAGTTTTTATTTGTCTTATAATAAGGAATTAAGTCATCCAAGAATTAAAGGATTACCATTTTTGGTTTTTACCTATTTTTTCTAAACAATACATAATTGAAAATCTCTATGAGAATTGAAAAGCACAACAAAAGAAAATAAAATAATCAAATCTAATAAATCACAATTCATTAGTAAAATGATTTTATAAAAAATTAATCTTGTTGGAGGTAAAGTTTATTAACTATTTATATATATTCGTTTGTCCATATAATTCAAGCATAAAATACAATAACAATAAAAGAAAATAAGGATTTTAAACTTGAAAATTGACTAGTATACTATAACTAGGTTTATATCAGGTATATGAAATAAAATTAAGGGATGTAACATACCGCTACATAAGAAAATTTGAAATAAATATAGATACATATATATGGTTGTATTTCAACTTGTGGTAGCTTCGGCAATACCGATTAATCTTTTTACACCTGTTAACCAATTGCCACCTTCTTGTGCATTGTTCGTTGCGATATCAACATGTACTTCCATTGCTTCTGTGTATTGTTTATTTTTCAGGTACTCAACAATCTTCTTCAACTTATCTACTGTTGGTTGAGTTAATAAATCTTGTCTTTCCATGTGGCTATAAAGTATCTTTAATCTTTTAGCACAATCCTTTAATTGCTTAGAATATTCTTTTGGAATCAATGGAGTAACACGTTCTAACTCACTTTTCAAAAAGGCAATAATCTCTTGTTGATCTTCCGGTATTGTAACGGCAGCAGTTGTTTCTGTTACAGCAGCAGGAGATGTCTGAACACTAGATTGAGTGCTAACAGGAGGCGGAATAACATTTTGTTGTTGTTGTTGGACCATATTTGTCGTAGATGGTGTACGTTGAACGGATTCTAACAAGCTTGTAGCATTTGCGATATTTTCTATTTTGTGCTGTACTTTTCTTCTGTTACTCATTGGTGGTGGTGGTGCAATTGTTTGTTTTGATATTGGCGGAGGCACCATTGTTGGACCTGTAGGAGGTAACGAGGACTTTGGTGGAACCGAATAAGGATTTGATGGAGATACGTTGGTCAAAATATTAGAGTTTGGCATTGTAGTAGGCTGTTTTGGAGCATATGGGTTTACTGGGATATTTTGAGATACTTGTGACTGTATTGGTGGAGCAATAGATCCAGTGGCTGGAGAATATGGACTATTCCTTTGGGTCATTGGTACAGGTTTGTTGATTTGAGGAGAGTATGGATTCGATGGTTTTGTATTGGTCGAGCTTTCTAAACCCTTATCCATTGAAGCCAATGATTCTTTTCTTTTAAAACCAGGAGGTGGTGGTGGAGTTGGCATGGAGGAGGCAGATGCAATTCTGTTAACTGGTGACCTTACTGGGAATTCACGCGATGAGATAGTATCACTGTGTGGAGTAGAAGGTCCTGGTGGAATGCTTACACTTGCAGGTGCAACACTTACAGCTTTAGCACGTGATGGTTTATTTTCCTTAACCTTTAATGGCAAGTCATTCCAGCCGTCATTTGCCTTTTGATTCAAATGTGGCATTTGACCAGATACAATACCAGATTGTGGTGTCTCTATAGATGAAGCAGCCACTGGTTTCTCATAAACTGATTGTTGAGGAACAAATGGAGTGGTCTGTGTGGCACCTGGAGTTTGTGCACCAACAGCATATGGATTCTTAGGTGGAATAAAAGATGAAGTTGGGATTGACGCTCCTAATGCACCATTAAATAAATTGGTAGCAGTTGCATTTGGTGTAGAAACAACAGTAGGTGGAGCATACGGATTTGCTTTTGGTGTATGTGCAGTTTTCACTGATCTAGCAGCATTGTTTAGATGTGTACCTGTTTGTTGTATAGGAATGATTGGTGGTTGGACAGGAGGCATACCAGTTGCAGTTGGGAATTGTGGTTGTTGTTTTATTGGAATATTACTTGCATGAGGATTTCTGTATCTATCATGTTGAATTGTAGATGACGCAACACCTTTTTGGATTGAACCATGCTGAACAGATTTACCGCAAGCCAATAGTACACGTTCTTTTTCTGCTTTAACATCTTCATTTGAATCTGGTAGAATGTTTAAAAATGACTCGGCTAAAAAGAAATCACCACTAGCAGATGCTATATCAACAAATTCCATAAATTTAGATATTAGGCCCTGATTTGATATTTTTGATTCTCCTATAAAACTTGAAAAGACAGTAAATCTTTCAACAAATTCTGTTAAACATTCAACATGTGCCTCATAAACAGTCTTATTTTCTTGCTTAATTATATCTTCTAAATCAGGCAATTCTTTTAACCATATGGAAGCCACTTTATCGATGGAGTTTGCAGAAAAATAAACAGCAATTGCATTTTGTCTATCGCCAGATTCTAAAATTCTATCACCTAATTGAACTAGTAATTCATTCTTGCGAGCAATATCGGCTGGCACAAACTTGTTAATAGCCTTTACGATATATTTCCATTGTGATACATCCATATTGGTAACCATATCTTCAATGTTATTGTTTGTAACAGAATATAGAATTCTTGATAAAGAATTAGAATTTCCAAATTTCTTGAAATAATGATCTTTAACTTTTTCCTTTAATGTGGTGTCATTTGAATCTAAAGCAATTATTAAAGATTCTAACAATAAATCATTCTGCAAAGCCTCTGTAACAACAGCCTTAGTGTTACCAGAAAGTAATTTTTTAGTTATAGAAAAATCGGTGTTTTTCTCTAATTTGAATGGATCCTTTGGTTTAAATTTATTTTCAATCTTTTCAAAAAATTCTTCACCTGCTTCTGTGTCCGTTTCACGATCATTAGCACCATCTTTATTTCCGTTTTCTTCGTCATCATCATCTAAGGTAAAAGTATCTCTTAAAAATTCCTCCCTTCCATCCATAGATAATTTATCTAATAAGTTCCAATCTTCTTCATTATTCTTATCTATGCCTTTGACTAATCTAACATTAATCAATGGTTTGAAATCCTTGGATTTTAAGGCATCATTTAATAAAATATTTTGTTCCAAACCAGGTAATACAGGTTTTGTAATATTGATTGATTTCCCATCTTCACTAATGCTAACCAATTTCCCACCAAAAGCCCAGGTAGCTGCTGGTGAGTGATTTGAATACCAAACTGGAGCTTGTATCTTTTTAACAGTTGGCTTTTCATTTGATTCTTGTTGTGAGACATGCGTCCAGAACTCTGTTTCTGATTCTTGTTGTTTTGTTACATTTTCCTCTTTATCTAATTCGTTAACAAGGTTTTGTAAAGTTTGAATTTCTATCTTAGAGTCGAAAGATGCAGTGGCAAAAATGTCCGGTGCTTGCGGAGCAAATTTTGTCTTGAATAGCCAGTTGCCATGAGGTGGATACTGTGTTAATTGTTCACCTGCAGTTGGGTTCCACAAGACCACGGTATTATCACGACCACTAGATAGCAGCAAATCTTCGTCCTGATTACACCAATCAAGAGACAAGATACCTTTGGAGTGGCCATTAACCAAAGTGGTCAATGGAGTGTTGGCATTTCTCAAATCCCATATAACGATGGCAGGTTCAGTGTCACTACCTGTAGCAGCAGCTAATTTAGTAGAATTAGTGGGATGCCATTGAACCACCGACAATTGTGGTTTAAGCCCAGTTGCAGGGGAAGTATAACTTAGATGAATAACTTCTTTTTTAGCTTTAAGATCCCAAATGGAGGCAAAGCTAGAAGAACCAGCGGAAGCGAAAACGTGTGCTAAAGATTGGTTCCATGCCAACGAATGAACCTCTTCAATAGAAGTCATTGCAGTACCTGGTTTCATTGGGGTGTATCCTTGAACAGCTGCCCCATTAGCGTTGGTGTTGATGGCTTTTTCAGTATCCCAGACGAAGATCTCACCACTATTATCACCAGAAATCAAAACATTTGCTTGTTTAGGATTGAATTTTATTGTATTAACGGTAGAATTATGAAGATTACTAAATTTACCTACTGATTCAATAGAAGTGTTGTTATTATTTTTGTTGTTATTTAGTTTAAAAAATTCAACAGTACCATTTTCTAATGCACCAGCGATCAGTTGATCATCAATAGACCAATCTAAATCGTTAAATTTAGCATCAGTAGATAATGATGCAATGGGCTTATTTGGTTCAGCAGATAATAAAGACCATAATTCCAAAACAGATTCATTAGAAAAATCGGCATCAATTGTACCTGAGGCGGTCCCTGTTACAATCTGTGGGATCTTATCATGAGACCAAGCAAAAGTAGCTGTACGCTGGTACTCAGCTAATTTCACCATATTGTGACAACACTGATACTGGTATGTGTATGTATATGTATATGTATATGTTTGTTAATATACGTATATATTTAATTTAATGTATAAATATATACACTGGAAATAGAGAGGAGGAGGAGGGGAAAAAAAAGGAAAGTCAATAGTTGATTTCAATCTGAGAATAATCAGAACAAAAATATAGAAGTGATGGCAAGATGAATAAAGAAGCAAGACAAGCGAAGCACAATTTGAAATTAGCACAACTTAATTAAAGTGTAGAACACCCAGCAACTGTTAAGTAGCTTTTTATTTCTTGTCCTTTGTTTTTTTTTTAATTCTTTCCTTATTCTTTACTTCGAATACTTTTAAGTCTTTGGAGTGGAAAAATAGAAAAAAAAAATTCAACCAGGTTCTTTTTCTTTCGGTGAGGTTTATTTTTTTTTTTTTCTATTTTTGTCGTCGTTGTTGTTGTTGCATTGCACCAGAAAAAAAAATGAAAATAAAAATGAAAATAAAAATGAAAATAAGAAAAAGTAAAAATACGCCTTGCTTTCAAAACTCAACATAAATTTGTTAAAAAAATGAAAACTCTATGTGTTTGTCCAATTTTTTAAGTTGAACCCTACTTTTTATATTTTTTTCAAAAAAAAAGTTTGTGTACCTTTTTGATAAATGTTCGTTTAGACATATACAATCTCTATTTTTTTTTATTTTTTGTTTGAAACCCTGATTAGAAAATTGGAAAATGTACAAAAACTATCCAGCAGTCCCAAACCTTCTTCCGTTGGCAAAAATTAAGTAAGCAATAACAAAATAAACAATAAAAAGTTGACTTTATAAGTCCAAATTTCATTCATTCATACGTTGCATAACTGTGGTATATGTATGGCGAATGATTTATTGTAATCATTACACGCTTGTTTACATTGTCTATATTACGATCGAGTACAGGTCATGGTTATAATAATACTAAAAAATACAATTAAATATTAAATAACTAGGTGATATAAAATAAATACATATGAAATGGATGAGTTGATTAGTCTTGGCAATAGCTTGTGACGTAACTGTTATCTTATACCAATACCCCTAGTTATATAATAGCCTTATTTTCTTATTATTCATAGCATACACACACTTATTTGCATATTGTCTGTGTTATCTATGTCTGACTCTAGTTACTGGTAACACTCTTTATTAGTAAACTTGATGAAATATTTGCATATATATTTTCAATTATTTACCCCTTCAGTGGTGATAATTTTGCTCATATCATTTTATTTTTTTTCTTTTCTTTTAATCTTTTACAAATGTATAGTGATTGCACAAGATAATTATTTCCATTTATATATGTGTATGTATATGTGTATGTATGGATAGATAGATAGATGGATGGATGGATATTGTAATTACTGTTAGGCTACTTCAAAGTCTGCTGTACTCACGAATAAATACATTTCATACATACATACACACACACATATATATATATATATATATATATATACCGATTTGTATTAGTATTATCCAAAATATACAGATGTCAGAGTCTAAGAAACAATATTTTCCCGATACAACATCAAAGTATTATCAACAAGCATTAGAAGATTATGATGGAGTTTTAGAAGATACAGATCCAGAAGAATGGGATAAGAGGATACAATCAACAGGCTGTTATGTCGAGAATATGGCTTTGCAACTCTGTCATGCTGAAACAGGAGATTGGAGACAATGCTTAAAAGAAATGGAAATGTTTAGAAAGTGTTGGGATTCAAAAGGTAATAATGAGAGAACTCATACTGTTGATAAATAAGTAAAACAAATAAAGTACTTGCAGTGCCCTTTCTTTGCTTATTTGACTATTTACTCTATTCTTAACTGTTATAACATATTGATATTGTGTACTATGTTAATATACAAAAATATACTTGTAACAATGAAGGACTTTCCCTCGCTACTTACAACTATTTTGGGTTTATTCCATTTTTCTTCTTTGTCTTTATATCATTTTTTTTCCATTACTTTCTATGAGATTCTTTTTAAATCTTTTTAATTAGATTACAGGGAGACAAAAAAAAATATTTATATGTATTTACGTTTATATATATATATATATATATATAATATACATTCGAACCTGAAAGAGGGACCAGTCACAATATATCATTAAGTATTAAAAAAAAAAATACTTGTTCACTTTTGACTTGATTGTTCTTGAAAAGCTTCTATCAAGCTCTATTTTTTATCTCATTTCTCAGTACACCCACATACATAAGCATTTCTCTCCCGTCTTCTACCGTAATTCAATAAATTATCAATTAATATGTCAGACAGACCAAAGACTTATTTTGATATTTCTATTGCAGGCAAACCAAAGGGCCGTATTGTATTTGAGTTATACAATGATATAGTTCCTAAGACAGCTGAAAACTTTTATAAATTATGTGAAGGCAACAGTGGTATGGCAAAGTCTAAACCAGATGTACCACTGTCTTATAAAGGATCTATTTTTCATAGGGTTATTAAGGATTTCATGTGTCAATTTGGTGATTTCACTAATTTTAATGGGACAGGTGGTGAAAGTATCTATGGTGAGAAGTTTGAAGACGAAAACTTCACATTAAAACATGATAGATCATTTCTTTTATCTATGGCTAATGCAGGTCCTAATACCAACGGATCACAAGCTTTTATCACTTGCGTTCCCACACCACATTTAGACGGTAAACATGTTGTCTTTGGGGAGGTTATTCAAGGTAAAAGAATTGTTCGCTTAATTGAAAATTTACAAGTTGATCAAGATAACAATTTACCATTCCAAGAGGTTAAAATTGAAGACTGTGGTGTTTTACCAAACGACTATGTTGTTCCTGAGGATGCAGAGATGACACCGGTTGATGAATACGGTGATAATTATGAAGATTCGTTAAAAAATGATTCGAAAGTAGATATCAATGATGTTGAGTCAGTTTTAAAGGCTGTTGAGTTTGTCAAAAATATCGGTACAGAACAATTTAAAAAGAAAAATTTGGCTATTGCTTTAGAGAAATATCAAAAATGTGATAAATTTCTAAAAGAATATTTCCCCAATGATTTGTCAGAAGGTGATATAAAAAGAGTTAATGCTTTGAAAATTTCAATTCCATTAAATATTGCTCTTGTTGCATTAAAATTAAATGATAATAGAGCTGTTCTTGTTGCCGCATCAGAAGTGTTATATGCAGAAGGTGCTGATGATTTAGCTAAAGCTAAAGCATTGTATCGTCGTGGTTTGGCCTATGCCAATGTTAATGACACTGATATGGCTTTAACAGATTTAGAGTTAGCTGCTACTTTCCATCCAAATGATGCAGCTATTCATAAAGCTATTAAAGATACAAAGGCTAAGAGAAAGCAACAGATTGAAAAACAAAAGAAATCACTTTCAAAGATGTTTGCTTAATCAAAGAGAAATCACCAGAATACCTATATATACATATATATATATATATACTATATTGATTCATATATTATAGCTTCATTCTTATGAAATTTTATATTTACCTCACAGTAGGTTTCTATATTTACTACTTTTTTACTATTTTAGTAGATGATGATCACAGTGGCTTCTATATCTCCTAGTTCTAATATTTTTAGATGTGATATGTGTACATACTATATGTTTATTTCGTCTTTATATTTATTATTCTACGTAAATATACTTTGAACAAAAAAGATCTCTAAAAAAAACCATAACAATTGATAATATTAATTGACTTTTCTACAAAAAGAAATGGTTCTGTGAACAATATATCATTTCACATAGAAGAGTATTTATACCATCTGAAAAATATCTGGTGTATTGCATATTAACAAACATATTACAATATTAGAGAATAATGATAACGATAGCTTCTTCTTTGCATAGTAGCAGCTCATATATATCCACTTTGAAACCATTTTATCCAATAACATCACCCTTAAAAAGAATTATTCACAATAATACTATTTTAAGTACAAACGGATTAAATCATAACAAACAATCTCCTAAATCTAGGCCAGTTATAAAAGTATCACAAAAAAATACCCTATTACTTAAGAAGAATTCTTTTTTTACTTTACCTAATATAATTACACTAACAAGAATAGGTTGTACTCCGTTCATCGGTCAATACATATGGATGGGTCAATTAACCCCTGCATTAACCTTGTTTGGTTACTGTTGTATTACAGATTTTCTTGATGGTTACATAGCTCGAAAGTTTAACATGAAATCTGTTGTTGGCACAATTCTAGATCCTATAGCAGACAAGTTGTTAATGATTTTCACCACTCTTGCTTTAACTTTACCATTAGGATCACAAATCATTCCATATAGTATTGCCACTTTAATATTGGGTAGAGATATAATATTAGGCTTCAGCGGTGGTATAATTAGATTTACTTCAATGAAGAAAGTTTATGGTAGCGTAAATTGGAATTCATATTGGAATCTTATAAAATATCCAACAGTGGAGGTTAAACCAACAAGAATATCTAAATGGAATACATTTTTTCAGATGATTTACTTGGGTTGCGGTGGTTTATTATTAATATTGAATAATACTAAGAATGCTCAAAAGGATGAAAATGAATCTGGAAATACTTTGCTTAAAAGTATACATACACAAAAAGTACTGCTAGAAACTGGGTTTAGATGGCTAGGTTATATTGTTGGTGTTACTACTGTGTTAAGTGGAGTTTCGTATATTTCAAGTAAGACAGCTGTTTCAACTTTGCCACTTTTAAAGTAATCATTATATTTTACTTGTATAATGAAGAAAGAACTAAAAAGAAGAAAAAGAAATCCTTTTTCATAGTACTTCTCTAATATGTCAATTTTTTTTTCTTTTTCTTCCTATTTTGAGTGGGATTGTATATAATCAAATACATTCTAATCATCAAGTCTTATTATTATTATTTATAAAGAGTCAAAACCAAAATGAGAACTTATAATGTTGTAGAATGTTATGATTGTGATTTGATTTATTATTTATTATTCATTTTCGATTACTAAGCATATGACTGATTTGTCAAAAATACTTAGTAAGATAAAAAATACTTTAGAGCAAGACTTGATTTTAGTGAAAAAATAGAATGTGAAAATTTTCATACAATTTTATACAAGATGCAATAGAGAAGCATAAACTAAATCATAGAGATAATCATCGGTGATATAGATTATAGGTTAATCTACATATTCATAATACAAAGAAAATATATATTACAATAAGTTGGACAATGACCAGCTATACTCCATTAACTGATGTTATTGTTACAAAACGAAATATTGAAAATTGTTCCTTTTCAAAATGGTATCCGTTATTTAAAGGTCATACACCAAAGTCAAAAATTCTAAAACCAGTCCCACATGAATTTATTCAATATTTGAAGCAGGATGGTATTAAATTACCATATGATCAAGAGGAGAAATCTTTCTATACCAGCAATATAGAAAGGAATGATGAAAATGATTATAGTGATTGGGAAGATTCTGAACTAGTAACAGATGAAAATTTAGAAATAGAGTCGAACTCTATTAATCCTCTAGTGCATTTCAGTGAGTTCCATTCACAATTGAAAGATATTATTAGGGATCTTGGACCAGTGACGCCAAAATTAAATTGGTCAGCTCCAAGAGATGCCACATGGATCTTACCCAATAATTCAATGAAATGTAATGAAGTTAATGAAATATATCTTCTTTTAAATGCTTCAAATTATATTATGCATGATTTAGAACATGCATACGATGAATGTCAAAAGGATACAAATGATGTGGTAATACCAGAAACCGAGTTAATTTTAAGAGAATGGTTTGATGTGAACCCAGCCTTAGAATTCAGAGTATTTGTTAAAGATAGAAGAATTATTGGTGTCACTCAACGTGATCTAAACTATTATGATTATTTGGAAGCATTAAGTAACACTTTTAAAGATTTAATAGACGAATTCGTAGAAGATGTTGTATTGCCAAAATTTCCTGATAAATCGTTTGTCTTAGATGTATATATTCCTAGACCATTCAACAAAGTTTATTTGATCGATATTAATCCATTTGCTAGAAAGACTGATTCCTTGCTATTTTCTTGGAACGAATTAATAACACATGATAACACTGTCGTGGATGAGAGTGGGGAAGATGCAGCCAGTAGTGATTATGAGTTGAGGTTGATCACAGAAAATAATACAGGGCGTTTTGCTAGTAAAGAACATTCAGAGAATCAGGTTCCAAGTGATGTTGTGGAGGCTAGTCTCAATCCAGGTGCTATCAGTGAATTAGTCCAAAAGTGGAAGGAGCTTTTAAACAAACAAGAAGAAGATAGTGGTGATGAATGCAATGGAGAGAATGGACAGTAAATAGGTTAAATAAATGCTAATCAACTATCAATTTTATACATATATTTATAAAGTTGTACTGCATTAATATACATCATAAAGAATAGACAAGTGAATAAACCAAAGAAAAATAAAATTAGAATTTTGTGAAAATAATTGTAATATAGTCTATTGTGATCTTACGGTGTATTTACCAGACAAAACTTTCAGATTGGAATTCTATGTTGATGGAACTCTCCTTTGGAATGCTCTTGGCAACTGATGATCTCAATTCATCATTGAAAGCAGCAGGACCACATCCTACAAACGTGATATCTTTCGATATAGACTCTGATTTGGAGATCTCTTTGATTACAAGTTCTTGTAAATTCGGTCTGTATCCCAACTTTTCTACATTCAAATTTTCTGTTAAGTTGCTCGAATGTTCACTTACTGATTTAGAAGAGGATTCAGTGTCAATATTAAGTAACCTACTATTGTTGCCTGTCACAATAATTTTAACTTGGCAGTTCTTAGATTTCAACCATTCCAGTTCTTTATGAAACCAATTCAAATAGTTGATTTCTCTGATGATCCATATAAACTTGTGTTGGTATTCTGACTTTTCGTTTTCATTGACATCAATATTTTTCAAAACGTCATAAATGTGTGGGTAAACAGCTGAAGAACCTAGACCTGCAGCTATAGCAACCATGTTGCTCTGTGGTTTTACAAGCTGAGGTAGTTGAGCACCGTAAGGACCTTCAAGTAGAATTCTGCACTTTATGGACTCTTCACCACTAGATAAGATTCTTGAAAGTATATTTCGAGTGATACCTTTGTGAGCCTTGAAGTAAAACATCAACGTGCTTGGATTATTTGGGTCTTTAGTTGGATCAGTTAACACAGTAAAGGGATGAGATTGGAAATTGTAAAAAAATGCATATTTGGAACTAAGGAAATAAACAAATGCATAGCTGCCAGCTTTATAGCGTAAGTATCTAGGCTTCTTGACTGTCATCTTAATAATGCCATCACCACAGTCTTTTAATGTTGCGGTGACAATACCACCATGTAAGATAATGCGGACTAGTCTCATAAACCTGTCGAATGAATAGATAGCAATCATGGACCAAACCCAGCCCATCCAACCATATGATTTCATATGGTAGTACATGGCAACAATGAACATAACACTCATAATTTTATGACATAGTAAAAAGGTTTCATACATATAATTTCTGATCATTTTATTACTGTGGAATACTAATAAAAATAGTAGAGTTGTAGCTACAATCCCCCATCTCCAGTATGGTCGTTTAGCTCTTGCACTATATGTATCTGATTTAACAGCCCATATTGTATAAACAACTGTATGCATAAATGCTAAAATTGTGCAAGCATATGCACAACATTTATGGTACAGATTAAATTTACTGTATGATATACCAGATATGTAGGTAAATGGATTGTTTCTAATGCCAAAGAAATATATCACTGGGAAAAGTGATATGGCCATAAGGTCAGTCCTAAAGCCAATCAACTTGATGTTTGCATAGAGCCTAGTAGTAAAATTTGGGTGTGGTAAGGTGACATTATAGCCAACACAGACAGAAACAATGGTGAGAATAGTGAATCCTGTGATAACAAGGGCACTGTCTCTGGTTGGAAAATCGAAAGGGAAAATTTTCCAGAGGATGAAAGGTCTATCATGATAATTCTTGAACATTGATGGAATCAAAAGGGTTTTATTTATCATATTTTTATATCTACGTAAGAATTTAAAACCTAACAATCTTTTATTGATGTTGAAAATGGATGCTATCGAGATAATAAAAACCCAATATAATACCAAACCCCAACCAAACCACTGTGATCTCTCTACAAATACTGTGTATTCCTTGAATTTCTTGTGATACCAATCAAAATCGGTTTCATTCACTTTTAAAGTCCCATTTACAATATATTTTTTTGCCAATGGGGTGTAGTCAACAAGATAATGAGTTCCATTTTCTTGGTATTTGTATAGCTGTTCCATAGTTAATGAGACTTTGCCACTACTTTTACATCTTTTAATTATATGTTCGAAGGCATGCTTACGTAAATGCGTACTTGATGTAGCATTGTAGACGCAATTTGTAATAGTTTGCAACCAATTGATGTTTTTACAATAGCAGTTGTATGAAAGACCACTTTTAGAACAACCCCACTTGAATTGTTTTTCATAGTAAATGCATGAAGTGGCAATGGTGGAGTCAATTATGGTTAGTGCATTGCCTGTTGTAAAACATATCGCAAGGAATGCCCAGAGAGTCGTTATTAATCGCATAGCAAAGAGGCTAGCCACTTAGAAATTTGATATTGTCGTAGTGTTGTGGAAGAGCCATGAGAGAAAGATCGGAAAAGTGAGTGAAAAGTTGTTTGTGAAGTAATAGAGAGATAACTCAGCTTTGTAAAAATGCTGTAGATGACTGTTGTATCGTTTATATATCAAAAATCACTTAGTCATCGTTGAACCAAAATGGACCATATCGAAGTTTACTAAAATTATGTTAAAGTCTGTCAAAAGTATGGTTAATTGCACCTGCAAAACGGATGTAATAGAATTAATCCATTGTAAACTAGCTGATCTTCTTAATAGAGTCTGAAACCTTTAAAGTATTCAGTAACATTTTAGTGGTGCAGTATTAATTTTCGAGGTGAAATTACTATTATATATTGTTGTTGTTGTTTTATGTGTTTTGTTTTATTTTTTTAGTATTTGAAAAAAAGAAAAAGAAAAAACAATCTGCACCGGGTTTTTCCAGATTCTGAAATATTTTGTTTAAAAATTGAAGAAACAAAGAGAAAGAGTCATGTGAGGCATTGGATCCAGCCTATTATACAATGCAAAGAAGGAATTACAAGGAATTTTTTTTGGTAAACAGAGCATCTCTAGCGATCTTGGTTGATCAGTTTTACAAAAGACAACTTATTTGATTAGCTTTAGTTCATTTAACCATTTTGAATATAAGAAATAAATATGGAACTCAGAGTCTTTTAACTTTAACTAGGTAACAAATAAGTGATGATTTATATAAAAAAAAAAAAAAAAAAAAAAGAAAGAAAGAAACCGTATATACACGTTTAAATGCTTTTTGTAATATATTGATGAATATTTATTACGATGTATTGCTGACAGTGCTCGATTGCTTCATTATGTGTATGTCAATTGCCCATGTTACACACTTTACTTGATCATTTGTATCTGTGTCAGTGTCAAAACTATCACTTGGTGTGGCTCTTGTAATAAAATAAACAAAAAAAATAAAAAAATAAAAACGGCATAGAGAAAACAGATGATGACACAAAATATAATTAAGAAATAACAGGCAAACAAAATAAAAAGCAAGAAAGAAAGTAAAGATAATAAGATAAAATGCAGTTGATAACTAAGCTTTTGTTTCAATACCGTAGCAAACAGTCAAGAAAGAACTAGTCTTCGTATTAAATACGTTAGGTGATACAAATTTAAAATTATTTAAAGTAAATAAAGATAAAAAAATTCTTTTTTATTATTTATTTATTTATTTATTCAATAATGTGGATATTTTACTCCTTGATATTTCTATTTTCTGTTGCTATAAAACATACAGCATCTATTAAATGCTCATTGGCACAAAAGTGTCCTTCTGACGTTCCCTGTTGTTCGCCTTACGGTGAATGTGGTACTGGCTCAACATGTCTTAATAGATGCAATCCTATGTTTTCTTTTCAGCCCTATAGCTGTCTACCTCAACCAATTTTATTATATCCTAATTCAATTCAATTCCCAAGAAGAGTAAAACACATTCGAAGTAACGCTAATAATATTAACTCTATTATAAGGAAAAAATTTGGTCATTCTAATAAACTATCAATATTGGCAGACAATAATTTTATACATTTTGAAAAGTTTTTAATCACTACCGATAGCCTATTAGCAAAGAAGCAATTAGAACAGTACGATTTTATATACAGTGGATACACTGTTCCCAGTGATTTAGATAAAGTTATTTCGTTAAGAATGCCACCAAGGACAAAAGGTTCTCTTGTCTCTACAAGTAAGCTTTTTTTGTATGGAAGATGCAGTGTTACATTGAAAGCTGCCAAAGGTAGAGGTGTCATTACAGCCATAGTATTAATAAGTCAAGTGGGCGATGAAATTGATTTTGAATTTTTGGGTACTGAATCAAGAAACGTGCAATCCAATTATTATCATTTAGGCCACTTGGATTATACAAAGATGCAATGGTTACCCATTACAAGTGATAATACAGATGCATGGCATACATACGAAATTGATTGGAACAAAGAAAGGATCCATTGGATTATTGATGGAAAAATATATAGAACTGTGTATCGAAGAGAGACTTGGGACCCAATCAAAAAAAAATATTTGTATCCGCAAACACCAGTACGTTTAGAAGTTGCTCTTTGGCCAGGTGGAGATATCAATCTACCACCTGGAACGGCACAATGGGCTGGTGGTTTTATCGACTGGGACCACGACGTAGAATTGAAGAAAAAAGGTTTCTTCGAGTCAAAGGTTGCCAATATAATAGTCAGCCCTTATATGAATTCGCACACCAGTAATATTGTAAAATGTATTAGATATAATACCAAAAGATCAAGAGTTAAGCTTGCTGATCTACAGAATGTAAACTTTCATTATGAACCTTCAATCAATCTTGATCATACAGAAATTGAAAAAGCTGTGTATTGGGATTGTAACAAGGTATTTTTCCTGGAAAATCAATGGAGTTCTAAAGCCAAAGTTTCAAACTACTAATTTACAGAAAAAAAAAAAAAGACAACTAGTTTAGTATATATATATATATATATGTCAAAGACATCCGACGTATTGAATTTTTCTACCCTATATTGAATAATTTAGTGGTTTTCTGAATGCTTTTGACAACACCCTTCATAGCTCTTTTTATGCAATCTTTATTCTTTATATATCTATGCATGTATGTATATCTTATACGTTTCATGGTCTCTCAATCGTTTTAAATATAAGCTGTATCACTTTTAACGACACCTTGTTTTATTTCAATCGATTTCTCTTTTTCCTTTCTTCTTGTTTTTTGCTTTTTTGTTTTTTATTTTTTTTTTCTTTGCTTTGCGAAGTGTTGTTTAATATTACGAGAAAAGAAAGTTACTGAGAGGGAACTCAATTGAGGGTTTCACTATCAACGTGTCATCCATTTCTTGAACTATCTTCGAAGAAGAGATTATAAAAAAAGATCCAGTATAGTATATACTAGATCGACAACAATATTGTCAGATTTAGATATATTAGGATTGATTGTTAGGTGTTTTATTTTTTTTATTTATTTTTTTCTTTTCTAGAAAACAACAGCAAATAGTTGAATCGTTTTCTATTTTCCTTTTGTTGTCTGATCAAATTCTTTTTCTGATCATTTAAGAAAGAGTAGTCTTAGGACATTCAATTGAAAAGAAATCATATTGTCAATCTTGTCAAGATGAAGATGCTAACTAAATTTGAGTCAAAGTCCACAAGGGCTAAGGGGATTGCATTCCATCCTTCTAGACCATGGGTCCTTGTGGCTTTGTTTTCTTCTACCATTCAATTATGGGATTACAGAATGGGTACTTTATTACATAGATTTGAAGGGCACGAAGGTCCAGTTCGTTCTGTGGATTTTCATCCAACTCAGCCAATTTTTGCTTCTACCGGTGATGATTCTACAATTAAGATTTGGTCTTTAGATACCAATAAATGTTTGCACACTTTCACTGGCCATTTGGATTACGTTCGTACCGTTTTTTTCCATAATGAATTACCATGGATTATCTCAGCATCTGATGATCAAACTATCAGAATTTGGAATTGGCAAAATCGTAAAGAAATTGCATGTTTAACTGGTCACAACCACTTTGTTATGTGTGCTCAATTTCATCCAACAGAGGATTTAGTCGTTTCTGCCTCTTTAGATGAAACTGTTAGAGTTTGGGATATATCTGGTTTAAGAAAAAAGCATTCTGCTCCAAATACTACAAGTATGGAAGATATTATGAACAACCAACAAAATTTACTAGATGGTGGATTTGGTGATTGTGTAGTAAAATTTATTTTGGAAGGTCATACCAGAGGTGTTAACTGGGCCTCTTTTCATCCAACTTTACCTTTAATTGTATCTGGCAGTGATGATCGTCAAGTGAAATTATGGAGAATGAGTGCTACTAAGGCTTGGGAAGTAGATACTTGTAGAGGTCATACAAATAATGTTGTTAGCGTTATTTTCCATCCACATCAAAATCTAATTCTTTCTGCAGGTGAAGACAAAACTTTAAGAGTATGGGATTTGGATAAGAGAATTCCAGTAAAACAATTTAAGAGAGAAAATGACAGATTTTGGTTGATCGCTTCTCATCCTCATATTAATTTATTTGGTGCTGCTCATGACTCAGGTATTATGATTTTCAAGTTAGATCGCGAAAGACCATGTTCCACGATTCACCAAAATCAATTGTTTTATGTGAATAAATCTAAACAAGTTCAATCTTTTGACTATCAAAAGAAAGTTACTTCTTTGCCTTATGTATCTCTAAAGGGCATTGGACAAACTTGGAGCGCTTTCAGAAATATATCTTATAATCCATCTCAACATTCTCTGTTAGTAAACCAACCAGATGGTAAATTTGCGCTTGTATTGTTACCAAAACAACCCTCTGGTGCAGTTGAGCCCACTAGTGTAACTGAGGATAATGGCAGTTTTACTACGTTTGTGGCTCGTAACAGATTTGTTGTTTACAACAAAAATGCAGGTGGTATTGAGGTTCGTACATTAGATAACAAAGTGACTAAAACTTTGAAAATTGAGGAAACAGTCAGAGATATTGCTAACGCAGGTCCAGGAACTGTTTTGTTGTTTCACCCAAAGTCAGTAGTTTTATTTGATGTTCAACAAGGTAAGAAATTAGGTGAGATTGCTGCAAAGAATGTGAAATATGTTACTTGGTCAAATGATGGTCAATACGTGGCTTTGATGAGTAAGCACACTATTACAATTGCTACCAAGAGATTAGAAAGTATCAATTCTATGCATGAAACCATTAGAATTAAAAGTGCTGCTTGGGATGAATCTAATGTTTTAATTTATTCCACTTTGAACCATATTAGATATTCTTTATTGAATGGTGACAGAGGTATTATTAAGACTTTGGAAGATACTCTATATATTACTAAAGTTCAAGATAAATTTGTTTATACATTAAACAGAGAAGGTGAAATCGAAATTGTTACTATTGATCCAACTGAGTATCGTTTCAAGAGGGCATTAATCAACAAAAATTTCCCAGAAGTTTTGAGATTGATAAAAACTTCAAACCTGGTTGGTCAAAATATTATCTTTTACTTACAAAAATCCGGTTATCCAGAAATTGCATTACAATTTGTTCAAGATCCACAAATTCGTTTTAATTTGGCTATTGAATCTGGAAATTTAGAAACTGCTTTAGAAGAAGCAAAGAAAATCGACAATAAAGCTACGTGGGATAGATTAAATGTAGAGGCCTTGGCGCAAGGTAATTTTGAATTATCTGAGATGATTTATCAAAATCAATGTTCCTTTGACAAGTTATCATTCTTATATTTGTTATCTGGTGAAATTTCAAAGTTGAGTAAGATGGAAGATATTGCAACTAGTCGCGAAGATGTACCAAGTATGCTATTGAATTCTATTTATAATAACAGTACTGTTTCTAGAGCTAATATATTTGCTGAATCTGGTAGTTTATCATTGGCTTATGCAATTGCTAAAGCCAATAATAATGAGCAAGCAGCTGCGGCATTTTTAGAACAGGCAGGTATTGATGAACAAGATTGCGTTCTTCCAGACACCATAAACACTTCTAACTTAATCAAGTCACCAGTTATATCGGAGCCTTTGTCAAAATGGCCATTGAGAAAGGCTGAATCATCTTATTTTGAAAAAGCTCTGGTTGGTGAATTTGATGAGTTAGACATTGAAGATGACCAAGAAGAAAGCGGAAATGTTACTTCTGCTAATGCAGGTTCAACCGTACAGGATGAAGAAGAAGGAGTTTTATTTAATGATGAAGTAATTGAAGACGACGTTGATGCTTGGGATATGGGTGATGAAGATCTAATTATTGATGAACCAGTTGATAAAGATGAAGAAAGCACTACAGCTCCAATTTCAACAGAAGATGAAATTACAGAAACTGCAATTTGGGTCAAAAATTCTAAATTGCCAGCCGTTTTGGCTGCCTCTGGTGCTTTTTCAGCTGCTGCTCAAGCTTTGAATAAACAAGTGGGTGTGGTTAACTTCGAGTTATTAAGAAAGTACTTTGTAGAAACATATGAAGGTGCTAGAACATATATTGCAACTACACCAAGTGAGCTGCCGGCAATTGAAGGGTTCATTCGTTCTGATGCAGATGCTGAGTCGGAGACTGATATATTACCACGTTTAAGTAATGTCGGTATTATCACTGAGAAGATGAATGAGGGTTACAGACTATTCAAAGCTAATAAATTGGAACAAGCCATTGAAGTTTTCCGTGATGTTATTTACAGAATAATGTTATTAGCTGTAAATAATGACGAAGATGTTGAAATTGTAGCAAAGACTTTAGAGAAGGCAAAAGAATATATTTTAGGATTATCGATAGAATTGAAACGTCGTTCCTTAGCTAATGATGATGTTAAACGTAGTTTGGAACTTGCTGCTTATTTCACCAAAGCCAAATTAGTTCCAAATCATAGGAGTAATGCTCTTCAAGTTGCTATGTCTCAGAATTTCAAGCATAAGAATTTTGTTCAAGCATCATATTTTGCAGGTGAGTTCCTAAAGGTTATCACAACAGGGCCACGTGCGGATCAAGCTCGTAAGATTAAACAAAGAGCTGATTCTATTGCACATGATGCTATTGCATTAGATTTTGATCCATATGCGGAATTTGATATTTGTGCTGCCACTTACACACCAATATATAAAGGGACACCTTCTGTTGCTGATCCACTAACTGGTGCAAAGTATCATGCAACAGAGAAAGGTAAAATTGATAATATTGCACTAGTTTCAATAATTGGTGCTCCTGCTTCTGGTTTAAGAATTGCTTTGTAATGTATTCGAACTTTCTAAAATAATTTGTTTATCTATATATACATATATATATTTATATTTATAATAAACTTTTTCAATATATAATTTTTATAAGATTTTAAAGTGTTTTCTATTCATATATATTTATAAATCAATTCAACATAGAGCTTTAAAGTATCGTAGTAACTGGATACATCGATGAATTGTATTTTGTTGATTTTCTATCTAAGTGGTATAGAATATGTTTTTTTGTTGATACTTTTTTTTTCAGTACACTTGGCTGTTAAATGCAGTTAAATAATCCACAAATAAAAAAAAAGGAATTCATGAAGGAGAATAGACTTAAAAATACAATGTGAGTACGTATATAAGATGTTGAAAATGTCCACTTGTTGAGTACTATAGTAGAACTCTAGGCGTTTTATACTAAATATATTATGGCAGGTGAGATTGTAACTTTGCAAGTTGGGCAATGTGGAAATCAGATAGGCCAACAATTTTGGTCTCAGTTGACTAAAGAGCATGGGATTGATAGAGATGGCTATACACAATTCTTTAATATACAATCATCCTTTAGAGACGATAATACTGATCCATTTTTTAAAGATAATGATAATGGTAGATATACCCCTAGAGCAATAATGCTTGATTTGGAACCTAAGGTAATTAATGATGTTTTTAACAATTTTCAAGGTTTATTTGATCAAAGAAATGTTTGGGTTTCACAGGAAAGGTATGGTGCAGGGAATTCGTGGGCTAAGGGTTATGATGAAGGAAGAAGGAATATGGAATATATATTGAATATTATTGATAAAGAATTAGAATCAACGGATAATTTTGAAGGTTTTCAATTATTACATTCAGTAGCAGGTGGTACTGGGTCAGGCCTTGGATCTAATTTGCTTGAAGCATTACAAGAAAGATATCCAAAAAGTTTTCTCACGACTTACTCTATCTTTCCAAGTAATGAATCAGAGGTTGTCGTGCAACCTTACAATACGATTTTAACTTTAAGGAGATTAGTGGAGGAAAGCGATGCTAGTATTGTATTCGACAATAATGCAATTTCAAATCTTTCATCCAGAATATTTAAAAAGTCCAATGTTGGTTACAGTGATTCAAATCAACTGATTGCGGCAGTTATGTCTTCAGTAACAAATTCAATTCGATTTCCTAGTTATATGTATTCATCATTACAAAGTATATTTTGTACTTTAATTCCCACACCTGATTTGCATTTTTTGACACCATCATTCACACCTTTTTCATCTGATTACATTACACATACTAGTGATGATAGGCATAATACTGCTTATGATGTTATTTTAGACCTTATAGATAGTACGACATCTTTAACTACACAGACAGAAAAAAATCCAGTATATTTCAATACATTTTGTACTTTGATTGGGTCAATCGACAACAATGATATATTAAGAGGTATTAATAAAATACAACATCGTTTGCAATTTGCACCATGGTCAGTTACTTCGATTCATGTAAATATGGGAAGACGTTCCCCTTATTTAACTTCTCAAAAGGATTCAAATTATATAAATGGTATGATGTTGAGTAATAACTCAGGAATAGTTCCTCTACTGACCAATTCGTGTGAAACTTTTGATAAGATATTTGCCAAAAGGGCATTTTTGAATGCGTTTAGAGAAGTGGAACCCTTTAATAGGGATGATTTGGAATTTACAGATTCTAGAAGTATTGTACAAAATGTCATTGATGAATACACTGCTGCTGAAGAAAAGGATTATTTAGACGATATTCTCATAGATGAAGAGAATATGGCGGGTAATCTCGATCCATATAATCAAGTTGATGCGGATGGAGATAATATTTTAAATTAATTAGGCTTAGCTTGTCTGTTATTAATAAAAATACTTATATAGACATATGTATAGGTGAATATATAAATGTGAATGATTTATATCAAAATGTCATTATCAATTTATTTGAGTATTTTATTAATAACGTATCGAAAAATTGTTCATATTCTTAAGATTTTTTTTATTATTAATAGGTTCTTCTTTATTATTAGTATTTGTCTTTTAATCACTTAAGCAAAAGTATTCTTTAATAACTAATATGTACACATATATTTAATGGTATTCTTAGAAAAATAATAAAACAGAGAAGGCAAATACGAATAATGTAATATTATTCAATTCAGATAAAATATATATTATATATATCAACATGCTTACATTAAATAAGGTATGGACATAATAACAATCAAAACACTTCAGGTATAAACTTGTTTATGCTAAAACTATATTTTACTGACATTTACTACCATTTCTTCTTGGTTGATGACAAAATATATGAGCACAGGTATATGAGATAATAGAAAAGGGGGAGTATAGTGTTTCTAACGATAACATCAAGGAGGCAATTAACTATTATAAAGAAGCTAATAAAGAGATAGACAATATATTGTTAGAAGTGAAGGGACAAGATGACATTAATAATAGTATAATTGAAAGTGTAGAACTGTTAGGTAAAAACATATCTCAAGTAATCTTTGAATTAAACAATATTAATGAACGAAAATGGCCTCAAGCCGAAAAGGATTTGGTAGACAGGTCAACAATTCAACCAAGAGATATATTGGAAGGTTCTTATGATTCTATGTCGTTAGAACAAAATTTAAATAAATTAAGTCCTCAAAATGATCCATTGCTTAATATGATTTTAAATAAACTGCAAACTAGTTTGTTAGATGTAATTAAAGCTACTGAGTCACACTCAAGAATTGCCAAAGATTCTAGTGTTAATGAGGGAAAAGAGCAGAAAATTGCACAATACATTGAACAATTCAAAAATGAAATAATTTGGTATGAGAAGAAGAAGTTTTCGCAGTACAATATCGACTTGGTTACTTTAACCAAGGAAAATGCTCTTTTACATAGACATATTGAGGAATTACAAGATCGATGGAATAATTTGGTGGAAAGTGCCAGAAAGAAAAAAAGAGAACAAAGATGAAGTAAATACAGTCTTGTCTAAATATCGATAAATATGCATTTTTTTCTGTTATTATTGTTATTGTTGATTTAATTATTGATTAAGAATTATTATTAATGCCGTTTCATATATATATTTATTCATATATATTGTATACATGATGATAAAATATTTACTATCATCCACTAATGTAACTATTCTATAATTGAATCTACCCATTGATCAAATATTTCTCTTGATTTGTGGTATTTTATATCAGAATATTTTTTCCAGATTGTATTATGTTTAACTTTGCCTTCTTTACAGTTGTCACATATAATTAATACCAGTGGTAATAATTGTTCTCTTGTGTAACCGGAATAGTAACAGTGTTTTAATGACCATTGGTCATCTTTTAATATTATACGACTAAGGAAGTATGCACCAGCAGCTAACCAACTTGGAGGTGAAGATATTAATCTTGAATCCAGTATTGTGGTCTCCAGAAAATACTTTGACAAAGTTCTAATCGAATATTCGTATGAATCAGCTTTGCTAATTCTTCTTAAAAAGGACATGGGACCAGGCCAACTGATTTCAAAATTCAAGGTATTAAGCATAAAACTTTCTGCTTGTAAAATATCGTCTCTGGTGTATTCACTATCTAAAATATAGATAATGTCATTTAATGTAGGACTGTGTATTTCTTCATATTTACATGCAATAAATAATGCAGTTATTCCGACTAGTTGGAATCTGTTTAAAGTGGCTATCTTCTTTGATAGGAATCTGTCCATTATATTTATTGCTAAGAATAATGTTTCAGGTAATAATTGAAATCTTTCATGAACCTGTATTAACCAGTCTAATAACTCGGCTCTATGATGCCATTTAAGTTGAGGTTGTAGATCAATATAGTTTGATTTAGGTGAATATTTCACTTCAAGTTTTCTCATATAAGTAAATATATCTACATTATATTCTACTGCCATAACTGGGTCATAAGTATCTTCATCATTAGAATCAGGTATTGGAGAGAAATATCTCATAACAGCTTCATCTAGGGTTTTTTCAATATTTTTATCCAAATATGGTAATAAAGGTTCAATAACTTCTTCCTTCATTTCAAAATTATCTTCACTTATATATATGTCATTATCTAAATGATTTACACTTCTATGCGTGTCATCCTCAATGCTTTCATCTTTATATATTGTTTTTTTTTCCAATAGTATATTAGAATCTAATGTTTTTTCCTGATACTCTATCTGTTGGTTTCTTAGACTTAATGTATTATTATATTTATTATTATCATTATTAATACTTTTGTTATTAACATGTGTTGTTTTATATGAATATGACGCAATATTATTAGTTGGTTTTTTAATACTATTCTGTTTAATAATATTTGATGCTTGTTTGGATCTTGAATTAGCTCTAGTAGTCACGTCAGCTAATACAAATCTATTTCTTTTTAGACTAGCTGCAGTTGGTTTTAAATAATTTTTTGTAACTGCATTAGCAATCACTCGGCCTTCATTTTCACTTCGGAGACTCCATGATTTAATAGTATTGGAATTCTTTAACATAATATAAAATGCTAGTTATTAGGATTACTTGATATTATATCTTTTTCAGGTGTATTAAGTAGAGCACTACAGATATATAACAAATCTTAATATTTATTTAATGATAAGATTTTTTTTCTCACCTACACAATTTTTCTTCCAACCAATAGTAGGTATTTAATTTTTTTTCCTTATACTTCAATAAACAACTAATGCTTAATGTTTGTATTTACGTTATTGAACTTCATATTTCTCTATATGAACTTTCTTTAACTTAAGCCAAATGACTGTATCATCTTTTGATTTGTTTTGTGACGAAATCTTTGTTTACATCTTTGACCCAAAACGGAAATTTCTTTAAACTAAGTTTCAAATCAAATCTCTTCAAAGTAGAGTTCCTAAAATAAGGAAGGAGGCAAAAAAAGAGGCAAAAATTACTTTGAGACGGTTCCAATAAAACATTTGTAGTAATTTGGTTATTTTAGTGACAGTAGTAAGTATCAGGCAATTATATAATTGAACCAGGGTTTCATTTTCTCAGAAGTATTAGAATTCTAAGAGCACATATTTTGGCGGTCGATTCTTCAATAATCCTGTGTTTTATTGGTATTAGACTGGGGGTATTCAATAAAATACTATCAGTATAGTGATCTGTTTGTTAAATTCTAATATTTATCCCTTAATTTTTATTTAATTGTTTTTTTTTTGATTATACTTTTTTATTTATTTTAACTTTTGTTAAGCTTTTGGTCCTTATGAATTCTGGTACATTTGATCTTGATAATGAGAGGAGTAAAATCTCTAATGCTGCTAATTATTTGAATGAACGTCTTGCTTCACATATGAAAGAGCATGTGAATGCAGAACCACCAAGAATATTAATCATATGTGGTTCTGGTCTTGGTGGTATTTCTAATAGACTAGAAAAAAGTGATCCTCCTATTTTGACTATTCCATATGAAGAGATACCAGAATTTAAGCGTAGTACTGTTCCAGGTCATTCGGGTTCTTTACTCTTTGGAAAAATGCAAGGAACACCTGTAGTATTGATGAATGGGAGATTACATGGATATGAAGGTAACTCAATATGGGAAACCGTTTTTCCTTTACGTGTCATTAATCAGATGGGTCACATTAAATTGTTAATAGTGACAAATGCTTCTGGTGGGATAAATCCAGATTTTAATGCATGCGATTTGATGTGTATTTCAGATCATATTAACCTCCCAGGTCTGGCTGGTTTACATCCTTTGAAAGGACCAAACTTTGATGAGCTTGGCCCTCGTTTTTTACCTCTAAGTGATGCTTATGATTTAGCATTAAGAAAATTATTATTCAGGAAATGGAAAGAATTAAATATTGAAAGACCTTTAAGAGAAGGTATTTATGTGTTTGTATCTGGTCCTACTTTTGAGACAAGGGCAGAGAGCAGAATGATAAGAATGCTCGGTGGCGATGCAGTCGGAATGAGTACCGTTCCTGAAGTTATTGTGGCAAGGCATTGTGGATGGAAAGTATTAGCATTAAGTTTAATAACAAATAAATGTGTTACGGATTATCCTGCAAGTGCATTAGATGATAATCCAACTTCATTAAAAGAAGGAATTGCATCTCATCAAGAAGTCTTAGAAAATGGGAAGATTGCATCTTTGGATGTTGAAAGATTGGTTGAGGCTGTAGTTGGTGATCTTTAATTGAACCTATTTACATTTAAAAGTCTCAATTTTTACTATTATTAGTTTAATTATACAAACACATATCTCTACATATATCGAGCGTATTTCTAATACGTACAAGGGATTCTAAGATATATTCCACGTTCATATTCCGAGGCGTTAACTAATAAAATAAGCTCGATTACTGCTACAAACATAGGTTATATTTATGATAACGAACAATTTGGTTAAATTAATGTAGTCTTAGTATATATGCTATGAGTGTTTATTTATCTTGCCTGCTTATTTTACTGTGTATTTTAAAAATAATTCATTATCTAATATCATATGTAAAAAAAATACCTATTTTATTTGGATTCATTTTTGTCTTAGTATTATTTTCTGGTAATATAACTAGAAATGTAATTTATTGACATATAATATATAGTTGTATTTATATTTATTGTTGTACTTCACCAGCGGGTTCCCAAGTACCTTCCAAGTTTTCCTTCCACAATGTAATTTTGTTATCACCCCCAGAAAGAGCCAAAATATTGCCAGAAAGTGACCAACTAGCCCTCCATAAGACATCAGGGAATTTTTCTTCTTTTAATAAAGTTTTCTCCCATGGATCCTTTGGATCATTCTGCGTCCAGATTATGCATGTTTTATCTTGAGAAACACTTGCAATATAAGAACGTGATAATATTGATGGTGACCATGCAACATCTCTTACCCAGTCAGAATGACCTTCCAATGTGGCTTCAACCACATATGTATTCAATCCACTATCATATTTCCAAATTTTAACCAAATTGTCCGCACCACCAGTAACAAATCTGCGTAACTCTTTGACTCCCTTGTCACTAACAGAACCATTGTTGGCATTAGTAGAGGAAGGATTAGAGGTTGTAATGTTATTAGTACTGTTGGCCATGACAGAATTTTTTTCTTCTTGAATAGTGGCAGGAGCCCAAGAAGCGGAATTGACACCAATTGCATGGGCATCAATAACAATTGGAGTAGAAATTCCATTTTCTTTAAATTCCAAAATAGAAACTTTACCGTCAGAAGAAGCACATAATAACACAATACCGTATTCATGTGGAGCCCAACGAACACAGTTAACAGATGCAGAATGAACAGCATGAGTAGCAATTTGACTCCATCTACCATTTTCTTCTTTCCAAATTATAACTTTACCATCATATGAACATGAAGCTAGCATGATCCCAAATTTAGGGTGTGCCCAATCAACTCTCCAAACTGGACCCTCATGGCCTTGTAAAGTTTCAACTAATTTATGAGAATCCCCATCAACTTCAAAAATCTTGATTGTTTTATCAGAAGAACAGGTAGCTAGACGTTTACCATAGTAATCTAAAACTGCATCATGGATCAGATCATTGTGTGCATTCGTTATTGAAACCATTATATAGGATTAAAAATCAAAGTACAATTATAATTTCTATGTATAAATACTTTAAAAAGAAAGTCAGATATATTTATGTAAATGACAGAATGCAATAGGAATTTTCGTTTCTATTTCTGTCAACACAACTGATTAAAACAATAACAAAAGCAATACTTGTTACTATAAATAGGGAATTATTTTTGTTTGACTCTCCTTCTTTCTCTCTAATAAATTTGGTACGAGGAAGGCAAAAAGCATAAAATTTATCTTGTAAATATTACAATCCACTCTGGTATTGCGATCGTGTATTTGGTAGTATTTGTATTAGTATTTTACAATCATCTTCGAGCAAGTATTTTTGTCTTCTTGTCAACTTAGTTCAAATTCTTCCTCTTTCTATTTTGAATTGTCTTTCTCAAAAATATTAACATTTTTTCTATTCAAAATAAAAATTGTATTATCATTTCAAACGAAGAGACTCTAGATTTATGTATATTCTTAAGTGGGAAAAACAAAAGGAAATAATACAAATATTTCTTTTGGACCTAATTTAATTATATGTATTTAAAGCAAAAAACAAAATATACCCTGAATTTTAATATTAGGATTTTTTTTGCACTATAATAGTGGCAGATTCCCTTGAATAACAGTTAATTATATATAGAGGTTTATTGATAATAGACCTCATTGGAGATCAAAAGAGTGAAAAAAAGAGAGCGATCTCAAGGAAAAACTATTTGGTATTATGACAATAAAGGTATATTGATAAGTTGTTTCAATTACATTTAATATTTTCTGGAAAATGTTTACAAACCACACACACATACACACAAATGTTCTTCTTTTGTTTTAAATAATAGTCCACAAATTCTTTCATTCTTATATATATATATAAAAAGGGCATTGTTTTTAAGTTGTTATATATTATCCATTAATATGTATTCCCATAATATCTTTTCTTTTAGAAAGGGAATGAAAGCAGTATGTCTTAATGATATGTTTAAATTGCAAAATGTATATCGACATTTCCCCATGGATTTTGGTCAGGTACTCCTTGATCTCCGTTAGGGTTTCCTTCTTCATCAGCGTTATTGTTGTTGTTGTTGTTGTTTATTCTTCCATTTATATGAACCCCATTGATGACAATGTTCCATTCGCCTCCAACCCCCATGTGTCTAAAAATAATAATGACAATAAAAATAAATAGCATAAGGAGTATACCGGCTAGGTCTTCAAAAGTAAAACCAAACATATCAAAGACATCATTAGCATCATTATGGCTATCAAAATTTATATCACTTACTTTATGGTTGATCATCCTTTGTATATTATTATATATTTTATCACCATCATCTGCTTCATTTTCAACAATTAATTTATGGTGTAATCGCTTGGCCTTAAACCAGGATTGTATGTAATTTTTTATTCTTAAAATATTAAAACAAAACCTATGCCACCTTATTCTCCAAAAAGTTTCCTTTCCATCGTTCATCCAATCAATCCACTTCTTGATTTCTAATTTCCAAACACTGACCTTCGACGCAAGTAATAATTTATTATTAACAAAATATACTTCATCATAAAATCTTTTTGCCAAATGATAATCCTTAGGTGTACCCAATCCATTTTCATACATATAACCCATATTCCATAATGCTTGTAAGGACTGTCTTCCAGATGCAGCCTGATATAGAGCAAAGGCCTTTTCGTATTCACCCAAATGATAATAAACATCTCCCCCAATGACACCAGCATCTAAGTTGTCTTGCTTGAAAGCCCTTGTGTAATATGAAGCAGCCAAAATTTTTCTTTCCTTTGGGGTGACTGGTAATTCCTCATATTTATACGGTATTTGGTATAATAATGATGCAGCTGATACTTGGGATTGTTCAAATCCTTGTTCAGCGGCAAGGGTATAGTACCATAGTGCCACCTCAGAATTACCTATTAATAATTCACTGAATGCATCTTTCAAATATGGTGCAGTAATATGTTCATTAGTTTCTACGAACTTTTTGTAAATATTCGCAATTTCGGAAGTATCATATTTAGTTTTCATAGACTTTTCAATTAGCTTGGCAAATTCAAATCTTGCTGGAGTGTAACCCTTCCAATTTGCATTCTTCATTAACATAAAGGGATCACCTAGTTTCATTTCTGGATATTTTTCAGATAATTTGGACAATTGATATTCGGCGATACCATTATTACTTCTGATGTGTAGAGCATTTTGGTAATATTTAACAGCTTCAGTTATATTATTGGAGAAATATTGAGATATCAAGCCTAAATCTATATTAGATCTACTGACTAAAGTTGATGGGGATTCTTCCAGTAATGATTTGGACATAGTTAAGAAATATTTTGCCCTTTCAATATCAGGTTTATTCATCCCTTGACCAGTAAAATATAAATGTCCTAATAAATCTAATGAATTGCAATAAAAAAATTTTTGTAAATTATCCATAATAGGAACATCTTCTTTATAATTTGTGTAGACCAGTTCTAATAATTCTCTTGTACGAGTACAATTACGCAATTTAGTGTAAGTACCCCTAAATTCATCCCATGCAGCATAAAAAATGTCAACCAATTGATCACTGCCGTTTTCATTTTCAACATTAGGAGCAAACGAAGATGGTTCATTATCTTCACTAAATTGTAAAACAATATTTCCACTATTCATTTTTGTTAATATACTGGAAGTTATGTCAGGTCTAACTGACTTTTTTCTGACTGTGCTTAGTGGAGTTTGTCGTAACTCAGGGTCTAATAATCCACCATCAAAGTCAGGTAGTCTAATGTTATATCCTTCAATATATGGTGTTACTATATTCCATTCATTATCTGAAAAATATTTAGATTTTAGCTCATGGCTGATGTGACGATATAGTAATAAGGATTTTTCAATATCTGTAGGGACATTGATACCATGTAAATACTTGTAGGCTAATGTTTGTCTAGCCTGTAAATTACCCATATTGGCACTTTTCTGGATATATAATAAACCCTTAGCTTCATCAATGGGTATTTCACCAAGTAATCCGGTCATAAACATTATTCCTTGGTGAAACAAAGTTTCAGGATTTGTATAATTAGTCATTTGGTTAAATTTGTCGATATAATAGAACGCCAGTTTCTTATTATGTGGAAAACCGTATTCTTGATATAAGAAATTTCTCATTAATATGTATGTTGCATTAGCATTCATAAAATTGTATGAGGAATCTCGAAGTAAATCATATAGTTGTTTTTGTTTCAGGTTGTTCTCACTAGTCCAAAATTTATCAAATTTATATTCTTCATATTCTGGAATATAATCAAGTGGGATGGTAAAAGTAATATCTGTATCATGTCCAAAATATAAAGATGGATTACTCAGCGGATGTATTCGTTTTGTCATTGATTTCATTAACTCCTGTGCTTGTATCCACGAAGTGTCTTCATCTATAGCAATAGCAGTGGAAATGACATACAATATGGGAAGAATGGCTGAACAATATATTGTAAGATACCACATCATAAAATTTATATAGGATATAATACTTCTTCTTCTCTCAAACTAATTTGAATTTTTTTTGAAGGGGGTATAATGATTCTTCATGAATAGACAAACAAATATCAAGAAAAGTTTGCATAAACTTTCCAAAATAAAGAGTTGATACTATGTATTTTGTATTTAATATTTTGATTTCGTTGTGTGAGTGTCAAAATTACAATGCCATTGATATGGCGAATTCTGTTAGATAGAAACACATTTAGTTTCCTTAATGGAGTTTAAAGGATGTTTCCTTTTAACAAAAGCTAATACTTGGTAAATTCTCGATTTTTGGTATTTTTTTCCGTATATTTTCTTTTTCTGGCGGAAGAAAGATTGAGATAATTTAAAAAATAGAATTATTTATTTTAAAAGATAAAGTATACAGAGTGCTGATAATGAAAACCGTACAAGAAAGGATATAATTGAAAGTCTAGAGGAGTGTAGAGCTGAAGTACGTTATTAATATGTTAGCTAACATAGATATACGTGTGTTCATACCTACACTGAAAGTTCTGAAACATGGTTTGTGTTTAGTCAATTCTACGTTTCCTTTATAAGTTGTTTTTTATTGTGTGCTTATCTATACTTCCATATTCTTGTTAATATTGAAATTAAAAACATATAATTAAATAGATATATATGCAGATATCTAAGTATATAGTGGTTTTAATCTATAATTCAATTAAGCTAATTCCTTGATCTGGAGGAGCAGATTGTTGAACTGAGTACCCTGCTTGATTATTAGTAAATGGATGTGGCTGTAGTGATGGTAAATACGTATTGGAAGTTTGTTGGTTATAGAGAGCTTGAGTGTTTTGAGAAGAAATAAAATTTGCTTGCTGTTGTATTGGTGGTGGTTGATTGTATGTGGATGGTATCTGCGTGGTGTGAGATTGGTTGAGTTGCTGTTGTTGTTGTTGTGAGCCAGTTACAGCAGATACTGTAGTATCTTTACTATTGTTACTATCGGGTTTATTCTGGTTACCAAAACCATAACCAGTGTAGGATGGTATCATACTAGATGCACTTGGAAGCCCTGTATATTGTGTATTCAAGAATGGATTGTTTTTTGAATCATCATTTGATATTTGTTTGTAACCTGTCCCTTGTGAATTAATAAAAGTACCTGTTTGAGTGTGTTGTGCTGGAATTCTTTGGTTCCCTGTGTTACCAAAAGTGTCAACACCAGTACCTTGAGCTATCAGATTGTTTAGTTCACTATATTGATTTGAAATATCTTGATTTCCAGTTTTAATTGGTTGCAATAATTGTTGTTGTGATTGCTGTGGTGGTAGTGAGTGTGTTGTTATTTGTTGGGGTTGTAAATGACCTGGTGGTGGAATGGTTTGTTGAATTGGAGATTGTACAGATTGCTGAACTGGAGATTGATACAGTTGTTGAGGGGGTGACTGATACGTTGTTTGTGGTTGTGTTTGTTGTGTTTGTTGTGTTTGCTGAATTGGTATTTGAGGTGGAATTTGTGGTGTTGGTTGTGTCATAGGAGTTGGTTGCGAGTTATTCAAGGCAAAAGGATTATTTGAACCAGTAATCATAGGTTGCTGTTGTTGTTGTTGTTGCTGCTGCTGCTCCCATAATTGTTGTTGTTGTAAGGCAGCTTGTTGCTGTTGTTGCAAATTAGCTTGTTGTTGTTCAGTAAATAAACGTTCTTGTTCCTTTTGGATGGCAAGCTGTTGTTCTTGTTGTTGTTGCATTTGCTGTTGTTGCAAGTATTGTTCTTGAGCCAATCTTTGTTGTTGTTGTAATTGCTCCCAAAGTTGTTGTTGTTGTTGATATTCTTGATATTCACTTTGTGATATTTGATTTCCAAACATATCATAATAACCAGTCTGTTGTAATTGCAATTGCTGTTGTTGCTGTTGTTGTTGTAATCTCTGCAACTCTTGTAATTCCTTCAGCTCTTGTTCTTCTTTACTTAATTGTAAAGCGGCCAAGTATTCAGGATCTTCATCATCATACTTGGCCAATTCTTGTCTTCTTTTTTCATCTTCTTCTGCTGTTCTTTTACTTTCTTCGATAGCACGTTGTAAATCAGAATCTGTGTTTCTTCTTGATGGGGTCCTTGAAGAACGGTAATTATTTCTTGGATCGTTATCAGAATAGTCGATATCAGTATTACTATTGAAACCATCATTTGGTCTAGAAAAGTCATATTGTCCATATGGACTATTCTCATTACGATAAAGGTTATTTCTGGTATATCTGCCATTATTACCCCTTTGGTGACGTTTATTAAATCTTCGTTCATATTGGAGTTGTTGATCGTCATTAATTAAATTGACCAAATCAATCGATTTGACCCTAATAATTTGACCTTGATCAAATCCAGATTCATCAAAATATCTGAAGTTTTTCAACGATTTCAAAGTCAATAAATGATCTTTACACCAATAGATACAATTCTCACTACCGAACCTGACCAAATAATCAAGTAAACTTAAGGATTTTTCAATGTGTTTCCAATATTTTGGTTTATCATTTAATCTTTTATCAACAATATCCATGATTTCATAGAAATCCACATTACTATAAGAAAGTCGGGCGATATCTTCCAGAAGGGAAACATGAGGCACTCTATCATCATTAGAAGTTGCATCTCTTACTAAAACTTGCGTCGAAGAGTAGCCCTTCACGACATTTTTGGCAGAACGTACAAATTGTTTTGACATTTTAGAATCGATAGATTTCCTAAATGAAAGATACTTTGCTTATATCAAAAAAAATATTTTATAGAATTCCCTCCTCCTTTACACAATCAGTTATTCGTATATATATTGGTTTTTCTGTTCAATATACACTTACGAAGTGCATGTAGTGGAATGAAGAAATATTTTCCTTTAATAAGTGTATTATAGGGGAAAGTTGTTATATCCACTATGGTTATTTTAAACCATTCCAACATAATATATTCAAACTTTTGAAGTAAATACTTGATTAAAAATTCCTTATTCTACTGATTCTACTTTACCAGCCAAAGGAAGGAACGAGAAAGAGACACCCCTTCCTTAGACAGAAAATCTAGGAAAAAAAAAATAGAAAAAAGAGAGAAAGAGACAATGATAAACTCTCCCGTGCATAGTGATGTTACTTTGTTAAATACAAGGATATATAGAAAGTTCATGTATTTATACATTATATTGTATTATATTTTTGTTATATTACTAAAATAGACAACTATACCTTAATATTCAGTATACTGTGTATTGTTGTGAAATGAAAGAATAAAGATTATTTCAAAATGTTTACTTGTAGATTGAATACCACATATATTGACAAACTTATGAAAATATTTAATGATCTATTTTTTTATTAGAACTTGATATTTTTAAAGTATGCAAAAAAGTAATTCAGTAATAATGCAAAATATTTTATATATTATGATTTTGGGGAATGTTTTTAGGTTAGTCGATGCATAGTTTATTGGATATTTTCACGTGCATTTTCAAAGATGAGAAGATGATTTATTCTTACACTTTTTCTTTTAGAGATAGAAAAAAGAAAAATAAGTTAAAACTGTAACCGCGTTTTTTTCTATATAATAATACCAAGTTTTAATGTAAATAATATATACATGTGTCTGTATTAATAGAAAGCGATTTATTATCTCCTAAGAAAAAAGGAAAATTAAGCAAATTAATATGTACGTATATGCTACAATAAAACTTTATTGTAGTATAATAAATAGGCATGTTGTACTCATATATAGAAAAATTATTAAAATTTTTAGTAATGTTGAATATTTTTACTTACATTTATTCTTCTTATTAAATACTGTTTTGAAGAATTTATTATTAATTCATTTTAATTATTTTAATCAATAAATGTTCTGTATAATTGTAAATAGGGTATAGATGTATTCTTTTGTAAATTATTTGATTTGATTTATACTTCAATAAAAATTTTCATTAGTTGACTTTTTCAATGTGCATATAAGTAGATTCATGTAGAATATCACTAATATTTGAAATACTCTGGTTGTATTGGCTATTTTAGTACATTTTATTTTCTTTTTTAGGAATATTACACAAACATTGGTTATTGGTGTGTTTTGAAACTGTTCAGATACTACCCAGACTCAATGAAAATTTTGTGAACAAATTTTTTTCTCAAAATTAACCTTCTGAAAAGTATAAATAGTCAAGATATAGAAATTAGAAATAATTTCTTTTACTCACGACTTTATATATGTACTACATAGTTTTGTATATAATATATGTATTATTTAATACTGTGAGCGATTACTTATAAAAATACGGTTCATAAAGTTCCATTATAACTTATAGGTTATTACTCCATACCTTTTAAATTTCAACAGAAACGAATTTTTTTATCTTAATAAAGAATTTTTTTGTTATTTGTTTATTTTGAGAGAGTTCTTTTTCCCTATTGGTTTTTTACCTTTTGTTTGATATATTTTAATTTCTAAAAAAGACCTTTTTTTTATTTCTATTTGCAAAAATACTATATATTTGTTGGGAATGAGCGCCTTTATTCATTGGATATATAGTAAACATTCTCAATATTATATTAAACAGATTTAGTATACAAAATTATAATAAAGTTCTTCACTTTCTTTCTTTATATACAACATAGAAATAATAATATAGAAAGATTGTAAATAAGATAAAAATAATGTATGATGAAATTCTTGGCTTTATATATGTTAACATTCAGCCATTTTCCTCTACGAACAGTAAGATATTTAATAAATAAACTCAACAACTTTTGGTGACCTCTCAACAATTATTACTCAACAATTTATCGTTTAGTGTCTGCTAAAATCTTATTGTTCTATCTATTTTATCATAAAACATTCTATTTCAACAATATTAAATTCAGAAAAGAAAAAATATTAGATAAAGCAATAGATATAGACCAAGCAGCCCTGATTTAATATTCTTAAATGTTGAAATATAATTATTAGAGTTATATTTGATAATCTAAATTCATCGTACTAAGTGATTAAAAGTTATGAAAATTTATAGTAAAGAAGATTCAAAGATAAAATGAGTATACTGTATAATATTGTATTTTGTATATTACTTATATAGAAAGGAAAGGACCAAGGAATAACTAATAATACCACCAATATCCTATTGTAAGTTACCTTATCTTATTATATTAGTCTTAAATGAACTCTACTAGAATGTTTGATTCCGAAGCCTTGCGTCAACATGTATAGTTGCTTATAAAAGAGGAATTAAAATAATATATAGTATAGTGTATAATAATTATATATGTATATTAAATATGTGGAGCAAAATAAGATAAACAATACAATAACAATTGATGATACCACTAATATCCTATTGTAAGTTATATTATCTTATTATATTAATTTAAAATAAACATTGATAAAATTTTTGATACTGAAGCCTTGCGTCAACAAAGAAAAATAGTGCAATCCAATCAAGTTATCAAAAATATTCCAAATAACATAAAAACTTAAGATATGAAGTGTTTTTGGAAAGGTGTTATGATATGAAGTGATCAAAGGTTTAGTAATTTTCGGGAAGCGCTAGAAATATCAAACGGATAATCTATTAATAATCGAGACAATAATTGATACAATCGGTAATGCAATTATTAATACGGTCTTATATATTAACGGCTATATCGAGCTTATATAATTATACTATTTGCTTATTGTATTCTGCGTTCGATGTTTGTTGGTTGTTCGTTATATAATATATCTAAATGATGTGTAAGAGAGGAGTGACAGAAGATAGTTCCATCTGCAGAAAACGTTGTCCTTTTATATGTTTTCTGGAACTCGATCAACTATTCAACTTGATATATTAATGAATTAGTAATCCATATCTTTATTACTAGTTACAATAATATAATCGACGATCATAGAACATTTAGGACAATAGGTTATGGTGGCGTAGTAAAAACTATAATGAACACGGTGTACATAAACATAATATGTTATGGTGGTGCAGTAACAAAGATATGTGAACACGCTGTACATTAGGTGGCCAATGGACACGTTGTACTTAAAACACAATAGATCACTTTAGATTCAGGTAGAATCTTACATAATCTCGGTGACATTACCTCTTTATTATAAAATAAACTCTGTTGTGGAATAGAATAGTTATAACCATCAAGATTACATAAGATCCTGAATGAATCTAGAACCAATTAGTGTATTAATAAGCCATACATGTGCTACAACATTAGATGCTGCATAATAAAAAGATTGGATTACATAAGATCTTGGCAAATCTAGAATTTACCTATTGTTTTATTAAGTCCCACGTGTATTACTAATCACCATGATTAGAGAATTGGGATGCAGTTCTAATCCAGTAGTGCACCTAAATTAATATAATAAATTTTAGGGTTTGAATCAGTCAAGTCATTAATGTAGTAATCTGAATAATCGATCGAGCTCCAGAAAACATATAAAAGGACAACGTTTTCAGGAGATAAAAGATCATCTTCCATAATCGTTTCTTGTAAATAATTTATATATTATGTATAAACAAAATAGAACAAGCAAGTAACAAGTCAAGTAACTTCGAATAAGTACATTAGCTCGATATAAGCCGCTTAATATATAAGACCGTTTTAGTAATTATACTATCGACTATAGTTGATTACTGTCTCGATTATTTGAATTACTATTAATATTATTTGCGCTTCCCTGGAATACACAAAGAACTTCACCACACCATACTACAACAAACTCAACAGGAAGTAGGGCGTGTGGTCTAGTGGTATGATTCTCGCTTTGGGTGTCTCATCTGGAATATGCGAGAGGCCCTGGGTTCAATTCCCAGCTCGCCCCAGTTGTTTTTATTTTTTGTGATATATTGATATCATGTTGCACGACGTATAGGTATGATGTAATTTTGCACCGTATTTGTAATAGATGAAAACCCCATTACGAGAGATATACTCTTCTAGATGCTAAAATAGAAAGATATAGCTTGGTTTGTTGTCTATATATGACACATAGACTATACTCTACATAAAGAGTAAACTAATATATACAGATAAACATAGTTATATAAACAAGATAAACAAGAAAAACAAGAGCATCGTCGTCGACCAAGGAGTCCACAAGATCGTTTATAGTGACCTCCGGATTTCATATGTTACAGTATTATTGTGTACTAAAAATCGCATTCTGTAGGAACATCAAGTTGTAAGGAACTTCTAATGGTATTTTGAAGCCCATTGTAAAAAGTACTAGGCAATGTTATAGATAATTGAAAAAAGTAATAGAAGATACATCTTTTTGTGTACTGCCTCTTGATTCTAATTGTTATTATTTCTGTATTCTGAATCCTGTAACCTGATTTAACTATTTCATTTCAGAATCTTTAGGTTTGCATTTGTAATCAAAACTAATGTTATCACAGCTTACCACATTGCAGTACTACAAAATACCAAGTATTCAAGAGTTGTATGGATGAATCAATTTTGCAAGGGATATATAATATATACTATCCTTCATTGTTATGGATAATTTTGTAATCTCTCTATTCAACGATGATATTCTTATTTGTCTTATTTATAAACTTTATATTTATCAATATATTTTTGGAGACTACTCCTTATATAAAATGTCATCTCCGTATCAAATATAGAAAATAACAACTAAAAATTATTTATCATATTTTATACTCTGAAAAAGTATACATACTGAGCCTTTATCTATCACAAGATGCCCCTTTTCCCAGATAACATAAGATGAACAGTTCTTGATCCTTTTTTCTAAAAAAAATGTGTTTTTATCTAATTAAATGTTTACAAGATCGTTCAAAGCGTCATCAGTACAATGTATGTCATATAAAATAAATATATTTAGTGATAGAGTAAAAAAACTAAACTATAGATAAAATAAACAGATAGTTAACATTACATAATTTTTATTTCTTATTCGTCTATTTAACAAGTTGTTTAATCCTTCTTGTAGTAACTTCTCCAGATACTTTAATATATGGAACATTCACAGTACCACAAATAAGTTCTCACTAAACGACAACATTTTACAAAAGTATTTTTACAAATAAATTAAAAAGATATATTACACCTATTTATTCCATGTTAACAAATATCAGGAGGAACATTTCAACAAATTCTTTAAAATGAAAATTATCATCATGAAATAAATAGTTTTCTAGCCTTAACTAATTAAACAATAAAAACATTGGTCAATGTAAATATTACAAGAATATAAACACTCATGTTCTGTGAGAACATGTTCTAAAATAAAAATATATTATATTAAATAGAATCAATTCAAAAAAGTGCAAAATAATTCCACTATAAAATAATGAATAATGTAAATGTTGCTTTAGAAAGTTGAATAAAGCAAATAAAAACACTTTAACACTTTTTTCGGAACTATACTGATATTAATTGAGGCTAATCATTTTTTTTTTATAAAAAAAATTGTTAAGTAAAATATTTGAATTTCTCACTAAGGCAAGGCCTCAGCTTTATTAAGTTTAAAATCAAAATACTTTATAAATAAATAAAAGAAGAAAATCAATTTTTTTTAAAATTTTCTAGATTAAGATACCTAGCTCTCAAAAACAATCAAAATTATACAATATGTGAAAAGTCATTTTCTCTTACTGTATTAAAGTATCATGTTTCCAGATATTGAAAGAGTAGTCGATACAACTATCTTAAGTAAATTAAAAATATCTCAATCAATAAGTGTCAAAATAATATTAGTTTTTCTCTGGTAATAATATTGGAACTAACTGAATTTATTAAAGCAACAGTAACCTAAAATAGTTGCCCTAAGTTTTGACTTTTGTAGTTAACTTTACTATAATAAAATATAATTAAAAGTATACGTTTTGTTAATTTTTTTTTTTCACATCAACATAGATGTACTAATCAAAGAAGAACAAAGAAAGGAAAAAAACAAAAGAATCATGTAATAATTCTCAGCAAAATGTTTTTACCATTACCAAGGTTACGTCCTACGTCACTATTTAATATGAGTAATCTATTAAAATTTCTACAAAACCACAACAAAATGAGATACATTTATTATCAGTTCTTTATTACTACCATGACTGAAGCAAATTAAGAGATCAATACCATTTTCTTAACTGTATTAAAAAGTTCTGTAGTTTACAGAATTAACTCACATGATCTCTTTGTTGGAAAAATCATTGACGGATAGCTCTTTTTAAAAAACCACATAATGTAATTCTCCACACTCGAATTGAATTGACTCCTGAATTGGCACCCAAAAATGACTGCCATTGCATAAAATAAAGGAAGGCTGGTAAATGCTGTAAATTCTGCTATTGTTGGTTGTTAACGACACCGTTGACATGTATATACATTCTAATTATCATCTTATCCTTAATATGTATTCATGCAGTATATGTTCTCTCTTATTTTGATTTTCTTTTCCTTAAAAAAGAAAACAATTGCTCTATTTTCCGGTAAATCCGAATTTATAGATAATATCACCACAGGGAAGATATATAAGGAAATATAGATACATACACATATTCAGCAATAGTTTGTGGACACTATAGTAGTCACTACGATTGAACATTTAATTAATGTTAACAGAAAAAAACGTAATGTAAAACAACAACGATAACAACAACCTTCAAGAAAAAACAATAAAGAAAAATGATACCAGCACCAACCGATACTGAAGCTCTAGCTAATAGAATCAATCTACATACAAGAGATGCTCATAATAAAGTGGATACTAGATTATCCATCAAAATGGCATTTGTTATGAGGCATGATTTTATTTACATTGATATCTTGAAAAATTTTTACCTAATATTTAATACTATTGAACAGAATATTGATCATATTTTGACATATGAATCAAATGATGATCGACTTTTAAAGTCTCGTCAGGTTTTGAAACAGTTTTATATAGATGAATTTAGGAGATCTGAAAATATCTCAAAGGATTTAGCTTTTTTCGGAGTAGATTCTAAACAGTTATTACAGGATAAGATCGAAGAAAATTTACCACCTAAATTAAGTGAATTTCTCGAATATATTGAATATAATGTTAAAAAGGATCCATTAACCGTATTAGCATATTGCCATGTTTTATATTTGGCACTCTTTGCCGGTGGAAGAATCTTTAGATCCTCATTTATGAGAAATATAGGATTTTTGGGTAATTATAAATCTGATTTGTCTCAACGTGAACTAATAATGAGAGCAACTAATTTTTTCCAATTTGACGAATCTGCCCAACAAGAGATAAAATTGAAATTAAAATATAAGGAAAAGTTCGAATTATCAACAAGGAACACCTTAACTGAACCAGAAAAATTGATCATTATCAATACGTCACGAGACATATTCAGATATGTTTACAATATCTTTGAAGAGATTAGTAAACTCAATCGTGAAAGATTACTATCTTTTAAAGATTTCAAAATTATAAGTTTCCTTCTAGATGAATGGAGATATGATAATGATAATAGTAAGTCAAAGTCACTTAAATTGATATTTTTCATTATCAAATATTCATTATTAATATTATCGATATTCATCCTATGGAAACTAATCGGGCTAGCCCAATCTTCTATCAAATAATTGAATATAAAATTGACAAAAAATAACAACAACAATAAGAAAACAGTGTTAATTCTTGTTGGTAATTAATTTCAATATTCATATAACAAATATTTATTTACTCATAGTTTGTTCTATTTCATACAATTTTCTATCTTTTTTTTAAGACATTTTATTGATAAGCATATTAATCTACATATATACAAGATATTGTTATTTAGCACTATATATTTTTATTAGTAATAATAAGTTTAAAATAAAACGAAAGAACATACTCAATTTATTAATATATATAGTGTTTATAATTTTATTACTTCCATTGTTTTTTTCCTCTTCTTTTCATACACAGATACAGATATGAACATGAATATTATTATTATTATCATAACGATATTTATTTTCCTTGATATTTAGCATTATTTCTTTTGACCTTGAGATATTTTTCTTTTTAGTGCTCTCTCTCTCTTTCTCCTTTTTCTTAATTTATGCTTCTTCATTTTCTTTCTTCTCTTTCTTAAAACTGAGTCCAACTGTAAAGCTTCGTTGTTTTCAATAGAAGGATTACAAATACGTTTCTGAGTAACAACATCTATATTTGCAAAGCTTCTATTAAATGTACAATTAGTGGGATCGTTATTACCCTCACTTGCTGATTGTAACCATTTAGAAAATTCTTGCGGTACAGGATTCCTTCTAGGAACAGACCCATAAAGATTCGTTATCAATAGTGACAATACATTATTGTTATAAACAGAATTGTGAGTTAATCCAGTGTATAAATTTCTAACACCATTGATTTTATTCAATTTGGTTCCTAAATTACAGATCCTCTGAATTCTCCCCAAAAAATTTCTCATTTTGTAAGCATCCAAACTGTGACAATGACAAATATAACAACACCAATTAAACTTAAACGAACAAGGAATAAAATAGTAATAGTCTGTTAACTCTGTTGAAATATATTAACAAAATCTAGATATCTTACAGATGCGTATTCACAAAGAGCATCTCATTGAGGTAATGCAACATTCCAAGTGTATATCTAACCATATACATAACAGAAAGGAGGGGCTCCTTTCTATTTCAAGACACATCTCAATTTTATTCTCTTTGCATTTTCTTCTAACCTTTTTAAATTTCAATTTTTCTTCCCGATCCTTCGAGAAATTTGGGGAATTTCCTGTTTAGGAAAGCCTCGGGGAGCTGAGAAAAAAATAAAGAAGAAGCAAATCACCGAAATTGAATTTTACATTGAGAGGATTAAAAGAAGAAGGACTTTAAATAACTGAACAACTAAGCACCTATGCAGTTGAAGATTGAGCTGTTGGAATACCTATGGCAAGTATATGGTGGTATTTTTGTCTTTAAAAGATATAGGGGAATGAAAGAGTGCAGTGACGCAATATAATTCCCAAAAATATATTATTTGAAACCATTTAATTCATTTCGGTTATAAAATTGAACTACACTTGTGTATACCTTCCTATTTTACTTTCTCTCTGTCTCTCTTTCTTCCTCTGTTTTTTTCTTCTTTTTCTTTGGATCCACCACTTCTTAAATAAAGAATTAATACATACAAACTATTCATCTATACAAGGATGTTTTCCACTAAAAGTATGTATTTAGGAAAACAAACGTTGACACCTACCTCTATATCTCTTACTTATTCTTTTTTCTCCTTTAAAATAAGAAATTATGTTTCAAGACGTTATCTGATGGGTTTTGTTAGGAATGCTTTGGGTCTAGAGCCTCCACCATCTCCCACTGATCCAACTCCAGAGAATAGATTTCATCCATGGGATCAATCTCCATGTGAAGCTTTAAGAGAAAGAGCAGCAAGAATCAAAGCTTTGGCACAATGCCCTGTAACTGGGAAAAACGTTCAATACATATGCCCTTTATCTGGTATTCCAACTCATCATTCGAGAGAGGCATGGTCATGTGATAAATATTATCATGATAATAAAATATATGAATTATTGAAGAAAGTTAACATATATGAACATGACCTAAGGAGTGGTAGACCATTCCCTGAATTTGAATTTCCACAAGAACAAGGGTTTGATAGGATGGTCAATATGACTAATTGGGATCTATTTTTTTACACACGAGGATTCTACTCGATGGATACCGAATTTCAATTAGCTGCTGTTACAAAAATGTTAAGTTATCCAATTACCATAGCCTCTCTTTTATCTCAGTTCTCCCCGTATTCATTAAATCCAAAAGGTCCAATAACTTTAGAAGGTCTCAAATCTTTGGCTGCTTTAAGGTATACATTATATTCCAACCAGGGAAACTATAAATATAGTAATGATAGTACCCGTAGAAATAACACTACTTCTTTTTTAAATGGATATGATTCATATAACACCAATTCTTTATTGAAGAATAGAGCAATGAGATTGTTTATTGTTGGTGCAAGGGCCGAATCCCAACTACCTGGTCACGTTTGGAAGCAATTACAATACCTTTTCACAAATCAAAAGTTTGATATCATATTTATCGGGCCAGAGTGTTATTTTGATAAAAATAAACAGGAATACACTAAATTGCCAATGGAATCTCCGCCAATTATAAACAAGATCGATGAATCTTTAAGATTAATCTACTATACAGATTATTTCCATACATTCCACGAATCCCAGGAGTTCTTTCCATATGATCCATATTTTGATTGTTTCTTTACTTTCCATCCCGGGTTTGCATCTCCAGAAAATGCAGACCATTGGGTCAATAAAACTATTCCTGCTTTATTAGACACTAAGTGTGCAATTTTCACCACCGGATTTGATAAGAATGATTTAATGAATGATATGAATCTGTTAGAAAACAAGTTTAGTCCAGAGATGGATATCTTAATGGATCCTATTAAAAATATATTCGGTAGTACTAAATGGGAATTAAATGATTTGAATCCACATGAAGTTTATCGTTTTAATATGTATATTGCTGGATTTAGAGGCAAAAGATATCATACTATTGAAAAATAAATAGGTGCAAGTGATTATCATTATTATTTATAAGCATTATTAATTTTCCATGAGATAAAAATTAGTTCCTTTGAAGTATTTGTAATTAAACTATATTCTATACATGGCTTTTATAATTATCACTACGACATTTATACACAAATATTTATATATAAATTACGTGTTAATAAATAAAAAAAATAAATATTTGTACACCAACAATAAGAAAAGAAAGCAACTTAATTCTTTATGTGTTCTTATGAAAACTCAAGATACAACGCATGGCACTATTTTACTACGGACAATATTATTTGTCTCTTTTCTTTTCTTCTTTATTTATTTTCTTCAAAGGTCCTAGAGACACTTTCAAAGTCAGAAAAACAAGTAAGAATGAAAATAGAAATGAAAGAGATTGACAATCCTTTAAAAAAAAGGGACTCTGTCATAGGATAACAGAAATTACAGTAATAATAATTCTTTATTTATAACAAATATTCAGCAAGGACCAAGTAATTTAGAAGAAAATAATTGGTTTATAAAGGAAAGAAAAGCGAAAAAGACAAAAAAATGACTATAGTTAGATATTTAGTCCCCCGTTTAAATGGTTCTATTAAGTTCTGGAAACCGTTTTCAAACTTAGGTTTTCTTAGGTATTATCATCCTTTATCCTCAGAATATGATCAACAAGATACTCTACTTGAACCATTGACATACAAAATGGGCTCTATTCAATCAAAAGTTTTATCTTATTGTTTGAAAGAGAAAGTTCCAAAGTATGGGTTCACTGAAAAAGCACTAGTGTCTTCAATCAATGATTTAGGTTATGACTCTAGCATGCTGAGTGTAATTGGTAGTTCCAATTCTCCATCCATCTTCCATTCATCAACAGCTGTTATGGAATTATTGAAATATAATTTAGTGACCAAAAGATATAATATGATCGATCCCAATTTACGCCAAGGATTAATTAACAAGAATGATATACCCAGTTTAGAGACTCTTTTATTAAGAAGATTAGAAATGGATAAACAATTGGGTTCCAAAACATTAACTGAACTTATGGCAAAATTATCTATACCAAGCCAATTACTATTAGAAATAGTATTGCCAGAATTATTTAGATTAGCAGATGATATGATTTATTTTTCAAATGAAAAGGACCATACGGATATTGCTTGGTACACAAAAAGATTAGGTGTGAGTTTAACGTACGTTTCAAGTAAGTTATTTATGAGTCAGGATAAATCGAATAATTATGAGGATACAATGGATTTTGCGAAATGGAAATTAAATAAAGTTATGAAATTAGGTGATTATTATAATAATATCGAAGAATATGCTTGGTATACTGTTATGACATCGTATAATTTAATTAAATCCCAATTCTCAAAATATTGATTAGACTGACACTCTTAAAACTGTATAAATATATGATATTATATGATATAATGTTAGATGGTACACCATGGTATAAGTCTCTTTTTTATTTTAATTTATTCCACCATAACATACTATCAATATTATATCCTTTATTTTTGAATTAATGTTATTTTTTTATATACCACTATGTAAATAGTTTAAATAATCAATTCAAGTATATATATATATATATAACTATGATTGACGAGATTGAACCAATTGTGACCTAGCCTTTTCCAGTTCTTCTTGTTTTGTCTTTATATTATTCTCACATCTTTCAATCTCTTGATTGATAAATTCTAATCTCTTTTGCACATTCATGTTAGCTTCACTTGTCTCTACTGGCAACAATACATTCCCAGTCAATTTATATATCTTTGAATCATCCTTCAATGAATTAAATTCCTCTTGAACAATCTTGTTTTCTTGCAACTGCGTCTCTAATTTCTGTCTCGCAAGAATAAAGTCTTCCAATTCACTTTGAATTTTCTGATATTTAGCAGTAATCTCAGACATTATCTTTTATGTTTATATTATGGCCTCCTGTTTTTTTTGTTATCACTCAATTTACTCTTATTTTCAGTCAATTGAACAAAACTATGGAACGGTAGTTGTTATTATCTTTCAGGTAGATTCCTTGTATTCCTACTAATAGTTGTGTTATCACCAATTCTGATTAACCGTATTCAACTGAAATAAAGTTTTTAAGAATCAACCCTACTTTTTCTAGATTTAATTTTTTCATTGAAAAATAAAGGTGGAAATATGCTGGTGAATAATAACATATAGATATATATCCATCCTTCACACACAAACACACACATACATATGTATATATATACATGTAAACATACGCATAAAAGAAAGAATATACCAAACATATATCGATATACATAAACATATATTCAAAGAGCAAAATTGTGTGTTAGGTTTTCGATTAGAACAGCTTATCTTTTAGTTTATATAAATTTAAAAAAGGAAAAGAACAACTTCTATTACAAATCCTACATTCCAATAATTATGTTAGTATGTATCTTCATTAACTTTTTATTTCCCCCCTGATTATTTAGATCATACAAACATTATTTTAAAACTGTTTAAAATTCAATTTTTTTTATTAGTATTATTTAGAATACTAACAATTATATATATTCATGGAATTGTAAGTGTGTATGTGTTGCATACTTACATATGTAAATATACTATCTATTACTATTAGTTCAAACAATGGAGTGACTTTGTCCAACCAAGACATGAATTAGATTCCCCAATAATAACATCCAATGATGAATCTTTACAAAAATCACCATTACCCTCTATTGTAATTGCAAGTGATCTCGATTTTAATAAGTACCAAAAAATAGTTTTGACTACGAAAGTTATGAACCCCTTATTTCATTCAATAAAGTCGATTAGAAGTAAAATTGTCGGTTATATTGAAAGCTCATTGACCATTCCCAAAGAATTATTATCAAAAACAAATGATTTTAGTAGAAATTTAAATCAGAATGTTAATACATTAGCACATTCTTGGGATTATAATGAAAATTTTCCAAACCAATTTGATCCAGATCTAGACGAAACTAATGGAACAACAAAGCAGGATAAACTTGTCCAATTTAAATTCCCGATTGTTGAATTATCAAATGATTATTCCAATAATGATTTCAATACAATATTATTAATTTCGATAGGGGAAAATCTTCTTAAATTTTCCCCTATCTTTTCCAATGTCATTGCTCAAGAATTGATTAGCAAGCTTTCAAATTATTCAAATGAAATAATTATCATTGGTACATCAGATAAAATATATCAGTACAGAGCAATATCTTTAAGTTCTTGTACTTTACAGCTACCTGAGTTTCTTACAGGTGTCTGTGCAAGTCTAATCCATTATTTGATAAATCTTAATATGAATAATTTTAAAGGACATTTTGTGCCGAGTGAAGGTCCTACAGGTTTCGAAAAATTATCAATTACATCAATGGATACACTAATTGATATTTCTATTAATGAATTGATTTCAACTATAGAAACTGAATTGGATATCAAGAACTATAGAGATGAGTGTCACCGTAATTGGAAACTTGATGGTGCTGCTATGAGCACCCAGTCCGGCCTATATATTTAACATACCCTCATTATAAATGCATATATATGATGTAAGCGGTTTCAATTAAAGTAGTTTTTTTCTTTTCTACTGATATTATTAGCACAACAATCGTAATAGTGATGTAAAAAGTAGTTCCAACTAAGTAGATGAGTAAATAAACGTAAACAAAAAAAACAAATTAAGAAAGAGAAAGGAAAAAATATATACTCACTCACAATTAACTGACAAGTAAACAAACGTCACCTTGACGATAATGTGCTTTTTTGCTTCCTTGTAAATAAATTCGTTTATTTACAATAGATAGTTAAATTGTAATAACTCATTTTCTTTACATAAGCTACTAAGAAATAAAAATATTAAAACAATTAAATATCTGTATATTTAAATATATAACCTTCAAATATAAATATTGTAAAACATCCTTTTTATATGATATAGAAGTACATTGTGTATGTATGACCTATTATAGATCAATATTTCAATTTTGTTAATTAGTATAAGTATAAGCTGCTGAGAATTAGCGCTTGTAGTAATTAGGTATATAGTAAACATTCTCAATATTATATTAGATAGATATAATGTACAAAGTCATGATAAAGTTTTTCACTTATTTTATTTATATATAATATGCAAGGATGATTATAAAAGATGAACAAGGAAAGGAACATGATATGAAAAAATGTTGGCTTTATATATTTTCATATCTGGCCTATCTCGTCTACGTACAGCACCAAATTGTCGATAAGGTTTGTTTACATCTACTGATAAGCAAAAGATACATTCTCCACTTTTTGCTTGTCAATTAATGTTTCCTAAAATCTAATTGGTCTATTATTTATTCTAGAACGTTCGATTTCAGCAATTATACTCTTTTTCGTGGAAATCTAAGAATGGCATAGCAATAAATAAATCAAATTTCATTAATAAAAATCTAGAAAGAATTAACATCGAAAGAAACTATGTTCTAATTTTGTGCTTGTCTTGCACATTTTTGAATTTATAAACAATAAATGTCGACTAAACAACAAAATTTACATCTAATATCCAAAAGAAGATTGTCGTAATATGGAGTGGTCAAATTTTTTTGTATGTTTCGGGGAAGCACTAATAGTATCAACAAATATTCAAATAGTCGAGACAGTAATTAATATAGCCGATAGTATTATTACTAAAAATGGCCTTATATATCGAGTGGCTTATGTCGAGCCTATATACTTATTCGAAGTCACTTGTCTTGTTGTTCTATTTATCTTTATATTTAATATATGAATTATCCACAAGAAAAAGTTATGGAAGATGGTTCTTTATCTCCAGAAAACGTTGTACTTTTATATGTTTTCTGGGGCTCAATCAATTATTTAGATTGATACATTAATAAGCTTAGTGATTCAAACCCTAATATTTATTATAATAATTCAGGTGCACTAATTTAGTAATAACTGTGTGACTTATTAAAACAATAGATACTTCTAGATTCACTTAAAATCTTATATAATCTTGATGGTAATAAACTTTCTAGTATAGAGCAGGAAATGTTGTAGAATAAAGAGGCAAAGCCACTGAGATTACGTAAGATTTTACCTGAATCTAAAGTGATCTATTGTGTTTTAAGTACAACGTGTCCATTGGCCACCTAATGTACAGCGTGTTCACATATCTTTGTTACTGCACCACCATAACATATTATGTTTATGTACACCGTGTTCATTATAGTTTCTACTACACCACCATAACCTATTGTCCTAAATGTTCTATGATCGTCGATTATATTATTGTAACTAATAATAAAGATATGGATTACTAATTCATTAATATATCAAGTTGAATAGTTGATCGAGTTCCAGAAAACATATAAAAGGACAACGTTTTCTAGAGCTTGATTGATTATTCAGATTTGTATATTAACGAGCTTAGTGATTCAAAGCCTAAATTTTATTACATTAATCTAGGTGCACTAGTGGATTAGAACTACACCCTAATTCTCTAATTATGGTAATTGTTATTATTCTATTCTACAACAGGAATGTGTTGTGGAATAGAATAGTTATAACCATCAAGATTACATAAGATCCTGAATGAATCTAGAACTATTTATTGTCTTAATAAGCCATACACGTGCTACAACATTAGATGCTGCATAATAAAGAGATTGGATTACATAAGATTTTGGCAAATCTAGAATTTATCTATTGTTTTAATAAGTCCCACGTGTATTACTAATCACCATGATTAGAGAATTGGGGTGCAGTTCTAATCCACTAGTGCACCTAAATTAATGTAATAAATTTTAGGGTGAATCAGTCAAGTCATTAATGTACTAATCTGAATAATCGATCGAGCTCCAAAAAACATATAAAAGGACAACGTTTTCTGGAGATAAAAGATCATCTTCCATAATCGTTTCTTGTAAATAATTTATATATTATATATGAACAAAAAAGAGAACAACAAGCAAGTAACAAGTTAAGTGACTTTGAATAAATATATTAGCTCGATATAAGCCGCTCAATATATAAGACCGTTTTAGTAATTATATTATCGCCTATAATTGATTACTGTCTCGATTACTTGAATGACTATTAATATTATTTGCGCTTCCCTGGAATACACAAAGAATTTCACCATACCATACTACAACATAATGCCGTACGAATGGTTCCTTGGCCCAGTTGGTTAAGGCACCGTGCTAATAACGCGGGGATCAGCGGTTCGATCCCGCTAGGAACCATTTATTTTGTTTTTTGTGATATATTGATATCATGTGGCACGACGTATAGGTATGATGTATTTTTGCACCGTATTATTGTGTACTAGAAAATCGCATTCTGTAAAAACATCAAGTTGTAAGGAACTTCTGATGGTATTTTGTAGACCATTGTAAAAAGTACTAGGCAATGTTATGGGTAAATGAAAAAAATAATTAACCTGATTTAACTAGTTCATTTCAGAATCTTTAGGTTTGCATTTGTGATCAAAACTAATGTTATCATAGATATATTATCCTAATATCACTGAAGATAATCTTGCTTAGTAACCTTTCTTTTTTTTTTCTCCTATTGATATCTTATATCTGCCAACACATATGAATCGTTATACAGTTCATTGTTTACATATCTTTTGTGGAAAAACCGAACAATTATTATCTATGTGATTTATTTAATTAAAATAGGTATATTTCTTTTGGTACATTTCTTTTTATTACAGATTCTAATTTTTTAGTTCTATCAATTATTCAAGAATAGATTAACACTTTAAAACCAAACTCTTTTAGTTGATTGAATGAACAAATATTCTCTTTGTATAATAGGAGAATACTTTTGTCTTTTGCCTCTTATATGAAAATATTATTAAAAGTATAATAATAATAATTATTATTTCTAACTGAAGTTATAAATCGAAATATCACCCTATCTTGTAGGTTTCTACATAATTATTAATTGTACCCATAACATGAAAAGAGAAGCCCTAGAAGCCAGTTATTCTTCTTTTTATATGCTTACGCAATTAAGGAATAATCTATTCTTTTCTTATTTCCCATTTTGTTTAATACATACCCATCTTAACTTTTTTTTTTTTTGCCAACTTATATAAAGATTTTGTAAAGTTTAGTCCACCTTTTATCCTTTATGTGAAAATAAAGCAAGATTAAGAAATTTTTAATACTAATAAATGTAGCACTAACATCAATAAACATCATAGCATATAAACATATATATGTTAAAATATATATATAAGCATGTGCTTTCTCAATTTAAACAATATACTACAGGCATATTTTTACTTTGCATACACCATTTTTAATCTATAAAAGATATATTCTTGATTAATAGAATAGTATCAAACCTTAATGCCCTTATCTTCTTTATTATTTTTTTTTTGAAGAGAAAAGGAAAGCTATTTGTTCATTTTATTATTTTACCTTCTAAATACATCTAAAAATTGTTGACGTAGGGGGCGTACAGGTTCATCTCCGACTTGATCATCATTTTCTTCAAATTGGTTATTAATGCCATTATCCAATCTATTATTATTATTATTATTATTATTATTAGTGGTAATAGTAGTAGTATTGTTATTATTACTGGGGAAACTTGTTGTTGATGCACTGTTATTTATATTCATTAAGGAGTCTTCAAAATTATTGCCATATTCTTCCTCACTTATCAAATTTTGTTCCTGGGCTAACACTGTTTCATTAGAATTTTGTGTTCGAATATTTTGATTTATTCTAGATTTATTCTCTAATACATGTCCCATAAAAGGTATTCTCCAATGATCTAAGCCTAAAAATATTTTTTTATCAATCAGAACACCTGTGATCCAACTGATGAATCCAACAAATAGACCAATTACTCCGTTATTTAAAACAAACAATATAATCAATACATCAATAATAAATTGATCGGATAATGTCAACAATATTTTCTTTCTATTTGGAATTACGTCTCTTTCACTAGACTCAGAATTTGATGTACCCATACTAGTTCCTTTCCCCCAGATATTAATAGGTGGTGCAAAAAGCAAAATTTGAAAATAGTAAATCTTTGGTGTATACTGTTTATAAAAGTGGTATAATCCTAGCATTAATGGTAGTGGACCAGAAGGTAACCTATTCCAAAGTTTGACTCCGAATAGATTTGGAATAAATATATTAGTCATCATATTCAAAAGAAGGATAATTACCGTGGTATGGCACCACAATAATGATAATAGATTTAAATATTTATAAGAACCAAACAATCTTTCCAAATGTCTAAAGTTGTACCATATTAAAACCAATAGTATTACATCACTCTCATTAACACATGACAATTGAAATGTTAAGTATCGGTAGTACTGATGATACTCACTGATAAACGGATTAAAATATAATAAAAAAATATATTTTATATCTGTAACTGCCGCAATCACAGGGACAACCACTGTGGTAATCATACAAAAACGTGTTATTGGATAGTCATTTAATCCAACAGGTGCCTCCAGAGACATATTTCTTTTATGTACCTTGATACTAGTGTATAATTGAAAAATTGCGTTCCAAGTTTATGTATAAGTATATTTATTAAATGATTAAAAAATCTCACTTATATGGTTTCAAAATGGCATCTACTAATCTCAAGGCCGTTCCTAGAGTCCCACTTTACCCAAGTAATAGCATGGCCTTGTACACTTATGTGGTGACTACAACATACAAGTCGTGCTTATGACACCTAATAAGTAAATCAGTAGAATATATAAAAAGGGAGTATCCCACTTCTTATGTGTTTTTAATTTTTCCACAAAAGAAGAAAACTGCAAAGTTTAAACCCTAATATAAACCCTAACGCTCTGTCTAAGATGTCTTAATCATAATTTGTCGATAATCAAGAAGAAGAAAAAAAAGAAGAAGAAGAAGGCATATAATACATACTATAAGGGTGAGTATTGATGTTTGTGTAAGGGCTGGTGCAGAGGCAAAAGGGTAACAAAAGAAGGTCCAGTTTATTAGTTTGAATGATATCGTCTGGGGAACAAAAGGTGATAAATTTGCTTAAACTTTAAAACCGTTGTTCTCTCTAATATAATGACTGCTAATGATATCGACTATTTAATTAATATTTTACATAAGAAAGATATACAATTTGATAAAAAGGACAAAGACAATATATTAAATAATCTGGTTTATTATGTCCCTAGAATCAGAGATGCTCCACAATTAGAACTACTCATATCCAGTCTTTTCCATGTGGAAAATGTCACTTTGCTAAACGATCCTTTCCAATTACAAGAGACTGTTCAATCAATCTTTTTGTCAAAGCTTTCGATCTCGGAACCAACCGTTTCGATCTCTACGTTTTACAAAATATGGGATTCTGTTATCGACAATATGAATAATAGATGGACTCTCTCAACCTTGGCGATGTTAAGTGGGATCCTTATTACAGAAAACGTATATGAATCTCTTCAAAATAGATTCTATATGGATGATCAAAGAAATACACAAAAGTTATATAAAAAATGGAGAGAAACATATTTTATACCCATTATCGTTCATACATTAAATTCCTTCCTTAAAATGTCCAATACAAATAAAAGTATTACACAAAATACGGATCTTATAGATTATTTGGTAAATTTATATTCTACAGTGACTTATTTCATGAATTTTAAAAGTAATAACAGAATTTTGCCTTGGAACTTGATAACAGAATCTTCGATTAGTATAATAATCAAATATATGACAAATGCTTCCAAATATCCGGCCTTTCTCAATAAAAGGATAAATTGTATTGCATTAAATCTACAGAATTGTATACCCCATACAGATGTAAAGTTGATTAGACAGGTACTGAGAGATTTGAATTATCAATGTAAAGTATTATCTCACAATCAACAATACGGTGATACACCAAACATATCATATTCTAATCGTTTCTTTTCTAATATTTTACTTACTTTGACATTAACATTTAAATCAATATTAACATCTAAGACAAATATTTTGAACAATGAAAATTCATTAGATAAAGATGATATCCTCATACAATTATTGGAATCTTTATTTTATTTACATTTCATTACATTAGATTTTGGGATAATAGGTTTCCAAAGTTATGAAATAGTTTACAATATTTTATGTTTAGAAATAATAAAAATCTGTAATAATCACCCTTCAAAACAATATTTTAATTTAATTCTGCAAAAATTATTGAGATGTAATCCAAGGAACGTAAAATATCCTAATAAAGTTTATGATTCCAAGATAATTTTCATTTTAGATTTCATTAAAAATACAATAACTGCAATTTGTTCATCTAATGTAAAATTGGCTATACAATCAGTAATTGAACCAACAATTTTGAATAATACTTTGAATTCTCCATATATAGATATAAGAGAAGTATCACACTCAGTAATTATTCATTTGTTATCAATGATGACAACAGATTCGGATGTACGACAATGGCAATTATCCAATATCTTACCGTATGCAAACCAGTCCTTTGATCAATACATTGAGAATTTACTTACAGAAGAACAGCTATATATTATTGCACAAAGGATTGGTGGCTATGTTCAATTATTATCCATATATAAACATGATTTTCAAAGAGAATGGTTACATAACATATATCGAAGACTGATAAACTTAACTGTAAATAGTAATATTACAAAGATAAAAATGATTCAATTACAGACTACATTAATAAAATGTATTATTTATCAAATACCTTACATTAATGCAAAATATTTAAAGAATTGGTTAGAGAATATTGATGAACTTTCAAAAACATTACTTTTTGACAAATACCATTATAGTGAGATAATAGATACATTATGGGATGTAATAAGTGAATCAAAATCTGATATTGCCATTAAATGGTGGTATTCAAGAAAAAATAGTAGCGTTGTACAGTCTTACCTGTAGGATATTCCTGGAATTGCAGAAATATGATGTATTCATAGAACATAACCTGAGCTATTTCTATCAAGATATTTTGAATATCATGGATCATCTACATTCATATTCTTTATTATTCTTTAATTAATATTTATTGCCATTAATATTTTGTACCATGACTTATGACTAGATGACATTGTATGTTAGACCCTAAGTATGCTTGTCTTATATACCTGTGATTTTTATATATAATTTAACAAAAAATAGAAAACAGATATCAATAGGAAATAAAAGTTTAAATAGTATTCAGTCATTCTTGTAAGTAAATATTCTTATATAATGAATAATGATCTAGTAATGAAACTATGTAAAAATAGGTACATTGTTGACTTTTCTTTTAAATCTCCCAGCTAAATATCCTCTTTGAAGAACAGATGCTAAACGGTCCAAGTAACATAAACTAAGACTATAAAATAACAAGATCTTTTACAAAATGAATATATACAGACCAATCGCAAAAACAAGGTATTCTGGAATGAGATATATTAACCAATGAGATTTTAATAGTTACTAAACAAAAAAATGCTAGGATTTTATCGTCTAAACATCATTAAACGTCGATAGAACGTTTTTGCTAATCTTTTTACCATTTGTAGAGGAAAACAATATAATATATACATATACATATACACATATATATTGTTTTGGATTATGGAACCTTACAGAAAAAAAAATATTTTTACATCAATAGACTCTAAGTTCATTTGTCAAACAACAAACAGTATCACTGACAAGAATGTATTTTGTACATCTTAGAGGAATAGAGATCATTATTAAAGCTTCTTATTACTGTTGCTCTTGCTAAAGAATGTGTCATAATTATCGACAATATAAATTATAAGTAAAGATACATCTACCTCTTGCAGAAAAAAAATTTTTTAATCAGGATATTTTCTTGGAATATTTTGGTTTGTGCAATTCCGTCCAAATCTTCTGCTTAAAAGGCATTATCCCGAAAAAAAAATAAATAAACATAAGAAATATTGTTCAATTTGATCTGATCCACTTCTTACGTAACTTCAGTATAACATTAACCCACTTCAGGCCATATTCTAATTGATTTCGGTGGAAAAAAAAGAAGTATATTGATCAATATTCGTAATAATAATAGGAATAAAACAGTCAGAAATTCCACAACATTTCTTTAAACTGAACAGAAAAAAAAGAAAATATGAAATAAAAGACTAACATTGCATCTAGACATCACATTATATGCACTTTAGGTCAATATCTACCACATCATTTATAAGTTATAAGGTACGGAATAAGAAAAAAAAGAACGATAACAAACAATGTCTTCTACATCATACGAATTCCAGGTAGAAAGTTTCTTATCTAATAAGGAATTAAACAATCAATCAGTATCCTTAGTTATTCCGAGGATTACAAGAGATAGAATACATAACATGCTATATTATAAAGTCAATTTAACTGCTAGTTCATTGAGAGGTGATACAATATTAGAATTATCTAAAATAATGATTAGAGATTTAGGAACTTTAAAGGGGCATTCTATTAATATAGTCCATATGTTAGGTGGTGTTGAATTTAAATGTTTGTTAATGAAACTAATAGAAATAAGGCCGACAATAGATCAATTATTTGCTATTTTTCAATTAGCTAAGTACCAAAATAATAATACAAAGTATGATTCATTTGATGATAAATATATTATTGCTTTGTTGTTAGTCTATATTAGAGTACAATATTTTTTTCTTAGAATAGATGACCCAAGAGCGATAAAATTTCATAAATTATTTAAAAATTTTATAAATGATTTCAGAAAATTAAAATGTATGGATTTTGAAGCTGATTGTTGGTCTCAATCACAAAATATAACTGTATCAATAAAACATATGGACGAACTTGTTGACTATTTAGTAACCGAAAATCAAATATGGGGGATTCCACTTGGATCATGTCGATGGTGCAATATTTTTGTCGAAGAAAGTGATACAGATTCTAGCTTAGATTCTAGTTCAAGTTCTGAAAGTGACTTTGACTAACTCGATTTCAAACAGGCATAGATGACCCTAATCAGAATATGATAAAAGCAAATAGATTTTAAAAGAAAGACCATGAACTTTTAGTTATATTTTATGAACAATAGTCCTTCTAGTATGGCTCTAAAGAATGAAAAGAAAAAATGATACTATTAAGTTCATCCAAAAGAAACATTCATCAAAATTGCCTTCACAATGATATAGAAACTATAAATCTGTTTCGAACTAAAGTTCATACAAATATATATATATAAATGTATACATACATACTCAAGCATATGATGCAAGGGATTCATTACAATTGGTTTTTTTTATGTAATATTCAGCCCTAAACGGATAATTCTTGAAAGGATTTTCCACTTTTTATTCTCAATTAAATCGCTCTTTCATCACTCTTTGCTTTAAATAAACAACAAAAATAAGTAAAACTCCTTTAATTAAAAAGAGTAAACCAATTAAAAAAGAGCAGCAATATCTATTAAAAACCGTCCTTTTTGTCAATTACTTAAATAACATTTTCTCTTTTAAGAAGAGTTACCTGTGATGAATTTATCTTTGGTGTGTTGCTAATCGAAGCGGGAACAAAAGGTTGACTATTAATATTAAATTTGGAACTTATAACACCATTGTTTTGCGGAATCTTTACTTCTTCTTTTTCTTTTTCTTTCTCCTTCTCCTTCTCCTTCTCTTTCTGTCTTTGTAATCTCATTCTCTTTTGTAATTCTTTCTTACCTGCCGCTTCTAAAATCACTATATTATTATTCTTACTCTCCTTCTTGTTTTGCTTTTCCAATCCATGCTTCGAATGAAGATTATCTTCTGAACCATTGGATGAATTCTTTGCCTTTGCCTTTTTCTTTCTTCTTTTCCCTTTCTTTGCAGAACTCTGACCGTCTAATAAATCATTTTTCTTCTTCTTCTTATTTTTATCCTTATTCTTTTTCTTCTTCTTTTTATCCTTTTTCAAAGCCCCAGCTAATTCAATTAATGCATTCTCTCTCTTCTTTTCAATCCCATCGTTGACTCTTTTCTGTTTAATCAATTCTTTATTTAAAGGTCTCAATAAACTGATGGACCCATCAAGTAAATAATCTGAATCCTTTGTAGTCTCCAAGATAGATAAAGATTTCAAAAAAGTTTGATATATTTTATCATTACTTAAAGTACCTTCTAAAGATTTCCCATTATTACTATTTTTATTAATTGATTTCAAATTTTTGGGAATAGTTTCATCTAAATTTTTAATATCTGCCTCAACATCCCTGTCTCTCGATAAATTCTTCACATATGAAGTCATTCTAATCCTTGGTTTCATTGCAGTATCTCTATCGTCAACAAATACAATATTAGAAATATTCTCAGTAAAAGTAACTAGTTGTTTCATATTTGAAGATGTGAAATAAGCTCTTGAGTACGTCGGTTCATTGAAAGCTTTTATAGAATAATGACCCTGGACAAAGTAATAATCCACAATTTGATATTCTTTAACAAAATTTTCATTATGCAACGCCTTTTTAATTTCATTTATAAAGGAAATCTCACCTAGATTTGGTGGTAATAGTCTTACAACAATTCTAAACTGTATTTTACCTGAATCTTTATTTCTGTTTCTCCTCCTCCTCCGATTACTATTATTTCTTGAATTTTTTTTACTTGTATTACCATAAGATTTTGCCTTCGATCTTGATTTTGATTTCATTACTAAATTTTTATTTGATTCATCTTGAAACTGTTTATTATTCTTATCTTGTGTGTCTTTTTTTTTTTGATCATTTAAAGATCGTCTTTTATCATTACTACTATGGCTGTTATTATTACTCTGTTTCTTTCTTTTCTTATTATCTAGATCTTTACTATTTTTACTCTTTGTGGGATTAGTATCCTTTTTCTTATTTCTAATCTTTGTAGTACCAGTCTTTTTATTCGCATTACCGTTAGCAGTCATTTGGGAACCCTTTTCCAAAGAAACACTATCTTGCTCACGATCTTTTTTACCCTCACTAGATTTAGAATTACGATTCTGCTGTGAATTCTTCATGGTAGAATTTTTAGATGTATTTGCTGACTTCAGATTGTCATTGCTGCTGTTGGTATTGTTTTCCATTATTATTAGGCCATTGAAAACGTATAAAGTCACAAAATAACTTAAAACAAAAAAAGGCAAAGGTACTAGTAGACCAGTCTAATACACAATCTTCTCGAGGTTCTTTGTGTGACTATTGATTCCATCTAACTGCCCTCTCTTTCTTTATGTCACTGTCACAATCAAATGTTCATTGTTAGTGTCCCAAAATATTCTCTTGCTAGTTTTTAATCTTTATATTTTGAAAAAAAAAAATTTTTGTTCAAAAAAACTCTGACAGGGTGGATGGGTTTTAAGCTAATTCTTTTTCGATAATATTGTTAATAGATAAAGTACCCAGACAAAGAAAGACAAAGAGAGAAAGAAAGAGGGAAGTGTATCACAGGAATACATAGTCTTATTCATTAATATCGATATGAAGAATTCTATTACATGATAGATAGGCACTATCCAAATCTACATTACTATTGACGATACTCCAGGCTAAGTGTGCTCATCTTTGATTTTGGTTTCAATTTTGAATGAATTAATGACAATGCAACAATATACTTTAAATAGTTTCTATAACGATATTTCAAATAAAAAATTTCAAGTATTAAAATTGGATCTGTCTAAAAACGGATATATTATAGCTGCCTTACAATCACAACTGTACTCAAGGAGTTGTGATAAAAGTACTCATGATGATGGTTCTTCTCATTATGATACTCAAAAACTACAAGACATGGTAGAATCCAACAATTTTTATTCTGGCAAGTGGACAAGATTTAATATGATGATAGTATCATTTCTAGAATATTGTCAAAATATTGATCCATGGTCATCTTGGAATAGTTGTGATGTTATTTTCCAATTCTACTCAGATCTAAACAATTGCATCCTAAATGATACTTACCCTGTTGATGAGTTAATTGATATTTTTATAGAGAATACCGAATACATTATACCATTTGCTGAGCTTTTAGATTCTAATTATAGATATTTACAGATCAAAAAATTCCAGTTTTTATCTTACACTTCTTCCATTATATCAAAAACTTTTAATAGTATTAAATCCCAACATCCTAATTCCAGTTCTAACCAAAATCATAATACTATATTAAACCAATCAAATTTCACAATATCAAAGAAACAACAGATATTATTATATTTAGTGAATAAATTAAATAACATATATTTTAAGATTCAATCGCCACAATTATGTTCCAATATTTTCAGAAATTTTAGACCGAAGAGTTCAATTAAAAATTTCAATGAATACCCAGTATGGCAACAGATTGAATACCGTTATCTATTAGGTAGATTTTATTTACTAAATAAGAGGGTCTCAAATAGTTTTGTACAACTGAATACTTCATTTAACTTACTTTTCAAATCTTATCAAATCATGAATATTCTCGATGATCTCAGATCTAAACGAAATTTGCAAAGAATCTTAAAATATTTAATACCATTAGGTATAATTATGGGTAAATTACCAAATTTAAACTTTGTTTCAAAATTTTTGATAGATGAGGAGAACAATTTAAATTATAGAGAACTGCTTCAATATGTTAGAAGTGGCAACATTTTCATGATGAACCAATGGTTAAAATCTAATGAAATTATATTAAGGAAAAGAAATCTTTTTTTAATTTTACTGGAAAAATTACCCATGCTAACATACAGATATTTATTACGAAGAGTTATTCAAATTTGGTCTATTGAACAGCAATTGAATCGTTTACCATATGATATATTTGAAAAATGTTTGAAAGTATCCATTCAAGACAATGACACATCTGATAACATTAATATATTCAATAGCATTCATAAAAGTAAAAATGTGGAAAATATTTTGGTCACTTTAATAAATTTAGGTTACCTTCGTGGAAATTGTTTCCCATTACTACAACTTTGTGTATTTCAAAGAACCACAGACATAAATAATATATTACCACCAATAGAGAATCGAATGCTGAGCATGTTCCCATTAAACCACGAAGATTCATGGTTAGATAACTGATTCTATATATATATATTTATATATGTATAACATATAAACACTATATCATATGTTATACCTTTTACCTTTTCTTTAAAGTTATCTCATTAGAATTGAACGTCAATGAATTGCTATGACTATGGTTAGACAAAGAATCACTTGTAGGCACAAGTTATTGAACGTCACTATTTATAATACTGGAATGTGATAACGTAGTAGAATTATTAAGAATATTGAGATTATTATTATTATTGTTGTTGCTGTTATCATCGTTATGTGAAACTTGAGTTAAATTTCTTAGATTTTTTTTCAATCTTACATTTTCAAAAACCAATTTTAAAATTACTTCAGATGTAACAGCTATATGATCTACAAGTGAAACAGCCATTGATTTTGGACCTTTAATTTCTTTAAGAAGTTCTAATAATTTCAATCGAAGTTTTCTATAATTGTTAATCTTTGTAATTGTATCTTCTCCTAAATCTTTATCAGTAATAATACATGTCATCTTTTTTAATATAGAATCAAAATCTTGTCTATTCGAAACCGTCTCTTGTCCAGTAACAGTCTTGCTAAATATATCCAATTGCTTTTGCATATTAGTTAACATATATGTTATATTTGTAAATTGTTCCAACTCACTAGCATTTTGAATCTCCAGTTTTCTTTTTAAAGTATTACTGTTTTCAATAACAGAGCCATTCGATACTATAGTATCATTAGCTTTCAAAGTTTCAATATCCGTAGAACGATCTGTATCTACTTGTGTAGATTTCGTTACTTGACGTAATAATCCAAGTCTTTTCCTTAATCTATTCAAGGTGCTTTTACTAAAAGTTTTAGGGAAGCTTAGATCACAGTTACTACTAGTACTAGCATTACCACCATTACTACTACTACTATTATTATTATTGTTGTTATTATCACTAGATGAAACTGTTGAGGGTAGTTTAAGAAGTGTAATTAATTGATTCAATAGCTCTTCCAACATAGTAATATCAAAAAACTGGAAAAGTGGTTCATTGTTTATAATTTGATATGAATTTGAATCTGAAAAATCTTCCTTTAATAATTTAAATAGTATTTGTAAAACAATTAAATGCCTATTCAACTGATCATTCTGATCACTATTATTATTATTATTGTTGTTGTTGCCATTTTCTTGCATTTGTTTTTGGTGATGAATCATATAATTTAGAGCGCTCAAATCTTCCTGCGTTATATGTGATTTAATAAGTGCCAAATTAATTAAATCTTGTAAGGATTTGTTTGATATAAGCAAAGTTTTATCCGGATATCGTTGGCTGAATTGAAGTTTCAACACATTTAAGACATTTTGCAAATATTTAAATTCAACATCATTAATCAAAGACTTTGTCTGTGGCCCATGTATTGCAGAATTCAAATGTTTACCAGTAAGATGATCATTAAAGGACTGTTTGGGTATCCCAAAATATTCGGCTACTGCTCTAGACGAAACTTTAACTATATCAAAGACCCCTTCTCCCTTTTCCACACCACGATTATTTGCATAAGTACTGTTATTAATTCTATAAAAATCCGTGGCCAATTGTACAATTTTCTTTTTCTTTTCTCTTTTCTGTAAACTAGTCAATCTGGTATCCAAATTAACGTTTCTATAATTTAGTTTATCTTTATTAAATAAGATTTCTGGATCAGTTAAGGTTACTCGTTTATCTTTAAAGTAGCCAGGTATAATAACCATGGGATAATCATGGAGTGGTATATTCTTGGTAAAATTGTCATTAGTAGTGCTAGTAGGCTCTTTATTCAGCATTAGATTTAAAGAAGACCCTCTGGTAATAGTATTATTATGATTAAAATCCATATTCATTTAAGATATGATATAGGAATCAGGGAAGATGAACCATCAAGCAGGTAAAAGAAACAAGCAAACAAGCAAACACAGATATAATAACCAAAGAAAGAAGACAACAAAAAATAAAAAAAATATGAGGCAGTTCTTTCATTTCATTGCATTCCAATGATTTTTCTTGATCCATCTGTCGCAGAAAGATGGACCGGGTAGAATTTTTTTTCACTTAGTCTGGGGTTTTTTCTGCAGTTCTTCTATTCCCTCCCTCAAACCGGTAAGTAAAAAGAAAAAAAAAATGAATAAATAAAAAACAAATAAACAACTCTAAAAGGTGTAAAAGGAGAGAAACAGAGAGAACAACGAAACTAAAGAACGATTCAAATAAAAAAAAATACAACTAAAAACATTGTGTAGATATATACTTGCGTAATATAAACATTTTTTACAAACATATATATCTATCAGTTTGTTGTGTAACAGAAAAGAGAAGTACATACATACATACATATATATATTAAGAGAAAAAAAAGGGAGAAAGAAACAGATTAATTGAGATGATGTTATTAAGAGTAAGAAATAGATTAATACTGAATAGTTTAGGAAATCAACCTAAAAGAATTTTAATCAATATGTATCAATTTAACAGATTATCTACTAAAAATAGAAATAATGGGCATGATGACACTAATAAGACATTAAGTCCAGAGTATGATGAAATTACACATTCAAAACTTATTGAAAGAATCAAAATACCACCAATTAAAAGAACAGATGAATCAATCGATAAGATGAGGTCACGGTTGATTTATCAATCCAGGAAAAGAGGTATACTGGAGACCGACTTACTTCTATCAAGCTTTGCATCTAAATATTTAAAAGCGATGAATTTAGATGAATTGAAAGAATATGATGAATTGTTAAATGAATTGGATTGGGATATTTATTATTGGGCCACTAAAAATTATAAAACTAGTAAAATACCTGACAGATGGGTAAATTCAAAGATTTTACAAAAATTACAAGATTTTGCAGAGAACAGAAATAAGGAAATTTTAAAGATGCCAGATTTAGATACATATTGAAATACTCACCATAATATATATTTTTATATTACTTGTAAATAACAATATCTTATAAATAAATAACGTATATTCACGGTAATATACAACAACACAAACAAACCTAAAGCAAGCATTCGATAGATTCTAATATTACTGCGTATTAGCCATCGTTATATCACCTTTATTACCGTTATTATTGCTATTACTATTATTACTGTTACCACTATGTAATTATCTCCGTGGAATCTGTCACCCCCTTTCCCCTTCTTCCGTTTCCACGGAAATGCCTCAAGGGGAGGGGGGAGAGGAAAGAAAAGCGGAGAAACCACACACACGCAGAAAACAAACAAAATAAACAAAAGAATTTTGCAGGAAAACCGGAAAAAAACAAAAGAGAACAATACAGCAAACGAAAAAACAAACAAAGAATCGAAAACTGGATTTTCTTTGTTCTCCTGTGGCTAAATAATAGATCGAGAGTGGCTTCTTTCGAGATCAGGGAGTGTTCGAGAAGAGACCCCCGCACTTTTTAATGGTTGACTTCTTTTGAATATGCAGTATTTTATACATCGGTCATTAATAGCCAATGTTCATATGCAATAATCCAAATATATATATATATATATACAGAGACATGAGAATAAATACAAATACAGAGTAAGGTTACAGAATATACTATTTATTTTATTAAACCTAATATTTAAATGTGATTCACAAATAAAACAAATCAAAACAACAATAACTACACACGTATATTATTAGTGATAATAACAACAATATCAACAACAAAAGTAAAAATGAGAGCTTTAGCATACTTTGGAAAAGGTGATATCCATTTCACCCACGAGTTAAAGGAACCGCAAATCACAACTGCAGACGAGCTGGTCATCGATATTGCGTACTGCGGGATCTGCGGCACGGACCTACATGAATACACCGACGGGCCCATCTTCTTCCCCAAGGACGGACACAGACACGAGATCAGTGATAACGAGCTACCGCAAGCGATGGGTCACGAAATGGCAGGCATAGTCAGAGAAGTGGGTCCAGCGGTCACCAGGTTCAAGGTGGGTGACCACGTCACAGTCGAGCCCACGGGGACCTGCAGAGACAGGTACCGCTGGCCAGAGTCCCCCAACGCTAACAAGCCCAAGTGTGCTGCCTGTAAAAAGGGCATGTACAACACCTGTGCACACCTGGGGCTCATCGGTAACGGTGTGCAGAGCGGTGGGTTTGCAGAAAGGGTGGTCATCAACGAGTCCCACTGCTACAAAGTACCCAAGGACATTCCGCTAGACGTTGTTGCGCTAATCCAGCCGATTGCGGTGAGTTGGCATGCTGTCGGAGTGGCCAAGTACAGCAAACAAGGAGGATCTGTGCTGATTCTAGGTGGTGGCCCCATTGGCCTGGCCACTATCCTGGCGTTGAACGGGCATGGGTGCACAGACATAGTGGTGTCCGAGCCTGCTAAGATAAGAAGAGAGCTAGCTGCAAAAATGGGGGCCAAGGTGTTTGACCCTACCTTGCACTCATACGACGAAAATGTACGTCTGCTAAAGGAAATGGCTCCTGGCGGCGAAGGTTTCGACTACTGTTTTGACTGCTCAGGCACGCCTGCCACACTTCGTACCTCCATCGACTGTCTAACGTTTAGAGGCACTGCGGTGAACGTGGCGATGTGGGCGTTGGACAAGCCGATTGATTTTTTTCCTATGGACATAACCCGACAAGAGAAGACATACACAGGGTCGATGTGCTACACGTACCACGATTTCGAAGAGGTGATCGATGCGTTTGAGAGGAGGATGATTGATCCAGAAAGGGCCAGGCACATGATCACCACAAAGGTGCCGCTAGAGAAGGCGTTTGAGCATGCACTGATGAGGCTGATCACTAGAAAAGAGGAAACAATCAAAGTACTTGTCACCCCAAATAACTTTGGAGAGTTAGAAGAAGAAAAAGAAGAAAACGAAAAGAAAGAAATAAGAGAAGAACACCATAGGACGGCAAGACTCTAATATTCTAACCCTTCATTATCAACTTTATAAAATAACTTCCTGTATGATATTAAAAAATACCTTTGATAATAACAATTTTAAATATATTCTAACATATACATATCTGTATTTTATATGCAGTGGCATTATATAAATAAACCTTTCTCATTATCTATCTATTTATCTTTTTTTTTTGTTTTCAATTATAGAAAAAAGCGTACATACACATATGCATATATATTAGTAGATTGAATTTATTGAATATACATGCTATTAAAAAAATCGATACTTGAATATATAAACAATAAAATACATCTTTCACTTCCTCTAATCTGAATTAATTTATATTTGATTTGATAAAATTTGATCAATAACATTTTGACCCACTTCATCCTCATATTGTTCATCTGATAAATTGGTTTTAGGACCACGATAATATTTCTTTTTATACACCATATAATATACCCACGACAAAAACCATACACCTGGTCCAATAATACATGCGTAATTCATTGTTGACTTAGTAATACTATGACAGGATGATGGAAACATCACTAGTATAATAACAAACGTCTCAAAAAAATAGAAATCCAAACTGCTATAGGAGACAAAAATTTTCCTAAATAGAATGGGCCTGGCCTAAACAAATCACGACCCCAAGTCAGTCTCATAAATGTCGGCATACTCCATGCCAAATTGTTACCTGCTACAGAAAGGCTAAATAATGCACTGGTTGCAGCGTTGTCAATTAAACATAATAAACCTAATACCAATGAACCACAACAAACAGTAAAGATAGCAATAAAAGGAACAGAATATTTCTTATCCACCTTCTTAATATAATGAGACATTGGAAAACCATCATCACGTGCAAAAGCCCAAACCTGTCTCGAGACAGCAGTCAAAATAGAGGAACCCATCAAAAATTGACAAAAAGCCATTAATGACATAAATGCTATAGCCCAATTTCTCCCTAGAGAATCATAAATAACTTGAGCCATAGCAAATCCATATAAATTATTTACCACATGCTCTATATCATTAGACATACATGCACATATACAGATTAACATTAACCAACCTAATATCCAGCACACAGAGATTGATACAAGAATCCCAATAGGAACAGACTTCTTAGCATCTTTGACTTCTTCAGATTGATGTACACAAGAGTCAAAAGAACCAATTGTCCATACTGCTGGCATTAATCCAGCAAGCAAAAATTACCATCCATCGTTCCAGTCACTTAAATTCTTATATTTACCAAAAACAAATGAACCGTTATTGAAACTGCCTATATTTTTTTTAGTGCCCATGGGTAAGGCAACAAAAAATAACACAATAATAAAGATGTTAGAAACAATACTCAAGGTTTGCAAACGTGCAATTGACTTTGAAGCTAAACATGTACACATACCCATACACACAACAACCGCTACAAGCTCGCCATACAATTTACCACTTGTAACTTCAAAATCACCATCCCTTGATATGACCACTGCTGCAAGCACTTCTTCTGCAAAACCATAATCTATAGAACATATACCTGCTGCTAGAGCTAGTGAATTAGAACATCCAATAATAAACGAAATAACTTTTTTGAAACCTTGTGAAGAGTAATAATATGTCCAATAGTAAAGACTACCAGCAGTGGGGATGGCACTAGCGTTTTCTGCCATTGAAATACCGACCATCAGAATAAACCCACCAGCAATAAACCATCCCTATACAAGAGTAGCAGGGCCACCAGTAAGTCCAGTACCCATAACAGATGCAATAGAAGGTAGCAACCCCATGATAGCAAAGGCAATCCCGAACACTTGAATAGTAGAAAACTGTCTTTTTAGTTCTTGCTTATAACCGATTTCGGCTAGTAATTGATTATCTGTAGCACCGGTACCAGCATTGATATAATTGACTTCACCTGCTCCTGTATGGGACCTAACAGAACGAATGCTTGAAAAACCTACTGGATGGAAATCCTTTGTTGTACCTACATCTATGAAGGTCCTAACTTCTGTGATGGTAGACCCTTTCTTCTCAATTAAATTAGACATTATCTTCTTCTTTAATAAAAAAAATTATTCTTGCCATTGCACTTATATTTGATTGATATCAAATCACAAGATAAAAAAACCTTTTTGAAAGAATTATTCACTATTCTTTAACATCAAAAACAAAATAAAGTATAGAAAACCATAGCTTTAAGAACTAATAGCTTTTTATATGTTTGAACATTATTTGGAAAGATTGTGTTTTTATTATCTTTCTTATCATTTTACTGAAAGATGATATATTTACTTATCGATAAAAACCTTTCAATGATTAACCTGACATAAATATATAATATTATTCATGCAAGATATTCTTTTCATATTTTTTGATTTTCCTTTTTTGTAATATGATCAAGATTCGACAGATAATGTTTGAGAATCAAAAAAAAAAAGTTTGTTATCGGATATCTTATCTCATTATTATTATCACTAATTTAGCATTACTTATGAGACTGATAAGCGGACAAAAGAAATATTTCACTTCTCTTTTTCTTTTTTTTCCCTCTTCCATCTACCTCAAGTTGTTGATTATGTAAGACCTTCTGAATTGAATTATTTTAATCAATTCCTGGAGTCACCTTCCATAGGAACTAATTCCAAAGAATTTTTAAAAAATCTCTTATAAAATATTCAAAACATATTATGCACTCATATTTACAAAGACCATATATTGTATATATACTTATTGCATTTTTCTTTAGTTCGTCTGGCCAACTTTCTGCCAAGGCAAACGAAGAAGTAAATGTACATAACATCGAACAACAATGTAACTATTTTAGATAAGTGATAGAATGTTACAACTAACTTTTTGAAAACATAGTTTACCTACTTTAAACAAGTTTTCTCATTATTATTATAACAACTATGGTGTATTTGTAGGATCTTTTTCTTTTGAATGTTAATAGCAATGCATTTTTAATCAGGAATATTCAATAACCAATTGAATAGATTATAAACATACTAATAGTCCTCTATTCTTGCTATGTTAATTCAATATAATTTTAAAAAACAACTTACAGAATTATTGAAAGAATATTTACAGATATTTTAGATAACGGTTCAAGAAGAACCAATTGGTAATAATTACACATCACTACAGATTAAAATATATTTGGATTAATAAATGACAAGAAGATAGTATATTGATTCATACATGCTATTTGTAAATTGAGATTACGTAAAAAACTTCAAATGGTCATTTCCTAAACTCTCTCTAACCATTGATTTCTTATGTTTTATATATACCTCTCTTCATTTTTTATATATTATGTATATAGAAAACATTCTGAGAAGCCCATTAATATATGGTGTGCATCAAACCATAACTGATAATTCACAATAAGGTCCATTAGCTTCTAGAATTGGTGAGATGGTTTTTCTTATAATTTGGGGAAATGATTTTGTTAGTACACAGGTATTCAAATTTGAACTTTTCTTTTAACTATACATTTGTAAAATACACACCTTACAATTATTAACATAATATATTAAACAACAAAACAACTACAAAAATTGAAAGAACAAATAATTATGGAATAGTTATTAGTTATTGAAAATTATTGGACAGACTAATTACAAGACCTACTATATTATCCAAATATATTACTAGAAATTTTAATACTCTTTCAGACCATACTTTTTCCCAATAATCTAATACTTCCATTGACATTAAATGTAAAAAAAAAAAGAAACCGAAATGAAATAAGCATATTCAAAATACTCTATAACAACACACTTAATTTTTTTTTGAATTATTAAGACACAATGAGATGTTTCGTAAAAGATGGAGAGAATTACTTGTATCTTCAAATAATCTTCATATTATAAAATTGTTACTAAAACACAAGAAACAAAAATATTATCAATGCTGTTCATTAAAATCATTACAATAAATAATATATATAATATACAATCTATAGCAGATAAATGCTATTATCATATGCTAAAATGTGGCATGAATGCATGAAGATATTTATCTAGGCAAAACATATAAACTCCAATAGCTAGATTATAATTTAGCCAGCAGTTCATCAGAATTTATAGGGTTTAGCTCTCCAAAGTTATTTGGGGTGACAAGTACTTTGATTGTTTCCTCTTTTCTAGTGATCAGCCTCATCAGTGCATGCTCAAACGCCTTCTCTAGCGGCACCTTTGTGGTGATCATGTGCCTGGCCCTTTCTGGATCAATCATCCTCCTCTCAAACGCATCGATCACCTCTTCGAAATCGTGGTACGTGTAGCACATCGACCCTGTGTATGTCTTCTCTTGTCGGGTTATGTCCATAGGAAAAAAATCAATCGGCTTGTCCAACGCCCACATCGCCACGTTCACCGCAGTGCCTCTAAACGTTAGACAGTCGATGGAGGTACGAAGTGTGGCAGGCGTGCCTGAGCAGTCAAAACAGTAGTCGAAACCTTCGCCGCCAGGAGCCATTTCCTTTAGCAGACGTACATTTTCGTCGTATGAGTGCAAGGTAGGGTCAAACACCTTGGCCCCCATTTTTGCAGCTAGCTCTCTTCTTATCTTAGCAGGCTCGGACACCACTATGTCTGTGCACCCATGCCCGTTCAACGCCAGGATAGTGGCCAGGCCAATGGGGCCACCACCTAGAATCAGCACAGATCCTCCTTGTTTGCTGTACTTGGCCACTCCGACAGCATGCCAACTCACCGCAATCGGCTGGATTAGCGCAACAACGTCTAGCGGAATGTCCTTGGGTACTTTGTAGCAGTGGGACTCGTTGATGACCACCCTTTCTGCAAACCCGCCGCTCTGCACACCGTTACCGATGAGCCCCAGGTGTGCACAGGTGTTGTACATGCCCTTTTTGCAGGCAGCACACTTGGGCTTGTTAGCGTTGGGGGACTCTGGCCAGCGGTACCTGTCTCTGCAGGTCCCCGTGGGCTCGACTGTGACGTGGTCACCCACCTTGAACCTGGTGACCGCTGGACCCACTTCTCTGACTATGCCTGCCATTTCGTGACCCATCGCTTGCGGTAGCTCGTTATCACTGATCTCGTGTCTGTGTCCGTCCTTGGGGAAGAAGATGGGCCCGTCGGTGTATTCATGTAGGTCCGTGCCGCAGATCCCGCAGTACGCAATATCGATGACCAGCTCGTCTGCAGTTGTGATTTGCGGTTCCTTTAACTCGTGGGTGAAATGGATATCACCTTTTCCAAAGTATGCTAAAGCTCTCATTAAATGCAAAATTTGTTTTTAACTTTTTTTTGTTAGTCAGTAAAATTGTTGTTAAACGTGAATTATCCTTGGTTACTTTATTTAGTGATTTATCTCTCTTGTTTTTTCTTTTTCTTATCTGAAATTAATATTAATAGTAACGAAGGAAAAAGAAATTATCTGTCAAAGAAATGAAAACACTCTTAATTCTTGAACACTTTATTTTTTTTTTTTAACAATTTATCACTTGAATTTATATATGCCATTTCCCTGATTAAACAATATTAGGGGTGATCAAAATATTTGACTAAAATACAGTCATTTGTTTCTAACATTGTAAACGTTCAGTCATCCAATTGCTACTAAAAAAAAAAAAAAAAGAAAGGAGAAGAAAAAGAAAGAAAAAATTGACTACATTGATCAAACTTTTTGTTACCTTTCCTTCCGTGTGTTCCGGTTTTTTGTTTCGAGGATACAAAAAAGAATGGCTTCTTTTGTCTTTCTGTCGATTTAAGAAAAATCGAATAACAACGCCACATCCAAATCCCTTAAAACAGACAAACAAAAGAACCACTTATACATGTGCTTTTCATTATTTCCCCGGCCCGCACTGTATGCTTTCCTCGAGTTGAAAAACCAAAAAAAAAAAAAACAATTACGAAACAAAAAAAAAAGAAACAAAAAAAGACGTCATAAAAATTTGTCATATAACAGAATAATAATAATTAATATACAACAAGGGATGAGAATACTATTGTGTAATTGCCACTTTTCCGTTAAAGCCATATCTGAATATGGCTGATCATCTTATTCCACAACAATCAACAGTAAAGTCCATCAATTATCGGCAGAAAAATGTATTTAACATTTTCATTCTGTTTATGCCTTCATTCTCTATGCACCCCCTTTAAAATTACGTATACACAATATAAGTATTTATTTATTTGATTCTTTTCATTATTGTAAGGTCATTTGGTTTTTTATTTTTATTTTTTTTTTGTCTAGAAAAATTACTTTTTATTGTCCCTTGATTGTAATATTTGCAATTGTCTGTCCACGTGTGATACCAATACAACGTTTCATTTCCCCTCCCGCTCCCCTCTCTATATTGTGTTAATCATAATACACTAACTGGTTTTCAATAGATATCTTGTCTTCTTTAATTGCTATTTAAAGCAATAACTTTCTTTTCAAGATTCACATAATCATTTTCTTACCCCTTCCTTCCCTTACATATAGAAGTGATGTACATTAATTTTGGTGGTGAATGAATAACTAATCAAAATCCAAGATCAGATTAACGTTCAAATAATAGATAATATCATGGGTATTGTATTAATTCCTTATATATATATATATATTCACAATAATCAAATATTACCAAAAGAACAAAATAGAATTATTCTTCGATAAATATATACAGTGTTAATGATTGCGGTGTAGTCAGTACACTAAAATCCTTCTAGGACACGTGTAGCACTGTCTAACCTTTTTAGGATTTCTGTTCTACGTGAGGGATCTAAGAATATATCCACTGCAAGCCTTGATAATGTATCGATAAATTGCTCTAATAGCATCTTTTCTTCGTTAGGGATAGATAACCTATCAAACTCCATTCCTACAGTACTTGTATTAGCTATAGATATCAATTGAGATAGAGTGTTTATATTTCTTTGTTGTTGGATAGAGAAAGTCTTCTTAGCACTAGTACTGTCCTTTGTATCACAACAATCATTATCATCATGCTGCTGGATATTTTCTATGATTGATGAATTCTCGACATCTTTATTGGAATCATCACCTTTTAATGGTTCTTCAGGAACAGGTCTTTGTAAATACTCATTAATGTCTCCCCCTTCTTCTTCTTTATGCTCTTGGACCTCGTCCTTACTTTCAGCAGTATGTTTATATTTGTAATTATTATCTTCAATAACTATGTTCCTATCTCTACCTTCTGTTTTTACCCCTAAATCACCCACATATTGTATTTTAATCGATGGAGGTCCTTGAATATTTGTATTAAACGAATTAGTTTCGTTTAATACACATATCTGAGACTTAGGTCTGTTTTTATTTCTTGGTAAGGGTACAATTATTTTAGTATTATCCATACTTGAATTATATTCGTAATCTAACTGATCAAATGCATCTCGCATATGAAAATGTTCAAGTTCACTTTCCGTTTCGTATCTAGCATGTGAAGTCCCACTTTCACTAGCTAAATTACCGGACCCGATAGAAGAATAATTCGAATACTGTCTACGAATATCTTTTATATTGCTTGATAATGTCAGGATGTGATCATCGTCTAATCTATCCTGAAAATTTACACCATTAACATTTTGATTATCATAATTCAATTGTTCACTTATTTTCCGTGCATATGCTAAAGTCTCCTTTGATGGCAAATTTGGAATATTTGGTTGTCCTTTAATCGACCTGTTAATTTTATAGTTATCAGTATTCTTATTTAAATTGGCCAGGTCAGTTTTTTCAATTTGCATTATTCTTTTTTACCTTATTATTATTGCTGTTGCTGTTGTTGTTTTTTCTTATTTTTATTTAATAGAATATCTATGGGGAAATTCCTTCAGCTCATTAGTATTATAGATATGCCAAATAATCAGCACTTATTTAGCAGCTCCAACCCCTACTTCCTAACCTACTATTACTTTTTAGGTTCATGCGAATTCTATCTCTGCAAATTTCACTCACTTTTATCGAGCTTTCCTTTTTTTTGGTTTTTTTTGTTAACTTTTTGATCTTGATTATAAAATATTATTAAACCGAACAAAAAAGACACCAACTATATTTACATTATTTCCTTTTTAGGTATAGTAATGAACGTTGGTAAATACTAAGATCTGGTTTTTATTGTTTCCTAACTAAGAATTAATTTTTTATTTTTTTTTAAATTGAAATTTCATCTTTTCCTTCTTCATCTTTTTTTTTTGTTTTGTTGTGTTTATACATTTGCTAGTAAGCACATTATTTTTAATATTTTTTTGAGATAACAAATGGAGTTTGCAAACAAGAGGGGAGACGTTGAATTCTTCTATATTTATTATTAAAAGGATATCAGTAATCAATAATGAGTTCCAGATCCATTCAACTGTCTTTAACCTAAACTTTTCCTTTTTTTTTTTTTACTTCCTTTCTCTCTTTAATATCATATCATTAAGAAATATATATCAGCTTGTTTATAGATAATAATAGCATTAATTTTTCCCTTTTCAATTCAAATACATATACTTTTATATTCCTATAATTATGTCTATGGATGAATTTCCTTTATTAGATGTACCCGAGTTGGTCTCTTGTTTACAAGAATGTGATTTCTCTGCGGCAACGTTAGAAACCATCACAAAACCTACTTCTCCTTCAATAATAAAATTGTATCAGCAAATCATAGACCTTTTTGCAAATATCAATACTGAAAATTATTCTATTCAGCCTAACCAAGATATGACAGAGACTTTAGATACTTCAAACACTATTCCTATTGCAATATTGAATCTAACATGTCATAAGTTCTTCAAAGTTATTGGAATATCAGATTTTAATATGATGGATCTTTGCAAACCTGATTTCCAACGGACAAGAAGGTTACTAAGTGCTGTAGTAAATTATGCTCGGTTTAGGGAAGAAAGAATTTTTGATTATAAGGAATCTATTCAGCAGATGTCTGATTTATCTGATGTGTTAGAATCGAAATTTGATTCTTTCAATTTATTACGACAACAGAACAATGAAATTAGGGCAGAATTAGGACATTTAAATAATGATTTAAATTATGAAAGTAGAAATATCGAGGATGATGAAGAGTACAATACTGAAAAATTAGATAACATGAGTAACGATCTTGAAGTTCAATTGAAAAGTTTAACAAAACAACAGGAGTCATTATCACTTGAATATGAATCATATAAATTGACTAAAAATGATCTATTAACGGAATTAGAAAAATGTGGTTTCCAATTAATAGAATTAGAATCCAAAAGAGATAAACTAAAGAAAATATCTGATACTGATGTTGTAATATTAGATGAAAATATTAAACAGTTACAAGAAACATTAAGTGCAAATAAAGATAAATTACAAACTTTGATAACTAAAAAAGACAATCTTGAAATAACATTGAAGACTTTGGAAAGAATTATAAGTGAATTATATGATTTAACTAACGTTATATCATCAGACTTAAAAGTCTCGTATGGAAGAGAAATTTCAATAATGAACACAAAAAAAACTTTAATAGAAAAGAAAATAACGTTGGAAAATTTACTAAAGACCTCTTTATCATCACAACTGAAATTAGCTAAAGAACAGCTTTCAAGACAAGAGATAATACATTCAAATTTGAAAAAAGATATGGCTTCAAAAATACAGGAGAATGAAGAGAAAATCAACGATTTAAATAATATCTATTCCAATGAAATCATGAAAAGACTAATGGAAACAGATAAACATATTACAAATGATATAATAGAAAAAGAAGTTAAATCTATTGAATTAGAAATTCATTCTAAAAAACAACAATTTAGCAACGAATTAGATGAATTAGAAGAAGAATACATACTTCTTATCAATCATGTAAAAGATTATATGAGTACTGTTTTAAGTAACCTAGACTAAACAAATTGCTAGGATCGACTGATACATATATATATGTATATATGTATGTATGTATGTATGTGTGTATAAATGTAATAGGATTAGAGTACATAACAATGGATATTTAGGTAACCCAAAGTAATTTTACCAGCTTATTAATTCGAAGATAATATAGGTTCTTCAGTTTCCTTTTTATATATTTTACTACCTAGTCTTTCTTTTGCCACAAAGACATCATAAAATCCCTTATCTTTCTCTATATATTCTATTCTTTTGTTTTTCAAATCTGACCAACTGCTATGTGGTATATCCCAATTAGATTTTTGTGCAATCAATGCGGCAATATCATCACAGAATCCAAGCAGATTTAAATCAAATTCTGCATGTTTTACAGGGTCTTTATTAATTAACACTTGAGGGACATGTGCAGGAATCATATTGACAATTTCAGAGACAGGTGCAACTTTCAAACTGGTCCCAATACATATTAGTAAATCACATTTCAATACATCTTCACGAATAGTTTTATGAAATTTAGATGGTAAGGCTTCACCAAAAAAAGTAATATCAGGTTTTAAAACACCATATGATTTCAATACTGTACCAGCAATTGGATTTTTAGAAATTTTATTATTTTTAGGCTGAGTATAATATTCTTTATTACCGTCATTATTATCGTCCAATTCCAATGGGAAATATTCTCTTCTTTTTTGATAACAATACGGACAAAGTGGTAACTCTAATTTCCTGATATGATCAAAAATTTTTTCACCTGGTAGTTGCCAATGACAAGTAATGCATGATGCAGTAGCAAAGGAACCATGACATTGCACCAACTTTTCTGCTTTGATTCCTGCGTATGATTCTAAGTTATCAATATTCTGCGTATAGTTTCTTAATAATTTCCCTTTATCCTGTAACATTTTAATAAAACTATGCAATGGAGAATAAATGTTTTCTGGAGGTAACACCATATGTGCAATATTATAGAATACTGAAGGATCCTGCAAAAAAATATCCATATTGAATACATCTTGTGGATCATCTAGGCCTAAATATTTAATTTTAGAATAGAAACCTTCTGAAGATCTAAAATCAGGAATACCCAGAGAGGTTGATACACCAGCACCTGTAAGAACCAGAATTTTGTTAGCCTTTTGTAATTTATCAATAAAATGTTCTAGTGTGTAAAAATTAGATAATCTTAGACGAGTAGATAAAACTTTATTAATTGCCTTTTGTAAATCCTTTATTAATCTAACGGCATGTTTCTTTTCTAGAGGATCTTCAAATTCTTCATATATTAAATCACTTTCTTCAAGGCTATTGGTTTTGTCATTATCACTGATATTATTACTATTATTAGAATTTAGAGTTACCGGAGAAATATATGCGTGAACAGCATTTATTACATCTCTATCCTTTAATTCAAATCCTAAAAGTCTTATTAGAAAATACACATATAAGGAATTTAATTCTTCAGGTAGATATGTATCCAAAAATTTTCTTAAACCATAATATTTTAAAAACATTCTAGCATTCTGTGTATCTTCTTTTTTAATCATTGGAAAAACATATTTATTATCTCTATTATTCCTACCTATACGTATAGGTTCCCTTGGTGTTCTTGGTTTTAGTATTTCATTTTCTTTACTCCTTATTCCACTATATGGTATTTGAATGGATTTAGTTTCTTCTACATCATCTTCTTGTTTATCTATACCTTTGCTTGTTGGATTAATGTAGTTACTTTCCTTTACTTGTTTTTCTTCATAGGTTTCTTCTAGCTTCGCTCTTTTATTTGTAGCGTTATTTTGATTTTGTAGGCTTTCCTCGCATTTTACAATTTCTTTATTGTCAAAAGATCTCTTCACTGTATTTGAAGGTTCAACGTCAGTGGACATAAGAGATATATATTATAGTATTGTGTGAATAGTATTCTATCTATAAAGTGTCAAATTAATCCCTGTAGGTCTTTTGTTTTAATATAGTTAATATTATTTACGCACGACTTCACTATACCTACACTGTTGATTGTATGTTATTTCTTTTTTTATTTTACTCTTTTTCTTGGGTTTTTTTTCCTATAAAATAATAAAGAGAATACCAGATAGATAAAGTTATTTTACCTGTATGAGAAAAAAAAACATATATACACCGAAATAAAACAGGTATAAAATACCAGCAATAGAATTTATCTTCCATAATCGATTCGCTTTTTTGTTTGTTCTTCCGATAACCATTGGTTCATTATGGTAATCTATTGTTAATGAAATATATTTTCTTCATCCAACAAAAAAACAGAAAAATAAAAAAAAAATTAGAAACCTAAAAAATTTTTTTCCAATAGGAAAAATAAAAAAAAAAAGGAAGTTATTTTATCATCCGAGATATGACCACTTATAACTTTAAGAAACATTGATATATCATTACTTATTATTAGATATCTTGAGTTAATCAATATAAATTTAAAAGTAAATTTGAACCGTTTAAAGAAAATGCAAAAAAAGAATGCGTATAAGAACAAGAATCAATGCATTTTTGGTTATTAGCACCTAGTCATTTCTGAATATTTGAAGGCTTTAATGTTATTACTTGTAAATTTTGATTATATTTTCAATATTTTAATTAAGTATTTTGAGATATTTTATAAACCTTCTATTAGTATATAATATAGATCACCGAATTTTGTTAAAAAGTTATTATCGGCACCCATAAAGTTTTTCTTGTTTTTTCATTTTTACCAGAATGGGTAGCTTAACCGTTAATTTAAATAAGACATAAAATTGTCTTTTTTTCTTAAAAAAACGTCTTACGTTCGATTTCGGGAAGAGTATTTTCATGGCATATGTAACTTTACAAGGTAATCTAATACAATAAATCTGATGTCGTCTTAAAGGAATCAGTATATTGTTGTGACGGAAGAGTTTATAGTATAAAAAAATTTATATCTATTAAAATATTTTTTGTAAACTTAAACATACTCAAGCCAGTACAACATCAGCTTTAAATAACTGTAATAAATTTCATTATTCAAATTTCTTCGTAACTTGTACAATATGTTTAAATCGCTAAGCATTCATATACTATTGTTCCATAATATTGGGTGAGTTTCTAACATAAAGTATGTAAAGTGTATGAAAACGCTAGTTCTTATATTTCAAATAAAAAAGGACTTGATATTACTGGGATCCTGTAGGTACATCTTGATACTACAAAATATACAGAGATTGTGGATTTCAAGTAGAATTAGAAAGGGAGAATAAATTAGGTTACTGTGCTATATTTCAATATATAGTTTGTATTAGAAGCCTCATAAAGTTAATCTTAAAAAGAAAATCGCTACCAATTAAGTTTGCACGACAAGTGGTCCCTAAACGTTCAATAAACTTTTATATTCTTTAAAGAATGCATTTGGTAGCAGTACTGTAAACTGCCTCAACTTTTGTAGGATCAGAAGAAAGAATGTTCATAAGTATTCTGACACACACTATCGTATCCATGTGGATACTCCATGTTACGAGTAGAGTAATATGCATGATTATGGGTTCATTATTATCCAGACAGCCATTATATGGACAGAAAACATACAATCGTAGTATGCCAAAGAGCTGATTATTCTTCTCCTGTTGATCGTGCTGTGTCAGTTTTTTTGTTAATACTTGGCAATCTTTACTTATTGAATGTAGAAGATAATAATCCATATTTTCGTAAATGATTATTTGAGTTTTTATCATAGTAAACGTTTTGCTTCTCAAATATAATGAAATCGCATGCAAATAAAAAAAATACTTATACTCCTTCCTAAAGCTGTTATATACCAGATATATTCCAAAAAATTGTTGTTTATTCATCAACATAATTTTAACAACTCTTTTATGCGAAATGCCATTTAGAAGAAGAAGAAAAAAACTAAAAAGAAACTTTACTATTTGACCTTGATAAAGTTAATAAGGTCCAAAGTAGAGATTGTACTATCAACAGTTAACAACATAGCTATACTACCTTTCAAAGTTATTCCAGAAAATATACAATCTACCTTGCCCCTTTTGTTTTTCGACAAAAAATACCTTAGATGCATATAATTACTTATACTAAGTGTTTATGTGGCCCAAAAATTTTTATCTTCTTCATTTGCTGTTATTGCTACTTTTATTTTACTTAAAACATTATATTCTTTACAATAAAGAGTAGTATTACACTTGATATAATCCAATAGTGAAATCTTTTATAAAGTAACCAATCCACATAACTAATTATTATATCAGGATAATTAACCTCACATAACATGAAATCTTTTCTCTTGATAATATTTTTGTTCCCAGTTAAATTTAGAGGATTTTTATTAATAAACTTTAATTGAACTGGTTGGTGATCAGAAAATAATAAACTTGAACCTCTTGAAATTGCATCATATGATTCAATACTAATGTTATTTTCATTGTTACTACATTTATATAGTATTCTATCACACCAGGAGGGATTTCTTTTCATATTAAACGAATTAGCTGCATCGTATAACACATATTTATATGTCTTATTAAAATTAATCCTAAACTCTTTTAAATTCTTAAATAAGGGGTGCGTGTTAAGAAGATGTAGAAGTTCATCTCCTTCATAAACTCTGGTTAATGGGTTAACTCTGAAGTTTAAATCACCAAAAAGAAATAATAGAGAATTTTCAAATAAAGAAGAAGGGATATTTGTTTTACAAGAATCTATAATAGCTTCAATATCTTTAATCCTATAATTTAAATTTTTGATACCTTCATTTGCAGTTAGGTGACAACAAATAAAACAATAAGTCTCTAAAAAATCACTCTGATTTGAATTGGTTACTTGTAATGTAATAGACACAGAACCTTTTAATGAAGAGTTTATTATACCACGCTTACAATGATCCCTTATCAAAGAGTGCACTGTCATATTGTTTCTTGCAAATAAAAAAAGCGCCGTCCCACCTGTATAATCTGATCCAATTGATGAATAATTATTACCTAAATGACCCTGTATCAATTTGTTTATTTCTCCAATCTTGTTTGACATAATTTCTGGGTCTAGACATTCCCAGATCATTGAAACTTCTTGCAATCCCAATACAATAAGGTCATATTCATCGGATACATTAGGAATGATGGATTTAATTACAGAACTAGCCAACTGGTTATTATGCAATGGGAATAATTTGCCACAATTAAAAGTTGTTATAGAGACTTTAGACATTTTTACTCTCTTTCTTGCTCCTTCTTTTTCTATATATAGATATGTACGCACATTTATATATGTATACAATGATGGATATGAATACTCGAGTTAATATAATACATATAGTTATCGAAATGTGTACAAGTATAGCAATTCTGGTAATAACCATGAGTAATATACATAATTTATCTTGTTTTAATACATTTTTTTGTTGTATATTAGTTTTCTTTTTAATTTTTTTTTTATTATACAATATATTTCAAACCTTCCAGATGTGGAGAATATGTATAAGTTGAGACAACCAGAGGGTTACAACATAAGGAAAAGGTGAAGGGAGAGCAACCAAACAAAAAAAAAAACATCACTGCAACCAAATCTTAAAAAAAGATTAAAACCATAAAAATTATTTTATTCAATTATATAAAAATCTATACGTAATTAAGAAAATAGAGCAAAGATATATATGGAATAAAGGATAAAGATTCGTGTTTATTTCTTTATTTCTTTATTTCTTCGATTCTTTTTTTTTCTTTGATGTTTCTATGCCCTATTAGATAAAACCTTTTTAGATGTAGATACGACTAGTTCATGTAGTTTAGCAGGACCACTTGTGGCAATAACACCCTTAGTCAACAAAGTTCTACCTTTGCTAAAGTCTAAATTTTGATTTTCTAGTGCATCAGTATGGAAACCACCACTCTCTAAAACAATAGCGTTACCCGCAGCATGATCCCAAATCTTTTCCTGAAATGACATTTTGATTGGTAAACGTAGATACACATCAGCAAGACCCATAGCCAATAGGCAATATTTGACCTGAGAATCCAAATGAATGGATTGTGTGATGTTTAATTTTTTCTTGATCAAATCTTGCTCTTCGTGAGAAGAATGACTCTTTTCTACACCTTCCAATGTAATCATATCCTTAGTGTCTTGTAAATGTCTAACATGAATATCTTTCCAATTAGACAAAGTTACAGAATCCGTGAAAGCAGCACCTTGACCTCTAACAGCACGGAAGATGTAACCAAAGGACTCATCAACGTTCCCAAGTTTATCTTGGATCGAATTATACTGAGACAATTTCAAATTAGGACAACCAATTATACCACATTTTACCACACCATCTACGATAAGAGCCAAGCATACAGCAAATTGTTCACCTCTTAAAAACCCTTTTGTACCATCAATTGGGTCTAAACACCAAAATCTGCCTTTATTACCACCTTGATAATCACCAAAATTAATAATTTGTTTGACATCATCTATTGACTTCAAAGGGAATTCATCATTGGAAAAATCTACAGAGCCAGTATCAATATTATTATCTTTATAGTATTGATCAATATCATTAATTTCTTTTAAGATGGAAGACACAAATTTATCGTCTAACCCATTTGCAGATTCTTCGCCCACTACATAATCGTTAGGAAAATTAGACTTTATTGTGTTGATGATTATAGTTTGGGCAGCATAGTCACCAAGAGTTACTGGAGAATTATCAGCCTTTGTGATAGTAGTTTCATCACGATGTTGAATAATAGATTGTTGAACTTTTTTAGTTAAAAAGGAGGCTTTTCTGACTGCATGAGTAGCTATTAATAATTCTCTTTCAAATGCCATTATTTTTGTTTTTTACTAGTATACTATCTTTGTAAGTTAAAATTACGGATATGAGTTTAAGATATTGTTATTAAAATGTTTTTAATGAATGTGATACACACACACACACATATATATATATATATATATATAAACGTATTACAGTTTTGAATCGAAAACCGTCTATTTAAAAGCAAATAGTGTTAATCACATTCAGGGGTAGAGAACATAAACCAGACTGATATTAAAATGGGTGAAAATTTGCTCTTTCGATGTCTTCAAGTAAGTAAAATAAGTGTATCACCAAACAAACTGTGTGTTTCTAGATGAATCCAAAAGTGAACTGTGTACAGTTTAAAAGAAATATTCAAATGTTCAAAGGAAAAAAAAAAAAAAAAAAATAAAAAAAGGAAGTGGAAATTGTATGTCTGGAGGTATGGATGTGAGAATATTAAGAGAGTGGGAGCTAAAACAAAGAGAATTTTTGCAACAACCTTGCACCACATACAAACTGTTTGTTTTTCCCGTCTTGTGCGGCTTCTTTCCTCTTTGGGGTACGATGAGATCAGACGAGATGAGCAGAATGAAATGGAATGGAGTTGAAAATTTGGTGAAAAGTGAAAAATTCTCATTTGACATCATTAGTCTTATTGTGATGATGTAAACTAGTATAATGTTTGATAATATCACCTCAAGAATAAAAGCTTCAATCTGACAAAATTCTGTGCTTTTTTACACAAATATTACATATTTATATTTTACGAACCAGTTGTTTCAAAAAACGGAAAATATATATATATATATATAAAACATAAAACAGAGAGTCGTTTAATACTAACTTAAATAATATAGTATAAACCATGAAACGGACCAGAAATCCTAACTATGAAGGTAGCTCTAGTGATGAGGACAATGGTGACTTTGATATTGCAAAAAATTTAATTGCTGTGGGAAGTAGTGATAGTGAAAGTAATAATAGTAATAGTAACAATGAAGATGTAGATATTCCTGATATTATTGAATATAGTGACGAAGAAGAAGAAGAAGAAAGTGATGATACACATGAAAATAGCAATAATAAACAAAAGAACTATGTTAAAAAGAATAAACAAAGTATTAAATCTTTCCCTAATTTAGATACAATTGATGTGGATAAAGGTACTAATGATAATGGCGATGAGAACAATGACGATGACGATGATGATGATATTGATTCATACTTTTCAACCACAAATACTACTTCCAATTCTAAACACAAGAAAGGTTCTTTTGCAAGTTTTGGTTTATCTAAACAAATTCTTTCAAATATTAAAAGAAAGGGGTTCCGTCAACCAACTCCTATTCAAAGAAAGACTATACCTTTAATTATATCTAATAGAGATATCGTTGGTATGGCAAGGACTGGGTCTGGTAAGACTGCTGCCTTTATTCTACCAATGATTGAGAAATTGAAGACCCATTCAACAAAAATCGGTGCAAGAGCCATAATATTGTCTCCATCAAGAGAATTGGCTCAACAAACTTTTACAGTTTTCAAAGAATTTGCAAGAGGCACAGAATTACGTGCTGTCTTATTAACTGGTGGTGACTCCCTGGAAGACCAATTCTCTATGATGATGTCTAACCCTGATGTTATTATTGCTACTCCAGGTAGATTCTTGCATTTAAAAGTAGAAATGTCTTTAGACTTGAAAAGTGTGGAATATGCAGTGTTTGATGAAGCTGATAGATTATTTGAAATGGGATTTCAAGAACAATTAAATGAATTATTGGCTGCTCTGCCACAACAGAGACAAACTCTGTTGTTTTCTGCTACTTTACCAAGTTCTTTAGTCGAGTTTGCCAAAGCTGGGTTAACTAATCCTGTCTTGGTTCGTTTAGATGCAGAACAAAGAATATCCGAAAATTTACAAATGCTGTTCTTGTCCACAAAAAATGATGAAAGAGAATCTACTTTATTATACATCTTACAAGATGTTATTAAAATTCCCTTAGCTACTCCTGAGCAATTGCAAAAGTGGGATAAAGCAGAGCAAGGATTGGATGAGTCAGACAGTGAAGAGGAAGAAGAAGAAGATGATGATGATGATAAACATGCGAATCAAAAGAAAAAGAAGAAATTAAATAAAAAATATCTTCAAAAAAAGAGACAAAAATTATCTTCTCCGACGGAATTACCTTCAGAAAAAGCCACTATCATATTTGTCCCAACTAGACACCATGTTGAATATATTTCTGAATTGTTGAAAAACTGTGGCTATCTGGTTTCATACATCTATGGTTCTTTAGATCAAACCGCTCGTAAGGCTCAACTTTACAATTTTAGACTTGGCTTAACTTCAATTTTAGTAGTGACAGATGTTGCAGCAAGAGGTGTAGATATCCCCATGTTACCATATGTTATCAATTACTCCTTACCATCTTCTTCTAAAATTTTTGTACATCGTGTTGGTAGAACTGCTAGAGCTGGGAATAAAGGTTGGGCATATTCTATCGTTGCTGAAAACGAACTACCTTACTTATTAGATTTAGAATTGTTCTTGGCCAAGAAAATCTTATTGACACCAATGTATGAGACAACTTGTGATATTTTGAGAAAAAGGTGGAGGGAATCACATAATGGTCATGACTCTGAGTTTGTAGAGCCTAAAATCTCATACACAGAAAGAATGGTATTGGGTTCATGTCCAAGATATGAATTAGAAAACTTTATCGATCTTTATAATAATATCTTCAGTAAGAAGTTTGATCTTAAATTAGCCAAACAAACCGCATTAAAAGCTGAAAAATTATATTTTAGGACCAGGACATCTGCATCACAAGAATCAATGAAAAGAAGTAAAGAGGTTATAGCTTCTGGTTGGGATGAACAAAATATTTATTTTGGTAAAAATATGGAGAAAGAAAAATTGCTATTTTTAGCTAAATTGCAAAACAGGCATAACAAAGAAACAGTATTTGAATTTGCTAGAAATCCGGATGACGAAATGGCAATCTTTATGAAGCGTAGAAGACAAAAGTTGGCTCCAATACAACAGAAGGCAAAGGAAAGAAGAGAACTTCTAGAAAAGGAAAGATTAGCAGGTTTTTCTCACTCAATTGAGGATGAGATTTTACGAACTGAAAGGAATTCAAATTCTAAAGATATACTAAATTCAACAGCTGGTTATTCAGTCTCTGAGGAGGCTTTATTAAAAGAGTTCGAAGACGCTGATAACATATTAGAATCGGAAAAAAGGGGAAAGTTAACAAAGAAATCTTACAAGGATCCAAATTTCTTCTTAAGTCATTATGCACCTGCAGCAGATCTTCAAGATAAACAATTACAATTAACAAGTGGGTTTGTTAATGATGCAGCAGAAGCCACATATGATATTAATGATGATGATAAAGTACAAATCCATAAGCAAACAGTAAAAATGAAATGGGATAAGAATAGGAAGAAATATGTAAACATGAATGGGATTGATAATAAAAAGTATATTATTGGCGAAAGCGGGCAAAAGATTGCAGCAAGTTTTAGATCAGGTAAATTTGATGAATGGTCTAAGGCCAGAAAGATAAAACCATTGAAAGTTGGGGCACGTGAATCCTCTATTCCATCTAATCTGCTTTCTGATCCAAAGCTTATGGGGTTAAGAACTTCAACTGGGAAATTCAAGCATAAACAGATGAAGGCACCAAAGATGCCAGATAAATATAGGGATGATTACCACGCCCAAAAGCAAAAAGTAGCCAAGGCACTGGAAAGAGGTGCTTCTATCAAGGGTTTCAATGCACCTGGTAGTAAGAATGAGTTGAAATCTACTGAACAAATCAGAAAGGAAAGAATTCAAAAGGAAAAGAGACGTGAAAAGAACGCACGTCCTTCTAAGAAAAGAAAATTATAGATTCTTTATTGCATAATATATAGGCAATTCTTCGTAAATTTATGTATTAGTAGAGAGGGTGAGATAGTGAATCAAATCCAATCAACGGGTAATAAATAATGTTATTTGCCGTTTCTCTGATAAAATGTGTATATTATTTCTTTCATATTTTCATTTATTATTTATGGTTTTTGAGTTTTTCTTTTTCTTTTTCATTTTGTATTTCTATAAAGGGAACTGTCATCTATAACCGGGCCTTCTGGATATGGGAAAAATAATCAGAGTGCAAAGTAATGAGTTATAGATATAGACAATTTAACAAAGACTATAGATGAGTTAGATTCATATGAAGACTAATGAATGAAGAAATAAGGTGAATTGAAAATTATAGTGAGATAGGTTGATTGAGAATGGCTTTAGAAGAACGAAGGGCCTTGTGGGAAGATTTAGAAGTAATTGAAAACGCAATATCAGAGAGATTTCAAAGAAATCCGTCTTTATATTATCACTCCTTGCCTATTTTATCAGATTTACTAAAACAAAATAATAATGATTACAACTCTACGCAAATTTCAAAGAATGTGATATATAATGTCAAAAAGATTAAACGTTCACGCAAGCAACTTATTGCGCAAGGACATGAAATAAAGTTGTTTGTAAAAGATAGAGATGCCATAATTAGAAAATTAGAGACTATGAATGTTGTCCCGATAACTCAATCTAATCTATCAATCAAAGATTTTAAGGATTCTATAATATCTGAGAAGAGTTTTCCTAAAGAGTCTTTGAAAGAAAAACAATCCAAATATAGTATATTTCCAAAGACTGTTGACCAAGATGAGAAACGACTATTATCATTAAGAGCAGAAGATTTGAGTCTTAATAAACTATTTTCTAGAGAAGAACAATATGGAGAATACTTTGACTTTGATGCAATATATAATGAATGGATAAATGTCATTAGAAATTCAGATCACACCATTTTAGACTTTTTGGCTATGTTAGAAGAAAAATTTATAGATAAGAAGGAAGATACGGATAGTCCGAATTATTCTTATTTATTTGAACCTTTAACTGATAGAAAGAATAAACGATATGAGGTGTTTATTGAAAAAATTGTCAAATATTTGGAGAAGTTTCTTTATAAATCTTATCCATTGATAAATAAAGCCACTGTAGAAAATGAACTTGCTCATGACTTTGAAAAAAATTATATTAGTAACCCAATTACTCACAAGGAGCCTTTTAAAAAATTGCTATGTATAGTATGTGGGAAAAATTTTGCCAACTTATCTGTATTTAAGAACCATCTTGATGGTAAGAATCATCAAAAGAATTTAATCAATAGAAGAGATTTCTATTACTATGAATTTAAACTGAAAAGATTTTTAAATGTGTTGAAAGATACATTTTATCACACTAGGAACTTTACTGAAAGAAAATTGGCTTTTACGCTTGATGAAAGAAAAGAGGAATTGCAAAGAATTACAGAGATATATAATGCACCAGTATATGGTAAAGGTGAGAAAGAAAATGATATAAATGATAAAAGTAATGATGTTAATAATAAAGAAGAAGAAAATAAAAGAAATAATACTATTCCTAATGGGACATTTGATATGCCAATAGGACCTGATGGGATGCCAATGCCATACTGGTTATATAAGTTACAAGGATTGGATGTCAAATACACATGCGAAATTTGTGGTAATAAAGAATTTCAAGGTAGAAGAGCATTTGAAAAACATTTCCGTGAACCAACGCATATATATCATTTGAAATGTTTAGGTATCACAGCATCAGCTGTGTTTAAAGGTATTACTAGCATTAGTGAGGCACAATCTCTATGGAAAAGGGTCAATAGTTCTGTTAGGATGGGATCAATGAATTCTCACAAGAGTGTCAAAAACGATTCAATAATTAAATTGGATAATACTAATGCTATTAAAATGGATATTGAAGTTGAAGATGAAGATGGAAACGTTATGACTGAGCAAGTGTATAACGATTTAAAAAAACAAGGTTTATTATAACTTTTATAAGAATGATAGAATATTTTAACGACTATCTTTTACAAAACTAATTTTTTTTAGACTTTAACTTAGTTATGCTTTTTCAAATGATAAACTAGAAATATCGCTGAAATACATTGATAAATTCATTGTAGTAACACGATATGGGTTGCATCTACTATTATCCTGCATCAATACACATCATTGTATAAATATATATGTGTGTGATCTATATGGAATTCCGCATATTCTTATCTCACTAGTGTGCACAAAATTATTATACATTTAGATAGAATGTCTTAGAACCATTTATGGCATTCTTATTTATATTGTTTGTTCATTTATTCATAAGCATATATCTAATTTGTGTATAACTCTTTGGTCCATATAGCACATAATTGGGAAGGAATTTTAGAAGCCGAAAATAGGCTTAATTGTAGTAGGGAAACCTTCATACAGAATTGTTTTTAAAGAGAAAATCCAAACGGCATTTTTGTGCACGTGACTAATCTGAACATTTCGATTTTTTGTATTATGACAATAATTCAAAAAGTTTATGAACCTTTCCTATATATGTTCAACCGACTGGAGACAATTATACGTATAGGGGGGATATTGTAAGATGAATGCAACTAAACAGAATAGAGAGAAGCCACCGCTATAAATAGTTATTACGGAATACAATTAGTTAAATTGAAAATATGGATTCACATTGTCCAATTGGTATGTTCATCTTTTAAGTTATTTTTTATTTTTATCTTATCCCAGCTTTTCTTATCTGTTTTTAATTATGATCATATCGCAAAAGCAAGGTCTTATTTTCCAGTGTAATATCTAGCATAAATATTTTAGAAATTAAAATTGGCTCATTATTAGAATATTACTAAGAGGATTTTATATATATAAATATATTATGTATTTGAATTTTCCTCTAAGTAATCACGATAGAATGTCATAGAAGATAAGGAAGAGAGTATAGAATTGTATACATATCAATAAAATGTTCAAAAAAAGATACTAACAATGTTAGGTTGAAATCAATGTGTTTTAATATTATATGTTAATATCATTGATGAGATTAGTCATTTCCTAATATATGTTTTGTGTAGTTCTTGATCAAGGTACTGGTTTTGTTAAAATTGGTCGTGCTGGGGAAAACTTTCCAGATTACACATTTCCTTCCATTGTGGGGAGACCAATTTTGAGAGCAGAGGAACGTGGAAATATTAGTACTCCACTAAAAGATATTATGATAGGTGAGGAAGCTAGTGACGTTCGTTCTTATTTACAAATTTCATATCCGATGGAAAATGGTATTATTAAAAATTGGACAGATATGGAGTTACTTTGGGATTATGCATTCTATAATAAAATGCAACTACCTAAAACCTCAAATGGTAAAATTTTGTTAACTGAACCACCAATGAATCCAGTAAAGAATAGAGAACAAATGTGTGAAGTTATGTTTGAAAAGTATGATTTTGGTGGTGTCTATGTGGCTATTCAGGCTGTATTAGCTTTATATGCGCAAGGTCTTTCCTCAGGTGTGGTTGTTGATTCTGGTGATGGTGTTACCCATATTGTACCTGTGTATGAGTCTGTGGTTCTAAATCATTTGACAAGAAGATTGGATGTTGCAGGTAGGGATGTCACTAGACACTTGATCGATTTATTATCACGTCGTGGTTATTCTTTCAACAGAAGTGCGGATTTTGAAACAGTTCGTCAAATTAAAGAGAAGTTTTGTTATGTTTCTTATGATTTAGATCTAGATACTAAATTAGCTAGAGAAACTACAACTTTGGTAGAAAGTTACGAATTACCAGATGGTAGAATCATTAAAGTTGGACAAGAAAGATTTGAAGCTCCTGAATGTTTGTTCCAACCAAATTTAGTTGATGTAGAACAGCCGGGTGTTGGGGAACTACTTTTCAACACAATTCAATCTGCAGATGTTGATATTAGGAGTTCGTTATATAAAGCAATAGTTTTATCCGGTGGTTCTAGTATGTATCCAGGCTTACCATCTAGACTAGAAAAAGAATTGAAACAATTATGGTTTACCAGGGTATTGCATAATGACCCAACACGAATGGACAAATTTAAGGTAAGAATTGAAGATCCACCAAGAAGAAAACATATGGTGTTCATTGGTGGTGCTGTTTTAGCTAATATTATGGCAGATAAAGATCATATGTGGTTGTCAAAACAAGAATGGCAGGAAAACGGTGCAGCTGCAATGGCAAAGTTTGGTCCAAGATAAAAAATGTTTATATATAAATATTCTATTGAATTGATGAAAACTAATTCCGTTACTTGCTGTATAATTCTATGTCATAATTTTTTTAAAAATATTTAGTTATAAAGAAATGAAACGATTTTAAAGAAAAAAAAAGAAACTTTATATTGTAGATTACTATTTTAATAAATTCAATATAAATCATTAAATATTTACTGTCCTGTTTTAATATTTGATATTTACTACGTATGTCTGAGTTTCTAATAATGTAGAAACGAATTTTATTACCAGTACCTTTTAAACTGTAAAATTATTTTTCACCAATAGTCTCTCCTGCAAATATCTTGAATTTTTGTTTATTACAACGACTTGTAACAATAAGTTCGACATATTCACTTACACCAGCCGATTTATTTTCAGGAAAGTACGTATAATCCATGCCAATAATAAATGCTAATGGTAATAATGTGTCATCGTGTAGGCATGGTGAAATATTTTCCCCAGTTATATAATATCTATTGCAAAGGAGATTATTATCCTCATAGGGATTTTGATACTTCCATCCTAATATGTACTCTTGTCTAAAGGAATAGATTCCTCTAAATTCTGTTAATCGCAATAGAGATACAAGCCCGACCTGCGAAGCAACTGCAATACAATTTAATTCTTTAATATGACAAACAAAGTTTATTCTATTAAGAAAACCAGCGGCTATAATTTCTGAACATATGGATGCATTTTCTAGTGGGAATATTTCATTGACTGTGTACGAAGTGATAATTAATGGTGATGGTTTGACAAGATAGATATTATATTCAGTTGTTACCAGCAATATATCGTTTTCAAATTTGGGTAGCGTAAAGCCACAAGGTTCATGACCTGATATAGCTAAATCTAATAATTTCTTCACTTTTAATGCATGATTATGAACCCACCAGGCACGTTGTTTGTATGTTTCATCTTCTTCTAAATTAAAACAATCATTTGGCTTATCAGGTATCTCTGCATCAGAATTTAATATGTCTTTCCAAGTTGGACGTTTATAATCCTTATGAAAATAGGCACTAGCAGCATATATAATGGGTTCTTTGGGGAATTCTAATGTAGAATTAGATGGACTAGACTTGGATTTATAAGTAAAATCATGAGAATATGATATGTCGAGTTGTCTGAAATTGTGGCTTTTATGGTTTGATACAATAATATATCCTCTATAATCAGAACGATTCTTGGTGTCATTTGCTAATGTTATTTCAAGATTGGATTGTTTCCATAAATCAAGTTCCTTGGGATCTTCTTTGAAATTCTTTTTCAGGTAATTTGGATATTTATACGTAAAACTTAGGGTATCATTTTCGAATGTACAGGTTATTCTTTCCATGGATTCTAATGGTCTTTCATCTAAGGAAGGAAGCAGCATTCCATAATTAGATATTTGATCTTTAAGTTCACCCTTTGATACCAAACCTTTTTTATCAAACGTAGTGAAATTTAGTTGGATTGATGATGACTTAATACCTTTTAAACATAACCAATTAAGATTGGTAGTTGGTACGGGAATTTGTGTCGTCAATGTTCCAATGCCATAATTACCTGAATTATATACACTTTTTGGTTGAAAATTTAATATCTTGCTATCCATAATGATGGACTTTTGAATTGATTGTTTTAATTTTTCTTGAAAATTCAGACATAATAACTCAAATTGTGAGACACTTAAAAAATCTTTCTTTTTTAATGCAGTAACATTCCAAACTTGTTCTCCAAAAAATTGAATATCTAAAAGTTTAACATTGATGATACCAGATGATATATCAGTGTCAATGTCAACGGTTGTGATGTTGCCAAATATAGAACCATAAACTAAAGTAATATTTTTTGTAATTGATTGGTCAGGAGTAATAAAAGTAACAGAGGGCACATTATGCTCTGAGAACAATTCTCTTGAAATAGTGTTATAATTATTAGTTGAACATGTGGGTACACCAGTTGTAAATGAAGAAAGTCTGGAATCTTTCCGATCTATCTTGTGTAATCCTTCATTGTCACAGTAATGTTTCTGTAGATTTGATAATGTATCTGAAAAATCATATTCCCTATATCTATTATTATATGAATAGTTGTTCTTTTCCTTTTTGATTGCAAACAAAGAAACACCTGGTAGATTATGACCAGCTGCAATGAATGCTACGTTATTGATATTAATAATGTCAATACTCCAGCAACTTTCAGGTACTTTCAAAGACACTACTGGAGACCATGGTACTGTTTTATCAAAATTATTATCCCATACGTGTTTTTTCTCATATCTTCTCACATCGTTTGTAATCGATTCAAGATCATAAAAAACCACTAAACCATACATTAAACAGACAATAAGTACATCTCTATCAAATAACTTTTTTATGCACATATAATTTGCACCTAACTCGCTTTCATCTACATAAGGGTCGTCTACATCTTTGTAATCTCTATTAGTCATGTTGTAGAGGTAATACTGATTTTTTAATAGTTTAGCATTTATATAATTGAAATCTATCACTGGGTCACGAAGGTTTCTTTGTTCGTAAACATTGATGGATCCACGTTCAACGATGAAAACATATTTACCATAGTTACACATTAATTGATTTTTGAAAGAAATATCTTCCTTTTTTTCATATGGGTACTGTAGACTGTATTCTGGTCCTTTAGTTGTAACAAACAATCTGTGATCATTAGGGAGCAATAATTCTGCTGGATTGCATATTTTGGTAGATGACCATGCAGGCTCCAAATTACCTTGTGTCTCTCTTATTGATTGGATCAAAGGTTCACCAAGATCATTCAGTACTTCTTCTTCGGTGATTGCAAGTTCGTTTAGTTTCTCTAAATAATTGTTGATAGACTGTTCAATACGAGGTGGGAATTTTAAAGTTGAATTATTAGGAGTTATTGGGTCAAATTTATCAAATGATTGTTCTTCTTCATAATTCTGTGTGTTACCATTGCTTTTTAAAAACTTCTCAGTATCGAAGCATGTACCATGGTGAGAGTTCAAAGTTATTTCTCGATATTTTAACCAGTTGTTAAATTTTTGATTATTAAATGGCATAATAAAAATTCATAATTGTAATGAATTCAACTCTTGTTTATATATATCAGTAACTTAAAGCAGGAATTCACAGATGCTTGTATCATGTTATTGCATAGCAAGACATGGTTGTTCTATATATCAGAAGTAAGTACATATATACATACATTGTTTATCGTACTTAATTTATGAAGAACAAAAACTGGTAGTTGTATTATGCAGAATAAAAGCGCTATCAAATTTGTTACAGAGTCTGGGGCAAAGAGCGCAAAGGAAAAAATGGATTGTTTATTGACTGATAAATTCATATATTAATACAAGATAAACTAGTCAAAGTGTTTGAAGGAAGTATACAAGTGATTGATATTCATTATGTTTTGGAATTTGTATAATAAGGTTTATATCCATCTACTAATCTATAGTGTAATAATTATTGAAATCATTTATATAAACAATTTGAGCATCTATTTGAGTGGTATTAACTTGTTATTGTATTTGTTTTATTAAGATCTTTAAAAGTAAACATATCTGAATACCTATCAGAAGATTGTTTATTATATAGTAAAGACAACCGTAAACAACTAAAATTAGTCTAAGTGTTGAAATCTTCATTTTGGCATAAATATATCATAAACACCTTCAATATCTAATCTCATATGATCCTGATTGTGAGATATATTTGATCCATTTTGTTATGCGATGGTTTTTATTTTTTTCAACGATATTAAATTGACGGATCTTGAGACCAGAATTACTAAACATTAAAATGTTGAATTGCAATGCAATTGGTGGTCGTTGCCATTGCTGTGAGCTTAGTTCTGTAGTGTCGTTACTACAAACTGTAAGAGCACTTAATTTGTCTTCTATTAGTCCATTATATTTATTAAATTTCCATATTATGGCATTTTCTTCAGGTACAAAATTACAATTACCATTAGACACACTAATTTTACAATCTATAGTTCCAGGTGGGACAGGTATCCTGAGAAGAAGATTTTTGGCAGATAATTTAGGAGGAAATAAGGATTTCAGAGTAATGTGGTAATCCATACTGCCTGTAAATGTTTGTGACACCACAGGGGTAACCTTAAATGGTATTTGTAAATTATTGTTAATATGATATTTCATTAATTCTGTTTGACCTTGAGGTGTAACAAATTGGATAATTCTCTGTTCATCGAATTTTTCAAAGGATACACATTGATGGAACTTGTAATCTTGTAGAACGATTTCTTTATTTGATTCCATGGTATTATCCATTTCAAATGTCTTGTCTTTTGTCTTATAATATTTATTATAACGACGTATACTCTCTATGTCATTCAATACTATCTCACAGATAGGGTGATCATGTATCTTGTTATCAGATTCAATAATACCATCAACATAAGATTTTAAGATAAATCCATCCTTGGAGACTAAGATATTTATCTTTTCAATTACACTTAATATTATTTCATTTTTCTTGGTTAAAAAATCTTTGTTTGTGGATATTGGACTAATGGAACTTGCACGCCTCAATAAGTTTGGAATTGCAGTAGTTGGACTAGGGAGATTGGCTTTTAAGATGGTGTCACTACCATTTGATGTCAATATGTTATTTATATTTTTGAGTTTATTGTTTTCATGATATTGATTATTATTATTATTATTAGAATATAGGTTGATGGATTGTAACGATTTTTTAGGTTTACTAGACATCATACTGACAATTGCAGTTAAATCTGTCTCCATTGGAATTCCACCTGGCATAAGCATAACACTTAACAATTCATAACATATCATAAAATCTTCCATTAAAGTTGATTCTGAATTAATTCCATAGATAGTCATAGCATCATTTAATTTATATAAAAATTCCCAGATGGCAGCACTATTACAATTGTTTCTACTTACAGTTACTAACCAAAGACGATCTTTTGATGTGGATCGAATAGAATGGAATGTTGTCGATCCTAATGTTAAAATTGGAGATCTAACGTCTTGATTGTTGATGACTTGTACTCTAAAGACATCTGCCACAGATCTTTTCAGTGTTGCCTTATATAATTTTGAGACAATGAGCTCTCCCCTATTAGAAAAAATTAATATAGCTCCAATCATCTTAGGCTTATATATGGTATTTACTTAAAATTATCTGAAAGGAAAGAAATTGTGTCTATATGGTTTTAAGTTAAAATTGATAATCTTTTTGTTTTCTAAAAATTAATTTTCTATGTTAATTTGTTAATTTGAAGATGACAAAAGACATTACCTCTATTATAGCTATCAATTTATTAATTCAATCATGCCTAAATGACAGCATAAAACATATTCTATGGTCCCAATAATTTTTAATAAAAACGATATTAGATTCTTCTTCAATTGATCTCTATGTAGATAATTAATTGTATGGTATTTTTGAAAGGGAGCCTGACAAAAGAAAAAGAAAAAGAAAGAAATCTTTGAAATGTTCAGATCGGCTTTTTGCGGATTATCATGCGGAATATAAAAGGGTTTGTCAATTCCTCTCCACAGGGTGACTCCACTTACCCGAGTTTCAGAAATCAAAAAAATAAAAAAAAAAAAACAGAAAGAGAAATAAAAAAACACGAAAAAGGAAAAGGAAAAAAATTTTTTCTAACAAGCAGAGAAAATGTATTAAAGCTCATCACAAATGAGAGCTCTAAAATTCTGGACTGAAATTGTGTTATCTATATGTGCACATCGTTAGATAATTTCTATTAATCCATGCGCAGTTGTTCTATTTGATCTTCTGTATTAATTTCGAAAAATAACTAAGTATGTTAATCTCTTGGTGGGATAAGGTAAAGGATTACATCTATTGAAAACTTAGATACTACAACCACTTTTTGTGTCAACTACTGATCCTCTAAAAATAAAACGAATAGAAATCAGAAGTCAATACATAAAAAGCAATCTAGATGAGCAACAATATTGTTATTTTTGGGGGTGATTCGCATCCTGAATTAGTTAATCGAATTTGTGAAAATCTGGATATTAAGCCATCTCAAGTAGAATTAGGTAAGTTTGCTAATGGTGAAACAAGTATCAGTGTTCGTTCTTCTGTACGTGAAAAGGATGTATATGTGATCCAAAGTGGCTGTGGTCATGTTAATGACACATTTATGCAATTACTGATTTTAATCAGTGCGTGCAAGTCTGCATCTGCATCTAGAGTCACTGCGGTGATGCCTTATTTATGTTATTCTAGACAACCAGATATTCCATATACAGCTAAGGGTGCACCTTTAGTCTCTAAACCAAGAAATTCACTTTCCAGCACATCGAAGACCAATGATGAAAACACAACTACGAATCAGTCAAAAATTTTGCACAATGGAGTTCTTCAAAGTACAAATACGGTTAACAGACCAGGTTCTGAGTTTCCATTCAAATCCTTGGATAATGCTATACGATCCAGTATTCAAATGGAACAGCCAGTCCCTGTTAGAGAACCAAAATTGGCGAAGACATCATCCATGTCGAGAATTCCAGTGATTCCAGATGGCAGAATATCTCGTGGTGCCAATAATGATGCAGAAGAATTATTTAATGCACAGAATTCAGGTTATAAACTATGGGTAGTACAGGCAGGTACTCTGATTGCTAATTTATTGACAACAGCAGGTGCGGACCATGTTATTACAATGGATTTGCACGATAGACAATTTCCCGGGTTTTTTACTGTTCCTGTGGATAATTTATATTGTAAACCAATGGCCCAAAACTATATTCAGCATTTCATTCCTGGGTATAAGGACGCAGTGATTGTTTCTCCAGATGCAGGTGGTGCTAAAAGAGCGACTGCAATTGCAGATGCATTAGAATTATCTGTTGCAATTATTCATAAGGAGAAAAGATCACAATTGCCTAAGGGTCCACCAGATGCTACTTTAACCAGTGGTGTCTCGTTGTCTTCTAAACCATTAATTTCTCATAATTCTGTCGATGATACCATAAATAGTAATAGCAACCAGGTTCCAGTGTTATCAGCAAATGGAGTAGCTACAGAATTTGCTAATTCTAATGCAAAATCATCTAAGTATATCCAGACTACTATGTTAGTTGGTGATGTTAGAAACAAGGTATGTATTTTGATAGATGATTTGATTGACACCTCTTATACAATTACTCGTGCAGCACAATTATTGAAAGATCAAGGTGCGACCAAGATTTATGCATTAGCTACACATGGTATCTTTTCAGGCGATGCATTAGACCGTATTAAATTAAGTCCTATTGACAAGATTATTGTCTCAAACACCATTCCTCAAGAACGCACAATCAAGAAATTAGGTAAACACAGAGTTGGCATTATCGATGTTTCGTTAGTGTTCGCTGAAGCCATAAGAAGAATTCATAATGGTGAATCCATTTCGATGTTATTTGAGTATGGGTTTTAAAAGAAAATTGTAAATGGGTTTCATACACCAGCATAAGTATATATATGTATATGTAATATTTTTTTTTCTTTTATCTTTTTCACACTCTGTAGACTTAATAATTTTGACAATACATTATACTATTTAATATTGATTGGATAGAACTTACTTAGCCAAGAAATCGAAAGTCGAGAAGAGATTAGCAGAGAAAGAAATGGGAAGAAAAATTAAGTAATGAGAAATGGAAGCCCTTACTTTGTTGCAATAATGACTTTGATACAGTGTAAATAAGATTGTCAACCCTATTTTTTGGAAAGCAAAAAAAATGCATGACTAGCCAAGTCGTAAAAAAAAATTAGGTCAAAGAAAAATAAAAGAAACAAAAAAAGATGTATTGTAATCTTTCAGAAAAAAAAATAGATAAATAGTCCTCACGCCACCATTAAACTAAAACAATAGTGTTTTTTTATCATAAAGAAAACGTGATGTTTTTTGTGGCAATTTTTTGTGCAGGTCCGATTATTTTTACACTATTGAAAAAACAACGTTTGATGTTTCGAATATTTTTATGACAAAATAATTGGATCTGTATAAGATTCTTCTAAATTAGATGATGCCACACACACTTTCATAAAGTTTAAATGCAGTAGTACCTAGTATCAACAAGAAGCCAAGGATTTTTTATGGTAGAATAGTGTGAGTAGGGACGGAGGGGGAAGAGTTCAAAAATAAAAATAAGAAAGGAAAAGACATGGTATTGGGTTACAGAAGAAAAACAAAAAGAAAGATTAGAAGTTAGGTTGCAATGAAGGTGTGGAACAGATGTAAGATTCCTTTTTAAGCATTGTTTAGAAAAGATGGCTCTTACTATGTCTTTGTATGTGTTTGTTTTTCTTGCTTTCATTAAATTTTTTCTTGTGTTCATGAGAGCGAAATTTGTCCCAAATTTCTCACTCACTGAATTTTTGAATCCTTTTGAATTATTATGTTATTCGTTGTTTCTCCGATTCTTTTGTAGTTTGTTTACCCTTATCGTGTTGTATGACATTTCATTTTTCTGCTTTCGTTTACTGTTTTAAAAAAGAAAAAGAAAAAGAAAAAAACCAGATTGTTGTACCAAATGTTGAAGGATTATTGCTTTTGTTATTATTATTATATGTATTACTTAATTAGGCAAATTTATTAATAACGCTTGTAGATTAGTAAATTGATTATTTATATTTCCTCCTTTTTCTCTCTTTCAAGGACTTGGTTAAGTGATAGAGTGTGTGGATGGATAGATGAATCAATTGACCTTATTCATTCTCACTCGCACCCATCCTCATTTTGTTCCTTCTATCTCCACCCCTTGAATGAAAATATCTGGTATTTTTATGATGCCTTCTACTTCATTCTGTTTTGCCTATATTGCTCCTCATTTAAAAAGAAAAGAGAAAAAGTTTTGTTTCTAATAATCTAAGATTAAACAAAAATGATCCTGTATTCTTGTTCAAGTGGCTTATTTAACCTATATAACTTACTTCTTTTTTTTTTTTCTTCCAATTTACTTGATCCTTTGATTTTCCCATCCCTCCTCCCTGCCCCCTTGTTTTGAAGTTGTCTTCTTGAGTGTCTCCTCTTTTTTCTGGTCATTTGCCTACTTGAATCTAATAAATAGCTTGCTTTTCTGAATCACGTTTTTGTTCTCTAGTTTTTGGTTCTCATACTTTTCTTGTTAGACCGCTGTAAACGTCTCTTATTTAAAATTTGTTCGTTTTATATCTGTCTTTTCCCTTTTACCTTCATCTTGGAATGTATTTTGTAGTCTGTTCTCCTTCTTCTTTTTCCTCTGTTTTTTTTTTTTTCAGTTTTTACTTTAGGGAGGAGATATGTACAACAACATAATAACTAAGAGTAAACCATCATTACTATCACTAAAATCTTTCTATAGATCATTACGTATTAGACCAAGGTTACTACCTTTAACTGGCAAGAATCCGCAGATCCATTCAAATCATTCACTACAAATAATATCATCATATTCAAAAATGACAGGTACTAGTAAGGCTGATGTTACAGCAATTAAGAAAAACTTCCCCTTAAAAAAAGTTGAGTCAGCAGTCTCAGTGGTCAGTTTACACCGTCATCCATTCAAAGTCACTGTTATCGGTTCAGGTAACTGGGGTACTACTATTGCTAAAGTGGTTGCCGAAAACACAAAGTTACATCCACATCTATTTAAGGAAACGGTTGAAATGTGGGTTTTTGATGAAAAGATTCCAAAATCTAAAGATAGTGAAGAATATGAAATGTTGACCGATATAATAAACACAAGACATCAAAATGTTAAGTATTTGCCAGATATTGATTTACCACATAATTTGCATGCTAATCCAGACTTACTTGATAGTATAAAAGATGCCGATATTTTGGTCTTTAATGTTCCACATCAATTTTTAGCTAAGATTGTCGAAAATTTGAAGGGACATGTCAGACCACATGTTCGTGCTATATCATGTTTGAAAGGTTTCGAAGTTGGTAGAAAGGGTGTCCAACTATTGTCTTCCTATATTACTGATGAATTGGGTATCCAATGTGGTGCTTTATCAGGTGCCAACTTAGCCCCTGAAGTGGCAAGAGAACACTGGTCTGAGACCACCGTTGCTTATCAATTACCAAAGGATTTCAGAGGTGAAGGATATGATGTTGACCATCGTATTTTGAAGATTTTATTCCATAGGCCGTACTTCCATGTTAATGTGATTGATGATGTGGCAGGTATTTCCATTGCGGGTGCTTTGAAGAATGTTGTTGCATTGGCATGTGGTTTTGTTGAAGGTCTGGGATGGGGGAACAATGCCGCCGCTGCTATTCAACGTGTCGGTCTTGGTGAAATCATCAAATTTGGTAGAACATTCTTTCCTGAGTGTAAAGTTGAAACATACTATCAAGAATCTGCAGGTGTTGCTGATTTGATCACGACATGTTCAGGTGGTAGAAACGTTAAAGTTGCCAAGCACATGGCTAAGACAGGTAAAGATGCATTTGAGAGTGAAAAGGAGCTTCTGAACGGTCAATCTGCACAAGGTGTTATTACTTGTAAGGAAGTTCATGAATGGTTAGACACTTGTGAAATGACACAAGAATTCCCATTATTTGAAGCTGTTTATCAAATTGTTTATAACAATGTTCCAATGAAGAACCTACCTGAAATGATTGAAGAATTAGATTCTTTTGTTACTGAAGACGATTAACAAGAAAACTGAATAAATGAATAAAAAGACAGGGAAATACAGGATAAGAGAAAATATTCAATGAAGAAATGATATGCCCATTTTTCTGCAAAAAAAAACAAAAAAATTAGAAAATAGAAATAAAAAAATACGAAAAAAAGAAGTCTAGTGAAATGTATAATAACTATAAGAGTTCACATATATTTTTACGATATAATACCAAAGAGGTCATATATATATATATATATATATATATGTGTGTGTATATGTATGTATACACATGTATATTTAGATCTATTTGATAATGAACAAAATTGCCAGTAGGTTTACCAGAATACTACTGTATGGATGATGGTAGCGATACAAAGGGGTTGGGTTGTGTGTTTTGACTTTATTTTATCTTATTCTATATTTATTTAGGCTCTGAAATTTTAAGTGCGTCTTTTAGAAGATCTACTAAAAGGAGCATTTTTGAAAATGGGACCAGGGTTTGTAGAAAGGAAAGAAAAGAAGGAATGAATGAAAGATAGAGAAATAAAAATTTCGTTAGGTCACCTCCACCTGTAGAAAATTGAATAATGAAATTACTCATACTTTTCTAATCTCTTTAACGTTTTTCTGTTTTCTGTTTTTGTTTTTTCTTCCATTCTTTAACTTATTGCCACATGCGAAATTTTGTTGTTATTAAATAATATGTAAAAAAAAAAAAAAATTTTCCAATTGGAACCAATAATTGGGATCATTGACACCCAGACACCGCACGTTGTAAAACAAAGAGAAAAACAAAGGCAACAACAAAAACAAAAGAAATAGACACGAATTTCTCCTCCCCTCCCCTTCTGTTATCGCGCAGGTATAAGTCCTATTTCTTTACATCCAGACACCAGACAAAAATGCTGACTCACACATGCATGCACCGCTCCCAGTTTCACTTAACGGCACAAATTAGTCAGTGATCTCGCTATCTTTGTCACTTAACGGTTCACTCTGGTTATCTTTTTTTTTCTCACATATAAAAGGCGATCGTTTGTTCCTTCCATTAGAGAAAAACTTTTTCTCCTCTTTTTTGCCTCGAATGCTTTCTTTTTCGTCTCTTCTGATCTTTTACTCTTTGAAGGATTCTCTCCCCATTCCACAGATCCACGACTCAATTAAGGGAGATATTAGCAATCACTAATAGTAATTGTTGGTTATTTTATAGTTAGTGATTTTATTTACTTACTATCATTTATACTCAGAATTAAACTGTTTATTTTATTATAATACATTTTTAGAGCTATTTGATAAAGAAACAAAAAAAAAAGAAAAAATTTCTATTCAAAGATGTCTAAGGGTAAAGTTTGTTTAGCTTATTCTGGTGGTCTTGACACCTCCGTTATTTTAGCTTGGTTATTAGATCAAGGTTATGAAGTTGTCGCTTTTATGGCAAATGTCGGTCAAGAAGAAGATTTTGAAGCTGCTAGAGAAAAGGCATTAAAGATTGGTGCTACCAAATTCGTCTGTGTTGATTGCCGTGAAGAATTCGTTAAGGATATTTTATTCCCAGCTGTTCAAGTGAACGCTATTTATGAAGATGTTTACCTATTGGGTACTTCTTTAGCTAGACCAGTCATTGCTAAGGCTCAAATCGATGTTGCTGAACAAGAAGGTTGTTTTGCTGTCGCTCATGGTTGTACTGGTAAGGGTAATGATCAAATCAGATTTGAATTGTCCTTCTACGCTTTGAAACCAGATGTCAAAGTTATTGCCCCATGGAGACTACCTGAATTCTTTGAGAGATTTGCTGGTAGAGCTGATTTGATTAATTACGCCGCTGAAAAGGGTATCCCAGTCACTCAAACCAAGGCTAAACCATGGTCTACTGATGAAAACCAAGCACACATCTCTTACGAAGCTGGTATCTTAGAAGATCCTAACACCACACCACCAAAGGATATGTGGAAATTAATTGTGGATCCATTGGATGCACCAGATCAACCACAAGATTTAACTATTGATTTCCAAAAGGGTCTTCCAGTTAAAGTACAATTTAAAGATAATGCCACTGGCAAGGATGTGGTGGCCACTTCTCCATTGGATATCTTCTTAACTGTCTCAAATGTTGCTAGAGCCAATGGTGTTGGTAGAATCGATATTGTGGAAAACCGTTATATTAACTTAAAGTCTAGAGGTTGTTACGAACAAGCTCCATTAACTGTCTTAAGAAAGGCACACGTAGACTTAGAAGGTCTTGTTCTAGATAAAGAAGTCCGTGCATTAAGAGATCAATTCGTTACTCCTTCCTATTCTAGACTTTTATACAATGGTTCTTACTTCACCCCAGAATGTGAATATATTAGATCCATGATTCAACCATCTCAAAATACCGTCAACGGTACCGTTAGAGTTAGGCTATATAAGGGTAACGTCATTATCTTAGGTAGATACTCTGAAACTGAAAACTTGTACGATGCCACTGAATCTTCCATGGATGAATTAACTGGTTTCATGCCAACTGATACTACTGGTTTCATTGCTATCCAAGCAATCAGAATTAAGAAATACGGTCAAGCTAAGAGAGACAAGGGTGAAAAATTAACTTTGTAAATGTAATAATAATGATAAATAGTAATAATAGTAAATAACAACAACAATAATAATAATAATAATAATAATAATAATAATTATATGCATGGTTTATTTCCTATTTGTCACATATGTATAGATACATCTAGGATGATATAATGATTCGTACTCTTTTATTTGTATTTCTGTGATTAATATCAGAAATTTTTTGAATTTTGTTGATGTTGTCATCATATGATGGTTTTTTCTTTTTTTTATCTGCTTTTTTATTTAGTAGTTTTTTATGACAGTTAATTTTATCTAACTTAGCTCAAGTATATTTCGTCAAATTCTGAGAGTTATCTTCTGTATTGTTCTTATTATTATTCACAAAGAAAAAAAAATAAAAAGGTCCGTATATATATGCAACAAAGTAATGTCTCTTACGTAAATCTGGTTGAAAAATGGTTACTCATTTTCTAATGTAACTTATTTATCTATATATCTCCTTTTTTATTGTTAATATGATTATTAGATATGATTAAAGGTGTTATTTGTTTTGCAAGTTGTTACATTTTTTAAGATTGTACCTCTGTTCCATCGAAGTCTTCACTGTGTTATAAGTAGAATCATCTTTGGACCTTCATCTATTCTAATCTCTTATCATTTGTTGATCGGGCATTGTTTTTATCAAATATATAAAAGATGATAGAAGATAGGAAAAATAACACGAAGGTACACAAAGAAAAAGTAAGAGGAAAAAGATGTGTATATATATTTAAATATATATACACATGTTCACAATAAGTAACTGGAGGCAGCAAAATAATTTAAAATATTGTTTTTAAGTCTGGTTAAATTAGAACTTTTCTATTTGTATAATAATATATATATTATTTAAGTCTATTTGACATTAAGACTAGTGATATTAACTATCAAAAGAACGGATATATCCAAGAATCGAAAAAAAATAAGGGAAAGGAGAGATGTCTAAGTACGTAGCAGACCATGAGGCCCCCTTAACTATGTTATCGGTTAAGGAGTATTTCCCTCAATTAACAGAAAAGGAACAGAAATATGCTCATTATATGTCAAAGGCTTCTCATGCAGGAACAAGAGTTGTATTAAGGCAAGTTTCTCATGAAAGTGAAGCCATATTTGACTTACTTCTTTCTATTCATAAGGGACTTAAGGGTAAATATCCAACTGATATTGAACAAGTTGATTTATACCTAGATTATGTCTCCCAATTTCTGGGCAATTTAGGGAACTATAAATCATTTGGTGATTCTAAATTTATCCCTGGTTGTTCACAAGATACTTGGTTCAAGTTAATGGAAAGATGCCAAATAAATCCCTCTGATAAAGTTACAGCGTTAAACTGTCCATATTCTACTATACATGACTTAGTGGTTAAGGGTATTTACTATGTTGATGATCAAGTTTCTATGTTAGGTTTCCCAGCTGATGGTTATGTTTCTTCATATTATTTGGGTGATCCTATATCTCTAGATGATATGAAATTACTGAAAAATGAAATATTTGCATCCCTATCTATCTTACCAGAGAATACTAGAATTAAGAAAGATTTGCAAAATTCTCAATTTGAAATTCTTATTGCATCAGTCAATTTGAACAATGCAATTCCTCATGAATATCCCTCAGAAGATATTAAATTATCTAATGGCTTTACTGTTAAATTTAAATTTGGTGATCATTCTACAGAATTAGCCCTAGTTGTTAAATATTTGAAGTTGGCGCGTGAAAATGCCGCTAACGACATTCAATATAAGATGTTAACTGAATATATCAATCATTTCCAAACTGGATCTTCTAAAGCTCATAAAGAATCACAAAAGTTATGGGTTAAAGATCTATCTCCAACTGTGGAGACTAATATTGGCTTTATTGAAACTTATAGAGAGCCATCAGGCATTATTGGTGAATATGAATCTTTAGTGTCTATTCAAAATAAGTTACGTACTGCAAAATTTGCTACAATGGTTTCCAATGCAGAAAATTTTATATCTTTATTACCTTGGAGTCAAGATTATGAGAAACCAAAATTTAATCCACCTGATTTCACTTCTTTAGAAGTTTTAACTTTCACAGGTTCAGGTATTCCAGCAGGTATCAACATTCCAAATTATGATGATGTTCGTTTAACTATTGGGTTTAAAAATGTCTCCTTAGGTAATATTTTGAGTGCGTCAACAAAAGCATCTAAAAAATTTCCACCAAGTTTTATTACTGAAGAAGATAGGCTTATTTTTGATAAATATCAAGGTGAATCCTTTGAAGTTCAAGTTGGAATCCATGAATTATTGGGACATGGCTCTGGTAAATTATTGATGGAAGTGGAACCGGGTAAATTCAATTTTGATATTAAAAATCCTCCATTAGGATTGGATGGGAAACTTGTATCTACATATTACAAAGTAGGTGAAACTTGGGGGTCCAGATTTGGTTCTCTAGCTGGTGCATTTGAGGAAACAAGAGCTGAAGTTGTCGCTATGTATTTAATTACAAACAGAGAATTATTAGAAATATTTGGCTTCAAGACTCGTGAAGAACAAGATAATGTTATTTACGCTGGTTACTTGCAAATGGCAAGAGCTGGTTTATTGGCTTTGGAATATTGGGATCCAAAGACGGGCAAATGGGGTCAACCACATATGCAAGCTAGATTTTCTATTATGAAGACATTCTTGAACCACTGTTCTGATAACAATTTCTTAACTTTAGAAAAGGATACAAAGGGCGAATTGTACATCAAATTAAGAAAGGATTTGATTGAAACTGCTGGTTATGAGTGTGTTAAAGATTATTTGCACCATTTACATGTTTATAAATGTTCAGCTGACGTTGAAAGAGGTACTCAATATTATGTAGATCGATCTACTGTCACCCCAGAGTTAGCTCAGTATAGAGATTTGGTTATTTCAAAGAGATTACCTAGAAGACAATTTATTCAAGCAAACACCATCTTAGATGGCGATAAAGTTGAATTGAAGGAATACGAAGAAACACCATTAGGTATGATAGAATCCTTTATTGAAAGAGAATGTTGAATTAATTGTACTACCAAGACACAAGCCAATTTTGTTTCATCCTAATATTATGTATGGATTTTTAGTATACATATTAAATTATGTATTTTACATAATTCTTGCATCTAGGTATTGAAGGACAAAATTTTTTTTTACTCCTATGTGATTTATAGTCTTGAAAGTTTTTGGATTCATATTGTTTTAAGCCATTCATTTTGCCATGGAATAGGTTTGTAAGACAAAAATTGATTTTGTGGAATGGACTTTGGTGGTTTAATTTATTCCTTGAAATCAGCCTTTTCAAGATTATTTTGGGATGGAAAAGTACCAAAATAACATGGATGATCAGTATCTAATATTTTGGATTATATACTAGCTGATTTAAGGAGTGCTTTAGGGCACTTATTCGGTCAAATGACTTTAAAACGTAACTCTAGAACGTATTTTTTATTTTTATTTATAGTTTCATGTAACATCATTATTCTTTTTTGCAAAATAGGATGAAGTTCCAATTGAATAACTTCTCTTCTTGGTTTCAGAAAGAATATAGAAAATTGGGGAAAATGTGAATTTTTTAAAATTACTACGATTGATCTGTTTATAAAAAAAACTATCATCAGAGAAGCAATATCGTAACAAGGCGGATTAAAAACTCAAATACACAATACTTCTGTAGATTTAGCCATATTTATATAGCTTAGTTACTTCGATAGGAGGCTCCAAAAAAAATAATAGTCTTGCGTATAATATTGCTGTTTCTATTTCTTACAATGAATTTGACTTTTCTACACGCATGTTATGTTTTGAATTTAAGAAAGCTGCAAGAAGGACTTTGGACAAGACTTTAGAAGTTCTAGAATAACAATTTTTATTAACTAGAACTCGTCTGTATAAGAGGCATAAAAGGTTAAATCATTTAATATTACTATGTTACTGAGAAACTGTAAACTGTTAGAAATATAAAAAGTCTAAAAGGTTAACATATTTAAATTATTTTTGATTGTAGGTGGATTATGACAATATATTTATAGGAAATTTCTTTCTTGAAGCTGTTAAGTGGGATAAAAGAATATGTGATAAAGAAGAAGTAGTAGCATATATCAATTTTGTGCATAATATGATTCAAAGGAATATTTAAAGTAATACTGCCTCGTAAGATATGATTTAACTTTATCATTGGTTAAGTAATCAAAAATATTCTGAACAATTCTAAATTAGATTACTACATGTTAATTAATACTATATGCTGCAAATATATCAAGTTGTTTTTATTTATTTATTCTTTTTTTTTTGGACACTTCGCCTTTTTTGTGTAAAAGCTTTGGGATTTCTTGCACATGTATGATATTGGATATTTTGACAGCTTCGTTTAAAATCACCTAGCTGTCTATTACCTTTTTAGGTTGCCTTTAATTGTCTATATTTCTTTTTCAGATGATTAATAATAGATAAACACAATAAAAAGTCCTCGAGATTTCACTTGCGTGATTGCTTTTTTTCTTTTTTTGGTACTTTTTTTTCTGCAGCTTACTTAATAAAAAAAATGCTCGAGGAAATGTGTACCTGTTTAACAAAACTTTTGGGTTAAAAATAAGAATATATTAAGTAAAGGCAAGGCAATTTAGTAAGCAGGGAAAACATTGATACAATAATCTTGCTTTGTTTTTTTAACATAGATAGATACTACTGTTTTCTGTTTAACATATTGCAAGTTTATTTTTTTTGACACGATTAAAGTAGCTACACTGGAGGATATAATAGCAGTTTATATCGCGTCCATCATATTGTTTTTTTTATTTTGAATTCTCATTGTTTAAAGATCTATTTATGATGACCGCATCAAGTGAAACCTTTAAGCTATTTGTTTTAAGACATGGACAAAGTGAATTAAACCATGAGAATATATTTTGTGGGTGGATTGATGCTCATTTAACAGAAAAGGGAAAAAATCAAGCAAAAAATACGGCTAAATTGATTAGGGATTATTGTGATACCAATAATATCAAATTGCCAGAGATTGGGTACACTTCACGTTTAATAAGAACACAAGAAACTATGGAAGTCATATTACAAAGTCTAGGCAAGACTGGAAAATTTGAGATTATTAGTGCTGTGGCTGATGATTTACAGAACGTGAGTTTTCCTACCATTAGTTCTCAAGAGCAAGAAAATGGTGTTATTCAAGTATTACAGAGTTGGAGATTGAATGAACGTCATTATGGGTCATGGCAGGGTCAAAGAAAACCAAAAATTTTAGAGCAATATGGGGACGAACAATATATGTATATTAGAAGAGATTATAATGGTAAACCACCAAAAGTGGATTTAAATTTGGAGATGATCCAAGAGAATAATGAAAAGGGAGCATTGACTGGTTATGAATTCAAGGAGCCAAATAGACATCAAAAATATCATGAAGAAGAAGCTAAAGGTGAGGTCTTACCTTCTAGCGAATCTTTATCTGAAGTGGTGAAAAGAATGAAACCATTTTTGGAAAATATTATTTTAAGGTTTGGTAAAGAACAAGATCAAGATTCATGTTTGATTGTAGCTCATGGAAGTTCTGTTAGATCTATCTTAAAAGTCTTGGAGAATATTTCAGATTCAGCTATTAAAGATATTGATATTCCAAATGGTATCCCATTGGTTATTGAATTGAATAAGAGTGATTTTGGGTTAGTTAGAAGCTTTTATCTAGATCCAGAATCAGCAAAAATCAATGCAGCTAAAGTTCGTAACGAAGGTTTTGAAAAGAGTCCATAAGGCTTATGTCAGTTTCCTTTTGTTACCGAATGATTTATTTTTTTTATTTTATAGAATACTGATGACTTTATTGAGAATATTTAATGACTTTTTTTTAAAAAAAAATGTTTTTTTTTGTTATTGCAACATATTTATATATTTTTGTATGATGATAGGTTGAAATAACATATATAGTAATATAATAATGACAGAAAGAAAACAAAGAATCAATAGAGAATGATATGTATGGTGATAAACTTGTTTCTTATCAACTTAAATAGTTTATAGGCCAGAAATTCTCTTTTTATTTATAAAACAGCTATTTAAGAAGTCTTTCAGACATCTTATTATTTACTGATGAAATAAAAAAAAGTGATAATAATATTAACAAAATTAGCAAAAGAATGTATAGCCTTAAAGTATTTTATTAATTGTTCTGTGGCGGCATAGGTAACTTTTGAACAGTTGCGGGTTACTTTTTAATAAAGTTTCCTTTTTTGACAAAGGACAAAGCTTTAGTCAACATTGAATTTGGATCTCCATATTCATTAAGAAAGGATGTTTTTTTATTACTTTTGTTGTATGTTTTATTGGAGTTCCATTCAGAATTACTGGAGTCAATTTCTGTTTCCCATTTGGAAAAGTTAATTGGTGATGGTACTGTTTTTTGAGAATAGTGATATTCATCTGAGGGGAGAATGAAGGAGTTACGTCTAGGAGAAGATGTTAAACTCTCAGCTGGTCGTAAATCAACATTTTTAAAATACTTTTTGATAGGAGAAGAGGTCTGTAATGTAGATATTAATTGAGAATCATTTGGCGATATTGTTTTTAAACAGTTGCAATCTTGGAGATTTAAGTCACCAACAAAGCTGACTTCTAAGAAATCTGACTCCATTATTGGTATGGTTTTTTTGAACAATAACAGTTTATTTTATATTATTATAAGAGTGTGAATAGTTATGTCCATTAGTTTTCATACAAATTACAAATATTGTTTATTAAAATGAAGTAATTCTTCAGAATTTTATTTTAAAAAACAGAAAATTCCAAGAAAGCAGCTACAATTTCTTTTTTTAAAAGAGGGATATTAGATTAATTCATCTATATGGCAACAAAACATATAAAATAATACCCTTTTCAAAAATAAATTGATAACTTCACGAATTCAGACTATAATATTCTTGAATTGTATACTCGTTAAACATTAATTCAGATACACACAAATATATAAACATATCTATCATTTCTATATAATTGTTATTAGAATTTAATTTTTTTATCTTATTTTATCATGCTAATTTATTTCCTTTCAAATTTCAATGCTGCATCCCAAAATTTGGTTTCAAGTTCACATACTTGTGAATAAATAGTTATTAAAATTTCGATATCTTGTGGTGGGTAAGTGGAAATTATACGATTCATTATAATTTTACCATCTGCCATTGCATTGTGGTAAAGTTCAGACAAATATACATCTAGCCAAGCTTGGTAGACTGGGTCGGTGGTAGTAATGCTGTCCCTAACAAGAATAGCCGCTTCACCGTAACCCATTAAACACGGAGTTAACGATGTTAATAATTCCGCCCAGTTTCCTCTCTTAGAAACATCAGTAAAATATCTTGAATAATTTTTTAAAGCAGTACCCCTTTTAATATTATCGAAATGAGAATCCTCTTCAATGCCAAAGCTTTCTCTTAATCTTTGTTTATGATGTTCCAATTCTTTTCTAACACCTCCAACTATAGCCAATTCTTTTTCCATATCATCCAAAGTTGGTGCTTTAGAAGCTGCAATACAATGGACCCTACCATAATCAACCAAATATGCATAATCTTGTTCTACAAAGAACTGGAATTTGTAACGTTCTAAAGAACCGTCTGCTACTTTTTTAACAAAATCATGCTTAATATACGATTCCCAGTATGGTTTAACCCTTGGATGGTTATGCAAATAATCAATAAAATCTTTCTTAATAACTGGTAATTCTTTATATATTGGTAATTTTTCAATATCACAATGATTATTTAATTCATTAATTTCATGACCACCGAAACATTCATCGTCAACCATTCTTTCTAATGGGATATTAATTGCGTAGAGATGATTAATTGGGCCATTCTCTTTAACCGTAGGTTGAGTTTGATCACAGCCAATCGTTACAGCATTTTGTACATATTCAATACCCCCATAGATAGCTTGAGGTAAAGTATAACCATGAGCCAAATTGGAGGCAATAGCTGAAGCTAAAGTACAACCAGTACCATGAGTGTGAGTAGTCGCAGAGTGACTACCTTTATATACAATAAATCTTTTTTCTTTACCAAGTAACAAAACATCAGTGATATATTCTTTACCAATACCTTTCCATGGAATATGACCACCTTTGACAAGAACATTAGTACTCTTGCATGCTTTTTGAACATCTTTGGCCAATTGTAAAACATCTTCTAAATGCTTGATTTCTCTTTTTTCACCAATCAACTTAAAACATTCCGGGATATTTGGAGTTAAAACATCGGCTAAGGGAGACAATTTTTCTTTAATAAGCTTAACCAAATTTTCATCAGCTAAGGGGGCACCTGAGGTAGCCACTAATACAGGATCAACCACCAATTTTGGTCTATTTATGGAACCTAATTGATTCAATTTCTCAGATAATATGTTAATAGCATCTTCAGTTAACATACCTGTCTTAATAACATCACATTTCATATCTGCTAAATTAACATCCAATACTCGAGCAATAAATTCCCTTGGAATTAAATGGATACCATAGACAGAGACTGGGGTTTGTGCCGTTAAAGCGGTAGTACACGTCATAGCATAACATCTGTGAGCGGTAATGGTCTTGATATCAGCTTCAATACCTGCACCACCGCTAGAATCAGAACCAGCAATTGTCATAACAACAGGTAAAGTTTCTTGGTGGGATAAGGATAGATATGGTGGCGGAGCATTAATAGTCACTGAAATATAAGAGGAGGGCATGATAGAAATATAGATACCTAGGTCCAATTTTGTACTAATATGTATGTTTAAAATGAATTCACTTATTAAATTATTCTTTTATTAATAGATATCTAAATCTAAACCTTTTAAACAAGTGCTCAACTATAACTCAATTATGTGCAGAAAAGAGGTATGTGTATATAGTAATATAATTCACAGGTCGATCTGCTAAGATATGATAAAAAATGACTTATTTGATTTGATCTCTCTTCCCCTATTTTTCGGAATTCTGCCAGATCAAATGAAAACTTCAAATGTCCTCGAAAGAAAATATGCTCGAAAAAAATAGGCACACAAAAAGAAAAAATGCGGAATTGGAAACCGCAGAGGATGAAAATTTATCTTTCCACCGGTCTATTTCCCTTTAAATATATATTATTCCGACAGAGGAAAAAAGAGAAAGAAACCTACAGATCAAAAAAAAAAGAAAAGGTGATCATGACAAGTTCTTACAGTTTCCCACAAAAAATTAATTGTCTACTTATTATGTCAAAAGAAAAAAACGAGACAAAAAAACTAGCTTATTTTATGACGTTAAAAGTAATCAAATTCGCAATCAACATCCATGTAATCAAATTACTTTATACTTGATGCATATAAATGCAATTATTTGAAAATAACAAATAAACAAACAAATAAACCAAATCGAATAATGTCTCAAACTTTTATGCCATGTTACATACCCTCACTACGAACACATAAATATAACAATAACTATATCTCCAATGTGTGTTAAAAACTGTTCATCATACTACATAGAATACACCATAATCATATATGTAGCTAAGTAAAATTGAATCAGAACGAAGGTTTTAAATTTTCTTATTTTATTATTCTATTTCTCCCATCTCTCTATTCCATCCATTCCAAACGCCAAACTAAAAGATATTATAGGAGTCTTCCCAGTTATGTTCTTTTCTTAAATTCCAATAGTCGCCTTTAAACTTCCATATCCTATCTTGGGTAATAGGATCCTTTTCTAATGTAAAGTATCTAGGATGGTACTTCTCTTTATTCTTTTCTCTTTCTCTTCTTACAGCCCTTTGTTTTTCTTCCACTCTATGTTTCTCTGTCGCAGCTTCGTCATATAATCCATCCTCCATGGCTCTTTGATCAGGTCTTAATCTACTATCTGTGGGTGCAACCCACTCAAGTAATTTAGGTTGAGGATCATTTAAAGTTATAGCAAATGATGTTAAATTAAAAGGAACCTTTTCCAATCTTTTGTGGACTTTCCAAATTAAAAATCGTGAACCATCATATTTAGGATCATCCAATTGGGCCTCATAATTACCACCTTTAACATCAATATCAATATTATTATTCATGCTATTACTATTATTATCTTCATTATTCTTGCTATCCTTATATTCTCCACTGCCTTCATTGCCATCATCTTTGGCAAAAACTTTCTTAGCAAACAATGCACTGTTCCAACGACCACCAAATGTCCAACACTTAACACCATCCTTATTATAAACATCCCCACGAACTTCATATGCACTGGTAGATGTCCAACCCCTTGCCTTATATACCATTATACAGTAATCACCTGTAGTCCTATTTTCAATTTTTACTTCCCCTGAATTATCAATCTCAGGTTTACCAACAAGAATACCAATAATTGTGTTTAATGGTTTCATCCATGTATAGGTTTCTTCACTTACATTCGCATCATTATCTGGACGAATATTAACATACCAACGACCCAAATGTTTGATTGTAAATGCACGACCATTAAATTTTGAATCCACATTAGATTCACCATAGTAATCCCATTTTGATGATTCTGCCCAAGATGCAGAAATTGGTGGATGATGTGATACTTGTTCTGTGAAAAACCTGAAATCCTTTTCCTTATCTGCATACTCGAATGTTTCACCTAGAAGTGGATTAAACGGTTTGGCAATTCTTCCAATTGTAGATGAATATGGTGATACCGAAAATGCAGCAACATATAACATTCTTAATGTAGAATCAGAAAATCTTGATGCATATTGTAAAAGATCAGAATACTCGATATCTTCCGCCAATCTTTGTAACATAGAAGATGGCTCATTCAAGCTTACCGGTAGAGTCATTCTTGTTACATCTTTACCAACCATAGATTTCAAAATACTCCATAAACTGACCTTAGGTCTGTCATCACTATCAAGTTTTAATCTACTTCTATGACCATCCTCATAACCCAAAAAGGTACCTTCATTCTCTAACATCTCATATTTCTTCTTTTGTACAGTAGTTACACATTTTAATGTATCACTTTTAGATAATGAATCCTTATCATCAATAGTCTCCATTATAGAAATAGTCTTTTCAACAGTATTTCTATCAGTATCTTTGAGTTCATAAAAAGTCTCTTTTTTAACTTTTCTATCTTTATCATATTTTTCTGGACCCAATCCATGATTAGTGTTAGAGTCGTCTTGAATGTCAATCTCTTCAGCATCAAAGAATTCATCAATATCTGATTCGTCGGAATCCATATTACCCTCAACTGTTGTAATAGCTTCCGCAATCTGTTGAAGTGTATCACGATTATCTTCATTAAGTTTAGCAATCTCTACATTGTTATTGTTTGCAACTTCCTTTAATGAGTTTTGGGTAACATCCTCTAAAAGTTTTTTTAATTGTTTTCTTTCTTTAGTCAAATTGCTTAATTTGGTATCTTTTTCAATCAACTCAAGTTCTAATTCCTTCATAGATTGAATCCAAACATTGTTTAAATCTCTTTGTTTAGATAACATAGAGATAAGTTTTCGATCCCTTTGTTGGGTTAATTCATTAAACTTTATAAAGTTAGTATTCATAGCTATTAGAGTCTTTTCTACAGTAGTCCATATATCATTACTTGGATTAATATTTTGATTAGATTTGATTGATTTATCAGACAATAGCTCATTCAATTCTGTAAAATCTAAAGTAATAGATCTTTGTAACATATGCAATTTATGAGAGAAGGGACCATATGTGATTTGTAAATCTTCCTCGTTCGTGCCGTTTATTATATCAAACATCTCACTATGTTCCAGTTCACTATCCGAATCATCAGAATCATCAGAGATATTATCTCCAATTTGGTCGCTGGTAGAAATTATTTCGGTTTTATTAATTTTATCTGTCCCACCATTATCATTATCAGCATAACTATTATGAATTGTTGAAATAGTACTTGTACTACTGGAGACTGGTTTTGTGTTAGCCTGCTTCTCACTTAAATACCTGTGTGAAGACTTAACCGAGATTGCATCATCGATCAATTTGTCATCACCATTATTATTCATATTGTTATCTACAACATTATCAATCATTGATAAGCTTGCGTGCAACTGAGATGGACTAGCCATTACAGGTAACAACCCTTTGTTTTTATCCTTAGCGTATCTAATAGCACCTTGAATGGCCCAAACCCATCTATTAGTCTCAATGGGATGGTTCCCCTTTAAATGCCAAATAATGGAAGAGGGACTATTACGATCCCCACTAATGATTTCAAATTTCAATCTTTCAGAAGAATCCAGATGAAGAGAACAATTGGACACACTTAAAGAACCACGGCATGCATTCTGGGTATCAGATTGATCAATAAAATAAGAAAGCCTGCCATCGTCACTTAAGATAAAATAACGTAGTTTATAACCTTGTGCAAAATTAGTCCATTTTTTCAAATAGCCTTTAAAAGTTGGTGGTGATGGTATCCTATTAAAACTTGGATCACTATTAATGACAATTTTATTCTCTGAATTTGAGGAAGTTGGGAAGTTGGCTACATTGATACCGGTTATATCAATTACAGATTGTTCCATAGCAGATTTTTCCAATAATTTCTTAAGTTCCATGTCAATAGCCAGCTTAGTAGTAGCAGTAGCTTTATTACTAATTGAATCTACAGTCCCACTAGAACCAGAAGGAATATCTACCTTCTTTAAAAGATCCAAAGGTAACCGTCCCTTTGCATCTCTTTTGAATGGGTCTGCTCCGTGCTCTAAAAGCCAACGACACATAATAACGTCCCTCTTTTTAACAAATTCATGTAACACGGTGTCTCCGGTCTGTGGGTCCATGCCATTAATATCTAAAAGATTAAAATTTCTTGGCTTATTTAAAATTGATTCAAGATGTTGAAAATCCCTATTATTAAAAGCTGTTCTAAATTCACTAGCAATCTCTGCAATATAATTTGATCTCTTAATCTGCATTAATTGAGCCACATTTAAATCTTTACACATATCTACAGGTTGCAAATTCAAATGATTAATAATAGTATCGTTAATATCTGGCAAATCCATTAAATAAGACACTACGTCTGCTCTAGATTGAAATGCTGCCATATGTAAAGGTGTATTACCAGCATTATCCTTCTCATTAATATCGATAAAGTCAAAATTAAAATTCAACTTATCAAATTGATCCTTTTGATTAATAATATCTTTAATTAGTTGCAGTGGTGCTACCTGCACTGCATAATGCAATATTAAACGTGCTACTTCTTTAACTGTTGGATTGTCTCTTGGAACAAATTGAGTGTCTAATAATTGGTAAAGATCATTAAAAGATCCCTTTCTTAAAACATTTAATAATTTCAATTTTAACAAAGGCTTACTAATTGTAGATTCCTGTTCAGTAGAAATATCCATTGGAGAGTCTAATTTCTGTGACATTATTAACAAATTAATACATATACAATGAACACACAAACAGACTATATAAATAACAATATACTTTTCTTCTTCCACCAACCAGTAGTATTATTCTTTATTAATTCTTCAATGACAATCCTTCATAAACTGTGGAACAAACCTAATCTAACAAACCATTCTATGCATGTAACAATACCTTTACAGGTAAAATAGTATTTTAAATGTTAATATGTATTAACACTTTATAGAATCCAAATTTTTCATTTCTTTTAATAGTTGCCTCAATATTTTTTCAATATTTCTTTCCTTCACAAACAAAAAAATTAAATATATCTAAAAATAGTATGGTAATCTCTTACACAAAGATATGATGAAGTATCAGAGCAGCAGTACACAATCACTACATTATAATACAATCTGTATTGCTAATAGTAATCAAACTTCTTAAAGATAAACTCAACCCTGTTTACTACGTTACATTTTATATCTATAACCTATCTAAAGAATAGAAAAGTGAAGCGAATACTATTTCACATATACAGGAGTAGAAGAGCATTAAAAAAAAAGGAAAGAAAAAGAAAGAATTAGTAACATAGGGATTATAATTTATAGTTGATGGAGGTAGTATAATTAATTATATTTATACTTAAGAAATAATGGAAGAATTTGAACCAGGAAATAACTCATGTGTCACTCCGTCACAGGTTCGTCAAAAATTTCATCATGACAATAAAAAAAGATCAAATAACGATAAAGACAAGCCCAGTTCTAAATCATCTGCACAATATCAACTCAAACAAGTCATTGGGAAAGGTTCATATGGAATTGTATATAAAGCGGAAAACAAAACGACAGGTCAAATAGTAGCTATCAAAGAGATTAATTATGATAACGATGATGATTTAAAAGAAATTATGATTGAAATAAATTTACTTAAAAACCTGAACCATATAAATATTGTAAAGTATCATGGTTTCATTCAAAAAATGTCAAATCTTTATATTATCCTAGAGTACGCAGCAAAGGGTTCCTTGAAGACTCTAATGGCAAATCGCCCAGAGAAATGTTTATCAGAAGCAGAAACAAAAATATATATACGTCAAACATTAAATGGATTGGTGTATTTACATGATAAAGGAGTAATTCACAGAGACATTAAAGCCGCAAATTTACTTTTAGATGCAAACAATATTGTTAAATTAGCTGATTTTGGCGTATCCACCAAAGTGAACAATTCTGCAATGACTCTAGCTGGATCTTTAAATTGGATGGCACCAGAAATTATTACTAATAAAGGTGCTTCTACCATTAGTGATATTTGGTCTCTTGGTGCCACAGTAGTAGAACTATTGACAGGGAAACCTCCATATCATAATTTATTAGATATCAACATCTATTATGCGATGGAGAATAAAGATGAACAATATTACCCACCTGCATCTCTTTCAGATGAAAGTAAAGAATTTTTGAAGTCGTGTTTACAAAAAAATATGTTTGAAAGATCTACTGCTAAAGATTTATTGAATCATCCATGGATTAAGTCAAGTTTGAACAATGATGACAAGTTGGCTAAATATAAGGAAGATTTTGTGCAAGAAGAAACTAATTGGGATGCAGATTTTAAAGAGAAAGAAATTAATGACCTGTTCAATATTTTTAACAATTCTCCTAGAAAAATGTTAATTAATTCATCTCCATTGAAGTCATTATCTTTAAAAAAAAATAATGGGTATAATGAAAACCTTGATATGGACCATTCAAATCCTCAATTTAACAAAAGCCGTAGTAGATTATCTATAATAAAAGCAGATAATAAAAATCCCTATGAAAATTATCAGAACATCGATGAACGAGATAGCAACAATAATTACACCGCCGATATTGACGATTCTTTATTATACGATGGATACTATTATCTGAATGCAATACAGGAGGATAAAAATAATGTAGCTTTTAAAGATTTAACAGATGATAGAATCAATAATATCTTAACAGAATGTAATTTGGAAGATATAATCGTGACCTTTTTTGAATTATTACAAAGGGATAAACTATCTACAGATACAATTATAGGATTATCACGAATATTAGCTAATGATTCTATTATTAACAATTCTAAGTTAATTGACTCTATTTTAAGATTTGGAGGAGGTTCATTATTAACAAATAACAGTGAATTACTTCTACAATGGTACAATCATCAACATGACAGAGATCGATTTTTAAAGGTGTTAATAAAAAATGGAATAATGAATTTGCACAGAACTGATAACCTTAAATCCAATAACGGTCTTTATTTTGACTTAGTTTATAAGTATCTTGAATGTACGTCAATGAAATTTTGGTATACATGGTGTAATAAAAATATCGATCCAAATTTTTTGATTGAATCTTTATACACAAGTAATTTAAAAAGAATACAGTCTATTATATTGAAGTTAGCCTCATTTGACAATAATGCAAATAGAGGTGGTAATTTTTGGGTATATAAAAAAGTATTACCTTTAATTGTACAACATTCAGCGAGCAACAACTGTCAAATAACATATATTATTTTTAAAACAGTAACATATTTGTTACAGTGGTCTCCAACAAATTCTGTGTTACATGATTTAGCAACTCAAAGCAATATTACCAGAAAGAGTTCCACCTCATCAATGCCTGGGACTGTATCTATGACACCTATAATGAATTCACCAATAAAACCACAGAGGATCTTGAGTAATCAATATTTTAAACCACTTAACATCAACTATAATAATAACAGCAACAATATTAATATCAATGACAGACAAATTACAATGGAAGATTTAGAAACTCATTTGAAATTACCGAAGAACTTTACTAAATGGTTATTCAATTATCTTGATACCATTGAAAAGTTTCTAATTAATAATGATAGTGATAATATTCATGTGTGGAAATATTTTATTAAAGTTTGCTATATTTCATCAAAAATTGATAAGGATATCTTATATCAATTACTAGAATCCAAAAAATTTATAAAATTAATAACTTTTATTGTGAATAGATATGAAGACAGCTTAACACAAACTAGGGATACAGATTTGAAGGATTATAGATTTTCTAACAAAATGTTAAAGAAACAAGATCAAAGGAATTTAAAATCTATAATTCAAACAATAATATTATTATTGGTTGATATTTCCAGATTATCAAATAATAAGAATACGATAAAAATATATTATATTTATCAAATGGATAAAATAATTTTTAATATTGCCAACAATTATGAAGAATTTTTACCCTTATGTATTGAATATCTATTAAATGTTACTATAAGTGATATATTTGTTGATTATAGTAACAAAGAGCAAAATATTCTAATAAACACTCTTTCATCTGCATTTTATAGATTTGAAGCTGAGGATTCTACTTTCAATTCCATTATCAATAAATTTATTAATTTTTTCTCTTCAAGCAATGATAAAAAAAGTGCAATTTTTAAAAAGATCTCAGAACAGATTGTTTGCAATTCAGAATTTATTAATAGGATAAAATTGTTCTTTAAATTGTATGAAAATAGTTTACTTATCCAAATCGAATTATTGAAATTAATTAAACTCTTATTTACTAGCTACGATCAAAATAAAACTGTAATTGATCAAGTAGTATCATTTCTTCAAATTAATTGGAAAAAGGACGAGAATGGGACTTCTTCAAGTAGACAAGTAGGAAGGAATTCTATCTTAATCATCCAGCTATGTAAAGATATTGCTAGTATGTAGTGTTTAAATTAAAATATATAATGAATTTTATGAGAATGAAATAAAAAAAAAGTAAGGAAGGAAGTTCTTAAGCCAATCTATACATATAAAAATAGATATAAATCTGTATACCTTTGTATCTGTGTCTTTAGAAATAGTTATGTTGGATGGAGCATACAGTTTAAGTTTTTGTATACATCTTTTCCTAACTAGGAAAAACACTTAAAGACTAACAGATCATAAAAAGCATTTTCTCTTCGAAAAGAACTGATAATAGGAAACACATCAGAACGAACAAAAAAACAATATATAGGATTCACTTTTGCTTTTGACAAAAGAGGGTCGAACAGCGAATTAAAAATATTTAAACGATATTTAAAGCAAGGAAAGTTTATAGCTAACAAAAAAAAGACAAGGGAGAATCGAGTTATTTATCTATCTTTTTGAAATTGCTATTTTAAAAAGTAATTATGTATCATCGACCAGAGATCAACGGAGAATATGAAATATTGGAAGAAATTGGAAGAGGATCTTTTGGATCAGTTAGAAAAGTGATTCATATGCCTTCAAATACTGTTATGGTACGAAAAGAGATCAAATATGGACATATGAATCAAAAAGAAAGACATCAATTAATAGCAGAATGTAAAATTTTATCACAATTAAATCATGACAATATTGTCAAGTTTTATTCATGGGATTTTAATGACCAAAAACAAATCCTGTTTTTATATATGGAATATTGTTCACAAGGTGATTTACAGAAATTGATAAGTAGATATAAGAAAGAACATAAATATATCCCAGAACAAACCATATGGACTATTTTAGCACAGATTTTATTGGCTCTCTATAGATGCCATTATGGTGAAGATACACCACCATTATTAACTATTTATGACAGAATGAGAAAACCACAGAAACAAAGAAACACTAATATTGTGATACATAGAGACTTGAAGCCAGGAAATATTTTTTTAAGTGATGAAGATGATATTCAATTTAATGGAAATATGATGAACCAAGATGATAACTACAACAATGGATCCCCATACAATTATAACAGAGGAAGAAGCAATAGTAATGCAAGTGGAACTAGTAATGGCAATAACAGTAACGGAAGCAACAATTATAAAAAGAATGGGATTGGTATTGTTAAACTTGGAGATTTTGGACTTGCCAAATCGTTGGGAAGTAGTATTCAATTTGCTACCACATATGTGGGGACACCATATTACATGTCGCCTGAAGTGTTAATGGACCAACCCTATTCACCTTTGAGTGATATATGGTCATTAGGATGTGTAATCTATGAACTGTGTTCGTTACATCCACCGTTCCAAGCTAAAAGCTACACCGAATTACAAAATAAAATTAAAAATGGTAAATATGAAAGAGTTCCTGAGTATTATTCGGATGGGTTAATGTCAATAATTAAAAGTATGATTAAGGTTGATATGAGGGATAGAATGTCTACATTTGAATTATTACAAGATATTCAAATTCGTGCGTCCAGAAAGGCATTACAGTTAGAAATATTTGAAAGAGATTTATTGAATTATGAAAAAGAATTAGTCAATATTGAGAAAATATTAGAGAAACAAGCAGCTGACTATGAGAGAACAATGAATCAATTAAAAGAACAATTTGTACAAGCTGTGGAAGAAAGAGCTAGGGAAGTAGTCAATGGTAAAAAAATTGGAAAAGTACCTGAAACACTATATCATAATGAATATCATTATCATGAAGGTCTATCATCACGACCTGCATATCACTGGCAAACCAGATACAGATAATTCTGTGATTTATGCCAATCCGTACACACATACACATTCATATGCAATATACATTTATATATATACCACAAACATACCACTACCTATATACATAATATGACATTTTGTACACAGAACAGCATTGTTGAGAACTTCTTTCACTTGACAATCTGGTCATCCTCAACCTGGAAGTTACTGTTTGATCCGTTTATACTTATGTTACTGCAATGTACTAAATATAACCCACGGAATGAAACAGAAAAAGGAAAAAAAAAAGAAAAAAAATTCTTTAACTAAATGGCAATGCTTGAAACAAACGCGAACATTTTCAATGTTACGAAGCGAGTGGGTTGATCAAAAGAAACATGTAACTTGTGTACACTGTTATAAGATCACCGTCCAAGGAGAAATACTGAACTAGTATTTAAATCAGTGGGGTGGCTGTTAAGAATATCTATAAGAGGTTGGACAAATAAATACATAAACAAGCAAATAGATAAATAAATAGAAGAAAAAAGAAACTGTGCGTGTATGGCATGATCGAAGAAACTATTAGAAAACAGAGTACAATAGCAGCATTATCCAAAGCCAGCATATTACATGATCCAACTTTAGTTGAGGATTTATCTGAATTGAGAAGTCTACAGCGAATCATTAATGAGGAAGATGAGGAAAGCGTATCTGGGAGTGTGGTGATTACGAAACGAGCTCCTCCTACAAATGGAATGAATACAAATGTAACACACAGCAATAATGATAATGATGTTAGTAGTAAAAACAAAGTTAACACCAATATTGAAGAAATAGATTCAAAACAATCAAGAATAACAAGTTTTGCCTCATCTAATTATTCAAGTGATTCTATACAAACGAATATGAACCAGGACAATACTCAAGATCAAGAACATAAACAGCAACCAATATCATCAAACAAAATTGATTTATCTAATAAAGATAATATAGATTTTCTGAAATCAAAATTAGACAAACAAATGTCTACTATTAACAGCAGGCAAAAGGATGATCATTATCACAAAAACAGTATACTGGATAAAAAAGAGGTGAATGAGACAGTGCTAAAGAAAGAAAATGATGATGAAAATAGTGAAAATGATGGACATAGTGAAAATGATGAAAATGAAGATGCTGATGAGAACGACTACGACTTAAATATGGAATACTCAGATTCAGATTTTGAAGATAATCTAGAACAAAGAATGATGCATTTAGATATAGAAAGTGACGTTACACCTTTGAATTTAAAAGGAAGTACTACAACACCGTTACAGTCTGGATCGACCACACCAACTTATAAATATTCAGATGAAGAAAACAACAATAGTTTAAATGAAGTTACCACATCACAAAAAATAATCGAAGATCTAAACATAAATAATAAAAAATACAGAAAAGATCTTGATAAAGAAGCAAAAGAAGATAATGAGTCAAAAATAATAACAGACAATGATAACAGTAATGAAGAGGACGAGAATGATCAAGAGGAATCAGAGGAAGAAGAGGAAGAGGAAGGTGAGTTTGAAGATGAAGAAGAATATCAATCTTTACCACCACCACAAGAATTAGATCCAGACAAATTGTATGCATTATATGCATTTAATGGACCAGATCCATCGCATTGTCAATTAGAACAAGATGAACCATGCATACTCTTGAATGATGAAGATGCATATTGGTGGCTGATTAAGAGATGCAAAGATAATAACATTGGGTTTGCACCTGCAGAAATATTAGAAACTTTCCCGGAGAGATTAGCAAGACTAAATTGTTGGAAAAATGAAAATATGACATCATCAGCTATAAATTCATTACAATCACTTGATATGATAAATCAAACTGAGAAGGAACAACAGGAACAATTAGAGACAAAAAAGTCCTCAAATTTAAAACTGCCGTATAAATCTAATAAAAATGAAAAATCAGTGAGCTTCAGTAATATTGTAAGTTATGCAAATAGGTATTTTAATGAGACAAGTGAAAATGAGGATGATGATACAACTAAAAAAATTAATAATAATGACGATGACGATAGTAATGTCGATGATAACTACACCGATTCAAACGATAAAATTGCGTTAAAAATCATAGAGGATAAAAAAGTTAGTAGATATAGTCATATAGACGAATTCACAAATGAAGTTATATCATACAAAAAAAGAGATGATTTTGATGAAAATAATAGCGATATAGTAAGTGATGTGTCCTTTAGTACAGGCTATTCTCAACCACTTAATATTGTAAAAATAAGAGAATCTAAGTCGATTAAAAACATTCATGACGAAATAATTAACGAAAAACCAAAGGGAAACGAAACAGAGAATGAAAAATCGTCTAATATCCAAGGACTTGGTATTAAGGAACTTAACCTCGGTAAAAAGTTTGAAACAGCCGATCCTAAGCTAAATGGCATTAAAAATACTAGAGAAAACAATGATAATAACAATAATCTACATAAAACAAAAAAGGGCGAATTAGAAAAGCCTGATAGTAATTCAAAACAGTCAAATTCAAATACAAGTGATTTACATAAAATATTTGAGGCTCCTATTGTACCCTTTGGTGAAAATAATTCTAATAAAATGAAGGAATCCACATCAGACTATTCCATTTCAACGATAGGAGAATTTTCACCATCATCATCTGAATGGACAAATGATTCTCCCAATCTTAAAAATATTGATAATATAGACTCTAGTAATCTTGCCACTGAAGAAAAAGAGTATAATGATAAATCAGAATCCTCGCATATCCCATCAACAAAAACTGTTAGAGATATTTTAAAATTGGTCAAAGATGCAAACTTATCTCCGAAGAATGAGGTTAATGAATTAGAAAATACCTTGGAAGGTCAATCCGATGATGTTGGAATCGATGAAGACATGAATGATAATATTATCAATAATAATGGTGAAGTGAGCAATGAGTTCAAATTATCTGCCAACAAGATATCAGATAATACCAGTACTTTATCAACAGAAAGCAATACGGTATCATCTATAAACAACGAATTTGAAATATATATGGACAATAAAGAGTTACAAATGTCTACTACCAGTGTGGCCAGTTACAACTCGTTACATAAAAACCAAAAAAACAGTGATATGTCTAACGTGAGACAAATATCAGATAATAATTTGGCCGTTGACTACACAGAGGGGCAATATTCAACCACATCAACTATAGGATTCAAACATCCATTAGTTCAAGAAATGTATGACCCAATTTTAAATAGAATTGACATCCTTATGAATCAAATTGATGATATTATACGACGTTAGTACAAAGGATAAACGGAAAATAAAAAAATAATACAGGTTTTACAATTTCATCAAACAGTTAATTTGTAATATCCTTTTTCACTATGTTTTTTTTAACATACATACGTATATACGTATACATAATATTTACCTGCATTTTTTATTGCTCAAAAAAAAAGATATTTAGAGACTTTATTTTTACACTTATTTAGTTGAACGTTATTCAAAGAATGAATTTATTAAAAAATTGATGCTTTTTCAATTTTACCCATGTTTGTGATTGTTAAACCCAAAGGTTGACATACTTAGATATTACGAATTCTTAATAGTCCTGTATGATAGAGCAAAGTTAACAAAACTATACAATATCTTTTCAATTTCATTTAGGGTTTTAAAACCATTAAAATTTCTTTACCATTTCTTTCTTGTTGAAAGTGACTTCAAAATATTTTGAATCTGTTTCAGAAGAGATCAAAAAAAAAAAAAAGAGAAAAGAAAATATAATGAAATTAGAATGAAATAATAAGTATAAATTTATATATAGCATTATATATCACAGAAGACTAGACAGATATTCGAGATATATCCAAATCGATAATACCAGATATAATCTACATGTTATTTAATACATATTGATTTGGCAAGGTTAAATTAAAGACTTTTAAAATCACACGTAAACTAGATAAAAATCGAACAACGACAAAGACGACTCTAATTACGACAAAAAAATATAACAAATGGCAACAAATTGGATCCCCGATGAAGCATCTTTATCTCAACTTGTTTTGTTGCTAAGAGATAGTATGTCTCCTGTGCAACATGATCGTGAGACTGCTATGAATGCCCTAAAGACTTTTCAATCACAACCCGAATTCTTAAATTATCTATGTTATATTTTGATTGAGGGTGCATCCAATCCTAATATTGCTACCCAATTCCAACCACACGAATTGTCTGCTTTACGTGGAACAGCTGGGCTTTTACTGAAAAATACAATGCTTCAAAATAAACATGGCATTTTAAAACATGATATTCAATATGTTAAGAATAACATCATCCATGCCTTATATACAAATGAAAACGACAAATTAATAACTAATTCCACAGGTATTGTGATAACAACGTTATTTGCCACTTATTATAGACAAGAAAGGTCTGATATAACTGGTGTAACTATGTTGAGAAAATTAATTGAATTAGCAGCAGGCAATAATGTAGGTGCAATTAAGGCATTATCAAAGATTATGGAAGATAATGCACAATTTTTTCAATTAGACTGGCAATCAGATAATGGTATTGTGAAGCCAATAAAATTTTTAATTGAAAATTTTTTAAAATTTATGATTAATCCTACTGTTTCAAATCCTGAAATAAGAGCTGAATCTATTAAATGTATTAATTTTGCTATCGGGTTCCAATTACAAGATGTAATTATTCAAATTGATGAATACCTTGCCAATATATTTAAACTAGCTGAACATGATGATCATGATATTGTAAGGGCTCAAATTTGTGTTGCATTTACAACTATTTTAGAATTCAGACCAGATAAATTAACTGATAATTTGATTGGTATTGTTCAATTCATGTTACATTTAATTACGTCAGTTCAAGAAGAAACTGTTGCTTTAGAAGCTTGTGAATTTTTATATGGGTTTTCTACTTCTTCAAGCATTCCAAGACATATATTACAACCATTTGTTAAAGATATCGTTCCAGTTCTTTTGACTAAAATGGTTTTTGATGAAGATTCGATTCTTATCTATGAATCTCACAATGAGGATGATGCATACTTGGATGATAAAGATGAAGACATTAAACCAATGGCACCACGTATTGTGAAAAAATCAACAAATAGCTCTATGAGTAAATCATCTAATTCATTAGATAATGAAAGTAGTGATAGTGAAGATGATCATGACGATGACGAGGGCGATGGGGACGTTGATTCTCGTTGGACTTTAAGAAAGTGTTCTGCAGCTACATTGGATATTATGACAAATATCTTACCAAGAGATGTGATTGAAATTGCACTTCCATACCTAAGGGAACATTTGACTTCTGAAAAATGGTTTATTAGAGAAGCTACAATTTTAGCCCTTGGTGCGATGTCTGAGGGTATTATGAAATTTTTCCATGATCAGTTACCAAGTCTCATCCCATTTCTTGTTGAACAGTTGAAGGATCAATGGGCTCCTGTGAGAAAGATTGTTTGCTGGACATTAAGTAGATTTGCCTCATGGATCTTACAAGATCATACTGAATTTTTGATTCCTGTGTTAGAACCAATTATTGACACATTATTAGACAAACGTAAGGATGTTCAAGAATCTGCAATTAGTAGTGTTGCCGTCTTCATTGAAAATTGTGATTCAGAGTTAATTGAAACATTGTTATACAGTGAATTACTGAATAATTTTGATAGATGTTTCCAATTTTATAAGAAGAAGAATCTAATTATTCTTTATGATGCCGTAGGAAGGTTTGCTGAAAAGGTAAATTTTGATGATGCAGCCATGCAAATAATTTTACCTCATTTAATTAACAAATGGGCTACATTGCAAGATAATGATAAAGAATTATGGCCATTGCTAGAATGCTTATCCTGTGTAGTATCATCACTTGGGGAAAAGTTCTTACCAATGGCACCTGATGTTTATGCCAGAGCGTACAGAATTCTTTGTCATTGTGTGGAAATGGAATCTAAATCACATAGTGATCCAACTATTGTTGTTCCAGAGAAAGATTTCACAATAACATCTATTGATTTAATAGATGGGTTAGTGCAAGGATTAGGATCACAATGTCAACCATTATTGTTCCCCAATAACGACAACACTTTATTAAGAGTAATACTTGAATGTTTAAACGATCCAGTTCACGAAGTTAGACAAAGTACATTTGCATTGCTTGGTGATATTGTTACATTCTGCGACCCTAAATTGTTGTCTGGCACGTTATCTGAATTTTTGAGATTGATTGGTACTGAAATCATGCATAATGATGATATAGATGGTGTTCCATCAGTTATCAACGCTGTATGGAGTCTGGGTTTAATTTCTGAAAGGGTTGATTTGAGTGCATTTATTATTGATCTGTCTAGGATCCTATTGGACTTATTTACCACTACATTACAATTCGTAGACACAGCAATATTAGAGAACATTGCTATCACCATTGGCCGTATGGGTATAACACATCCAGAAGTGTTTGCTAATGGTGCATTTGCCAATGATTCAGTATGGAATAAATGGACAGATTGCATGTCTACCGTAGAATCATGCGAGGAAAAAAGCAGTGGTTATATGGGATTTATTAAGATTGTCAATTTGAGTCAAATCACGATGTCAGATAAGACATTACACAAGGTGATATCAGGGTTATCTATTAATGTGGAAGCGGAAGTTTTTGGTCAAGATGTCCTAGCGTTTTTAATGAGATATTCCAATCAAATTCAAAATATATCAAGTAACTTGAATACTGAAGAGATTACCCTTTTACAAAAATTCAGTAATTAAAGGATACTCATCAGTTAAAGATAGAGGATAAAGATAGACATGAATATAAATAATAATCATGGATATATATATATATATTATCTTGTGTAAACGTATATTACATCATAAAAAGAGTATGACAAAAAATAAATAAATAAATAAAAGAGAAGAGCGATGAAATATGTTCAAAACAGCATATCTAAAGTACAACATAGACACATTGTTGCCAAACAAGCTGCCAAACAATCATTATTACCTCTCTGTGGTGGGGCTTGTTGAACATACATTGGTTGTGAAGGGTGTTGTTGATTCTGATAGGGATAATACTGTTGCTGTTGCTGTTGTTGTTGGTAGGGAGGTTGCAGTTGCAGTTGCGGTTGCGGTTGAGATTGATAATACTGACCTTGTTGAGGAGGAAGCCCTCGAGTATTGGATTGTTGATTTATTTGAGTATTGTTGGACAAATATTGTTTAGAAGTTTGATGAGTTTGTTTTGGGATATTCTGTTAATTCAATCAATGAATGAGTAAATATGTTAGTAAATATGATTTATTTCAAAAAAGCAAGAAAAAAAAAAACTATTCTAAGTAAACTTACTGGCTGTTCTGTAGAACCTTGATAATATTCTTTTGCAGACATGGATATGATAGGTTAGAAAAAGAAAAGAAAAAACCGGATAAAGTTTGGGTATTACCAGATATATTTTCTTATACGCTGATTTAATTTAATTCTTTTTTTTTTTTTATTATTTGACAGTATATAGCTATTATCTTCTAAGATACATAAAAATGAAAGAAATACAGTTACACACATATCTACACAAATACACACACACACACACACATATATATATATATATATTATATCATTATTTCTTCATTCAAAACATATAACTTTACCGTTAACAAAATACTGTAAATAGTGAAAACAATGCAGGAATGCAAAAATAGTCATACCGGTGTTCTCCTATATTAATACAGTTCATAACCCCTTTTATAACAGTTTGTTCAAGAAAAAAAGGGGAAGCCATGAGGTAGAGGGAGAGCAGAAGGGGGAAACATTGTGCAATATATGAGCATGGTACAAACATCTACGTAGACGTGAGGACTCTGTTCTGTAAGTATATATGTATATCTGGTCTATAAGAGATAAAAAAAATCAACCAACTGTTCTTACAAGTTGTCCATTGCACGTTGCAAATTTTGAGGTGACAAAACACGGACATCATTATACACTCCACATCCAAATTTCGACATGGCAACAGAAAACAACTAAAGACAGGAACGTGCAGGGAAGGGAACAAACACAATAGAGAGAAAAGAGGACCTTTGCTCGGATGAGGCTCGAAAACTCCGGGAAAGTTATGTAAACCCTAAATATCATATTAGGGTTCCCGTTGTCCCATATCGTCTTCTACGAAAATATGGGAAAAAAAGCAAACAAAAAAGTAAACATCTGTACATCCAAAGAACATATATGTACGCGACGCGTCGTAATTTTGTATTTTTTTCTATGTAAATGGAAAACTTCTTTTTAAAATGGCATTGATAAATTTATTCGAATGAGTTAGTACACAATGAAAAAAGTATATATTGACAGAGATGGATGACTCAGGTGAAAGGAAACTTTTTGTCATTCACTCGTTTTTAATTGATTGCATAGACACATACATGTATTTTTCTTCTTTTAACAGAGAGTCTTTCCTCCTCTTTCTCCTTCTTCTTTATTGCCTGCTAATGACTGTTCTTGTTGATGGAAGGGTTTCCTCTACATTAACAATTGTCTCATATTGTTAATCACCTAATTATCCAGAGATAATCTTTAAACCAACAGAAGAAAAAAAAGGAAAGATATAACAAAACAAAACGATTAAAACACACATTAACTTATACAGGTTTTTTTTTTTTTTTTATTCAAAAAAATTATTTGAAATATATTTATCTTTTTAAATTAATTTAATTCTAAGTTTCCTCCCTACTTCTCCACCTTCTGTTCACTCCATAGCATAATAATATTATTATCGTTACTTATTTACTATTATCTTAGTATGGCTCGAATAAATAAAAGATTTTATAAAGTGCTGCGATTGTCATTTGTTGTCATTATTATTACAATAATTTTTATCGCTTGTAGCAAATATATATCCGATGATAGTGTATCAGTAAGTGATTATAAAAAATATTTACAAAGTTATTTAGACTCTAATTCAAATATTGGATTTATTGATTCTATTTCTTCTTCTAATACTGACTCTAATTCTAATAATATAGATGATATATCCTCTTCTCCTAGCAACAACGAAAACAAGAAGACTAAGAATAAAAATGAAATATCAACGGATAATTTGCTGGCTGACACATTATCCACTATAGCAAATGTGGAAAAAATTACTAAAGCTCAGAAATTCTTTGATCAAATCTTTCAGAATATTATTGATTTTTCGCCAAGTGGTCAATGTTCCAGAAAATATAAAGAAGGTTGCAAAATCAAAGAAGGTGTTAATTCCAGACCTGAACATTATGATCTTTTCCCTACTTTATCCCACCAAAGTCTAATCAACTGTTTAGATTTGTCCGCCAATGAAATCAAGAATTTAAGTGAAACACATAAAAAATATGTAGATTCACTTGGCGTCACTTTACCAAATGATATCTATAAAGGTAATGGAATAGTCACTGTTGGAGGTGGTCGTTTCTCATTAATGGCCTTCTTAATCATCAAAAATCTAAGAGATTTAGGTTCTAAATTGCCTGTCGAAGTCTTTATTCCACCAGGTGAAAATAGAGAATTGGAATTTTGCAATAACCTGTTACCCCAATATAATGCTAAATGTATCTATATAGACAGAATACTGTCTCCAAAGATGACCCAGAAATTCAAATTTAAAGGGTATCAGTTTAAGTCCTTGGCTATGGTAGCCTCAAGTTTTGAGAATCTTTTATTATTAGACGCCGATAATTTCCCTGTTAAGAATTTAGATCTAATATTTAATAAGGAGCCATTCAAATCCAATGGCTTGATTCTATGGCCAGATTATTGGAGAAGAAGCACAACACCTTACTTTTATGAAATTGCTGGGATCCCCATTGATCTTAATACTCGTGTTCGTAATTCATACGATGATTTGACTCCACCAGAAGTTTATACTAAAGATATTAATGATTTGAAAGATGTTCCATTGCATGATTTAAAAGGTACCATGCCAGATTCATCAACTGAATCTGGTCAGTTATTGATCAACAAAAAGAAACATCTCGGGACAATGTTGTTATCTCTTTATTATAATGTTAACGGACCAACATGGTATTATCCAATTTTCACTCAAAAGGCTGCTGGTGAAGGCGATAAAGAGACATTCATTGCTGCTGCCACATTCTATGATTTACCATATTATCAAGTCAAATCAAATACTGATGTTGATGGGTATTTCGATGAATTGGGGTTCCATGGTGTGGCTATGCTACAATATGATTTTATTCAAGATTTCAAATTATATGAATTGGCTAAGCATGATATCTCAATCAAATATGGATTAATAGGAAATAGTAATAAGAAACAAAAGCAAAATAAGATTAATTATGATCCAAATTATACACTAGCGGATTTCGAAAAATATTTCAAGACAAAGGAGAACCATGATATTATGTTTATACACTCAAATTTCCCTAAATTTGATCCAGTTCAGTTATCTAAAGAAAAAAAATTAATGAATGAAAAAGGCCAACATTTTAGAGGTTATAATGGGTTATCGAAATTTGGACAGTATGATATTGAATTATCAAATTTCAAAATATTTAATGAATTCTTTTGTTCAAAGAAAAAAGTTCCATATTTCCCATATGTTTTTGAAGCTTTAAAGGATTCACCCACTGGTTGGGAAGATATGTGTAAATATATTACTGATAGATTGAAATTTTTAATTGACACTCATGAAGAAGCTATTAGCGATGCGAAAGCCTGAATAGGATTACTATCATCAATATTGTTATTGTTATTGTTATTATTATTATTCATTTTTTCTTTTACCTTATAGATAATTATCTTTTTTTTATACATAACGCAGGGAAGAAATGGTGCGCTTGACGAAATAAAAAATTGGTATAAAAATCAGTCAATCAATTAATATAATGCATATTACATTTAATGAGATGTATATAATATCAAAAAATATTCATTGTAATACATAACAATTAATATGACAATTATCAACAATGTTACTGTTTTTCTGTTATCTTGTATTAAAAAAAAGAGAGAGAGAAATGGAGCGAGCTTCTGTATATATGATTATGTCAACAGCTACTGAAGATAATTGTCATAGTTGATGATTCTTGTTAATTTTACAAAACAACCTTTATAATGTTTGTATAAAATTAATAATTTACGATACTACCAGAAATTTTATTAAAGAGAAGACAGGATGAAATATTTTTAATATATATACATATATAAAACAAAAACAAAAGAAGATAATAAATTATTCTTTCGCAACTCTATTAAATTTTTTGTACAAACTTTGCTTTATTTTATTCAACCATCTCTCCCTACATATATACATATATATATACTTTATACGCATGTGTATAATAATCTCCTTCAATCACTTTATCACATAAAATATAGGGTTCATTAAAAATACAGGGTTTTGTGAATTTAGTCAAGTTTTTCAAATAGAAAAAGATAGGGTACGATAGGTTATTGCCGGAAAGCTAAACTGTTTTTCCATTTATTTTCTACAAACCCTTGGAAAACAGACACCCATACATTGCAAACTATATTTGAAATTGGAAAAATGCCCAAATTACTTTTTTTTTCTTTCTTTTTTTAATTTTCGTTTTTCTTTATTAAAGTAGACAAATTCTTATCAGAAAAGTCGGCGTTGCAGTTTTTGTTCAAGAATTGGATAATTTCTTTATTTATTCAATGTACTGTAGAGTATTTATTTCTATGTAGCCCAAGAAACAAGTAAAAGATACTACAACTTTGTTCCCCATACATATACACATCCATATACATATATATATACCCATATATATTCATATGTGTTTAATACAATTTGTTGAAGTATAGATTACAAATTCAAAGAAGAAAGTATTCCCTACAAAATTTGAATTATCTACATACATACATATATACATATATTCCCTTTTTCTTTCCTCCTCGAGTAAAATATAAAAGCAAAAGAAGAGACACAACCTCGACAAGGATTAAAATATTTGAAAAGTTATACATTTATACCAGCAAGAAAACTTTTGTTTTGCTTTTTTTTTTGAATATGACGACTAATCTGCTTTGGTTAACCCTATTGGGAAGTTATATAGTCCAGACTAAATCATTTTCCAAGATTTTAGGAAGACCAACCCATCATAATAATAATGATTATAACAATAATATTAAACTTAACATCAGTAAGAATATTAGTAATATTCATGATACGAATAATTCAATCACAGATGAATCAATTAAACCAATTAAAAATTTGTCTGTTCAAATTGCCATAGTATATTTTGCAGCATGGTTTCTTTTAATCCCTCTGGCTAGATTTTGGAATATTCCATGTAAAACATCTTCTTTAGATTCTAATGACATAAATAACTTGTCCAATATAAATTTAAACCATGAAGAATTCTATAATAATAGTGGTAGTAATAATAATGATAACAGGGATAATGGAACGACTATATCCATGCTAAAAAGCAAATTTAAACAAGTCTCTAAGATATTTATACTATCCCTATTATTATCGATAACTGTATTATCATATACCTTAGCTTTAACAATGACACCTGCATTTGATGTAACGTTGATTCAAAATACATCTATCTTCGAGATTACTACTTTGTTATACGGTGTTTGTGGTGTTGCAAAGAGACAAAATGTTTTCCGCAACTTTATTATTATGATGGTGGCTCTAATTGGGATTTTAATTGTATCTTACACCAACGCTACTTGTGATCTATTAGCCGGTAAATTATCTATAAATAAAGAAACAGGTGAAGTCAATGATCCATTTTTGTTTGATAGATTAAAAGTTGCATTATTATGTGGCTTATGTTCTTTAACTATGGGACCCTTTGCTATATTATCACATAAATGGTTAACAAACCAAAAACTTATCACAAATAAGAAGAATATTTTTGCAATTGCCATAACATCTATTTTGTTATTGGTCCCCTTTATCCCTAAACAAAGTTCATTTTGGAGAGATATCAACAGCAACAATAGTTCTGGTTGGTTATTTTTAATACTGGCTATAGTTGGTGGTGTTTTACCAAACATAATATCTATTATATTGCTGACAAAGAATTCGCCACCTGAATTTATTACTACTGCCAATTTATCTGTTATTATATTGATGGGTATAGTACAAGGATTATCTGAATCTGGTCAAACTTATGTGGTTAGATGGGAAGTTATAGGATATCTTATGTTAACTATTAGCTCAATTATCTTATTTTTCAGTTTACGTAATAGGAAATAATATCCTTTCATATCCTTTTAAAATTACGACTATTGGAGATATTATTATTTTAATTGATTCATTGGTTCATTTACTTACTTAGTATTACTATGTAGTAATAATGATGAAGCATGATAATGACAACTCGATAAATATTATTGTATTTACAGATAGCAACATATTATATAGAAAGATAAATTATAAGTATAGACATACAGAATGTATTATAATTTAAGTTATAATAAATATGTTTTATTGGTTTCTAATAGCTTTTTTTTTTCTTCAATCTTGCTAATAACCATGTTCTTTTGCATTTTAATGTTTGGAGTTATAGTGTTGAATATGATATTTAATTTTTCCAGCACCTGATTTTTCATCAAGATTTAACCCTAGTGCATCAACGAATTGTCCTTGAGGGTCCATTAAGTAGAAAAAGATCGAGTGATCAACAAGATAATCTTGACCAGGTTGTACATTTGGAGGAGTAGAGAAATATACTCTATACTGTTTACAAACTTTCTTGACATCTTCATAGGTTCCTGTTAATCCAATAATTCCATCATGAAAATCAGTTAAATATTCCTTTAATACTTCTGGTGAATCTCTTGCTGGATCACATGTTATAAATATAGGTTGTACATGTATATTATTTGCCTCTAAATCATCTAGCCACACACCTAACTTGTCTAATTCATCTGGACAAATATCTGGACAATGACTAAAACCAAAATAGATCAAAGAAAATTTCCCTAATAAGTCTTTTTCAGTGAATATGTTCCCATTATGATCAATCAACTCAAATGGTTCACCGCCAATTCTTGGTTTGCCATATCCTTTAGTTTCTTCTTCATGCCTCTTTAAGTCTATTTTTTTCTTTTCTCTTTCAAAAATGTAATATGTTATACCACCAGCCACAAGAAATAATATAACTGATTTACCAGCCGAAAATTCAATGGTAGAACCACTCTTAACAGTTTTACTAGCTTCATACTTAGATCCCTTTCCTGTAAGGGGAACTCTACTCAATTGATTGATTTGAGAAAATATACCAAAATTTCTTTGGGCAGTAGGAAAAATTTGTTTCTTTAATATTTGGTAATACTGATCTCTTACTAAAAGATGTCTTTTGGCTAATCTAACTGCAAAGCTACTTCCATTTGAAAACATTTTATTTTATAAATATTATAGTTCAAATGACTTATCTTTTTCAATTACGTTGATAGTATTGTTTATTTTTTACAAATAAACTTATTAAGTTTACAATATAGCTAATTTAAAATTTACACTGCATCAGCTCACACATGTAATTTACATCTGCACGCATACGTATAGGTGAATGTTTAATATATAAATAAAACCATTTCGAAATATATAAGAAGAAATCTAAAACAGGGCAAGGAATAAGCTCTGATATTGACAGCTTATATTGGTTTTCGAAGTCTCTGGAATCCCTGAAACACAATCCTTTTCTATATAGATTTTTTCTGGCGGAATCACTTTCCGTCTTGTGTGTTTCCTATTAATTTCTTTTGTTGCTCGAGCAATTTTTGGTTTTTCTTTGCCCCTTTTCTCTTTTGGTGTAAGATTAGAATTTAATAAAGAAGGCCGGAATAACAGTTCTTCCGAAAGCAAAGGCAAACGATATTTGAAGCAAACCTTTAAATAAAATCAATTATGATTTCATCATTGCAAATAACTAATACAGTAAAAAAAAAAATTATTGAAATGGAGAAAATTAATTAGAAGTAGGGTGTAAAATTGTATGAGGTTATGGAGTTATCTAATTGCCAATCAAAATAATAACAGTTTACGTATTAAACTATTATTCTTGTTAAGCGGTGAAATCACATAATTTTTTTTATTTTGTGTCCTTAATTTTAATATAGGCAATTTTATATAAATCTAGTATGAATAATTGTTGTGCAATTACATTTTAAAATTTGTCATTAATTAGAAACTGTATATTGCTAAATTACTATCAGTCATACACATTGCTTTATTTCTGTTTGCCCATTATATACTTTTGCTATATATACGATGATATTAACAAGAAAAGAACATGCAATATTAAAAGCAGAAGTTTTAAGTTTTAAATTTTGAAGCCCTAATTTTTCTGGCCTCTGTCATTTCAATCATAATATATATATATATGTGTGTGTGTATGTGTGTGTGTGTAAATGGAAACCAATTTGGAATATATTTTGAAGCTACTTGCTGGCGTATAAAAAAGAAAATACACTAACTGATTTTCTTTTTATCTTTAAGGAACATGGAAGTATGTCTTTTGAAAAACATAGTACGCACTTGGACAGAGAGTCTCAGTTTTCTTCATTGAGAAAAATTAATATTGAAAATAATAGACTAAGTAGACCACAATCAAATAATTCATCACGATGTAGCATAGAAAATTATCTTTCAAATCAAAACAACATCAGCTCCTTTAATGATAATTCTAATGCTTCAAATAAGAAAAAAACAGATACATTAGAACCGTTTAATGATAAACTTAGTTTTTGGATTTTATATTGCTATATAGTCACATTTTGGGCAATAAGTCCACTTTTAAAGTTGTGTGGAATTGATAAGAAGGAACAACAAAAGTTATGGAGAGAAAAAATTGGTTTACTAGTTATCATATTTGTTTTAGGTACTTTTGTCTCATATTTGACACTGGGACTAGTGAAAACCACTTGTTCCTTCCAAAACTTAAAACTTAATGTAAACAATTTGGGATTATCATACATTGCAATCCATGGTAGAGCATTTAAATACAAACCTACCTACATGTCAATCAATAATGATAAAATTATTATAGATTTAGAAGAGAGATCTTTAATTGGACCTGCATCTTTCGGTGGTATGGATTTTTCTTTTGAATATCAAAATATTAACGGTCATTGTGCCAATCTGATAACATCACGGAACAAAAATACTGAAAGTGATGAGAGCATTTTAAATTTTCCATTGACTTATTTCCCATGTAATCCCTATGATCATAGTAATTTAATTATTGAGGAAGAAAACTGCCATTTAGATGACTTACAAAAATCTAAATTGTTTGAATTATTTCCCTACTCTTCAGTAATAGTTTACACATGGGAACAATTAAAAAACAAAACAAACCAAAGATTGGTTGTATATAACGGTAATGTGATGGATTTAGCTCTATTAAAATTTTTTCAAAAAGATAAATTCGAATATCCTCCTGTTATTCAAGAGCTAGCAAATTCAGATTTATTCAACGGTTATGATATTTCCTTACTATTCACATCTACACGAGATAAACAGATTGCTAGATGCTTAGTTAATTTAATAAAAGTTGGAGAAATAGATTCTGACACTATTGGATGTTTAATGTCGACGGTTATTTTATATTTATCGTTAACTCTTATCTTATCGATTGTTATATTCAAATTTATTACTGCTTGCTATTTTCGTTGGTTTGTTAGTAAGAAACAAGGTGCTTTCCAATTAGATAATAAATCATTTATTGCATATATTAATAAAATTGAAGAATGGTCCACGAATATGACAGCCCAAGCTCCTTTGAAAAAAGTTGATCCACATTTACGGCCCAAACAACCAAAAGAAAAGCAGTATGCTAATTTTAAAAGAAAATCAAGTATTACAAATAGCTTTTTGAAAAGATCTTCACAATTTTACACTTCAAATTCTACTCCATCTTTCCCCAATTTACCAAAAATCGAAGAATTTATGCTGATTGATAAATTTAATGGGTTGACAACTATGCCAATTCAAACAATCTTTCAAAAATTTAGATCAGTACATCAAAAAAATGATGGTTTTAATAAAACCACTACTACATTTACCGATTTTGCAAGTCCACAAAGAATATACGACTCACCTAAAATATTATCAAGATCCATAGTCCACGAAAATGTTGTAGAACAACCTCCTATTACATACATGCCGGATAATTTTCCACTAATTCATATAATATGTTTCGTAACCTGTTATTCAGAAGATGAAGACGGAATTAGAGTTACACTGGACTCCATATCTACATCTGACTATCCAAATTCACATAAGTTACTTTTCATTGTTTGTGATGGACTGATTAAAGGTTCCGGAAGTAATATGTACACCTCAGATATTATATTGAGTATGATGAATGATTATGTAAGATTACCAGAAAGTGTTGAGGCATCTTCCTATATATCCATTGCCTCAGGTTCAAAACAACATAATATGGGGAAAGTATATGCAGGTTTTTATAATTATAATGATTTGACAGTTCCTAGAGAGAAGCAGCAACGTGTCCCAATAATATTAGTTGTCAAATGTGGAACACCTTTGGAACAATTGGGCTCCAAAGCAGGAAATCGTGGGAAAAGGGACTCTCAAGTTATTCTAATGTCCTTTTTAAAAAAGATTCTTTTAAATGATAGAATGACTGATTTAGAATATATGCTATTAAAGAACATATGGCAATTAACAGGGTTAATGGCAGATCAGTATGAGGCTGTATTGATGGTAGATGCCGATACAAAAATCTTTCCTGATTCCTTAACTCATATGGCTGCTCAACTAGTTAAAGACCCTTTGATTATGGGTCTCTGTGGTGAAACTAAAATTGCAAACAAAACAGAATCTTGGGTTACTGCTATTCAAGTGTTTGAATATTATATATCTCACCATCAAATAAAGGCATTTGAATCTGTTTTTGGTTCTGTAACTTGTCTACCAGGATGTTTTTCAATATATAGGATTAAATCGCCAAAAGGTAATAATGGAAAATGGGTACCTATATTAGTTAATCCAGAAATTGTGGAAAGATATTCAGATAATGATACGAGAAGCTTGCATAAAAAGAATTTATTACTGCTAGGAGAGGATCGGTACTTATCATCATTAATGTTAAAGACATTTCCCAAAAGGAAACAAATTTTTGTCAATAAAGCTGCCTGTAAAACAATTGTACCATCTGAATTCGGAATACTTTTGTCACAAAGAAGAAGATGGATCAATTCTACAATACATAATTTGTTTGAGCTAGTTCTAGTTCAGAACTTATGTGGGACTTTTTTTTTCTCAATGCAATTTGTTGTGATCATTGAATTAATCGGTACCTTAGTATTACCCCTGGCTATTTGTCTTACAGGGTATTTAATCTTCTTTTCTATTTTTTCCTCACCAACACCAGTGTTAGCATTAGTACTTCTAGCCGTTATTTTGGGATTACCTGGTATTTTGGTAGTTGTTACTTCTACAAAGTGGATTTATATTATTTGGATGTTAATATATTTGTTAGCTCTTCCAATATGGAATTTAGTTTTACCTTCATATGCCTATTGGAAATTTGATGACTTTTCATGGGGGAAAACAAGAGCTATTGCAGAAAATAATTTGGATCCAAAGAGCAAAGAAATAGATGACATGATTACTCCACAGCTAAGATTAAGACGTTGGGAGGACTTTGAGAAAAATTTAGTAGAAGTTGATAATGTATAAACTCTATTTACACGATAATAACATTTTTTCTGAACTTTTTCATAAAAGAAAGTATATAAGCAAAATATATTGTAAAATTCCTTCCTTGTCAGTCTCAGGTTGCTTGTTACAGAATTTGTTATTCTATAACCTTGTTACTTTCTATCCTCAACATGAAAATATTCTTAAGTTAATAAATTACTTAATTTCAAAAATATATCAGATATAACATAGTGACTCTGTAGCGATCGCTTTAAAGCTAGTTTAGACAAATTCAAAACCATATAGTATTCTTGCTATATTTAAATAACAAAGTGTACGCGTTTTAAATCATATGTATATCCATGTTCTGTTTTTATCTTAACATAATATCTGTATACCAATGCCACTATTTTAATGTCAGAAGTTATTATGAATTCCGCCAATGTAAAATTAAGTTACTGAAAATATTACAGTCGATAGTGATAATGATTACATATTACAAATTGCAAAAATTGAGTAGTATGCAGAACCAATCCATCATAAATAGAGCTATAGCAATATGTTAATAAATAATACAACAAGTAATAGTAATCATTAATATTCGAAATAAAATATTTGGTATTCATGCCAATATATTTAGAAGATTAAACATATACAAATAAAATAAATATCATGTTTCTTTATTTCTATGGATTAGATTCTCATATAACCACATAGTAATTATGTTAGATACAATTTTATATATTTTACCACACAAAAGAGACGTAAGGATTTATACAGGAAATTTAGATATAAATACATTTAATTTAGTTTAGAAACTCTCCTAGCAATTATTTCATGTCAAAGATGAATCATATTAGTAAATCAGAATCTCACCCACAATTTATGTGACATACCATCTCAAATCTAAATCTCCATATTTTCCAATTCATTACTCCTTTATAGACAGTTTTTCCATTTACAGTATTCACGATTAATTATGTATCTCTTCAAAATCTACAAATAACAGTATTATTAATTTTTAAAAATTATATATTAACTCCAAATAAAAATTAAAAAAAAATACAAACAAAGTCTATAGACTTAAATCAATTCTTCTTTCTTTTCAGTATTTTCATTAGTTTGGCAGGATTAAGAAATGAGACACCTCTTACATGTAGCCAATAATAGAAAAATACCATCGCAAAAAGGTTGAAGAAAATATAAATGAAAAAAATACCAAAGTTTCTCCATAAATTGGAATAACTAGCAGAAATGTGCTTCAAATAATCATCACCCACAGAATATATACAGTATGCACAATCTGAAGTAGCATCTGGATTTGCAATATAACCACTTGAATAAGAAAAGAATGTCTTCATATAAGCACCACAGGTCATATTTTCCGGAGGCTGGAAGTAATTCAACTCTTTGGAACTACAAATTACAGGCTTTTTGTGTAATACAATAGAGACTAAATTTTGGACAAAATATGTGTAAGGGGAAGCCACATTCATAAAGACCCAGAAATCATTTAAAAGAGATTTAGGTTGCACAACACCACAAAAAGCAATCATAAAGGACAACAATAAACCAAGAATTACATTAGCAGATTGTAGATTTGGTGCCATGTATAGAACTAGCAAACCCATACCAACATAATACAATTGGAACATAATAGAATAATTCAAATAATAAACACCAGAGGCGGAAGCTTCAAAGTGAATTCTTAATGGGAAATATGACGAAACAAAAAAGATAGCACTAAATAATAAGTGGTATGGAATTTCACTTAAATACTGTGTTAATAATAATAGTGACCAGTGGAACATATTGGATTTAGACTCTCTTGTTTCATATAATTCTCTTGCAGCAATTGCACGTGCTTGGATTTGATTCATGGCTGGTGCAGACAAAACAATAGAAATAAAAACAGCAAAAAGTGTGTTTTGTAAACCAGTGTAACTATTACCAGGACTGTAGAAGGTAAACCCAATATATAACCCACCTACTGTCATTAACATCATCTTGGACATAATATAATCTAAACTTCTCCAAAAAGTAAGACTAGTTCTTTGTAAAACATACCTAAATTGGTAAAAGTACGATGTAGCGTACTTAGATGTATTTGCACCGACTTCTGATTCGTCATTCTTCAAAGATAATTCATTTATTAATTCAGTAACCTTGTTTTCACTGTCAACATATTCTTGTGAATTTAACCAGACTTCATGCCAATCTTCTTTAACTGTTGCGGTAGCACCTGCACCAATAGCTTCTAAGACATATTCAGCAGGATTCTCCTTGGATGAACATTTTCTAGCACCATTTCTCTCAAAATATGATAACACTGTTGACGAATTTTCACCAATATCACCAAAATACACAGTTTGGCCACCTTTCCTTAATAACAATAACCTATCAAATTGTTCAAATAAAGTAGCAGAAGGTTGATGGATTGTACACAAGATAGATTGACCAGCAGCAGCTAATTTTTTCAATAACTGAACAATTGCCCAAGCAGATTGAGAATCTAACCCTGAAGTTGGCTCATCTAAGAATAATAAGATGTCAGGTTTAGCAACCAATTCAACACCAATTGATAGTTTCTTTCTCTGTTCCACATTTAAGCCGTTACCAACAGCACCTACCAAAGCATCAGAATAATCTTCCATATCAAGAATTCTAATGATCTTATCAACATATGCAATCTTTTCTTCATCTGAAATATGTTGAGCACGACGCATACGAGCAGAAAAAATCAAAGATTCTCTAACAGTTAATTCAGCGATATGAATATCTTGCTGTTGAACATAACCAGTACGCCTCTCAAAACTCTTGTCAATAGGACGACCATTTACCAACATATCACCAGTAATAATACCAACATTTCTTTGAGCTAAAGTATTCAATAACGTAGTCTTACCAGCACCCGATTCACCCATTAATGCTGTCATGGTACCTGGTAAACAATACCCAGAGACATTATCTAATAATCTTCTTTGTCCACCATCGTATGGAATTGTAAAACAAACTTTTCTCCATAAGAAAGCACCCTTAGATTCAAGTTCTCCAAATACAGCATCATCTTCTTCATCTGTACTACTTGCTAAATATTTTTCCTTAATATCAATTGATTCATCAGCAGCCTCTTCATCATTACGAATTTCAAATCTTTTAGATCCCTTCTTGAAAACTAAAGCATCACCACCACCTTTAACAGGTCTTTTAAGTTCTGTAATAACACATTTCAAAATGAAATAGCCTAACAAGAAACACCACATAATACCAAAGTTTCTCCAAGTATGTTTGTATTCATATTGGAATTGCAATTTTAAATAATCATCTCCTAAAACATATGATTGATCTTCCTTAGAACCAATGAAAGCACATGCGTGATTAATTAATGGAAATTTCTCATATGCTGGACCACTAGGAACTAAACTATTAGCACAACTCATATGTCTACCGTGAAATTCAGCATTAAGCATAGATTCGAATGCATATCTAATTGGCAAAATATATGAGATCCATTTAAACCAAGGATGCATGGATGGCAATTGAATCATATATGTCGAATACATGGAGATAGACATCATAATAATACCGGAAATAGCATTGGCCTGAGAAATATTATCACAACCTGCTGCAATGAACTCGAATAACGCCGTAATAGCTTCAGAACACATTGTTAAGAACAGGTAAACGATAAAGAATGCAGATGGAGTCCTGTGCAAATCAGCAAGGAAGTATATAATAATTATAAATAAAGTTAAACCAATCATACGAAATGGGAACCCAGCAATTGTACTTGCCAATGCTTCTGCTGATGGATGATATAGAGAGTAATCTTTATGTTTTTGTAAAATTGGTCTATGTTCAAAAGAGATATTAGCCAACCCCATCAAAGAATAATACAACAAACAGAAGTAAAGGGTACCACCTCTTGAAAATGCACCATTAGTAGAAGATGGTGTATTATAATACATAGACCCTGTAATAAAAGCTTGTATCACTGCAGCTACAATATTTGTTATAGTAGTGGTTTTATTACCATAAATTCTTTGAAAACCACGACGAACACATAATCTGACTTGTTCCCAATATGACACTGTATAATATGATTTTTTACTTGCGCCTCTTGATTTTTCTGCGGCGATAGAATCTTTATAAAGTTTTCTTGTGGCTTCTGTATCTATCTCTTCCTTATATTTAACGATATCTTCTCTTAATTGCTTATATTCGGGGGAATTTAACCAATATTGTTCAAATTCCTCAGCAGTCTTTGGTACTTTATTTTCAAAACCTGGCTTAACAATATGATAACCATTTGGATCAGTCAATGCAGTTAAATATTCGGCAGTAGCTTGTCTTGGTGGACATAAATAACCCATCTTTTCAAAATAAGCCTTTGCATTTTCAATCCTACCGAAATATATTTGTTTACCTGAATATAATACAGTAACTTTATCAAAGGTTTCATAAATATTTTCACTTGCTTGATATATGGTGACAAAAGCAGTTGACCCAAGAAGATTAGTCATGATACGGATAGCTTTAGCATATTCTAAGGCAGTAGAAGCATCTAACCCTCTAGTTGCATTATCCCAACAATAAATGGATCCGTTAGCTGCAAGTGCTTCAGCAATAGAGACACGCTTTCTTTCACCACCGGAGACACCTCTTACGAAATCGTTACCAACAATGGTGTTATAGGTATGTCTTAAACCAAAAATTGTGGCATATAATTCTCTTGTTGAATTAATATATTCTTGTCTTGTCACATTGTTCACTCTCTTAGCAGGAGTTTTACAAGCAATGGCAAAATCAAGAGTTTGTTTAACTGTTAGATATGGAAAATGCACATCTAACTCACCATTGTATATGACGTCTGATTTGAAATGTTTCATCATTTCCCTTTGATGTATACCGTCATAAGTGATTTCACCTGTTACACCTCCAGCAAACTGGTCAATTTCACCTGCAGTGACTTTTAAAAATGAGGAACAACCAGCACCAGGCCTACCAAGCACCAAAATCATCTCTCCAGCTTTTGCTAAAGCATTGCAGTTCTGTAGAATCTGTTTCATTTTGGATTTACCATTTTGACGTCTTCTCCTTATCTTGTTATAAATAGTATATGGTAAAAATAAGATATTACCAAAAGTGGCACCTTCTAAAGCGGAACCATCTACACCTCTACAACCTACATCTTCCAGAGTGACACCAGCCTTTCTAATATGAATACCTTGGTCATTAGCATCACGAACAAATGAACCAATAATTCTAGCTGCATCAAATGAATCATCACCACCATTATCATTTTTTACTCCGTCGTTTACACTATTATCATTAAACTGAAAGGAACCTTCTCTAGTTGTATGACGAGATAATTCTTTTGCTAAGGATTCAACTTTAGATATAACTTCGGGAGACAATTCTCCAAGTGATCCATTATTATTATGAAAATTATTACTAATCTTTTGTTCGTTGATAGATTCACTAACATTTATGGAAGAATGACTTAACATTTTAACCAATTTATCCGCGGGGGTATCTTCTTTATTATTATTATTATTATTAGAATACATATTATTTGTATTTGAACCATAAAAGGAACGTGTGCTCGAACTAGTTGACTGTCTAGACAATGAAAAACTACTGGAAGTACTCATTGCTAGTAAAATTAAATTAAATTAAACTAAATTAATGGTATTAAATAAATATCTATAAAATGAAACTGCAATGTGGGAATAGAAGCAAATAAAAAGGAAATTTAAAAAAAAAAGAGGTAGGAAATTAAAAAGGTATCTCAATTATACTTGAACAATTTTTATAATAGTAGATATAATAAAGTGGTTATTATATAGTTCCTTTGTTTCTTGAATATTGCATGTAAATAGTCAAATTGAATAGATATTTTACTATCGGATAGTGCTATAATAAAGCACGCTATAAACTATGTTAGTCCAATCAAAATATAAGCGCTTACTGGAGGAAGATGGTTGATGTCTATAAACAAGTAAACATATATACATAGATATATATATACATATACGATATATATATATATATCTATGTAAATACAAAAACGAATAAAAAACGAAATGAACTCCCCACTTGTGCGAAGAGAAAAAGAAAGAAAGAGAAAAAGAAAAAAAATAAAAAAATAAAAAAAAAGAAACACCCTCTCTTGCTATTGTTAATGTTATCATTGCAAAAGCCACATGCCTAAAAAAAACAAAAAGAAAAAAAAAACCACAACTACAAAACGGCTATAGACGGATATAGATGGATATAAACGGATATAGACGGGTTATTATTTTTTTCAAGAGTCCCTAGTACTAAATGCTTATTTGTTCCGCGGAAAATAAAAGTAAACTGTGGATTATATTGATCATATTGACATCGAGCTAGTCTTAGTAATAATCTACATTCTATTTCTCCTCTTCAGGTTACGTACCAGCCAACTTTTCTTGAACTGTTTTCAATTTACAAAATAAGCGGATTCAATAGAGTTTCCGATGATGTATGGGTGGGTGTTTCCTTTTCAAATATGTATAGTACAGAACTAGATGAGTAATCCTTTAGTAAGAAAATAAGTAAATAAAAGAGGAAAAACGAAAAAGACATTGAAGGTTTAGTCGTTACTATTATTGTTATTGTTATCAAGGGCACGGAAGTAGGATGTAATATAGAATGTGTAAGTATTATATAATCTATTAATTTGCTGATTGGATTGATTTTGCCCTATCAGCAGTTATTAGATGATACGGAAAAAACCGATTAAGAGAATATTAGATTGGAAAAATTATCCATAACCAGATATTTGTTCTCTATTTTGTTCTTTTTTCTTTTCTGTTTTTATTTCATCCCAATAATAAAAAAAAAGTACTACTATTATTGGTATGATGTAATGGAAGTAAATATAGATATAAATATATATATCCATCATATAATATACCCACACTTTCTCTTTGTTTTTCTCTTTGTTTCTCCGTCCCTATCCATCCATCCATATATATATATTCAAGAAAAGAGAAAGAGTGTGGATATATGTATGTGTGTTTACGCTCGATATCTCTTTCCGCCCGGATTAATAACAAGATCACCCCAAGGCTTTATGATTCCGCATAGATTCTTCTTAAATTTCTTTCTTTCTTTTTTTTTTTTTCTAATTTTGTTTGTTTGTTTATTTATTTTTTTCCACTCTCTATAATCTTGCGCAAAAATAATAAGTTAGTAAAAACATAACCTTATTACTATGGTATTATAATACCTAAAACTCATCAACAATTATCATTAAATATGACCCCTACATTTACCCAACTCTTACAAATCTAAAGATTAATCATATATAAGCATATACCAATTACTTTTGTTTTTTTTAACCATACTATCAAAATATCCGTTTTTTAATAGATTAATACTTATTGAATACAATACAATATAATATTAATAAATATATCTCTGTATATTATTATTATTATTATTATTATTATTATAACTAAATAGTATTATACCAATACTAATTGATATATGAGTTATAAATTGTGATATCTATTTTTTTGTATTTTTGTTTATTATATATTTATCTATTTTTTCATCTCTCTCTCTCTCCCCCCTTCTCCCTTTTTTCCTTTTTTGTTTTTTCTTTCGTCATCTAACATCTATATAATGGTTCTTAGATCAACAACATACCAAAATGAAATGAATGAGACAGATTCTTCTAAAAATACAAGTTTTGTTACATCATTAATGAAATCTTGGAGAATTTCTTCAAGTTCTTCAATTGCTTCTTCTTCAAATACAAACGAACCACTAACAAATAATAATAATAATAACCACACTAAATCAGTATTATCTTCTGATTCTCCGTTCTATTCTTCCCCTATACAATCCACACATTTTGATACCATCACTAATAATACAGGTAGTGGCACTACTACCAATAAGAAAGGTTTTACAAGAAAGTTTAGTTCTAGTTCCCAAGATGGAAATTTCGACGCAATGGCCAAACAAACCATAAGCATAAGGAAATCAACATCTTCTTCGTCTTCATCTTCTTCAATTATTAATAATAATATTACCAGTCATGCTCATACTAGTACACATTCCCATACTCATAATAGCAACAATAATAAGACCACAAATTCATATTCCCCTTTAAGGTATGTAAGTCCCTCGATGACTAATTTGGAGAGTCTGAAATCAAGTTTCTTTAGACAACATCATACAAGAAATTCACACCATAATCAATATTATCATAACACGCCAGGTAATAACAACAGTAATAACCATAATTCATTTAATTATTCAAATTCTCCTGCCATTGGAGCTTCGTATTCAAGTTATAATGGCACCGGATCCCTTGAAAATTTTCCAAACGATAACAACAATGCTAGTAGTAAATATTTTCAAGATTTAGATGAAGATTGGAGTGCAGTCATAGATGATTTCAACATGCCGATACCGGTTATGTTAAATGGCGGTAGAGGAGATCATGCTAGTAACAGTAACAATAACTCTCTATCTAGAATCTCTACAAACTCATCAATAACAAATTTTAAACCATCAACAACATCAGTAGCACCACTTCAATACCCACAGTTACCTCTTATCGAAACAAGATCAAAGGAAGAGATCGAAAATGAAAGAGAGATACAGAAATTAAATTCTCTTATGAAGAGAATAACTAAGTTTGATAATATCCTTAATAACAAGCACATAATCAATCTATCAGAGTTGAGACAGATTAGCTGGAATGGAATACCTAAACCTCATAGACCAGTAGTTTGGAAATTATTGATCGGTTATTTGCCAGCTAATAAAAATAGACAGGAGTCATTTTTGAAAAGAAAAAGACAAGAATATCGTGATGGATTAAATCATACTTTCTCCAAAAACCATAAACGAGACATTCCCACTTGGCATCAAATTGAGATCGATATTCCAAGAACTAACCCACACATACCTCTGTATCAATTTAAAACAGTTCATGAAAGCCTACAAAGAATATTGTATCTTTGGGCAATCAGACATCCAGCAAGTGGTTACGTTCAAGGTATCAATGATTTGGTAACCCCATTTTATCAAACTTTTCTGACAGAATATTTACCTCAATCTCAAATAGATGATGTGGAAAATAGAGATCCATCCTCATATCTGTCTGAAGAACAACTGAAAGATGTAGAAGCAGACGCTTTTTGGTGTTTAACTAGATTGCTGGAACAAATTACAGATAATTATATACATGGTCAACCAGGTATTCTAAAACAGGTTAAAATCTTGAGTCAGTTGATTAAAAGAATTGATACTGATTTATATAATCATTTTCAAAAAGAACATGTTGAATTCATCCAATTCGCCTTTAGATGGATGAACTGTCTTTTAATGAGAGAATTTCAGATGAATGCTGTGATTAGAATGTGGGATACTTATTTATCAGAAACTTTCAGTGATACAGGTTCATCTATGTCCACATCCTTTAACAGTGATTTAATGTCACCACAAACACCAACACAACGATCAACTGCAACTTTTCATACAACACCACAAGGTTCCAATCATGTTACTACGTTATCACTTCATACCCCTGCAACCACAACAACTCGATTCAATTCAGTAACAACTTTAACATCGGTGAGTAAAGATGAATCGGATCCAACCAAGGTTAAACAATCTTCTTTGAATGAGTTCCATGTCTTTGTATGCGCTGCATTTTTAATCAAATGGAGTGATCAATTATGTGAAATGGACTTCCAAGAAATTATAACTTTTTTACAAAATCCACCTACTAAGAATTGGGATGAGAACGATATTGAGATGTTATTAAGTGGTGCATATATTTGGCAATCGTTATATAAAGATGCAACGTCCCATTGGTTATGATAAATTATGTAATCAAATAAAATTACGTAACATTATAAATCTTGATTATTAATTTCCCAAAAACAAATCATCCGAAACATCATTAATTCCATCTATTCTTACCTTTTATTTTCACTTTATTATACATATATAGCACTCATAAAAATTACTTACTTATAGGTTTGTTTGAAAAAAAGTTTCCCATAATTCAATACACTCCTTTTGAGATTCAATTGCGCCTTCCAGCGATATTTCAATACTACTTCTAAATTCATTTATTCTTGTCTTATTATACGAATTCAATTCATTTCTGATTGTAGTGGTAACATCACCAAACCATTTTGCTATTTTATCACGACGTGCTTGTAGTATATCGCATTCATTTTTTAACTTCAGGAGTTTTTCATTACCTTTAATGTCTTGTTGAATATTATTTGTCTGTTTATTAAACTGTACTAACTTTTTCTTTAAATCATTCTCTACTATACCTAAGTAATAACCAATCTTTCTTCTTTGTTTAAAAGTAGCTCTAACACTAGCTAATGAACGTATATATTCATCTACCATAGCAATGAGTGTTAAAGCATCCTGTAATGAATTTCTTTCTAATATCGATTTAATCTTGGATTGGACTTCTGAAAAATTGGACAATAATTCGGTGCTCTGTCTGGTAACTTCAAGTTTTGCCAAATTTTTAACGATTTTAGCGAACTCTTCTATAGTTAATGCTAATTCGTTTCTTTGACTATCGATCAAATCTAAGGATTGATATATTTGTTTCAATTGGGATTCTAATTGATTCAAATTATCATATTCTTGAATAAAAATTTGATCTTGTTCTATATACTTCGGTGGAGAAGAAAATGAAAAATTCATAAATCCTCTTGTATTTTCAGTATCTAACCCACCATTTTTTAATACTATGGCAGCATCATCAGGTCCCAGTAATTTTATTTCACTTATATGGATTTCTGATAAATCGTTGTTATCGTTATAAGCAGCAGAACCACTAATATATTCTCTGATTTTAGAGTCTTTATTAAATGATTCACTTGATAGGAAAAATATAAAATCAGCATCTCTTTGTAAAACTGGATCTCTTGCTATTCTATTTAACATCGATTCCATTTGAAACCTTCTATTTTCAATAAAATCATCTTTGAATCTACCAACAGCTTGCTTTTCTGGCGGAGGAGGTATGATCTTACCCCAGTGATTATTTTGTAATTGGCGATAAAGCCATCTAAAATCTCTATATCTCCGACGAACTTGAGATTCTCCTGAAGGTAAAATGGAATCAGAAGACATGGTTTGTGGAGACACAAGTGTAGTATTAACAGAGTATTCAATATGTGATGCTGCTAGCTCATCCACTTTAATTGGATCCTTAACTTCTATTTTAAATGTTAATAAATTATTATTTGCATTAGAAGGCTCATCTGACTTTATAATTTCAATATTACTGTTATTATTTGAATCTTCTTGTACTTCCATTGGTTCAGCTACCTTAATTTCCTCGTCATTCTTATTTATTGAATTTTTTTCAGAAGAAAGTGTATACAATGGTGAATTCATCTTTCTTAAAATATCAATATCATTATCATAATCAAAATCAATAATGCTGTTTTTATCTGATATTGTTGGCTGAGTTATCAGGTTACTTTTTTCATTTTTCTGTTTAGATGAATGGTTATCTAATTGAGCCTTATGTAATGGATCAGTTTCTACTGATGATGCAGGAACTGGTCTTCTACGCAGTTTTTTAACACTAAAAAGTCGATTCAGCTGGGTATTTGAGGCGTCCTTTTTTTTGGTTGTTTCATTGGAGTCGTTGAGAATATTGGTATCTATTGGAAGTGGCGAGGCAAACATCTCACCAGAAAATAATGGATCCGCATTACCTTTTGGTACATCTGTAATATGATCAATCCCAGAGTTATGAAACTTCGAGAAATCAGTATCCTCTTGTGGTGCCAATTTATCTAATAATAACTCATGATTAGTTGATATGTCTTCTGTTTCCTCGCCATCAGCATGGCTTGATTCCTGCTTTGAAGGCAATTGGAAAATATTTGACTGATCTGTAAATGAAGATGCCTGATATGTATTTTCATATAGTACTGGCTCCACTTTAGGGGAGCCAATACCTGTTCCTAAGATATTAATATTAGCAAAAGTTTGACTTAATTCATTTATTGCATTATCCTCGCCAATTTCATCTTCAATAAAACTATTATTATTATTTGTAGTCACGTCATGACTATCATTACTGCTGCTATTATCCCCTCTAACATCATCCCAAACAGATGCTTCCAAATTATCCTCTTCGAAATTATTAGTACCTTTTCTATAAAAATTATTTTCCATTTTCCTTTTAATTAGGAATTTATTAATAATAAGGTTTTTAATAAAACTTGCTGCTCTTTTTTTACTTGATCAATGAACAGGTATAAATATACTATCAAATTGCTATCAAATGAATACCAACAGCTTCAGAAGCAATGCAAAGTTTCTCTTCAAGGCTTTTTTATTCTTTACCTTTGTTCATTCTCTTTAAAGATCGGAGAAAAAAAAGGTAAGTTATTGTGTGACTAGAAATGAAAAATTTCAAAAAAGTTTCATAATTTCTGTGAATTGTATTCATCAAACTGGGTAAATTATAGAAAGATAACTTTCCTTTGTGACCATTTTGTGAAGGATAAATGCTTTCAAGGTATATGGGTTTAATTTAACGTGTTTATCCTCTAAACTTTATTTGTGAACATATGAACTAAGACAAGGAAGAAAAAAGGAAACACAAATAGTGACAAGCTTTTAGTAGATATACATGTTAATTTATTAGTAAGTCACATTGGATAAAAAAGAATCGAAAGAGGTAGTATAATAAAAATAAAAATATTTATTAATACAGAGATGTCTAAAGTTGATGGAAAAAAATCTAAGAAGAAACCTACTCAGATACTTACTACAAATAATTCAGAAACTCAAAAAAGATATTCTTTATGGAATTTTTGGATTTGTTCTTTATTTTTAAAACTTTTATTAATGCCAGATTATTTTAGTACCGACTTTGATGTACATCGTAATTGGCTGGCTATTACACATAAACTTTCTTTGAGAGAGTGGTACTATGAAAAAACAAGTCAATGGACTTTAGATTATCCACCTTTTTTTGCTTATTTTGAATGGGTATTATCTCAATTTGTACCCCAAATTGTACGTAAAGATGGTTGTTTAGATATTGTAGAAGTCGGTCAGTTTAGTTGGCCTACTATCGTTTTCCAAAGGTTAACTGTTATAATTACAGAAGGTTTATTATTTATCGTCTTGCAAATTTTTATAAATACTAGCAAATCATTTGAGAAAACGCAAAGTTTTATAGTAGCTTCTAGCATTGTATTATCTCCAGGATTTTTAATTGTTGACCATATTCATTTCCAATATAATGGCTTTCTTTTTTCAATATTAGTTGCTTCTATTGTTGCTGCAAGAAATCAAAGATATCTGCTATGTGCTCTTTTTTATTCAATTTCTTTGTGTTTTAAACATATTTTCTTATATTTGGCACCATGTTATTTTGTCTTCTTATTAAGGGTATATGTTTTGCAATTTGATGGTTTTAAATTTAGATCATATAAAGACCTTTTCTTTATTATCAATTGGAAACATTTATTCCAATTGGGAAGCGTTGTAATTGCTACTTTCACCTTATGTTTTGCTCCCTTTATTCTAGATATGCCACAAGTGATTAGCAGATTGTTTCCATTCTCTAGAGGATTGACACACGCTTATTGGGCTCCAAACTTCTGGGCCATTTATTCCTTTTTAGATAAAGTACTAACTATAGCTGTCCTTAAAGCACCATGGATTTTGGCTATGGTAAAAAAATTCACAAATTCCAGTTTCTTGCCTTCTTCTATCGAATCCATCAAACTTTCAATGAAAGAAAATAATACTGGTAGCAAAGGTTTAGTACAAGATGTTATATTTACTATTCTTCCTCAAATTACACCAAAGTTAACTTTTCTATTAACTTTACTATATCAAATACTAGCTGTGATTCCACTATTATTCGATCCATCTTATAAACGATTTGTTGGCTCACTAACTTTATGTGGATTAGCATCATTTTTGTTTGGCTGGCATGTCCATGAAAAAGCCATCATGTTAGTGATTATCCCGTTCTCATTTTTAGTTATTTTTGATAAGAGACTTTTAATTCCATTTATGTTGGTTACATCCGCTGGATACGTGTCTTTGTTCCCATTATTATACAAAAATGCAGATTTTTTGATTAAATGTCTTTACACTTATATTTGGTGTATTGTTTACTTCTTTGCTATTAGAAAGACAACAAAGGTATCTACTAGTGTGGAGAGACGTGTCTTCTTTTTAGATAGAATATCGATCACATATGTATGTTCTTTATTTCCCGTAGTAATAATTTTACAATTATTGGATTTATTGAAGTGGAAATATCCAATTATTGAAAAGTTTGAGTTCTTAAATTTAATGATTTACAGTTTTTATTGTTCTTTGGGTATAATTAGCTCATGGATTGGGCTATCATGGTTGTATAACTTTGATGAACCTCTATGGGTACAGAGTTCTTAGATACAACCTCCAATATTACGTAAGATTAATCATTAATATTTTTTGTAAGGATCAATATTATACAACAATGCTTTCTCACAATTTCTCAATAGTTTAGGGGATCAATAATGTTTTAGTGAACATATATGTGTGTACCATTGGATCCATTTTACTGAATGTTTATGTCTTTGTCATCAAATATATCAAATATCAAATAAAATAATAAAGATAAATTAAAGAAAATAATTAATCTAAATAATTTCCCGAATAAATAAATAAATTAATAAATAAATAGCCTATTTAAGTAAAGATGAGAAAAAAAAGATTTGATAGAATAAAACAATAAAAACAAGATTATACAGGAAGCATTTGGTATAGGAAGAGAAAAGTAGATAGATTTTTATTTCAAATGTAAGACTGGAAATAAAATCGAAGTCAAATAATGTGAACTGTGGTAATGTATAAAAACAATAATCATGAATATCAAAAAAGAAAGAGAAAGAAGGAAAAAAAAATAAATAAAAAAAGGAGAAAAGCTTATGATTGCAGAAATTTATTTCTTCAGTTATATTTATCTCTTCTTATTTTTTTATTTTTTATTTGCTTCTAACCAATTATCTTCTCTTTGGAGTATTTGGTGGATTAAAAACAATCTTTCTTGTCTTGATAGCAGACCACTTGAATTTTTTAACCCAGACGGATAGTAAGTATAGAGAGGATAATATTATGATAGCTTTCAAACCATATTTCTTTCTTTCATCCAATTCTGGTTCTGCAGCCCAATGTAGGAAAGTAGTAACATCCTTGGCCATTTGAGAGGTTGTAGCTGGAGTACCATCCTCATATTCGACTAAATCATCGAATAAGACACGACCCATGGCAATTGCACCACCCGGGAAATATGGGTTATAGTTAGTACCAGCTGGTAAGGTAACACCTTCTGGTGGCTCATCTGGATAACCAGTCAATAGAGAGAATACGTAATCTGGACCACCGTGTCTAGCCTTGACGATTAAAGATAAGTCTGGTGGTAAAGCACCTTGGTTAGCGGCTCTGGCAGCTTCTTCATTTGGGTATGGACCTGGGATGTAGTCAGACAACTTCCCTGGTCTCTTTCTTGGATTACCTTGATCATCTGGTTCGTCGTCGTATTCAAATTGAGCAGCCATTTCTTTAACTTCGTCAGTAGTGTGCGAAACGTCGACAAGGTTTCTCCATGCAACACGATCTAAAGAGTGACAGGCAGCACAAACTTCACGATAAACTTGATAACCACGTCTAATAGAAGCATGGTCGAAAGTGTTGAAAGGACCATTATGTGGCCAGTCAAATTGAGGAGCATGTAAACCATGTTCCGCAGCAGTCATAGCCTTTGAATAAGTAGAGTCGCTATATAATAGAGTAGCTGCGGTTAATCCAGAGAATGCCACACCTGCAGTAACCATCTTTGAAAGTAGAGAAGATTTCTGACTAGAAGAAGCCGATGTGGTAGTAGAAACAAATCTTTTTGTGGATTGGAACAACTGTCTTTTGAACATTATGTAATAGTAATACTATTGTTATGCTGAATATATAAATATGAATATATTATATTATGTTATGTTATGTTATGTTATACTATGTTGAATTATTGATAGCCAACGTTGCTGTTTATTTTATTTTATTTTTCGAGTCTTTTCTTGATTAATTTATTAAAAACGATCTGTTGGCTTGTAAATGTTGAATATGAAAACAAAAGCAAATTATAATTGAAGGAAGAATTAATATGTTTTAATCCTACTACACTTTTTCTTTCTTTCTAAAACGTAAAAATGACTGTGGTAAGATCTAGATCAAAAGAGTAAGACCAAAGGGCAAACAAAAACAAACACAAAAAAAGTTCTAATGATTATAGCTTTTCGAAAACTTCAAGCACGTTACGAAAGAGTACGAATTATGGAGTTGCCAAATAAACAAACAAGTGATGAGTAGCAACAGTCAACTAAGCTGCAAGGTAAGTTTGACGAAAGAAAAGTAAAAGAAAAGAGAGGATATATATGTAATATACAAGAATACAGCAATTATATGAAGACAAATCCAATTGAAAATGTAGAGTCCACTATTGTATCCTCTTTCTTTTCCTTTATAAATATCCCATCATAAGCACGAATATAGCGGACGGAAGAAAAAGAGAAGAAGAGAAAAAGAAAAGGAAATAAAAAAAACGGAGATATAAATCAAAAAAAAAAAAAAAAAAAAAAAAAAAAAACAAAAAACCTACTTTCGACAGAAGAAACATAGAAAACAAGTTATATTATCACGTATATATAACAGTACTTATCTGCTTGTCTGTATAACTGTATCAGAACCAATATATGGTAAGTCGGATGACAAACATAAGAATAACAAATAGTAGCTAATAGTAGTAACATCAAACTACCATACACTGTTCTTGTTAACGGTAAAAATATACGTACAAATGCACGTATAAACCTACGCCCACCATCAACACACACGAAACACATAGGTTCTGCAGAAAGAGCAGGTTTGACCGAAATAGGTTCGAATTAAAAATGATTTCTTTTGATTACTGTGACAGAAAAACAAAAACAAAAACAAAGGAAGAAGAAGAAGAAACAGAGAACTTATTGAATTACATTGATTGGCTCTTCGAATGTAGTTGGAGTGTTTTTGAGTGTCGTCGTCTCGCCGTTCCCTTTTCCCCTTCACCCCCTTTTTCGCTTATTCAAATCCCTCTTAACAAAATCTCGACCAAAATACAAAATCACAGAGAATTTCTAAAAACAAATCGTCCGAGAACTCCGATAGAAGAGAGCGGTTTATAATAGAAAACGAAAACTGAAAAGTCACCACAAGGGAAATTCTCAAAGTCCGTCTTTTCCGTATCATATGAACATCACGTGATGACATCCATACACCTATATTGATTTGTCTTTTTTTTTTTTTTCATTTTTTTTATATTCTAAAATTTGCTAGATGGGAACTACCGATGATTTTTTTAGCAAAGTTTACTCTGTGTGTATGGGTGTGATGTAAATCAAGGAAAAAACGAAATATTTAGCAGAGTTCTAGAGGAATGTAGCTTAGCTATGCATTTTAATCTAGTCTACCAGGGTAAACATGTAAAAGGAAGACTAAATATGTTGATAATGTAAATGGTATATATTCTTAGTTTGTATATTTAAGAGAATATATCACATCCTTCATTAAAAGAATATTACAAATGTAGATAGCTATAAATAAGGACAAAGGAAGAAGTATATGTTACGCATCTATACATATATAGCTATATATACCTATATTATTTCTTTACTTATATTTTCTGGTCATGTCCTTACCTCTTGAAGACATTAGACATGATTTTTTCCATGCTTTAGATCATTTTCCAAGTGATTTGGTTCGTACTTTATGGCTTTTACAATCAATTGATGTCCAATTAAATGAATGCTATGATAACACTAGTAAGATTGGTAATGAGGAAAGGTCTACGTACTTTGAATATTTGCAATCACAATTAAGGAAGCAATCTGTTTCATTGTTAAAACTAGTTCAAGATCAAAAAAACATTTTGAATAGAGAAAGGGTCCAGTTAAATAAACAATTGCACACAAGAAACAGGTATCAAAACTTTATCAAAAAGATAAACGAAACAAAACCAACTGTTCATAGCTATCAAGATACTAAGAGTAATGAGGTAAGTATTGGTATTGAAAACACTGAAGACCAAGATTTGGAACCAAGGTATTGTATATGCAATGACGTATCATATGGTGATATGATTGCTTGTGATAATGACAATTGTCCAAAACAATGGTTCCATTGCAAATGTGTTCATATATCTGTTCTGCCTAAGGGGAAATGGTATTGTAGTACAGAATGTAAATTACATGATAGGAAGAGTAAAAGCAAGAAGACAAGCAATAAAACCATCATTAGCAGTAGTAGAGATCAGGAGAAGAAAAATAATAAGCAAGCATCAAAAATAACTGAGCAAGCAAAAAAAGTAGTAAAACTTCAGAAAAGAAAGGGTAGAGGAAGAAAAAAAAAAATAGCATATACCTTATAGATATTATGTACATGCTACTTTACTTTCACTAGGTGAGAAACCTGCCATAAAGATGTGCAGCACAAAAATGCACCTACACATAACACATAAAGTGTAACTAATCAAAAATAAAAAAATCGGATTTTAAAAAAATAAGGTTTATTTTATAAAGATGATTTGCTATATAAAATTATATGTATATATATAGAGATAATATACTATAACAAAAAAAAAACTAAAGATTTAGCTATTTGATATTAGTAACTATTTCATCATCAACTTTATAAATCCTTCTTTAAAGTACCCATAAAAGCATGCTTTTCAGCTGGGGTTTGGAATCTACCCTTACCGAATTTAGAGGAAGTGTCAATCCATTTCAAGGTAACTTCTTCTAAGGCCTTTCTGGAGGTGTTAGTGTATAAGGACTTTCTTAAAGTAACAACTCTCTTTCTGATACCTGGGATAGAACCCTTTAACATAACGTAGTCATTGTTAACGTGACCGTAGTGAACAAAACCACCCATTGGGGTAATGGTCTTCTTGGTTCTATCAAAGTTGGTGGAAGCGTTAGCTTCATCATCACCCTTACCAATTCTGTAAATCTTGTGGTTAATGGAAGTTCTGTGGTGGTAACCGTTTTGACCAGCACGAGCAACAGTCCACATAACGTGAGCTGGATGCCAAGCACCAATACAAGCAACCTTTCTTAAACCTCTATGGGTCTTTCTTGGTAACTTCTTGGTACCCCATCTGTGAGTGACACCTTCAAAACCGTGACCCTTGGTAACAGCAACGACATCGATCATTTCGTTTTGTTCAAAGACGGAGTCAACAGAAACAGTCTTTTCGAAATGTTCCTTAGCCCAGTTGACCTTGTCTTCAATGGAACCACCGTTCAATTGAATTTCAGCTAAGTGAGCCTTCTTTTGAGTCAATGGGGTCTTTCTAATTTGAGTGTGAACAAGAACTCTGATGACAGTGGCGTATTTCTTTAATCTGGCTAATTCTCTTTCAATTTCAGCGCCATCTTGAGCGTACTTGGCGGAGTACTTGGAGAAGGCCTTCTTCTTGGACTTGTACCAGTTCTTGTAGAATCTTCTCTTAACTTCATCAGAAAGATGTTCAGCCCAGACGGTGGTCAAGGATCTTAAACCTCTTGGGGTTTCGACATAACCGACAACACCAACAACGACAATTTCTGGAGCATCAACAATAGTGACAGCCTCCACGATTTCTCTCTTGTGGAACTTAGAACCTGGTCTGTCTAAATCTCTGACAATGGTAGTCATACCAGCCTTGTAACCTAAGAAAGAGGTTAAAGCAACTGGCTTAGATTGATCATCCTTTGGGAAAGACTTAACTCTACCTCTGATGGAGGCGGCTCTCTTTCTTGGTAAGAAACCTAAATGACCGTGACGTGGAGCTTCGTATTTTCTGTGAGACATATTTTATATTATGAATTCAGACTGTAGTTGTGCTGGGTGGAGTCTTTATACTTTGAAGTAGTTCAACAAATAAAGCAATTGCTGCAAAAAAGGGCAACTGTTAGTGAGCGCTGTTCAAACAAGAGTTGTAAAAGAGGAAACCTCTACATGCCAGTGCTTTTATAAATATATATAAGTTGATTTCTTGCAAAAGAAGAGAAGTGGTGAGATCAACAATAGAAACATTATAAAAAAATTTTTCAAGAAAAAAAAATTTCTACCGTAAAAAATGATAGACAGGGTAAATCTTTAAGAATTAATTTTGAAAAAATTCAATCAATTTTTTCCCATTTGGAAGTGTTTTTTGTAGGAAAAAACAACGACATAGATTAAAAAAAAATAACATTTCTTCTGAAGAAGATTTACATTGAAGAAAAAACGTTTGATGTATGGGTGTAAACAAATATTAAAAACAGTCCTATAAAGAAGTGGAGTATTTTTTTAAAAACAATTGCTTCACTGATAAATTAAAGCAAAGAACTAATAAAGAAGTGTAGTCTATGATTCTTAAAAAATATTATCATGCAAAAATCCCAAATTTAAATTTTGATCAAGAAGGATTATTGTACTAAGAAGAAATTGTTTACCACTTACATCCCCTGCTGTTGTGATTTGAAATATGAATTGTAATATACGATAGTTTTTGTGATATGACGATATAAAATCTTAAATATCTGATAGTACCTGTTCATACTAAATTCAACGCCTATAAGAATTAAAAGCAAACAATAATGTGAAATCTGTATTTTTCTCCTTAAAATAAACCAAGAACATTACTGTAGTTTTTGAATGTATGTAGACAAATGTATTAAACTAGTAAAATTATGTCATAATACTGACACATTTAAATGCCAAACCACATATTACAGGATAAACAGACATCTCGATACTTACTAATATGAAGCTGCTAGTATTGACAGATAACAAAATTACAAAAGACATACACATGGGAAAATTCTGTATTATTATTCTGTTCTTTTTAGGCAAAAAAATTTTTTCCATTCTACACAATAATAGTGTTCGGAAAAATGTACAGTGAAAAAATCCCGAACGAGGAGAGTAAAAAAAAGAAACTATTGTTCAAAAAGTAAAAACTATTTATTTTTCTAGTACTAAAACGGAAAGTGGTGTAAATAATTGGGGTAGCAAAAACAATAAACAATACTATTCCTATTGTTTTTATTTACATCCCCACAGGAAATTACAAAAAAAACAGTTTGGTATTTTGCTTTGTTGCCTCCTTTTAACAATTGTTCGGTATTATGCTTTTTTATTTCTGGTCTGATAATATTGTCGAGAAAGGGGGGAAACACAAAAAAATATGTGCAGGCAGCAAGTTCTCGATAAATTTACTGGATCGATAAATTATAAATATAGATATTACTAAGTAATTCAATCAACACTATGGTTAGAAAAGTCTTTTTCGCTCTTCAACAAGATGTCTTACCGAATAACAGCTGTACTCATATGCATCCTTGAGACTACTTTTTACTACAATAGTTTGGTTTTTATACTCGTATACCTAAGAGTTCGTTACACATAATTCTATATTTATAATCAAATCATAATATTAATTAAAAAAAAAAGAGTCATAAAAAATATATGCAACTATGGCGAGTCTAGATGATACAGTTATTTCAAAACAAAATATGATGTTACTAGATAATGTAACAAATTATGATAAAATGGCTATAGATTATTTTCATACACCCTGGCAGAACATAAAAGATTTACCGTTATCTTGGTCACTGTTGTGTAAGATGAAAAAGCATAAGTTGTTAAGATTACCTTCATGTTCAATGGAAGATGATTTGGATTACAATATATATTTACAAAGATTGCACCACTGTCTTTGGAGGCGTTGGTCTATAGAAAATTTCCATTTAAATAGTTTCAAGATAAATCCTCTGGATATTAATTGGAATAAAGAGACTGATATAACTATTTTATATGGGCCAGACTTTTCCCCTTATACGGATATAGAAATTAGCAATACTAAGAATAGCAAATATAATACAATATCTTTTTCAAAGTTTGATGCTAATAAAAAAAAAGAGATCATTTCAGACACAGAATCTCTTCATAGTGAAGATTCTCTAATATACTCATCATCACTAGATTCTTCGTCCTCGTTGTTATTTGATAGCCCGAAACACACAACAAATTCCACAACATCTAAAAATATTCCACTTAAGAAATCACTGCGATTTAGTGAGATTGTTAAAAAAAGAAATATCACAGCATATGGGGAATTAAAAGAATCCTATATACAAATAAATGATAAAATTCACCACCAACATAGATTTAGAAAACATGAGAGATCGCATTCCTTACCCTCTCCGTTATTTTACCCTACAAACGCTGTTGGTATAGATTCGTGTGCTATTGAAACGGATGATGAGAATGATTTGGATGACCGTAATGACTTTGATGACTTTATGTTTAATGTAATGTAACTAATCTATGTCTGTATATAATATGTATATAGATACAACACAATATACTTTTTTATGTTTTAAACTCTTCTATTTCTTCTCTTTGAAGACTTCTGTTTACTAATACTAATATTAATGACTATATTTTTCTTTTATTATTATTATAATTATACTTATACAGAAAATAATTGATTAATGAATAGTAACATCTATTTGGTGAGTATACACGTTAGTCATAATGAGTTTTGAAGAAGACATGGTTCATGGTTTCTTTAGCAGTCAATCTTTCTTGATGATCGTATCTTAATAAATTATCAATCAAATCAACCATTTCAGGTACAGCTAATGTAGTTTCAGGGGTGATAAAATGGGACCATGGCTTTCTAGTGAATTCCTTCATAATACCGTCATATTCACTTGGCAATTGCAATCCATATTTATTTAAATATTGTCTCAATTCATTTGTACCAAGTACTGCAGCAATTTTGACCAATTGGTCTGGATTAGTAGCACCTTTGAAGAATGGTTCCTTTTTGAATACTATAGCAGCAAGCATACATCCAACAGACCATAAATCTAAAGAATAATCATATTGATTCAAATTGACTAAAAGTTCTGGTCCCTTATGATAACGAGAAGCAACACGGACATTATAGTCGACACCAGGATGATAAAATTCAGCAAGTCCCCAATCAATTAATCTTAGTTTTTTCTCTCTTGGATCAATCATAACATTTTGTGGTTTAACATCTCTATGCATAATCCCCATTGAATGACAATAATCTAAAGCTACCAGTAACTGTGTGAAATAATATTGTATATCAGATAAAGTGAACCTTGGATATAAAGTTCTAAAATCCATGTTTTTAACTTCTTCAAAAATTAATGCAGGTATACGTGAATCTTTATCTTGAACAATATCATATAATGCAACAATGTTTGGTCCACCAGTCAAATTGGTTAAAATTTTTAACTCACGATATATTTTTTTCATTTTAACAGGTTTTAACACCTTGATCACACAACGTTTATCATTTCCAACACACCGACCACTAAATACTTCACTGTATTTTCCACGTCCAATCTTATTCACTATTTCATATTGAGAAATTTTGCCCCATTCAATAGTAACACCTTGTTCATAATCCCAATATTCTTGTGGTCTTTTTTCACATGCATCAGCATAAACACGAGCAGTAGAATAAACACGGATAGCTCTTTGGTTTAGTGTGGAGGGTGATAATGGCATTTTTGAAAACTTTACTTTAATTTTTAAATATCTCTGTTAAATGAAACCACAACACACACAATTTTTGGTGATCAAACCTTAAAGATAAGGTACTTGTTGGCCTTTTTAGATATCAAATATAATTTATCTTTCAAATACTTCATACTAAGCTCAAAAATACGCATGGCTAATTGATACACTCTCTATCAACTGGATAAGATAATGTTACATTTTCCTAAGTTGTATTTGGTGGATTGGGAAAAAATTTTTGTTTTTTTTTTTTTTGAAATTTTCTGTAAATTTTCTTCTCGATGTTTTGTAGATGACTTTTATTTAATTGTAATATTTTATAATCAAGAGACATATGTTAAACAATCCAACAACTATCAACGGTATATACTGTTCTTTTACCATTTTGTAAGTCTATATCTTTCTTTATTTCCCTCTTCCTTTCTTCATGCTAGTTCCTTTATGTTAAAATGAATTATAAGTAAATTAATTACTTTTGTTACATGTAAACTGATTGTATATAAGAAATAAGTAAAATATACCAATGAAATATGCAGTCCTTTCACTGACTTTCGGGTATGGGAAAGAGAAAGTTTTGTTAAAGGATATCGAATTATGGGATGAAAATATAATCACTAATATAAAGGATAGACCACTTATATGGTCAGGGAGATATGTATCATATGTATCAGTACAAAAATTACCATTATGGATATATGACAAGGAACAGCCAACACCGTGGCATTGTTATTCTAATTGTTCAAAAACCTGCAATTACTTTAATATCAAATTGAAAAGCTTAAATAGGTCAATGATAGCGGAAATACACAATAACTCAATGGATTCAGCATCACAAACCCGACTGGCTCTGTTTTATGTTAAAAATAACTCGATAATGTGTAAATTACTGTCCACAAAATTAAAATCAAAAATTGACGAACACATTACTACATCTTCTAACGCCAACATTAATAGTGCCATGGTTACCAAAACTAATAGTAAATTTTCAGTTAGCAAAAAACCCACCCATAGTCTACTGAATAAGAAAGTTCATTTCAATGACACTTTGTCAAAATTGATTCTTACAGGATTACGATTAAGAGATATTCCAAACACCTCTTCAGGGTTCACTAAGTTATATAAAATGACATTTCAAGCTGCAGAATTTACACATAGGGAAGATGTTAAAAAATACGACTATCAAGTACCATTTGAATTGTTACAACAAACTGTAGAAATATTGTTAAAACTATTCACAAAGACATAATTCAAACCCAAAATCTAGAGTTAAATATAGCATTACTGGGTTGATTCGTGTATAGATTATAGTGTCAAACAAGTATTCGATCCCACATGTGCTATTTTTTTCCTCTCAACAATAGTAAATGATAGATGATAATTGATTGTTTCTCACTTTTTTTTTTACTTCGAGTGAGAAAATAAGGGAAGTCAACATTATATTTCCATCTCCGCGGAATTTAGGTTGGCCCTTTTCCATGGAAAGATCTGTCGATAAAAATTTGAAAAATGATTTAGTTTTTCTCCTTTTTCTAATAGTTAATGAGGAAGTTGGGTTTTATAAAAATTAAGTTGTCACCTCCCTGGTAAAGAAATATACACTATTTCACTTTAATGTTTCGTCATTCGCAGTTGTTTATAATTTGAATTGCTGTGCCATTTCCTCCCCACTATTGATAAAGCATAAAGTAAAATATGAATGACTCTCAAACTAAAAACAAACACTTAGTAGTATTAATACACGGATTATGGGGGTCATTTAAGCATATGAACTCAATGAAATCAGTGTTTAATGAAAAATTTGGTAAAATTCATAAGACAGATAATGATTTGAACAACATCGAAGAAACTATCTTTTTTGCCCCAATACAAAATACTTTATTTAAAACTTTTGATGGTATTGAAATTATCGGATATAGAACTTTGGTAGAGTTATGTCATTTTGTTGAAAATTTTCACAAACAAAATAGGGATTCCAAGATTACTAAGATTAGTGTTGTAGGTTACTCCCTTGGTGGGTTAGTGGCTAGGTTTGTTATTGGGAAATGCTTTACAGAATGTAAAGATATTTTTAAAGATATTAAACCATTTGTTTTTATAACTATTGCAAGTCCACATTTAGGTATTCAGTTCTATGACAAATCAAAACTCAATTCATGGATCTTGAATCCACTCAAAAGATTCTTGGGATCTACATTCTTAGGTAAAAGTGGTAGAGAACTGTTTATTATAGATTCAGGAAGTAGGGAGCCAATATTAGTAAGATTATGTCAAAATGAATATTTTTATGCATTATCCTTGTTTCAACATAGAATTTTGATAGCTAATGTGAAAAATGACAGAACAGTGGCCTTTTATACTGCATTTATCACAGATAGAGATCCATTTATTGAGTCAGGTAACACTTTAAGATATTTTTTTGAATGCAATATACCAGCTGAAGATTCATATAATGGTACTATTTTACCAAGAATTGTTGATTTAAATAGACTGAATTTCAAAGATAAGGCACCAACTAAAGATGAGAAAATACTAATACAACAATGGTTTCTATACAGAATTATAGTTCCAATCATAGTGATTATTTTTATTCCATTTGCAGTAGTAATCAATATGTGTGGTAGCTTATACAGTTACATAGGTACCTTAAAATATAGAAAGCTATCAACAAAAGATAAGCAGTTATCTGCTTTTGTAAAGGAAAAGATTGCACTATCTAATACAATCCATGATTTTGTAGGTGACACTTGTGACTCTATTATAAATGAATCAGCGCAAAAAAATAAGTATATGAATGCAAATGAAGATGATTTAGCTCTACATAAAAGTCAAAATACATTTGTTTTACAAGGTGGAGACGAAGATGATAGTGAAGATGATGGTGACACCACTATTAGTAGTGATTTGCAATTTTTGTCGAAGCAAGTTCCTTATATGACTGCTAATGATGTGGAAATGTGGAAGAAATTTATTGATAAGTATTCTCATAATATGGATCTAAGTGAGGAATGGTTAAAAACATTCCATAAGTTACCGATCGATGAGAATAGAAGAAAAATTTTACGTAATTTGTCAAAAGTGGATTGGATAAGGGTTCCTATTTATGTCAAATCTATTAATGCACACAGTGGAGTGATAGCACGTAGAGGTTTAAATAAAAATACTCCTTCAACAGGATATGCAGCATTGGAATTCTTGGGATTACTGATCAAATATTTGTTAGAAACAAATGAAAGTTGATATGCTTATAAAAAAGTAATAATTATTTAATTACTTGCATACTTTGTATTTTTTTTTTTAAGTTTAAATAAATATACATGTATTTACATCTCTATAGAAAATATCAATAAGACTACCATTTTTCTACTGGATTAACCTTATATTTAATGTATTCTTCTAAATTATATAAGGATATCTCAGTTTCATTTTCGATATCGTATTCGCATAAGGGTTTCCCCTTTGGATTTTTGATATCCAGAACCCAGTCATCATCGTCATGTTCGAAATTTATAACTAGATTAACAGTCTTAAATCCATGCGCATGGGTATAAATCTTCATTGTATCATAGTTGACATTACGAAAAGGTCTGAAAGCACCGTCTGTTTGAATATGTTTAATACAGTCATTAAAAAGATCATAACCGGTTTTTTCCTTTAAATTATAATTTCTCAAAATAAAGTTTTTAACATTTCTATATGGAAATGATTTGATAACTCTAATAGTTAGTGTGGAATTGGACAATGGGGTAGTACTTGAAGTTAATGGTTCTTGTAGGTCAAAATCTTGCTCTTCTTTGCTCAAAGACATTTTTTTTATTTTTATTAACTGTAACAAATTTATGTAGATTAAAAGCACTTAATAGCTATAATTCCTGATGTTGACTATCTTAATTTAGCTAATTAGGATAATTTTTCGTGAAGATAGTCTTTTATGACTTTACTTCCTTTTTTTTTGACAACTTCCTTAATACTATTAAAAATTCTTTAATTTTTCTGTTTTTTGACATTAATAAGAAGGTAGATGACAGTTTGTCCGTAAAGGAATATAAGATGCACAGATCTTGTGATTTTTTTTGTTGGCAAATATTGAATTGTGTTTATATTTTCTCTTTGACCCCCTTTGCCTACAAAAGGAAATTTTCTTTTTGGAAAATAAAATTAAATAAGGTGGCCATTCAAACATTAGGGTTTTATTGTGTTATAGTGCCATTACCGTAGATCGTGTATAAAAAAAAGCAGGTCTACGCCTCAATGTAGTGAGCTACTTCATGTTTTTTCAATGCTATCACAAACGTAATAATAAAAGTAGTATATTTTAGTTTTTAAATGTTTAAAACAAAATTAATTGTAAAATAACTTATTTCTTTTAACAGAAATCTTGTTAATTACGTGATTTACATTATTGTGATCTCTTTGAACGCTAATGCAATTGTGGAAGTTGAGGGGCTATATAATAATGGAACTTTTATTAAGAATTAATTATATATAAATATGTAAAACTACTCAAAACTCTCCAATATTAATTAAAGAATTACATAGTATTTTTTTCATGTTTTCTATTCATGTTTTTATGAAATATATATTCTGAAAAAAAAAATTAAGAGAAGGGTTTTTGATATAATAAAAATGGGTTTATTCATGTGCTAAGTGAGATTGATCAGAGAATATATGTTCAGTTCATCTTTATATATCTATTGATAATACAGATATTTTATATGATATGTACTGAACTTCTTCAGTTTCTTAATATATGACTTTCATACAATCTACTAAATATATATATGAATAATTAAATTTCTTGGAATATAAATATTGATGGAATGTTATTATACAACTTCTGATAGTGTAATTAAGTAAACATATGTATATATTCATTATATAGTGTATACAGTATAAATTCCTTTATTTATTTTGATTCTTCTTTTAAGTTTTTCACTTTTCTTCAAATCACTGAGAAACATATTTGGTAAAAAATAGAATGTATTCCCAATATTATGATATATCTGTCCACCACATAATACATAGAAAAACTAATTAAAAATAATTCTTATGGAAATGACAGTAATAAACTTTTATTTTCCCATAATTCTATACAAATGAGTGGTTACGAACTAAAATCAGTCTTCTTAAAGTGGTGTGTTTTTATATGTGTTGGAATTTGGAGCCTTCTGCGTCCATGTTAATGGCAGACATCATTAAGTTATAGATGCTTATTTTATTTTTGTATTAACTACACGTATATGATATTTCACCATACCATACTACAACAACTCATGTTGTAATATAAGATGGTGAAATTCTTTGTGTATTCCAGGGAAATGCAAATAATATTAATAGTTATTCAAATAATCGAGACAGTAATCAACTATAGTCGATAATATAATTACTAAAACGGTCTTATATATTGAGCAGCTTATATCTAGCTAATATATTTATTCAAAGTCACTTAACTTGTTACTTGCTTGTTGTTCTCTTTTTTGTTCATATATAATATATAAATTATTTACAAGAAACGGTTATGGAAGATGATCTTTTATCTCCAGAAAACGTTGTCCTTTTATATGTTTTCTGGAGCTCGATCAATTATTCAGATTTGTATATTAACGAGCTTAATGATCCAAACCCTAAATTTTATTACATTAATCTAGGTGCACTAGTGGATTAGAACTGCACCCCAATTCTCTAATCATGGTGATTAGTAATACACGTGGGATTGATTGAAACAATAGGTAAATTCTAGATTTGTTGAAATCTTATGTAATCTAATCTCTTTATTATGCAGCATCTAATGTTGTAGCACGTGTATGGCTTATTAAGACAATAAATAGTTCTAGATTCATTCAGGATTTTATGTAATCTTGATGGTTATAATTATCCTATTACACAACAAGTTTCGAGGAACTCGTCCTTGTTAGCTCAGTTGGTAGAGCGTTCGGCTTTTAAACCCAAGTTTAATCAAGGACAACCGAAATGTCAGGGGTTCGAGCCCCCTATGAGGAGTTCCTTTTTGCACTTGTAATTGTAATAACTCTGGGGTCATGTGTTTCTGATAATAGTAGTTCTTGTTGAAATCTCAATAATATTTCGCTTGGTTAGATATAAGATATAGACTCTTTCTATATCTCTAGATGTAATATTTCTATATATCTATATATCTATATCCCTAATCCAAGATAGCCTAATAGTATACATTTATACACTATATATCTAAACTTATTTAATCCTTGGTTCCTTGTTCTTTCATTCCTTCCTCTTGGTTGCTCTCTTGTACTTATGTTGGTTACTTCTGTTTTTTATCTAGGTTTGTAAAATTTGCAAAAAGGAAAGTTTAGAAAAATGTAATAGATGAAAACCCGATTACGAGAGATGTACTCTTCTAGACGCTAAAAAATAGATAAATATTGCTTGATTTGTTGTCTATATATGACATATAGACTATACTTTACATAAAGAGTAAACTAATATATACAGATATACAGATAAACATAGTTATATAAACAAGAAAAACAAGAAAAACAAGAAAAACAAGAGCGTCGTGATCGACCAAGGGGTCAACAAGATCGTTTATAGTGACCTCTGGATTTCATATGTTACAAAAAATGAGGGATGACGATATTTTTTTAAACATCCCAATGAAAGAACAAGGAACTAAGGATTAAATAAGTATAGATATAGTATATAAATGTATAATATTTAGTTATTGTAGATTAGAGATATAGATATATAGGAATATTACATCTAAAGATGTAAAAAGAGTCTATATCTTAAATCTATCTAAGTGAAGTATTATTGTGATTTCAAGAAGACTGACTGTTATCAAAAACACACAACCTTAGGGTTATCACAATTCTATAATTTAGTTTATCACTATATACGAATGTTTATATCTACATGATTTGTAAAGGATGATAGTTCCATATAAGAGATATAGTCTTCCTGATCACACAAAATTTATAAGTACTTCCTAGAGTTGAAGAATATAATAGAGTCAGTTTATAGTTTTTACAAAGGATAGTTAATTTATATTCAAGAAAAATTTAAATTTATGCATCAACAGTTGCTCGTAGGACTTCTATATTGCATATTTGACAAGGAGAGAAGAGGGTGATAGTATTTTAGATCTTATTGTTACCATGAAATCTGAATAGGGATAAAAGTATTTCCAATACAAACTTTATTCTATAACAATTTAATAAGGAGTTCTTTATGACAACATAAATTGATTCGAAAATTATTTGGTATTTTAGACAGACATGTTTCTATTTAAGAAGACTTTCATTTATCCTAATGTATATCTTGATTTTTCTATTCTTACTCCTCTCTAATGTTGTAACCTTTATTTTAAAAGTTGAACTAAAAAGAAGTACAAAATTAATTTTAAAAAAGGAAGTATTGTAATGAAAAAGTAATTTATTAGTTGAAGGTTAAAATCAAGACTATTTTTGGCTTCATATGTTAATGCCTCATATAAATGTTTAGATAAAATAAATATACTTAATGTTAGTGGAAATTAACTATCATACTTTTTTGTTGTAGGAAATTTTCTAGCTTATCTCATTTAAAGGGAATAGATGTTGCATCAACATATCAAAAATATCAACATACGTTACATTTATTAGGAGTTATCTTTTTAAGAACTCTCTGAGTTACTTGAGTGATTATCAGCTCAATGTAACGTTTTTTTTTATACTTATTAACTTCTAAACTATTCTCTCTGTAATTTATGATTTAAAAGATTACTAAGTGATTGGTTATTCTAGTATATGTATTGTATTATGCTCTGTGTTTGTTATTATTGGTTTTAAATCACTTTCTTTAACAACAAATTTTATTTTTAGAATTTTTGTTTCTAAAAAATAGAATAGTTATAGATACATGGTTTAGTAACATAAGATAGATTTTCTAGCTTCAATTATACAACATGTGGTAAACTAACTATTTATACTTCAGATAGTTTCAATAATTATATTTTTATGTTCTAATTGTAAAAAGTGGGTATTACTGTGCCTTCTTTTTACAATACTGAATTTGTGCCATATAATTACAGGTGCGTAGTAGCCAATTATTGTTTCCATGGACAATATTAGACAATTATAATTTCCTTATTCTAGATAATATATACTTTGTATTAATAATTTATTCTTCAAGAATAAAAAGTTACATAAAGAAGGTAGATTCTGTTAAATACTTTTTTATGAAGGTAAAGTATACCTCGAATGTTTAAACCACTTATTATTATATTTTTATTGCTGAATTTGTCTTTGGTGTTCAGTTAGCAAATATTTAAAAAGAGAAGATTGGGCAGCACACAACATTTAAATTAATTTCTTTATTTTCTTATATTTTTTACTTGAACTTTACAGTAAGCACTATTTAGACTTTATAAATCAACGAGGATGTTTGCTTATTTTGATATCATCAGTATTGTATTTTTATTTGATTAATTACTATTGCTTTTATTAATTCTTGATCGGTTATTGCTGAAAAGTCAATTTTGATACTTTATTTATATTGTTAAAAAATATATCAAATGTTTTTTTATATGATTTAAATTTTAGTAAAAAATAAACTATGAATTTATTTTTAACAATGCTAGAGATCCAACCATAAAATAACATATAAACATAGGTATGTATATATTATCAAAAACACTTGATTTTAAAAATTTTTCATTTCATTCTGTATTAGTTCATTGAAATATGGATAATTGTCTAAATAAAGATGATGTCCAGCATCTGGTATAATTACTACTTTACTTTTTCCTAAATTATTTTTAACAAAATGTTTGGAAATTCTTTTTCCACCGGCTATATTCATCCAATCATTTTCTCCATATAACCACACCCATTCGGAATTTGAGTCCCATTTATGCTTTGAGTTAATAATTCTATTTTCAATAGGAGTCCTTGGATCTCCACCACATTTTAAAATAAAAGGTAATAAATATTCACCACTACCTTGTTTATTAAAAATCGCATATGTGTATCGATGTAATGCTTCAAATTGGGAATCTGTGGCAACCTTTCTAAATCTTCTATATGACCATCCACTAGTCAATTTAGAACCTAAGATATGGGTATTTCTTACTAAAGAGAACGGTGAAACATTTTTTTCCCATAATTTGTTGAACCACCAAGGTACTTTATGTTCTACTTTATTTTTAGTCCCATTACAAATTCCAGCAGGTGAACAAAGAATTAATTTTTTAAAATGGCTTGGAAAAGTATTCTTATATAAAATCATAAGATAACCTCCTAAAGAATGGGCTACTACCATATTATTTTGTGGAGTATTTAGTAATTTTCTCCTTTGAAACCATTTATGAATTCCATCATGGAACCAACTTTCCACTTGTAATATGTTATCTTTTGGATATTGGAAAGAGAAAGGAAGTCTAGTGGAAAATCCGAAACCTGGTAAATCAATATAGTGTACACACCATTCATTATCTAATAAAGATATATTTTCCATATTTTTTAAAAAAAAACCAATACCAGCACCATAACCATGAATAAAGATTAAGTGTTTAATATTTTTCCCTTGATAAGATATATTCTCTGGCGATATGCAAAATTCATTCATATAATTTCCCTTTGAATCTATGGGGGTCTTAATAATCTTTGAAACTTTTCCTCCCTTTGGAGTTGGGAAAAAATTTAAAGTTGAAAAAAGTTCATACTGAATTTTGTCGACATTTGAATGATATAATCGATAATCTTCATAGGATTGTCCTATAGGTCTTGGAAACAGACAAGGCAATGATTTTACTATTTTCCATAATGGTAAAGCAGTGGGTGGAGTTGGTATTATTAACTGATTTGGTGTATTCTGTGTGCGATGTAAACTAATCTTGGAAGATTTAATCTTATTAATTAATCTAATAAGATAACTTTTATTTGTACTGGTCAACATTTTTAAACTGCCTTTTTGTTTAATAGCAATTTCTAGTCACATAACAAATAAATAAAGAGATATGTTATAAATTGATCAGTAATATGAAGATGTTACTGTTAAATGTATTATTTAAAACTTAACTAGACATGTTTTTTATGTTCTATTCTATTCTTTGGTTGATGACAACCTTTTTTTTAATCTAGTTTTTATTATATTTGAGGGAATTCGGAGTTTTTTCTTTGTTTGATAATGAGAAAAATAGACTTTTTATTTTTGTGCATTTCATTTGATCTTTGGTTTTCTTTTTTGCCAAACAGAAATCATTCCTGTAAAAATTGAAAGATCAAGAAATATGTAAAAGTCATCTCACCTAGTATACTGAAATATAAATATTAATTATATAGTTAAACAATTATAGATTATATAATATTCGTTTCCAAGCTGATAAATAGACTATTGTAACCTTTGGGGGTGTTGAGATATGATTAGAGTTATGTTTGATGATCTAAATTCATCGTACTAAGTGATTAAAAGTTATGAAAATTTATATTAAAGAAGATTCGAAGATAAAATGAGTATACTGTATAGTATCGTATCTTGTACATTACTTATGTAGAAGGAAAAAGACCAAGCAATACAATAACAATTTATAGTACCACTAATTTCCTACTATAAATAACAATAAAACTTATAATACCACCAATATCTTATTGTAAGCTACATTATCTTATAATATTAGTTTAAAATGAATTCTACTAGAATTTTTGATTCCGAAGCCTTGCGTCAACAGGGGGACATCAATTAATTACAATATAAATGTTAATGCTAATAATCACCTCTAGTGCTATCTCTCAATAATCAGCGGTATCTCAAATAAATTTCTTAGTTATTTGTCACTGATGTTAATTCGACAATTGGTCATTCGCCTACATTCATAGTCAGGGTTAAGAGTTTTAGCTGTTCCAAATCCATCACCTCAACATTTGACGTTACCTGTGAACTACGTATTTCAGAATTTCTAATTACGGCATCTTACGCAACACATTTAAGAAAATTATTTATATTTCACAGCATTGCTCTTATCTATTATGTATTATCTACATTATAAAAAGAAATATATAAGTAATAATCATTTTATAATAAAATATTTTTACATTTGCTATTACATACCTATCCCTTAAATAACATACTTTTCAAAGCTTCCACTACAACAAAAGTAGCTAAAGAATAAAGTGAGAAAACTGTTTAGTTAGAGAAAAATGTTCTTCAGATTGCTTGAGAATTGTTCAATTAATTATTTAAAGGATCTTTAATTAAGGTTTTCTACAAATGGTTTAGCTGGTAAAAAATTCCTTTTTATTGAGAAAATAACCATAGTTATTTGTACAATTGTTAAGAGTATACACATACAAGAACATTGGAATTTTAAAAAACGAAAAAAGAAACAAGAGAAATACCACTTCAATACATGATTAAAGGGCCCGCTAAATTCAATGTCAATGTGTATTCTTTATAAATGTTGATAATAAAACTTGAAAAATATATATATTTGAAAACTGTTAATCTTTTACCCAAAGCTCAACAAGAATGTTTGTAATATTCCTGATAAAAATTGCGACATATGAAATCTTGATATCACTACAAACGGTCTTGCGTATTCTTTAGTCAACAACGACGTTCTTGTTTTTTTGTTTATATAACTATGTGTATCTGTATATCTGTTTATATTAATTTACTCTTTCTGTAGAGTATAGTTTATATATCACATATAGAGAACCAATCAAGCTATGTGTATCTATTTTGATGGCTAGAAGAGTATATCTTTTGTAATAGGGTTTTGATCTGTTGCAAAAGTTAAAAAATCTCCCGGGGGTGAGTCGAACACCCGATCTCAAGATACCTTAAGAAACCAATCCTTAAATTACAGTCTTGCGCCTTAAACCAACTTGGCTACCGAGAGAGAACCCTGTGATTCATGTTGTGGAATAGAATAGTTATAACCATCAAGATTACATAAGATCCTGAATGAATCTAGAACTATTTATTGTCTTAATAAGCCATAAACGTGCTACAACATTAGATGCTGCATAATAAAGAGATTAGATTACATAAGATTTCAACAAATCTAGAATTTACCTATTGTTTCAATCAATCCCACGTGTATTACTAATCACCATGATTAGAGAATTGGGGTGCAGTTCTAATCCACTAGTGCACCTAAATTAATGTAATAAATTTTAGGGTTTGGATCAGTAAGTCATTAATGTACAATCTGAATAATTGATCGAGCTCCAGAAAACATATAAAAGGACAACGTTTTCTGGAGATAAAAGATCATCTTCCATAACCGTTTCTTGTAAATAATTTATATATTATATATGAACAAAATAGAGAACAACAAGCAAGTAACAAGTTAAGTGACTTTGAATAAATATATTAGCTAGATATAAGCTGCTCAATATATAAGACCGTTTTAGTAATTATATTATCGACTATAGTTGATTACTGTCTCGATTATTTGAATAACTATTAATATTATTTGCATTTCCCTGGAATACACAAAGAATCTCACCATCTCATATTACAACAAGGTTTGTTGTAGAATAGAATAATAACAATTACCATGATTAAAGAATTGGGGTGCAGTTCTAATCCACTAGTGCACCTAGATTAATGTAATAAAATTTAGGGTTTGGATCATTAAGCTCGTTAATATACAAATCTGAATAATTGACCGAGCTCCAGAAAACATATAAAAGGACAGCGTTTTCTGGAGATAAAAGATCATCTTCCATAACAGTTTTTTCGTAAATAATCTATATGTTGTATATAAACATAATAAAAAAAGAAAAACAAGCAATAAACCCTTAACCCTCCTAGTTATATATAACATTCTTATATATTTGTTATTGCCCTTACTACTCGTTCAATAGTACTGTTAAAAAACTTGGTCCTAAGTCCAAACTATGACAGGGTTTGTTGTAGTATGGTGTGGTGAAGTTCTTTGTGTATTCCAGGGAAGCGCAAATAATATTAATAGTTATTCAAATAATCGAGACAGTAATCAACTATAGTCGATAATATAATTACTAAAACGGTCTTATATATTGAGCAGCTTATATCTAGCTAATATATTTATTCAAAGTCACTTAACTTGTTACTTGCTTGTTGTTCTCTTTTTTGTTCATATATAATATATAAATTATTTACAAGAAACGGTTATGGAAGATGATCTTTTATCTCCAGAAAACGTTGTCCTTTTATATGTTTTCTGGAGCTCGATCGATTATTCAGGTTACTACATTAATGACTTGACTGATTCAACCCTAAAATTTATTATATTAATTTAGGTGCACTAGTGGATTAGAACTGCATCCCAATTCTCTAATCATGGTGATTAGTAATACACGTGGGACTTACTAAAACAATAGGTAAATTCTAGATTTGCCAAGGTCTTATGTAATCCAATCTTTTTATTATGCAGCATCTAATGTTGTAGCACATGTATGGCTTACTAATACACTAATTGGTTCTAGATTCATTCAGGATCTTATGTAATCTTGATGGTTATAACTATTCTATTCCACAACAGGGTTGGAAGTTTTTGTGGGCGTGTGGTCTAGAGGTATGATGTCCGCTCGGGGTGCGGGAGATCCCGGGTTCGATTCCCGGCTCGCCCCACTTTTTTGTAACATGTAAAATCCTGATATCATTATAAACGGTCTTGTGTATTCTTTAGTCAACAACGACGTTCTTGTTTTTTTGTTTATATAACTATGTGTATCTGTATATCTGTTTATATTAATTTACTCTTTCTGTAGAGTATAGTTTATATATCACATATAGGGAATCAATCAAGCTATATTTATCTATTTTTTAAAAACCCTATTACGAGAGATATACTCTTCTAGCCATCAAAATAGATACACATAGCTTGATTGGTTCTCTATATGTGATATATAAACTATACTCTACAGAAAGAGTAAATTAATATAAACAGATATACAGATACACATAGTTATATAAACAAAAAAACAAGAACGTCGTTGTTGACTAAAGAATACACAAGACCGTTTATAGTGATATCGCGATTTTGTATAGCATAAGAGTCTTAAGATATAAACTCACTATTAAAGTATTGCTGGATTAATGTAACTGATAATAACGAAGTAATATACTGTATATTATACTATATTGATTATAGTTCTGGTTGGATCTTTATCTTTTGTTCTATTGATTATTCATACTTCTTATATCTTTATATCTTGTTATTTATTTACTTATTTAGTTTTTAAACAGTATATATGTTTTCCAAAGAAGATAATAGACATAATTAAATTATCCATAAATGTGCGCACAAAAGTCATAGACACTGATCATGAATATTTTCTTTATATAGAGTTTTAGGTATATCTATAGATAGACTGATTTTTATAATAACTATTTCGATCAGTGAATGAGGTATGCATTTTTATAACAAGTTACATTAAGAAGAGAAATTTGAGAAAAATACTGATTTTCTTTTTATACCCGATGTAAGTATTATTGTTATTTCAAGTATATATTGTATTTTTAGTGATAAATATGAAAGTATAGAGTCAATAACATCTATTTTTATCAATAATTCATCGATGACTATTAATTTACATTTGATAAATTGTACATTAATAGAAGACAACGGGGACATATAATTTACCATAAGTATATCTGCTACAGTACCAGTAATATAATAAACCTTTAAATATGTTAATGAAGCAATCCTAAGAAAAATTTTGTCAACAGATAGTATTTTAAAGCTGATGTTAATAATCTTTCCAATGAAGAATCCCTAAGTATTAGTAGCAATATTTATATCAATTTTTTATTTAAAATGTTTTTTTAATTAAAAAAAAAAGGCAAATAAATATGCCATCTTTTATGAGATCAAAAAATTCACCAATTCCAAACATGATTATAAATTTTAAACAAACTGAAAGTGATAATATCAAAACCAATGATGGTGATCTTAAAAAGGGTAAAGAGATTCCAACAATACCTATATTTGTTATTATAATTTCTTTACTCGACCATATCCACAACTGCTTGATCAATGTAATTTTGTAACATCTCAAATAAAACAATATTTTCATTAGACCAATTATCTTCTTTCTTTTCATTTTATGTCTACATCTACTCTATATCTCATCTCAATGACTAACCTTTAATATTCTGTTCCATCTTTTTCTTATTTTGAAATGGTCACAAGATTACATCAAATGAAACATTATACAAATTGAAGAGAAAGTGATACTAATTGATGCAAAAAAGATAAGATAGTATCCAGATAATCCAATTGATTTACAAGAAGGTACTGAACGATTCTCTAGTTTTTAAAATAATATACTAATTGTATATTTTTGTTACTAATGGCATGGTAATTTTAACTTACACCGTAATTGCTTCCAAGCAGCATATACAGCAAATAAGATTCACAGCCAACACCAAAATTATTCAAAAAAAGGTATATAGGTGCTACTTAACTTTCTTATGACATTTTAGGGTTAGAAATCTACTTTGATTCTGGAAACAGAATGGTTTTTTCAATAGAGCTGTTGTTAAAAAATAAACTTTCTGAATTATTTATTCAGGATCTTGTAAAAAGCATCAACAATGTTCTATGTATCTACAATCCTTATGATAGTACAAAAATTATATCCTAGAAAGAGCAACATAACTTTTTTTCTTATTATAGAGTACAGACTCGATGTATTAGATTATGTGAAGCTACTAACCAAAGCCACATTATATCATTCAAAAGAAATAAATTTTTTTTTGGCAAGATAATCGATGAAAAAGCTTTTATCAATCCAGCAATAATAAATTGGTACAAATAAAAATTTGCACGTATGATGATAAAATTAGTATTATATATGATACTATGTTTACTACTACTCAAAAATTTAAATCTTAAATTGATTGTATATTACTTGTCAGCGACAAACTCAACACCAACAAAAGAATAAATATATCATTAATCTGTGCATCAACCATCCAAGCAGAAATATTTGTTAAACATTGATTTTTAACGTTGTTGATAGATGCCAAGGTTTATTAAACTAAATATTTAGAAAGCTCTACAGAATAATAACACTATGTTAAAGTATGTCTACTATTTCGAATCCTCGACACAATAGAAGATAAATATTTTTTAACATTTTGAATACGTTAAAATATCATCCAAATAAACAACAATAATTTTATCAATATATTTTTGTTAGACATTTTGCAAAAATTGTATTTTTTTAGCAGTTTCTGTAAAGCTGGAAATTAACTTATTTTACTTTTGACAGCGATCAAGTATTGCAGAATACAAGATTAAAATATCATATAGAAATAATACGGCAAAAATGTTACCTTAATATTCTATCAGAATAGAGTTTATTTTAATGATCCTACTTCTTCAGCTTCGAATGAAAATAAAGATAAAGAAAGTGTTTTAGTGATTCTTGCACATTTTACTTTATTATATCTGTTAAGATTCGAATATATTATAATTCTACAAACTACAGTCTCTTAAACTCTGCTATTCCATTGTACTGAAAATACCGTCATGTTATAGATCAACAAGATCACACCAATATTTTCTGCCCACACCTACTTATATTTCCTACTATAACTAGTATATTATCATATTTCAATTTTATATTATTCAATAAATTGCCTATTCCTCTCCTCTTTTACTGGTGACAAAAATTTTAAATAAGCACATAACCTTATTTATTCTTCTCGAATTAAAAAATCTGTTGCCACAACAACAGTGATGATCTTTACAAAATTATCAAACAATAACAACCAAGAATACAAAATACAAAAAGATAAAAAAAAAACAATGGAGCTATGCGAAAACAAAAGTGTTTGTATTCATTTAAAAATAATGTGGGATTGCGGAAAAAGAAAAACTAAAGGGAATTACAAAAAAAAAGAATGAAAGAAAACAAAAAACAGTGGGATCGCCAATTGAAATGCGTGACCCCCCCTAATGAAAGTAATGATTCCTCTCTCACCATTAGAAAAAAGTTCCATGAAATTGTAATGACGTAGACTCCTTTGCGGATCATCTGATAGCAGTAATTCGAATGTCCTTCACTATAATATTTTTGCTTATATTTTTTTTTATAATCATCACAGAGTATATACTTGAAATATTTAAAATTTATAAGATTTTTATTATTATTTTGTTTTTCTTTTTTTCTTTTTCCATTTTTTGCACCAATCAATGATGTCTCTTTTAAAAGAATAGACTTCTCTGTTATTTAGAGACATGTTACATACACAAAATGAAATTGACGTAACTAACCAGTAGAGCTCATTGTCAGTTACACTAACAAAAGTGCATTAAATTTAATAGTTCGAAACAAAACTAGTCAGCCAGGTTGTTTTCTTATCTACAGTTTATATTTAAGTCTTTTCTTCTTTCTTGTCTACCTCATCTCCATCTCTATTGCAGGTCTTTACACCTACTTTTTCTCCAATACCTTTCCTGGGCCTACACTCCTTTCTCCCGGTCGGTTCTCGCGATTTGCTTTTTTTGTTTTCCGTCTCATTCAACCTGACTCCCTCCTTCGTGCATGTTTGTCTTTCATCCAATTCTAAGTTTTATGTTATTCGTTGAAGCTGCAAGTTATACGTATTATATCTGCGTCTCTCCGTCCCGCTCTCTCTATATATATACACATCTATTCGTTTAATCAACAAACGGATTTCGAGTATATATTTCGATCCTTTGACACCTCCTTGTCTTAACTTCAGACTATTATTATGACCTTTTGGGGAAACGCGAGCTAAAGACAAACGAAATCGTACTCATACCTACCGCATATAACCTTTACAAATAATTACAAGCATGTCCCAAGTATTACAAAGAACTGCAACTACTTCCGCTAAACCTAACTACTTATTTAAAGCTTTTATTAATGCCAAAAGATTACAGTCTACTTTGACTTTAAAGGAGACTTTTGCGAATCAAATCCCAGCTAAAATAGAGGAGATTAAATCCTTTAAGAAAAAACACGGGAAAACTGTCATTGATCAAGTCACCCTAGACCAGGCGTACGGTGGTATGCGTGGTGTTAAATCTATGGTGTGGGAAGGTTCTGTTCTTGACCCAGAAGAAGGTATCAGATTCAGAGGTTTGACCATCCCAGAAATTAAAGCTAAATTACCACATGGTCCAGGTGACTCTCAAGAACCATTACCAGAAGGTTTGTTTTGGTTGGTCTTAACTGGTGAAATTCCAACCGAAGAACAAGTTAGACAATTGTCTGCAGATTTGGCTTCCCGTTCTGAATTACCTGAACATGTTACCAATTTATTGGACTCTTTACCAAAAAATTTACACCCCATGGCTCAATTTTCTATCGCTGTAAACGCATTAGAAAGTGAATCTAAATTTGCCAAGGCTTATGCTTCTGGTGTAAGCAAGACTGAATATTGGAACTACACTTTTGAAGACTCCTTAGATTTACTAGGTAAATTGCCAATGATTGCATCTAAGATCTACCGAAACGTTTTCAAGGATGGCAAGATTGGTTCTATTGACTTAAATAAGGATTACGGTGCCAATTTGGCCAACTTACTAGGTTTTGAAAACAAAGATTTCACCGAATTAATGAGATTGTACTTGACCATCCACTCTGACCATGAAGGTGGTAACGTCTCTGCCCATACTAGTCATCTAGTTGGTTCCGCGTTATCATCTCCTTATCTATCCTTTGCAGCTGGTATGAATGGTCTTGCTGGTCCACTACACGGTCGTGCTAATCAGGAAGTGTTGGAATGGCTATTTAAATTAAGGGAAGAAGTTAACGGTGATTACTCTAAAGAGTCTATTGAAAAATACTTATGGGACACTTTGAATTCCGGTAGAGTCATTCCAGGGTATGGCCATGCTGTCTTAAGAAAGACTGATCCACGTTACACTGCCCAACGTGATTTTGCACAAAGACACTTCCCAGAATACGAATTATTCAAATTGGTTTCTACTATCTATGAAGTTGCTCCTAAGGTGTTAACTAAGCACGGTAAGACCAAAAACCCATGGCCAAATGTAGATTCTCACTCTGGTGTATTGTTACAATACTATGGTTTGACCGAAGCATCCTTCTATACTGTATTATTTGGTGTTTCAAGAGCCTTTGGTGTATTACCACAATTAATTATTGATAGGGCTGTTGGTGCTCCAATTGAAAGACCAAAATCCTTTTCCACTGAAAAATATAAGCAATTAATTGCTCAAATTGAAGCTGGCTCCAAATAAATTGAACAGAATACCCTAAATTGCAGATATGCGTAGGTTTTATATGCTTAATACCAATATATTTCTGTGGGTATTTATAATCTGGCTTTAAAGTTTTTACTTATGTTTTCAGTGCCGATTCAAGTGTTTTATTAATGTGATTTTAATGTGAATTTTTAATGTGTGATATTCCATGGTTTATTTATTTATTTTTATTCATAACAACCGTATGTATATATATAAATGAAAAAAAAAAAAAAAAAAGAGGCATGTAATTATTTGGAAATTCTAATATGTTTATTTCTTCAAGTTGCACTCTGTTTTGCTGAACTAACCCTACAAGATAGTTATTCAGAGAAGAATGTCCACTGTTGTAGTTCTAACCCTCTAAATAGAAAAAACGAAATGGAGTGGCTTAAACATATCGTATTTCACGAGTCTTCTATCTCCATGTTTTTTTTTCCCTAGTCGTGTCTTGTTTCTTTTTATTTTTTTTCCCTCTTGGTTTATGTAAAATTTATGTAAGGAATTTATTTTTTTTTTTCTTTTTTTTTTTTTTTTTTTTTTCGGCACATTGTGGCACATAAAATAAAGGAAAATGAAGCTATATTTTTCTCGCAAGGGGGGGCAAATGACAGTAATAAGGAGTCAGTATACTTTCACGATTACAACTCAACACAGGTTACACATTGTACAACTTGAATCTTTTTTTCTTTTTTCTTTTTTGATTACATAACAGAGAGATAGTGTACCAATTCTAACACACACACACATATATATAGTATCATCATTACGTCTACTATATCGTGTGTTTATTTGTATATGCATTTATATTTTTATACATAAGTAAATAAATATTTTTTTCATCCATAAAGATTGTAACCTATTACTTATTTACAATTATTACAATTTGCAGATTCAATAGTGAGTAAGAGCAAAAAATTAATAGACAAACAGACCTATACATAAACTAACCTCTACGCTATCAATCACTTTGTTTGTCAGAACTGGGATAAATAAAAATAGAAATAAAAATCAAAATAAATCCCTATAATTGTAACACATATTCCTACTAATTTAAATATACATTAAAAATGGCTAAAGTTGCTATTATTACATATTCTACCTACGGTCATATTGATATCCTCGCTAAATCTATCCAAAAAGGTGTTGAAGAAGCTGATGGTAAAGCTGATATATATAGAGTCCCTGAAACATTGTCTGATGATGTTCTAGAGCAAATGAATGCTCCTCCAAAACCAACAGACATCCCAATTGCTTCTGAAGACATATTGGTTCAATATGATGCCTTCTTATTCGGTGTCCCAACTAGATTTGGTACATTACCAGCTCAATGGTCAGCTTTCTGGGATAAGACTGGTAAATTATGGGCTCAAGGTGAATTGGATGGTAAAGTTGCGGGCCTGTTCTTTTCCACATCCGCACCAGGCGGTGGTCAAGAATCTACTGTCAAGAACTGTCTTTCCTATTTAGCTCATCATGGTATCATTTATGTTCCACTTGGGTACCGTGACTGTTTTGCAGAAATGGCTAATATCGAAGAAGTACACGGAGGTTCTCCATGGGGTGCTGGTACTTTAGCTGGTGCTGATGGTTCACGTACTGCATCTGATTTGGAAAAGAGAATTGCAGAAGTTCAAGGTAAAACATTTTATCAAACTGCTTTGAAATTCTACCCATCAATTGAAGATGATAAGAAAAAAGAAGAAAAGCAAGATGCTAAACAGCCAGCTAAAGATCTTAAAAGAACCACTAAACCTGCAACTGCCAAACCATCCGAAACTAAACCAGCTGAAGAAAAGAAGGAAGAGAAGGGATTATTATCTTGCTGTTCCATCATGTGAAAAGGATAATTGAAAAAAAAAATAAAGCATGATATTTATATTTCCTTTATATTCTTTCTTATACTTATTATCTTCCAAAATAATAACGATATATAAATAAACACGAATACCTATCTATGTATGCATGTATAGGATATTTTACTTTTTATAATCTTTTTCAACACTATTAAATAAAAGAAAAAAGTGTAAATACAATTAATAATTAATATTTTATCACTAGTAAACTCTGTTGTGCAAATAATGAATGTTTGAATTTTTCGCTATTTACAATATGCATTAATAAAGTAATGTTTACACGCACATATATATATATTAGTTAATTTGTATACTTTATTTACATGAGAGTTTTCTTACACTGTTTTTGTTTTTAATGCTTTTAATGTTTTTTTTTTTTTTTTTTTTTTTTTAAATTTATTTTTCACCTTAATTATTCACATGATGTATTATTTAGTTTCTTCAACTGGTAGTGTCCTTTTTCTTTTTTCTAAGTAACTATCTTTATCTTTCAACTTTCTCATATATGGTGTATCACATCTCTCAGGATATATAATCCTTCTATCAATTTCGTCTAGTACAGGTTTTTCAACTTGTTTTGATTCTCCCAGTAAATGATTCTTCCAAATATATCTAATTTGTCCAACACAGTACATACAAAGCGTATGAGCCCTTTTATAATGGCCACATGATGGACATTTATTTAAATTGTTCCAGGGTTGTGCATTTTTCATTGAATGGGAACCGCCAAGCATCCTTGAACGTTTTTTCATATGTGATGTTTTCTTTTTTGGGGCAGCTAAAAGAATTCCTTGCAACCATTGAGACAAAATCGAGGGGACAGTAACCACATTTACTCGTAACAAATTTGATCTGATTACACTAAGCATTTTGTAATGGTATTATTGCTTGCTTTTTTAACCATTAATAAGATAGATGTAAATTTAAATGTGAATATAAATATATATGCTTTTTTTTTCTTTTAAAACCTCTGACAAATAAAGCAACTATACAATGCGTACTTATTCACTTCTAATAATCTAATAGCTGGTACCTAATCTTCTGTATAAATATATTTTCTACAATTTGTCTTTTATTGCTACTTAAAGAACTAAAAAAAAATATGTATTTAGAAGATAAAATAATTCAACAGTATTATATATGAATATGTATTGATTTAACGTCGAGTCTACATAAAACTCCCTGTACTTTGGCTTTTCTTATTCTATTCTCTCTCTTTGCAAATAATACTAAGTTAATAACACAAAAAAAAAGTTGGGAAAGTTTTCTGATTTCGTATTCCTAGTTTCCGCGTTACGGATTATGCGGAATTTTTGAGATGTTGAAAAATATTTTCAAAAATAAAAAAATTCTAGTAAAATAGTACTATTTTGTGCCTCGAATATTGATGAAAAGATACAAAATAATGTAACACAAAGGTTATTGGCAAATAAAACATTTAACACTTGATCTGTCCATTCATAGTGCTTGAAAAACCTTTTTTCTTTATTACTGTTGTGTATATTTGTAAATACGACTGGCTTGGTACTGAACTAATCCGATTTATTTTTCAAGCATAATTTTTAAGACAGTGTAGAATGGAAACCCTTCCTTCTAATCCAATGTTAAGTCAAAATAACAACAGTATGGATAATTCAGATATGATTCACCCCAGATCCTATGTTGGATTTGATACTATCACAAATCAAATTGAGCGTAGATTACTACAACGAGGTTTCCAGTTTAACATTATGACAGTTGGTGAATCAGGGTTAGGTAAAACTACTTTTTTAAATACATTATTTGCATCCCATTTACTAGATCCAATTACTGGTGAAGCTATTTATGATTCAATGGAGAAGACTACTGAAATTACTGTCTCACAACATACATTGATCGAAGATCAAGTTCGTTTGAATGTCAATTTGATTGACACGCCTGGGTTTGGTGATCATATTGATAATGATCGTTGTTGGGAACCAATTGTAAAATATATCAAAGAACAACATTCTCAATACTTAAGAAAGGAATTAACTGCACAAAGAGAGAGACATATTCTTGATACAAGAGTCCATGCTGTGCTTTATTTTTTGAATCCATCAAATATTAAAAGAGGATTAACCCCATTGGACATAATAACATTGAAAAAATTATGTGATATTGTTAACGTTATACCAGTAATTGGTAAATCTGACATGTTAACTTTAGACGAAAGATTAAATTTTAGAGAACTTATTAAACAACAACTAGCAATCAATGATATCAGAATTTATCCATATGATGATTTGCCAGATACTACTGAGGAAGATCTAGCTTTGAATAATTCAATTAAGTCAATTATTCCTTTTGCTGTGATCGGTGCAGAGAAAGAAGTTGAAATCAATGGTGAATTAGTTAGAGGTAGAAAAAACCGTTGGGGTATGATCAATATAGAAGATATGAATCAGTGTGAATTTGTATATCTAAGAGAATTTTTAATTAGAACCCATTTACAAGATTTGATTGAAGCCACTGCATTCATTCATTATGAAAAGTTTAGATCAAGACAATTAATTGCTTTGAAAGAAAATGCAAGCAACGCAGCTCATCGTCAATAATCTGCCACTTAATTGAATATCAGGAAGAAAAAAAAACAGTCAAATCTAGGTACATTGTTATAAAACACAACAAGGAGCCAATTTGGTTGAATAAAAAAGGAACACATAAATAATGAACGAGTGAAATAAAAGGTAAAATTCTATAATAATAAATTTTATATTTTAAGTATACATGTAGACTTATTCATACATACAACAATATATATATACTCTATAGTATCTATAAAATTATAATAATACTAAAAAAAAGAAAGAAAGAAAGAAAAGAGTAACTAAGACAATTTAGTATATAATTTGTCATTTAAAATTCTAATGCTTCTAGCCTTACTTGAAGTTTAATGAAAAGTTCAGACCTTTTTTGTCATTGATGATATCTTCTAAGTTTCTTTTTTTATTATAATTATTTTATTTTATTTTATATATATATTTTTTCACTATTTGACCTTTAAACAGATGTTACAGAATACTTCTTCTTACCTAAATCTAATGGAATATATTTATATTTGATCATATGTTGAATTTGTCTTCTCATTGTCAATGCGAATAAGATAATAAAATAGACCAAAAGAATTGGCCAATAGACAGGAATATCAGTGACTCTAGTAGTAGTCAACAAGAAGGCGATGATACCACCTCTCATAACATTAAACCAGAATTTAAATTCTGGAAGTCTTCTAATGAATGGACGGAATTCCTCGGATTGTTCATCTGGAGCACCACCAGCTTCTAGTCTTTCATTTGCTTCTTCTTGTTGCAATGATATATCGAATTTTGGGGTCAAGAATGCTAAAAATTGATTTAAAGAAAAGATATAAAAACTGTAACAGACAGCATACCAACCCTGCCAATATATGATTCTTACAAAAAATAGCAACTGTAAAATAAAAAAAGCAATCCACCTTCCTTTGGTGTGTGGAGTTACTTTATCTAAATAGAATTGATAAAACCTTTGTAATTCAACCCAATATTTTGTCAAACCATAACCTTTTTCTTCACTGTTTAAATTCTTGACAAAGTCCATTGTTCTTTTTGTGTTATTGTAATTTCTCCCTAAGCAACGTTCAATATATTTATTTATTTATTGGTTTATTTGTTTATGTTATTTTTTTAGTTGTTCGTATTTTATTGTAACTAAAAGCTATATTGACAACATATATGTATCCTATTAAAATAAATGTCTCGACGATTTATCAATTTATACGTTGTTGTGTTGTATCTTAATGCGAACTTATTCCTTTCTTCATATCCTTCTTTCTTTCTTTTTTTTTTTTTTTCGTGTTTCACCTATATATCACTTTTTCTTGTTGCTACTGGCTTCTCTCTCCCTCGACTTCATTTCATTGTTCTCTTAGAAATGGAAAGAAATTTGCAAAGGTGTTCAAAAAAAGAAAAGAAAAAGAAAAAAAAAAAGGGTAATTGATTTTTGATTTTTTTGATTTTTTTTATTGTGAAATTTCTTCGGCATTTCCAGAAAAGGAAAATATGTAATTATTCACGACATCTTTTATATAAGCCGATAATTGAAAAACGAATAAAAAAAAACTATGCTTTCACCTTCATAGCAACATACATACATAAATACATACATATATATATATATATAAAGATATAAACAAAAGACCAATAATATCAACTTAACCTATTAACGGCTGTACGACATTAGTTCATGTATAGTACTCTCATTTATGTTTGTTTAGAATATATTCAATAATTTATTCAAGGGAGGTACTGTTTCAATTTGTGGGTATTTACAAAATTAATACATTTTACTATATCTTTTTTAATATGTATTCTTTTATCACATTAGGAGTTTCAAGAAAGGTATTTCTCATCAGTATATTATCATTAGCTGCTTATAATCTTGAATAATTCAATATTTTATGCAAATTTATTTTCTTTTATTTTTAATATATATTCTTGTTAGAAGAAGAAAGAAAGGTTCTTCAGTTTAAACTCTGTCTCACTGAATATCTCATTTTACCCAAAAAGATAAAGATATTGCACAGAACTGGTATATTAAGAAGAGGAACAAAGTAATATTCAAAAATTGCATATTTTTAAAAAAAATAAAAAAAATGGTAGAGAAAAAGAGATATCCAAGAAACTATTCTTAACAGCGGTAAATATATAGCCTGAAATGTTTGTTATTGACTGTTCACATTGTTTTCATACTTTTCCATTCAAAGATGATGTCTAAATAGACTGTTTTTAGTATGTTTATTAATGGACTACATAAAGTTACTTTAGTGTACATTCCGAGGCAAAATCTTACTCATCGACTTTTTTTTTCGTTTTTACATAAAACAAAACAAAAAAAACAACAATCAGCAACAAAAAGCTTTCGTAACAATTTTGTGTTTGCATACAAGGATAGAGCCTATGACGTTTTTTGCTCTATTCTTTCACTTCTTGGTGTTCTTTTCTGATGAATGAAGTTGTAAAGTTAATATATATCATGCATAAAATATTTTGTATCAAATTATTAATAAATTGTTGATGTGCTAAAAGCACAAAGAAGATTGCAAATTTCTTTTTATTATTTATTTACTTATTTATTTTGATTGAGCAATTGCTGTTCATTCTACATGAGAACTGCCATATTCATCTGTTGTTATGTCAACTGAAGCGGATAGAGTGCCTTGGAATAAACCAATACTGGTTATTGGATCGCAAGCATTGGGTTCACTGATTACGCTCCTTGCCATTTATTACCAAAAAAGATACAATAGATTACATAGATCAATTTATGGGTTATCTTTTGATAGTCAATTGTTTCAATTCATACGGCATGTACTAGCTCTATATTGTTCTTTAAACTATTTGTTTAATCCATATATCAAAAGACAATTACAGAAAAGATGTCCATTATTTTATGATTCTCATGATGTTCAAATAATCCCTATATCTTGGGTAATTATGATATTTAATTTTTTACTTGCATGGAATTATTGGTCCCTAATACGACAATTAAAAAAATACGCCTATACAAAACATATTCACCAAGGTTTTTCATCTCTGGCCAAAAGTATTATTTTCATTTTTGCATATTTTTTAGGGATATTTACTTTTTGGTGTGCATTTTGGTTTGGTATATGCCAAGAGAAAGATTCTGGTCTCTTTGGTCTGTTTTGGCTAGACCATGTTAATTATCTTTGGCTACTATCCAATATATTTAATATTTGGTCTTTCTGGCCACAATTATGCATTAACTGGATGGGAAAATGTTGTCAAGGTCTCTCTTCTAGATTTGTCATACTATCATTATTGAGCTCTTTAATAAAATTATTTGGAATTACAATCTTAAATAACTGTGATAAACATGCAGTACCTATGAATCATAATAGCAATCAAGGTGTACCATACTATCAATGGCCATTTAATTTAGAGAATAAATTTGTCATTATTATGGAACTTTTATCCATTATTGGAATTTTAGTTCAGGCACAATATTTTTATCCAAATAATAAACCATATCTACCTAAGGATATTGAAAAGACCAATGTATATGGCCATACATATTCTATAATATAACATGTTATAATTATGACATTAATATTAGTAATTAAATTTCAATTACATATGTTTACTTTTCTATTTTTATTACATTCCTTTATTCTTGCAATCAAAACATTATATAAATTCTGAATAATATTACTTCATAACATAATATATATATATATATATGTGTGTGTTATTATATACATGATTAAAAAACAATTATAACCTTCTGCCCAGTAGCTTTGTAGCAATTTTAACACCTGATTTAACGTGCTTTTCTGGATCTTCCTTAAAATCATTCAAAGTAACATCCTTAGTATTCTTCAATAAATGGTTCAATTCATTATGTAATTTGTTTTGTAAAGACTCATTCTTAGTTAAAATTACAATATTTGATTCCAAATCTAATGAATATGATCTTCTTGTATAATTAGATGAACCTAAAATAGTCAAGAATGGTTGAAATGTATTATTTTGTGTATTTCCAAAGTAGAACCATATTCCCTTGGCATGATATGACCATCCATTAGGTCTATTATGAACACCATTCTCCCATTCTTTAACTAATACATGACTATCTGATTTATTAACTTGCTTTAAAAATTTATATGCTAAATGTAAATATGCTCCTGGCAAATGTTTTGAGACACCTTTGGATTCATAGAAACCATTAGCTTTACTTGAAGCAGTTATTACATTAGAATTAGTACAATTTGATTCTAGCATGGCCCTTCTAATTGATGGGAAGAGATTGAAATATCCAGCAGTAAAGCTCCAATTAATGTTTGGGTTATTTTTGAAATTAATATTTCTCATTATGTCAAACAACAATAAGATTGTTGGTAGCTCAGTAGATTTATCTACTAAAGAATGTTTAAATAATGGTGTAAATTGAGATATGGGAAAAATTACAGTATCCCAATCCTTAACTGTGTTTTTGGGTTCAATAGTTTTCTTATCATGTAAAAATTTTGTAATTATTAAAGATGAATCACGTAAAAATTGAGTTTTGTTCTTTAAAGGTTCTATTGTGGCATTATCCTTTGGCCAGATCAGATATGGCAAACCTGCAATCTCTCCACTATCAGCGTTAATTTCTACTTTATAAGATAGAGAACCGATCAATTGAAGTATTTGAAAATAATAATTGTTTAATTCATTATTTTGGAACAGCCAATATCTGTCTTGTCTGTTTGTAAAATAATCATTGGAAAGATTTGCACCAGAGAGAATAATTTTATCATCATCAAACCCATAAAATTTCATATGTTGTAAACCTAAACCTTCGTTGAATCTTTTAGGGATCAAATGGGATTTCCAACCATGAAAAGCTGGAGTCCTGTAGAGTCTAAATTGAACTCTCTTTGGCCCATGCTCAGATATCAATTTAGCTACTAGTGTAGTTGAAGAATCTTCTGGGAATTCTCTTGTGGATCTCAATCCATCTAATAAAAAGTGGACTTTTAAATTTGGATTATTTGTCAACGCAGTGTCTAAAGTTTGTATAAATTCGTGTTCATCTTTACCCAGGTATAATGATGTTAAAAAGATTCTCTGTTTTGCTAATAAAATATTTTTTAATAAAGTTTGATAGAAATCATTTGGGTTATATAAAAACTTTATTGAGTTACAATCGGAGGAATTAAGGTAGAATCTTGTCGGTACCGATGCTGATAATTGATCGTGGATATGATTGATTATTTTATCTTGTTGATTCTTAGGGATTATATTTTGTACAACTTGATTAGACATGAAGTATAATGACCGTTTTATAGTTGTGATTGTTCCTTTCCCTGTTAAAGTAAATGATGGTACTAACAGTATAGAAGCACTAGGAAACGACCTTGAAATCAATGGAGATTTACATATGAATTTAATCATTACACATAGCCCCTTCCAGATTTTTTAATATATTTAGTTTTATCTTTTTAATTCTTTCGAACTGTTATAGAAAGATATGCAAATATTGGCCTATGGTGATTTATATTTACCATGTAAAATGGTTCTGGAGCTGTTGTCGTAGATATTGAGGTTGTCTCCTCGAGGTTTAAAGATGTGTGTTATAGACATTACAAAAAAATTGAAGGTGTGTGGGTGTATTAAACTTTGATACTAACGCTTACTATTTAGTACTTCATAACAATACTACCATCATTATTTGCTATTAAAAAGCATGGAATAGTGCGTATTTTAATATTTAACAGTAATATTACAATAAATGTCAATGCTATATGTATATGTATATGTGTATGTAAGTGTAAGTGTATTATATATATAAGTGATAAATAATTGTCTATATGTACTCGTAGAGTTACCTTTTACCCCTGCTCTTTCTTTTTTTTAAAGTAGATGTCTTAATTGGAAGAGTAGATGAATCCAATAATTCTATAGAAATATCTATTGAATCAATAGAATTTGTTGACGACACAGGTGACCCTGGTGGTGTTTGGTAGACCGTATCACTCCTTGTCTTAACCTTGTTTGCTATTGATGGTGTAGTAGGTTTACATTTAACCGTAGTGGAATCATAAGTGTCAATGTTGTCATTCTGTTTATTTTGTCTATTCATATTTTTAGTTTTAGGATCAACAAAATCAAAATTTGTTAGCCATTCTAATGGAATAGAGGATACAGAGGAATACTTATTGTTCAATTCTTTTGATTCCACTTTTTCATTGAATTTTTCAATAACTTTTGTAGCAGTATCAAAATTTGTAGTGTTATATTTGGTAGTCATAGGAATATTTATGTTAGTATCATTACCGATATTGCCATCTGTTGTTGAATAATAATATTTCCTAATCAATTTCTCAATGGATGATATTAAAAACGACGATGAACTTGCCAAATGATCGTAGCATTTCTTTAATAACCATTTAATACTGGTTCTAAATCGGAACTCAAAAATATGATCTTTCAGGTAAGTATGAATATGTATGAAACCTAGAATAGAGCCCATTATTGAACCTAATAATATGCCCGACATAAATAACACTAAGCTGTATTGAAATAGAATAATAATTAGGTCTCCATTGACGCCTTTTAAAGTCTTGTCTATGATTGATTGTATTGTGTTATTAGAAATTATATATAACGGGATATTGATTGGTAACGTTACCAATTGGAGGAAACAGCGTGCCATGGTAGTCATTGGTACAACAATTATAAGGTAGAATAGTTTCCATATTGTATAAAGCATATATGAGATCAATTGAAAAGGTTTATGAAAGAGTATAGAGAGTATATTCCAATTAAATGGATATTTGGACAGATGATCTATGCCAAACAGCATTTATATTGAAGATAAGCAAGTATAATAATATGTAGAGATGATCGAGCTTTCTTTAAACTTTACATATAAATGTCCATGTAACTTATGATAAAAGAAAATAAAAAAGAATATAGAAAAGTGCTAATTGAGGGGGAAACAATATTGTTGGATGATCACTTATTGCTATTTAACTGACAGAAGAGTTCCATCTATTAGCGTCAGTTATATCCAATTAAACATATGTTATTATCTCATGCGTTTGTATTATATATTTATGTGTTTGTGACAGTAAAATATGGAGAAAAAAGGAAACCCTAATTAATCAATTTAATTTGTGTGCCGTCTTTCTTTTTTTTTATTTTTTTTTTTGCTTTTTTTTCGATTTTAATTTATTGGCTCAGCGATATTCGTTGCCTCCCTCAAGAGCCAAAACATGACAGGAAAACTATATAAATGGAGAGGAATAATTCTATGTAAAGAGTCAACATCAGGTTTCTTTCCCTTGCCTCTGCGTCTTTGACGACTGGCGGCAGTCTTCCTAGCTGCCCCGTTAAAGACATTTTTTTTGTTTGTTGTCGTTGACCAATCTCTTGCACTATGATCAAGGACCTGAGCAGTGCATAGGTAGGTAGAAGTCATACTACTATCGGCAGGTATAGATGATGAATTTTATATTTGAATAGATTTGTCCCGTACTGTCTAGTACTGTATTTTACCTCACATATGCCTTCTTTTTTATTCATATTATTTTATTATTACCAAAGTCCCCGTTTCCTTTTCTTTCCATTCCTTTCCTTTCACTTCTTTTTCTTTTCTTATTTCAATGTTTCATCACACATGTAGGTATATGTGTGCTCTATAAAACATAGCTATTTATTTAGATGAATTAAATTGCTATATTACATATGGGTTGCTTGTTTTATAGAGTCTCTTGAAACATTGGAGAGAAAAAAGAAGAAAAGTTGTACATCTCATACACTCCTGTTTCTGCCCCATTTTCTCGCTTTTTTATTTAATTTATCTACGGATTACTGGGTTCTAACTTTTGGAGAAGATAAAGCTATCAAACCGAACATGTTGATTTGATACCTCGACTTTCGTTTGGTGAGGTAGATCGTGCATCGTCCAAGGAAGATTTTATTTTGTTATTTCAATCATTGATTTGATAAATGTAAATATATTTCTTCCAAGGTGTGATGCTACAGTTTTTTTCTTTTTATCTTGCTTGTTATCTTATTAACTATCTATGTATATATGTGTACATGTATATAAACTCTTCTATGTGGTCTTACTCGCCAGCAAATTCTGGTCTTAAATCAGATCTCCGTGGTACAACCAACGGATGTAGTTGGGCTAAATATGTGATAGCCCACATTAAAAACATCATGGCCATACTTAGAATTACTGTGCTCCTCCAAACACTGTAAATAAAAGATTAGAATAGAGAAAACAAATTTTAGAAATTATAATATATGAAATGGAAATTAATTTTAGTTAGTTTTTTTTTTTATTTTATTTTCATTTTTGATTTTTGATTTCCTTTCCACGCATTTCTCATGAATACATATTCGTGTTAGTAACTGAATTTAATTTAAATGATACAAAGGGGATTTAGAAAGGGAGAAGGTTCAGCAAAAATGCAAGAGTGATGCTTTTTTTGTCTCATCGTGTATGTCTTAGTAATAATAATAATCAATTAATTGATTAATTGATTAATTACTTTTGATAGCTGAACCAACCTGAAAGCTGAAATTAAAAAAAATAAAATAAAATAAAATAAAATCCTTGTTATAATATACATACGTTCTATTTTCATTTGGGGCCATAAACCAAAATATTGTACATGCTAGCACAACAGTAAAAAATACATCAACAACAGTATAACTATATTTAAATGAACATAATTAAATAGCCATATACTAATCCAGAATAAATCGAATATCAAAGTGTCATATATAGGTATATATATGGATATGGATGAATGGATGGATGAATGTTAGTAAAATAGGAACATATCAGTTAATAGATGGACTAGAGCATTATAAAGTGTCTTGTTTGAAGAATTGTCTTTTTTTTTTGGTGTTATATATGCACACTTTCAGTTTATATACATACAAACTCATGGCACACTTATTATTTATTATTTAATTTCTTGTCTCTTTATTTCTTTATTTATTATTTCCTCTTTATCGATAAATGTGGATAGGAAGCTTGTATGAAGAGTTTATTTTTTATTTGATATATTATTATTTCTTATTTTTTGTTTAGTATTACTCTTCACCATTCGTTTAACATTAGAGAGAAGTTATAATTCAAATATATGGAAATTTTGTATACATTACAATAGTTGTATGGATATTAAAAATATAAGATTGATTTGCTATTTTATCAAAAGGGTTGGGTTTGTGTGATTTGAAAGAACCAAAAGAAAAATAAAAAAAAAAAAGAAAAGAAAATGAAAATAAAAAGAAAAAAAATTTGCAGTAACAATTATGAGAAAAGGTTGATAAGTTTTAATAAAAAGTAATATGTATAATCATGTTCATATCACTATCGCTGTCGAAATGGTGGAATCATATAAGTAAGATAGATAATATTTCAATAGTATATTAAACACATGGGTACTATTACTACTACTACTACTACTACTACTACTACTACTACATAATAATAATAATAATAATAATAATAATAATAATAATGGATCAAGTGGACCGATAGATAACATTCCTAGATCAGTTATTGATTGGTTACAACAGAATATATATAAACTGTATAAGATAGATCCACGGACCACGTTTAACGATTCTTTGTTAGCTTTATCATTATTTAAACAGAATTTAAGACCACGGACACGTGTATTTACAGATTCCAGAGGCAAATCACACCTATTACTTTGTTTCTATGGTAAATTCAAAATTGTATCACGAATCAAAAACAATAGCAGTATTGGCAATGATAATGGTATATATGCAGATGAAGAGTTGGAGGAGATACCTGTATTAATATGGATAGAAGAAGATTATCCATTGAGCCATCCGTTATGTTATTTAGATCTAGAGCAAATTGACAAGGATTGGGTAATAAACATTGGGAAAAACATTGATTCAAATGGACAGATCTACTTGCCCTTTTTCAAGGATTGGAATGACCAAGATTCGAATTACAATATTATCAATACGATTAAAAATTTGCAAAATACTATCAATAATGAAGTCTTATTACGTAGAAAACAACCTTTATTGCCACCAAAAGTGAGGGATATAGATATAAGTAATGTTATTACTGCTACTGCTATTGCTACTACTATAATCCCACCAGCGATTCCTGAAAGACCGAAACTACCCACAACAACAACGGCAGGTAGTATACTACAGACAGATATTAAACCAGAAGAAGAAAAGATAGTAGATTTAATGGATACAGATATTATATCAACAGATCTATTATCACGGTCAAATGTAGAGAATAGTACCACACATCAACAGCAAATAGATGAGTTATCAGATTTATTAAATAAGTTGGAAATAATGGAAGAGGAAAGGATAAAGCAGGTGGAAGATATAAAGTTGAATGAAATAGATGAATCAATAAGACAATTTCAAGAGACATTGGACTATGAAAACAAAGAGATGGATAAGATGAAATCACAAATAGGTATGACACGAGATTTAGTGATTAATAAGATAAAAGGTTTAGAAGAAATTGAGTTGAATTGGTCAGAGAGATATAGAAAGATAAACGATGTTTTATTAAGTGATAAAGATAATGATGAAGAATATAATTTTCAAACGACTGAGACATTAGGATTAAATCAATTATATGGTTTAGTAGCAGAGGATATGGCATTAGATGATACAATATCTGTTTTGAATGGATTATTATCTAAGAAAGGTATTACTGTGGATATATTTATAAGAAAGACACGAGATTTAGCCAAAAGACAATTTATGATTAGATTGCATATTGAAAAGATATATAACATGTTAAATGAATCAGCATAAGGAAAAGAAAAGAAAAGAAGGAAAAGAAGAAAAGCATTATTATCTATCACGAAACTACCCATTAGTGCTATGCACATATATGTATATCCCTCCTCCTCCCCTGTTAGAATATATATATGTATATGTATATGTGGAAAGAGAAACAGATAGACAGGTAACTATTGAATTATATCGTAGATAGAAGGTAAAGAGGTCAAGGTGGGTCAAGTCCTTTCACTGGATGTTATTACTACAGCTACTATAGCCACTTTAGATATAAACAGTTGTAAAGATGGGGATATTCCTCTGCAATTCTCTTGTTCGAATTCCTTGTTCGAATTTCTTGTTCCCCAGATATTTTTTCCTCTCCTCTTCTTCCCTTTCCCGCCATGCATTCGCCAGACAGGATAGAAAAAACGGAAAGAAAAGAAAAGCGAAACCGCTATTGAAACACCCATGCATCCAGCATATATAGAAAAGAGTCCGGTAGACTGTTGGATAGTGTAAAATACGTAGATATTTCAGAAACAGGAGGAGATTATCATTATTATTATTATTATTATTATTATTATTATTATTATTGTTGTTGTTGTTGTTGTTTTAATAATAACAATAAATAAAAATTCAGATTGCTCTTCAGATCTGCTTTCCTCTCCCCAATTCACCCACTGTTCATCCAGCCGTCTCTGTGTTTGCTTGTGCATCTTTTGTTTTTGTCACGAGCCACGGCCGCGAGACACGCGGCAGCAGAAGAAAAACAAAAGGGAGAGTTCTTTTTTTTTTTTGCTTTTATTTTCTATTTTGAGTCATTTGTCCCGTTGGATTTCTTCTGCTATATTTTGTGTTTCTGTGTTTCTTTTATGTTTCTTTTATTTTATTTTTTAGTCATTTCGATTTTTTACTGGGATGATTGTGTGGTTTTCTTACTTTCTTTTTCTTTTTCTTTTTTCTTCTTGATGTTTGTTAGTGGTTGATTGATTCAATCGATTGATCACGAATTTTTCAGCTATTCGATTGTATATATATTATACTATAAAGCATGTTACTAAATTTCACTGCATGCATTAATCTGTCTCCACATCTGCACAATTACACACAAACACACATATATATATATTCATATTCATATATATATATATATACGTATATCCAAACTCTTAAATTTAGGATTGGTAGAGCTGAAAAAAAATAGATTAAATAAAATAGATTTTAGTATTTTAATTGAATAGAAACTATCCAATAAACTAAGAGATCTTCTTTTATTCTATTCTATCTCTAATTTTTTTTTTCTATTAGGATATAAAAAAAAAAAAAGATGATAAGAACCTTATTAAGTGGGTCTATCAAAAGATCCGCTACTGTCTCTTCATCCTTTATTCGTCATAGTTCTTCTTCTACTAGTGCTTTAGCTTATAAAAGACTACATAAACATCATGCTAATCCTCCATTACCCATATTAGAAACTCCAATATGGAACGCTAATGCTGCTGTATCCTCTATTATATACGAGACTCCTGTTCCTTCTTCCCAACCAAGAAAACAACATGTGTTAAACTGTCTAGTACAGAATGAACCAGGTGTCTTATCTCGTATTTCCGGTACTTTAGCCGCAAGAGGCTTCAATATCGATTCTTTAATCGTCTGTAACACCGAAGTTAAGGATCTATCGAGAATGACCATCGTCTTGCAAGGTCAAGACTCCGTTATCGAACAAGCTAGAAGACAAATCGAAGATCTCGTGCCTGTCTATGCTGTGTTGAATTACACCGATTCTCAATTGGTTAAAAGAGAATTGTTGATGGCAAGAATCTCTCTATTGGGCTCCGAATATTTTGAAGATTTGTTACTACATCATCATCAGTCTACTGTTCCGTCATCTGTTGATACCTTCGCCTCTGATGGTAATAAAGGTCCCTCTGATGCCGATTTGATCAACAAGATTAGAGATCAACCATACCATCCTTCAAACATGCCTGCCTCTGAAGTACTAAGAAAGAAACATGAACATCTAAACGATATCACTGTCTTGGCTCAAAATTTCGGTGGTAAAGTCGTGGACATCAGTGAGACAAGTTGTATCGTGGAGTTGGCTGCTAAACCTTCCCGTGTCTCAGCTTTCTTAAGGTTAGTGGAACCATTCGGTGTTCTGGAATGTGCTAGATCCGGTATGATGGCTTTACCAAGGACTCCATTACAAACCTCTACCGAAGAAGCTGAAGGCTCTGATGAACAAGAAAAAATTAGTGAAATTGTTGATATTACTCAATTACCACCAGGTTAAGTTGGAGAAAAAAAAATTAAAACAAGTTAGAAAAAAAAAAAAGAGAGGGAGAGAGAGAATAGATTAAATTAAAGAAATTACACTTCGTAATCTTAAGAAAAGATAACATGATATACCATATATTATATATATATAGGTACAAATATGTATTTATGTCTTTTTTTTGTTTACGATAAATTTATCTGTCTTTTGGTGTTTAATGTTAAAAAGAATATATATTGATGCAGTTATATGGATTTTTTTTTGTTCTATTTCTTTTAATTTGTTCTTTCATGATTTTCGTGATTTTTGTAGTATTAATTTTAATTTCCTTCAAATTTTTTTTTATTTTTTATTTTTTTGGAATCTTTTCTATTCTCTAATTTAAAGAGGTGATGATTACTGATAATATGGAAAGTGTAATATAACTTGGTACATATATACATATATACATACATACAAGTTGTGGTTTTCTGTTTTCTGTCTTTTTTGTTTTTCTTTTCTTAAATGTAGTCACTATGTGCTTGCTCTATTTTGACACTAGATTTACCACAGAACATAACTTATAGCTATTGAAAATGAGTAATAGCAATACAATTGAATGGAGTCAAGTTATAGGTCTTTTACAAGATATTTTAAATATAAATGAGGTGCAATCTTTGGATTCGCTACTAGTTAAGGAAAAGAGTACAAATGAACAGAAAGACCAAGTCAAATTACTGGAACTTTTGGAAAGAATTCAGTCTAACGATAATAATACTTCAGCTTTTCAATCTGTTGATGATGATGAACAAATTGAAACAAGTCTAAGACTGCTTCAAGATCATTTACAAAATATTATCAAATCACAGAAATTATTGGATTCCATGATACTGAAATTAGCTAAAATAATAGAAACTTCTTTCATTACTCAGTCACAAACAAACACATACAAAAATAGTAATAGTAATAGTAATAGTAATAGTAATAGTAATAGTAATAGTAATAGTAGCAGTAGCAGTAGCAGTAGCAACAACAGTAATAGTAGTAGTAATGTCAATGCCAATGGGAAACAATATTGGACAAGCGCATATAATCCTGTTGGTTTGATTCCATTGCATTCAGAAGTAGCATACAAGCCAAAACAAAAAAATAGTGTAGATGAGGAGTGGTTCCAATGTATAGTCATCAAGATATCAAACGATGGCCTGAAATATGAAGTTCAAGATCCTGAACCTGACGAGATGGGTAATTCAGGGAAAATCTTTAAGTGCAATTGGAAAGAAATCATACCTATCCCATCTTCAAGAGTCAAAAGTTCGATGAAACCTTATCCAATGGGCACTAAAGTGTTGGCTAGGTACCCTGAAACTACCACTTTTTACCCAGCTGTGGTAAGTAGAGAAAATAGAAAAGATACTAAGATTTGTAAGTTAAGATTTGATGGTGAAGAAGAAGTTAATAAAGAAACAGAAGTAGATAGACGGTTTGTCCTGCCCTTCCCAACAATATCGGCATTTCCTGTTAATAATGCTAAAAGATCATAAAACGACAAAATAAGAGGTAAATAAACATAAAATAAAGCATATCATAGTGCATCTTACTCTATCACAGCATAGAAAAGTGCTACAGAATGTACATAAATATTTTCACACACACACACGCACGCACATACACACATGCATATACACATACACAGATATGAATATAGATATAGATATAGGGTGAAAGAGAGTGAGAGGGAGATGTAGAGATGGTTTAATTAATATTTCTTGTGTTTTCTTCACTTCAGCGAACTTTGATTTTTATTTTTAATTTTCTTTTAAATCTAAGAATTTTTTTTCTTTGCTGTCGTCTGAAAAGCGCAAAAGAAGAGAAGAGCAGTTATATTATTTAGTCTAGGGTTATATTTATGGATGGATGAATAGTAGCAACTTAACGGTAGGATAGTCACTATATATATATATATATATATTATAATTAAAGATATTGTATATAAAAACAAAAAAGCAAACAAAGGATATACACTTTGTTTTTTCCTTTGGCTTTCCACTATAGAAGGGGCATTGCATATTTTAAAGATTCAAAATAAATTAAAAAATAAAATAGAAAGAAGCATTCCAAGATACTATGGATGAAACACTAAGTAGCAGAAGTTACGATGATTATCGTAGCAGATCAAGATCTCCGTCACGGCGTGGATATGGAAACTATGAAAATAACTACCATGATGGTGTAGACCCATACTACGATGATTCAAGAAGAGGAGGTAGATATGGTGGTGGTAGAGGTAGAAAAGGTACTAATTTTCGTACTGGTCGTAGAAGAGGCGGTAGATACGCAGGACCTATAAGCAATTCTTTCAGAAGAGAACGTCCTGGTTTCCAGGTACGTAAATATGACCCACCACCAACAAATGTTACACCAGTAGATAGAAATTATGACAATACCATATTTGTCGGTAATCTATCATTTGATTGCACTGCTGAAGATTTGAGAAATTTGTTCATTGAAGTAGGTGAAGTGGTGTCTGCCGATATTATTTATTCTCGTGGTCGTCATAAGGGGATGGGAACAGTGGAATTTACTGATCCTCGGATGGTAAAAGATGCTATAAATCAATTTGATGGTATCACTTTTATGGATCGTGAAATATTTGTGAAACAGGATCGTGCACCTCCAATTTCAGATAAGCATAATAGCGATTATAATAATGAAAATGATACCATTGTTGGTAGTGGTAGCGGAAGAAGATTAGAATTTTCCAGTAGAGATTCTATAAATTCAACTTGGGGAGTTCGTCCATCTCCATTACAATTACAGTCACAACATGGTCAGTTAGATGGATATGAAGTGTTTATTATCAATTTACCTTATTCGACTACATGGCAACAATTGAAAGATCTTTTTAGAGAAGCAGGTGATGTGATTAGAGCAGATGTCGAATTAGACTATAGAGGCTATTCAAGAGGTTTTGGAAATGTTTTTTTTGCAACAAAGGAGGAAATGTATAGAGCTATTGAATTGTTCAATGGGTATGAATTGGAAGGTAGAGTGCTAGAAGTTAGAGAAGGTCGTTATAACTATTTATTGGAAGAAAATAATGATTATAATTATAGAGATGAAGGAAGATTCGATAATTCAAATGGTGGAAGAAGAAGGAGTAGAAGACCAAGAGATTATTATATGGATGAAGAACAAAGACAAGAAAGAGAATATGATGTGCCAGGCTCAGATTTTCTAGAAGGTATGGTAGGTGGGGGTGAAAAGAATAATTTTGTTTATTGTTCTAATTTGCCATATGCAACTTCGTCGAGTGATTTATATGAATTGTTTGAAAGTTTTGGGAAAGTAGAAAGAGCAGAATTAAAATTTGATAAGACTGGTGCTCCGACAGGTATTGCAGTTGTTGAATATGTTGATGCTGACACAGCAGAAATTTGTATTGAAAGATTGAATAACTACAATTATGGTGGAAATGATTTAGCAGTGTCTTATGCACAACATAACACTAAGTTATGACTTTTCATGAAAAAAAAAGAAAAAAAAACATAACAAAATATAAGATAGAATATGAAGGAATAATAGAAAGAAATAGAGAGGGAGACAAGTTTATTGAGCGATTATAACTGCCCTTATTTGTATTCCTCTGTTTATCGGTCTTTTCTTTATTTTTTTAATTGTAATCTCTTTACATCAATATAACATTAGTATTAATAGCTATGATAATCATGATGAAATATTGTAACATTATACTTTTAAAATATATTAGTAGTATTTTTTTTGTTTAGTTCCTGTGTTGTTTTATTGTTGATATACACCTATTTTGTTGGCTATTTATTTATTACTTATATGCTTTTTGAACTGAAACTTCAAAAGATATTTTGATGTAAAAGAGAAAACAATAAAAAATCATTCCTTCCCAGAAGAAGAAGATTGAATGATTCTCTATATGTTCTCTTTGTTTCCTATTGTGTTTATATATAATGTTATTTGTTTTAAATTTTATACTTTTTTCTCTTTTTGCTTAAGATATTATATATAGCATATATATATATATATATATATATTGTCTATGGATTTTATTTTATAAAGTTTAATTTTTCAGGCTTATCATTTTGATAATCAACATCTGATTCACTTGAAATATCACTAGTATCTTGGTCGAAAATTGTAGAATTTCCTAAATTTGAACCACTTATAATATCAGCCAAAAATGCAAACGAGGAATCTTTAACTAAATCATCGTTTTTAGACTTAGAACTTGTTTCATGAATTATTGTGTTATTTGTCACAGAATTTTCATTATTTGTTTCAGTTTTATTCTTGTGAGGACTTACTGCAAAATCTAGTTTGCTTGGAGATACCCAAATTGGATCCTCCTCATTGGGTTTGCCTAGTAGTTTGCTTGAATTACCATGTCCTTTGTTGTTAATAGGACTTATTCCTGACATCAAGTCTCTCGTTAATCTATATACAACAGGAACTTTATCCTTTTGCTCTAATTTAGGTGCTTCTTTCCATATATTTGAAATAACTGAGTCTTCACTTGTGTTTTTATCCTCTTGAACAAGTACGTTTTTATTGCTATTGTCAAATACGGAATTATTTGTTGTGGAATTGAAAGTCATATTAAAGGAACTAAATTCTAGATCAGCTAATAAGGAATGTGCAGTGTCACTGCATGAATTATTCATTTTTGAGCTATCTAGGGTTTGTTTATTACCATTCTTTGAAGATATAATATCATGTAAATCAGTATTATTGTTAAGAAATTGTTTAGTAGGTGTATCATCAACATTAGAAGATTGAACAGATGTGTTATTGATAGAATTATTATTAAAACTTTTACCAATAGTAGTGTCTTCTGGGGCTTCTAATGTAGTATCCCTTTCTATGGTAGTATCCATTTGATTTGAGTTATGAATTTTATTGAAAACATCTTCAGGTTCTTCCGAGGGTGTAAGATATGGTTTATTATCTAAGCTTTCGACAGATGGATTATAGATACCTTTTAAGTCCTCTTGTGATGCAAAAGAAAGTTCTAACCACCGCTTATCAGGACCTGGGACAATTTCTGATGGGAATGAGAAATCTGAGGTAATGTTGGTATTCTTATTAAAAAATCTATTTAGAGGTACTTTATCAGTACTAATAACTGTGTCAATATTTTTTGAAGGGCTTGTCGCATTATTAATTATCTTGTCAGTATCCTGGACCACTGTCTGATTTACATATCTGGGTGGAGAACTATGTAGCACCTTGAATGGAGAGGGTCCCTTTGGTTTTAATGTTGGAGTGCTTTCAGAAAACATAGATTCAACCATTTTTGTCACACTTTTATCTAGGCTTTCAATAATTACACTATCTTTAGAGTCTTCTTGAATTTCTAGTATTCCTTTGGCATCTTCATTAATATTTTTAGGGGTCGTAAAACTTTTGCCTAATGTAGTGGTTGCAAACTGCTGTAAATTGCCAATCAAAGATGAATCGTTGTAGTTTTCCGATGGTTCTTCAGGTACGCTTTCCATCTTATGCTTTTGTTCATTAGGATCCAATAATAACTCATTATTTAAAGAAGAAATACTAGGAATTCTTTTCCAATTATATTTTGCATCATTTTCATCTAAAACCATTCTCATGCCCTGGAATAATTCGATAAATGAGGGCGATCTTTCAAAGGATATGAATGGTTTCGAAATTTTGATGTTTGGTAGTTGAGGAAAAGCTTGAAACTTGTTAGAGTCATTGTTGGTACTATTTTCTTTAAGTTCAGTAGTTGGTGTGTTTGAATCGGCTGTCGGTTCACTATCACCGATAACGTTCTTTGTCTCAGTAGTTGTATTAAAAGTTGTATTTTCTGGTTCTTGGTTTTTGACAGTTGAAACACTTCTACTGGAGGAAACAGACACCACTGGTGTACTTATTATTGTTGATACTTTAGCATTATTATTATTATCGTTAGTGTCTTTGTTACAAATGGATTCTTCTTGACTCGTAACAGGTTTGGTGTTGTAAGTTCTTTTTTTAATTGTTGGAATATCTTCAATAAAATCACCAAATAAATCATTATTAAAAACTTGGCTTTGAGTTGAAATATCCCCAATTAAACCCTTATTTACGATATCTCTTGTTTTTATAGTTGAATGAGATATTTCTGTTGTATCAAGTTCTGAAGATTCTTTTCCACTATTTGTAGAATGATTATTGTTTATTGAATCATTGGTGTTCTTTTGAAGTGCTTTTGATAGCATTTCATCATTTTTAATAGACTTGTTATGATTTGAAGAAACAGAACCTTCCGATATTCTGATTGTATTCTGATTATCTGTTGAGATGATTGGTTCTTTATTTGTTGTATTACCTTTTTTTGTATTTTCATCCTTGTTTTGTTTCGCCAAATTTATTTTATTTTGATATTTATTATCTGTAGTTTTGGGATCTTTGTAATCTGTATTTTCATTGGAATCATCTGTAATGAGATTTGATTCAACCTCATTTACAATAAGCTCAATGTTTTTTACAAAGTCTGTATTTCGAACCACAGAAGGAATTCTTGCTTGAGAAGTAGATCCCTCATTTTGCAGCTTAACCGATGTTTCAATTGAGATTCCACTATCCACATCTTTTTTGTCTTTTTCTTCTGTGGTAGGCTTTTCTGTAAGTGATGGTAGATTTATATTTGATAATCTATTTCCTTTAGCTGGTGTTTGTATTTTTTTCATTGATTTTGGAGTAGGAATTGCGGTCACATTTTGGTTACCTTTATTATTTAACCTATGGTTGTTGACCGCAATTGGCTTACTAATTTTTGTCTTTTTAGCTTTGGGCTTAGATTTTCCAAAGATATTTTTTAAAACACCAAAAAACTTAGTTTTCTTTTCTTTGTTACTATAAGCAACACTTGGGGTTGGTTTGTTGTTTATTTTATTAATTTCTTTCTTCACTGGTGGTGTAGGTTTTTTGACAGTAGTTTTTTGAATCATATGTTTTGTTTTTGTTGAACTGGGGATTTTATTTTTTTCATGTTTTTCTTCACTAGCAGTATCTTTAAGATCGCTTTTATGACTTCTGAATGTGGTTATAGTACCGTATGATTGTTTATTTTCACTATTAACTTGTTGGAGAATAAATTTTTGACTACTATTATCAGAATTAGTGGAAAGAGGGTCGTCTGTGATATTTTTTATATTATTTAGTAAGCTAATATTACAATTCATTAAATCCTTGATATATGGTGATTTAATAGAAGAATAATATGATATTACGTGTTTGGAGATATTTTGTACGATTTCGCTAACAATTCCGTTAGAGGGATGTTCCATAGTTAGTTTGCCTTTATCTGCTGATAAGATAGTGAACTTGACTATCTCCTCAGTTTCATTTTTATTAATAAATTCAGCAAAGATTGCTAGTTGAAGTTTATGTTTAATTAAAAATGAGGGATTGGGTTTAATATTTAAAACAAGTGCAAATGGTGATTTTATTCTTTCGTTATTATAGGCATCTAATTCATGAGCAGTTGAATACATTGTTATATCATTTTTAACTGCCTTAAATAAATGAAATGCTGTATCTTTTTCCAGAATTTTAGCCTTTGTAATTAAGTCTGAAATATAGGACACACTGATACTTTTGGGGTTGGCTAATTGGCATGTAATTGAGAATGAATTATCCCCCTTAACAGAATCAAAACGTAAGAAAGTCTCGTCATAGACAGACACAAAGACATTGTCAATATAACTATATTTATCAACTTTTAATTTTGGTATCTTAGGAGGTAGTGGAATTTCATTTATCAAAGAATTCATCAAGATATCTGATATGAAAGGTTTATGTATTCCATCAGAGGTGTAATATTTTTCAAAATCAATTATACTTAAAAACACAACATAATCACTGAATATAACAAGGATACTTCTATTATTTGATTTTGATGTTTCTATTATATCATATACTCCAACAACACGTCTTTTTAACCATTTATATTGTAATTCCACTGGCCAACCTTTAGCTAGTTCAGTTAATATTTTTCCAGAAGGCGTAAATACTCTCGTATCATATGAACTTAACGGTTTATCTAATTTCCCAAATGAATCAATTACATCAATAACGTTTGTATATTCTTTTTCAGCTAGTATTTTATTTTTATCAGATGACCACTTTTTCTTGTTTTGATATAATCTGTCAATAATTAATTTTAATTTAATTAACTTCTCTTGGGGTCCTTTAATAATAGTTTCAAGTTTTAATTCCGTATAAGTATTATTCTCTGGTAAAATGTCATGAAAATTTCTTAAAAAGAGTTTAATATCCTTACTAAAATTTTTAGTAGCAGCTTCGTGTCTTGTATATGCTTTATAGAAATACGGTATAGTTAAACTGCAAGCTTTTAAAACTTCCAATGATCCATAAGGTGCTGCAGCTTTTAGTGAGTCCAGAAATATACAATTTATTCTTGTAACTTCATCAATAGTTGGTGGGAATAACCTATTTAATTTGGTGGTAGATAATCCATCGATTTCATTGTTTAACACACGGACTCTTAATGTGATCAAAACTTTTTGCAAAAAATCAACTAAATTATATGTAAAATTAGATTGAAACTGTAAAAATTCATTAATTATTGCTTTCACTAAAGGACCATCGTTTTCAATAGATGATTCATCATCTGGGGGTTTGTAGTTATATTCAGTTTGTTCAGGGGAATATTCGGTGATTGGATTAAATAGTTGCTCTAACTGTTCACCCAAATGGAAAACTAATTTGTTGTTGGCATCAATATAAGTTTCATTATTTTCATATACTACGTCAAGTAAGATAGATTTAATTGATCTATTTGAGGAAAATACCCCTATTTCTTTTAGTTTCTTTCCTAGTCTCTCTGGAATCAGAGATGTGAAAATTTGGCATTTACTACCTAATTCACCCGAATAAGTTTGATCATAGTCAAATTTCAAGGGATATTTAGGTGCAATTACCTGAATTTGATCATTAGTTAATTGTGTGAATTTTTGTAATAAAGATACAGCTAATGCTCTTCTAACGTTTGATTGTTGTTTATCTTGAGGTAGATTTTCGATAGCTGGATAGTATTTTGAGTTATTTGTGATATCAATACATGGCAGCACAGTAAGCCCTAGTTTATCTAATATGACAGAGGAAATATTTTTGGTATCCGGGTCCTTAAATATGATAATTAAAAATGGGCCCCATAATAATTTATCATTGTTATAATAAATAGTAGAATCAATAAGTATTTTATTAAACCATTCTTTGTTTTTGACTTTTGAAAGAAAGTTTTGTAAGTCGGAAGAGTTATTAATGGAGGGTATAAGATTATTAGCCACATGCAATTGTAAAGTTAAATCGGGTTTTTCATCTTTTTTACCCTTGTTATCTTTATTATCACTTTGATTATGATCATTCCTTACTTTCTCCTCTTGGGAGTAGATCGACGATAACTCAGGATTCATCTGCAACATTTTGAAAAGATCAAAATGAAAAGTTAAGGAAAGATAGGGTAAAATATGGAGGTATCTATTTTATTTTAAATAATTACCCTTTTTATACTATGTGTAAATATTATGAATAGTTAATTTTTGGTCAGTTGATATAGTTAATATGTAAATAGAAATATACAGTTGTATGCATCTGTCATTCAAAATCCTTGTGGTTTTGATTTATACCTCGAGAAAAAAAGACAAAATTTTTGATCTGAAAATGTACAAAATAGGTAATAACTTCAAGAAAATTTTCCTGTTTTGTTCTTCGAGAGAGGACCCCATCTAAATAATCAGTAATCATACTTAAAATAACAGATATAGACATAGATATAGATATATAGACAGCAGGAATATTGGTGTCATAAGACTAATAGCTTAGAATTTGTAAGTAGAAAAGTTAGCAAAAAACAAAGGAAGTAATTTTGTTTTACTAGATTTTTTTTTAGTTTTGTATTGGGACGTTTGTATGACACCATTTACATTTTGTTTTTCTTCTCTGAAACAAAAATATAGGATTAGTTTATAGTATAAAACACGTTATTAGGATAAAAAAAATTTATTGCCTTTTGGTATGACTAGAATAAATTTATATAGTAAAATGAAGTTGGATTCATCTTATAAGTTAATTCAATTGACACCAGATCTATTGAAAGTCATTGAACAATCTACTAATAATAAGAAAGAGAAGAAGGAGGATGAGAAGGATGAAAATAGTAGTAATGGTCAAGGCTATAAGACTTTTCCTACAGGATTGGCATTTAAGACGATAGATATGAAAGCTAATCAGATAAATAAAAATGATGTTGTACTTTGTTCTTCAAATAAAACATGGTTATTGAGACAAAAAAATCATTCTAATACAGTTTTATTGATGAAAGAATATAAACCCGATAAAAAGATTGTTTTACCTGAAAACTTGTTATTTGGTAAAAAGGAGCAGCCAACTTTAGATTTACTTGGCTTTAGTAAAACCACATATGAATATGAGACAAAACCAATTCAAGGAAAGATAAATCTAGATTTGATTCCTATATTTGATGGCGAATTGAACTTTGGGAAAGATTTTATTTATCAAGAGAAAGATGAAGACAGTAATAATAATAATAATAATAATAATAATAATAATATATCAAGTCGATATTTAAAAAATTTTGATGAATTGGTGGAAAATAGTGCTTGTTCAAGAGAAGAATGTTTAAAGGAATGGCATGAAATGGGTGGATGTAAAATTAATGGATATATATGTATTTTCTCAGAAGCGTTTATGACAAAGGCATTACATGTTACATTGGTGAGTATATTAGGTGGATCAATTGATATGAATGAATTAGATTTAAAAGAGACTTTTAAATTAGTGACAAGAGATATTGATGAAGATTACAATCCATATACATTGGAAGTAATTAAAACAGTTCTAAATAAATTTGGTACCAAAAGATTGAATGATGGGAAAATGGTTGGTAATGACAATAATAAAATATGTTGGAAGTTAAATATGGATATTATAGCGAAATGGTATGGTAAGCAGGCCCTACTAAAATATGCAAGTCAACATAGTGTACCTATTGATGAATTTTTAATTAAATGGAAGTCCTTATTCCCACCGTTTTTTCCATGTGATATAGATATTGATATGTTACGTGGTATGATATATAAACCGGATGTTAATTCGATTCAATACATGTCACGAGATATATTACCAATGGAACCTAAAGAAAGGTTCAAACTTTTGTTTAAATTACAGAGTAATTGGTTATTGGAAGATATTGCACCATATGTTGAAGAGTTAAATGTAAGAGGATTAAAATTAGATAATTTTATAATGAAATATGCACGTCGTAGAAGAGTCACGTCACCTAATAGCAAAAGTAAGAGTCTAATAATTATATCAAGTAGATAAGATCATGAATTTATATTATCTCGTAAGATTTTATTGCATTGTTTATATATTTTATTAGAGTGATGACTCGAGGAGGGGAGGGGAGTAAACAAATAAAACAGTTTGAGTTGTGAGAATGTCTAAGAACTCTGTTTACGGTTGTGAGAACGGGGGAAATGGTGGCATTTAATATATAATAGTAGCATAAGAGATATCTTCTTAAATTGCCAAAAGAGCAATCAAATAGATCATGAAAAAAAGAAAAAAAAAATAGAGGATAAGAGAAAAGAGTAACTCTAAATCATGTACTCAATTTCAGCTAAATTTTATTTTATATGTTCTATGTATGGTACTCATCCAAAATAATACTCTGTCGTTACATTTGTAATAAGAAATCTACTTTGCCTTATAATTATTACTTTAGTGTAAACTACCATATAATTTTGTATACAATAGTTTCATTTTTCCAATTAATTGTATAGAGGTAGTATCGTTATTAGAAAAATACAATTTTTTACTCCAACTCTAAACATTTTGAATTTAATTGAAAAAAAAAAATATAAACGTTAATATACAAGGTTATGCTTGAAGAGGAAGATATTTTTTAACTGTAACTTTTTCATTTATTAATACATATATTTTATTAAAAGCATATACACATACGGAACCGTCTACTCTATATAATTATATGCTCCAGAACAATATAAAAAGAATTTGCTCTACCGTATGAGAAAAAATGAAACTGTCTTGTCTATATTATACAGGTATGTCGGCTTTATAATCTAGCTTGAATTTACTAACTTACATTAAAGTGTGGTTAGGGCGTGCATAAATACGTGTGGATCCACAGTCTCAAATGTTTAACCCTCTCTTTCTTTTCCCAAGAACGATTCCGTAGCTTTCCGCTCAATCCGCAGGTTTCAGAACGGCGGAAAAAAAAAGAAGTTTTCTGTACACCCATGCACCCTCGCACCCCATAAAACGATTTAAAAAGAGAAAAAGAAAAAGTTTCTGTGTGGGTGTACTGATGTATATATAAAATATGGGGTGTACATCATATATTTGTATCATATTATATATTATTTATATATATTATATTATATGTTTCCCATCACTTGAAGGAAAAAAAAAAGAAAGAATGGGGAATACTGAATTACCGATGTAGAGAAGATAAAGAGAAAGAGAAAGTGGAAGAGATTGTGTAGAACCTGTGTGAGGTAAAGTGGCAGTATTCATTGATTGTAGTTGTGTTGCGGGTTAAACTAGAAGGGTACATTATCTTATTTCTTATTTTTTTCCCTTTATAAAGAGGTTTTTTATTAATTCTTATATTTGTCAACATAAGCAATCTTTAAAAATTATATTTGAGCATTTAGATAAGAGTATATAAAAGACAATTCATTAGTGAGTTTTTTATTTTTATTCATACCATAGATATTCATTGATTAGGTTGATTCCTAAAAGTATATATATTCAAATACCATAACGAATTTTTTGCTATTTTGCTAAAGCAGTATTGATGTTATTATTGAAAAATTCGTCGTTGACTAATAATTCAATTAATATGATCAAAGTCTCGACCACTAATCTAACGTCTGTATCTGTTTATAGGACTAGATTTATTAGATATAATCATATCAACACATGTAGTAAACATATATTTGTTAGACCATATCATGTTACAAGAATAACGAATACATTCAAGGCAGCCACGGCAACTAAAAAGGTTATTGATATTCCAGAGGATTTCGCATTAGAGACGCACACGGATATCCAGGCTGCCACAAAGGAACAAGCTAAACAAAGATCGGCTGCTATGTCCTTAAACGATTCAAATATAATCACAAATGCCGTATCCTCAGCTACTACAGCATTACACCATGCATACAGACAAGATACAGGGTTCGGTACAAGACCTATATATATGGATATGCAAGCTACCACGCCAACTGATCCTCGTGTTCTAGATACTATGCTGAAATTCTTCACTGGGCTGTATGGTAACCCACATTCAAATACACATTCCTATGGGTGGGAAACAAATAAGGCTATTGAGGACTCAAGGAAGCATATTGCTTCTTTGATTAATGCCGATCCAAAGGAAATAATTTTTACCTCAGGTGCCACAGAATCAAATAATATGGTGATTAAGGGTGTACCTCGTTTCTATAAAAAGACCAAAAAACATATTATTACCACTAGAACTGAACATAAATGTGTTCTGGAAGCTGCAAGAAGCATGATTAATGAAGGTTTTGAAGTAACCTTTTTAAATGTTAATAAAGATGGGTTGATTGACTTAAAGGAATTGGAATCATCTATTAGACCAGATACTTGTTTAGTTTCTGTGATGGCTGTAAATAATGAAATCGGTGTTATTCAACCTTTAAAAGAGATTGGTGCAATTTGTAAAAAAAATAAGGTTTATTTCCATACTGATTGTGCTCAAGCATATGGTAAGATTAAGTTGGATGTAAATGATATGAATATAGATATGTTGTCAATTTCTTCCCATAAAATTTACGGTCCAAAAGGGATTGGTGCGTTGTACGTTAGAAGAAGACCAAGAGTCAGATTAGAACCTTTATTGTCTGGGGGTGGTCAAGAAAGAGGTTTAAGATCGGGTACTTTGGCACCACCACTAGTTGCTGGTTTTGGTGAGGCTGCCAGATTATTAAAACAAGAGTTTGTTAATGATGATGCCCATATTAAGAGGCTGTCTAAAAAGTTGATTGATGGGTTGTTAGCTTTGGAACATACTACGTTGAATGGTTCTGCAGAGCACAGATATCCAGGCTGCATCAATGTTTCTTTTGCATATGTAGAAGGTGAATCTTTGTTGATGGCCTTGCGGGATATTGCTTTGTCCTCTGGGTCTGCATGTACTTCAGCATCATTGGAACCATCTTACGTTTTGCATGCCTTAGGTGCAGATGATGCTTTAGCACATTCTTCAATTAGATTCGGTATTGGTAGATTTACTACAGAGGAAGAGATTGATTACGCTATTAAAGCAATTAGTGGAAGAGTCAAATTCTTAAGAGAATTATCTCCATTATGGGAAATGGTTCAAGAAGGTATCGATTTAGATTCTATTGAATGGTCTGGTCATTGAAATATGCTATATACATAAATAGTAATAAGTAAAACTAAATTAGAAAGTTTATGTAAAAATAATTGCATAATGAGTTTTATCTAGTAAATAGTTTTCCGTTTAGTCATATTACCTAAATATATGTTAAATACCATATATGATGTTACTAATAAATATGAAACAAATATCAATATAGATATATTTGTTCTAAGGGGAGCCTAATTATTGTAATAATATAGAAATAAACTAGTCTGTACTGTTATTGAAAGATGTATAAAATTGTTAGAATTTAACTTGTTTTGTTCCATTTAATTAAAGTTCATTAAAAAGGTTATATATAAAAGAATACTACTACATTATGAATATTGAATGCACAGTATTATCTCAAAAAAATGCATGATATATAGATAAGTATACTTGAGGCTTTGTATTGACTTGACTTTTCTATTCATAAGTACTCTAATTCCCTTATATTAGTTTATTTCTATGTTTGTCATTTTCTTTCGTTTTAATATAATATCAATTTGGATGAATCCATTTTTTAAGTTAAAATTTCTTTAATAGATTTTGCAATAGCATCACCAACTTCGGATGTAGAATTGTTACCACCTAAATCAGCAGTTCTGACACCTGAATCTAAAACTTTTCTAACGGCTTCTTCTACCGCTTTACCTTCTTCGACTAAATTCAAAGATAATTTCAACATCATGGCGGCAGATAGGATAGTAGCAATTGGGTTAACTTTACCCTTTGGTAGATCAGGTGCTGAACCATGGCATGGTTCATATAGACCAAAGGCTGTGTTGGTATCGGGTAAAGAAGCCAAGGAGGCAGAAGGTAATAGACCTAATGAACCTGGGATCACAGAAGCTTCATCAGAAATGATATCACCGAACATGTTAGAGGTAATTATAATACCATTTAATTGATTTGGATTCTTAACTAAGATCATTGCAGCAGAGTCAATTAATTGATGATGTACTGTTAAAGTTGGGAATTCTTCTTTAATAGTCTTTTCAACAGTTTTTCTCCATAATCTAGAGGAGGCAAGGACATTAGCTTTATCTAATGACCAGATTGGTAATGGAGGGTTGTGTTGTAAAGCCAAGAAAGCAGCCATTCTTGTAATTCTTTGAACTTCTGGAATAGAATATTTTTCGGAGTCCCATGCTACACCATCACCTTCGTCTTCTTTTCTTTCACCAAAATAAATACCACCAACCAGTTCTCTAACGACAGTGAAATCTGTGCCCCTGGCATATTCAGCTTTTAATGGAGATAGATCTAATAAAGAATCAGATGCAAAATTGCATGGTCTTAAATTAGCATATAATTGTAATTCTTTACGAATCTTCAAAAGACCTTGTTCTGGTCTAACAGCACCAGTCCCCCATTTTGGACCACCTACAGCACCTAATAAAACTGCATCGGCTTTCTTAGCAGCTGCTAAAGCTTCATCAGGTAGAGGAACACCAGTGGCATCGATAGCAGCACCACCGATCAAGTGGTGTTGGAATTCAAATTTAACATTTGGACGAACAGATTCAATGGCATTTAAAACTTTAATGGCTTCTTCGGTAATTTCTTGACCGACGTGATCACCAGGAAGGACAACAATTTTTTTAGTAGACATTTCTTGCTTTATTTTTTTAATCTGTATTTATGTATTGAAATATAGTAATGAGGTAAGTGGAAATTATAGGACAGATGTGTTCTGGGGATATATAAGGAGACAAAATAACAATCCTTTGCTTTACTTTTCTATTTTTCAGAATGTCTTAATAGTTTAGCAAAGTAAAAGGAGCAAGCTAAGAAAAATAGTTAAAGTAATAGGTTGATTTACACATATTTATATATATAATATTTTGTCTGGTAGAGATTACCGAGGATCTATCAATTAGAAACCTCCCATTTGGAATAATGTATCATAAAAAAATTTAATTAAGCCCTTGTATATATCTCAATATGCTTGACCTCCTTTTGAGTCACGATCAAAATTCCGATATTTTCTCCGGTGCCGGAGAGTTGGATTTTCTCTAATTTTGCCGGTTTTTCCTTTTTTGGTAATTTATTCCGTTATGGAAGATATTTTTGTGTTTTTTCTTTGTACAAAATAGGCAATTTTCCGTATTGGAGTAAATTTTCCTAATATGGTAAGTGTTATATTACCTATAATATATTTTATATTTTGTATGAATTTACATAACTTTCAAATCAATCGTCTAAAAAATAAAATGTATTTTTTAAAGGATTGTAAACACAAAAGACAAAAAAACAAAACATTTAAAGTAAATACCTTTACCTAAATATATTTTCACACAAATTATTTTTAAACTAAAATTATTTTTATTATACAAGATTAAGGAAAAAGAAGAATAAAAATAAAAATAAAAATAAAAATTAAATGATTCAGTAATAATATACAACAGATTTATTTATATATACACATAAATATACATATTTATACCTATACCTATATTTCCAAATATGTGTGTAATATCAATTTAATTTAGTTAATAGTTTGTCAATATCAATTTGAATAATTGGTGCAACCGAAGAATTTGAAAGCTTACGTGTTTTCTTTTGTTGTTCACTTTGCTCAATTTTTTTCAATTTATTTAATGCATTAAAGCCCGAAGCTTCTTTATTCAATTTAAATGGTTGTAAAAAGAAATTAACTTCTTGGAAGTTTTCACCAAGAGAATTAATTTCATGAATAATATCTTCAATGCAAATAATACCATATTCACCCAATTTTTCTTCCACAATATTATTATCATTTAATATAATCTCCACAGGTTCTGGATCAGTTTCTCTTTTAAATATAACTTTACTTCTCTTTTGTATTAAAGAACGAACAGATTGTAATGATGGTTTACCAATGACAATATATGGAGAGATCAATCTTAACAATGGATAAGTAGTTTTTGTCAACTTCATAAAGACACCAGTATCCAATTCTTGTAATCTTAATAAATTCAAAATCTTGAATACTTTTTGTGGGATATTAACATTAGTTGGACCCTTAACTCTAAGAACAAAGAGTAATGTTGGTTCACCATTATAGACAATTTTCTCTCTTATAAATTCATCTTCGTTGTTTTCGAATTCTTCGTCTTCCTTCTTTTGTTCTGGTGTCTTCTCAAATACTTTTAATATAAAATTTTTTTCACTAGGCAAATGGTCCAAATCATTTTTCAGTTTCTTCAATTCAACTTTGGAGACTCTTTTAATTCTTTCCTTCTCCCTTTCAGTAGCTAGCGTGTTAGCCACAATAGTTTCTGCCCTAATAAATCTATTCTTTTTGGCAGACTTAAGCTTATTTTGTTTAGCCAATTTCTTTTTTGCTAGTTCTTGTTTTTCTAATCTTATTCTATCAGTATTTCTTCTTTTACGAAGTAATATTTCTGGTGTAGAATTTAATTCCTTCTTTCCAACATTTTGCGATGACATTGTTAATCTTTAAATGTTTGTTCTTCTTTCTTTTATTTACTTATTTTTTTTTAGTTACTTATCTATCTTACTTTTCTTAAACACTAGATAATATGGTACAACAGCAACACGTCTAATCAACTCTTCTCATGCATGCACACACATGTACATACATGGATATGTATCAGCACATTTAAGAATATCTAACTATAGGCAGTTCCTCTAACCAAAACCATCGAACAATTGAAAATAAAAATGGTCATCGCAAAAAAAAAAAAAGAAAATAAAAAAAATTTTTTTAATAAATCTTAAACATCCCAACACTTACATCCAGACACGAATCACGTGATGCAAGATATTTCCACCCAGACACCTGTTACCCCCTCACAATCACAAAAATTCCCGACTTGAGAAGCCACGGGTAACCACGGGAAACGGCACAAGTTGTTATGGCAATACATGGTAAATACAAAAAGCTGCACAGCTGCTGCTAGCATGCGTCAGTGGTTGGAGATCAAACATCACAGGAAAAGAAAGAAACATCAGATACAGACAAATAATCGTATTTCCATATTGGATAAGTTATGTTAAACACACATTAAGCATTTTTTCCAGTTTTTCCTTTTTTTTTTTTTTCCACATAACAATTATAAATAAAATAATTCCAAATTATCATCATATGGACAATAAAAAAGAAATATTAGAAATTATTTCAGTCTAATATTACCAGTATCCATTTATTAGTTAATAACAATATCTCCTACATCATTTTTAAAAAAAATAGCACATAATATATCCTTAGACTATATGAAGGATATATCCAATTCTAAAACACAGAGTAGTACCGTCACTACTAGTTCAACTAACTCAACTAGAACACCTATGAACAAAAATAATACAGGACAATCAACAAACACTCCATATAGTACACCTACTAGAACTACTTCTTCTATATATAATTTATTACATGCAACCACAACGCCAACCACTGATGACACTACCCATAATAAAACATCACCACAAAATGGTGAACCCAAAGGACCTTCTGTCTCTCCCAGTGATTTATCTAAACCAGCTGATTTTCTGAAATTAAAGGTTGATACTGCTCCTTCTGTTCCTGTAACTTCAAATAGAACACCTTCTCCCTCTTTTCCTAATAGTAATAATAACCATAATAAAAATATGCCAAATAATAAACAAGAATCATCAAATATCAATATTATTCCACCATTGAAAAACATAACAACACACTTATTAAGTGAAAATCCAAAAACTAAGTCAATAACGATCCATACGTCCACATCTTCATCCTCCTCACTTTATAAGCCAATTAATTATGAACACAACAGTATAAATAATGACACCAAGACAAAGACATCCTTACCTACTTTGATTCATTATTCGACTACAAATATGTCCAAAACTCTTCATAACCGATTACCTTTACTAAATAAATCCAACTCAACATTAAATCCTATCCAATATAGTCATCTAAACAAAACAAATGGAAGGTTAAACAAAAGGTCTATTTCTACACTTTCAAGTGATAATTTAATGTTTGTAATAGATAATGATAATACTGCTACTACTAATACTAGTACTAATAACCCTAATTCTAGTTATTATAACAATAATCATGACCATATGAGTAAAAAGTTCAAAATATCAAAGAATAATCTTTTTATTACTACTGATGATGATACAAATAAAGATATGGATAAAAATAAACCTCCTGCTGATAAAATAAAGTTAAGAAATAATTTAGTGACTAGAAGGAACACACAAGAATTGATTGCAAAAGGTATTGCAGAACAAAACTTGGATAAGAGCCTTTCTGAATATGCATGCATAGTTAAAAATGCCGAGTTAAAAGTATTAAATATGGATCCTTTAATAATATCAAAGTCCTTAATACAAAGAGCTGAACAAAATAAAGAACGTGAAAGGCAAGTTTTTGCTCTCTTGTGGTTAATGAAAAATTGCGAATCTAAGCATGACTCTTTTGTTCCAAGAAGTAAAATTTTTGCACAATATGCTTCTTCATGTGCTGAAAATAAATTGAAACCTTTATCTCAAGCCTCTTTAGGTAAATTAATCAGAACAGTATTTCCAGACCTCACAACAAGAAGATTAGGAATGAGAGGTCAGTCTAAATATCATTATTGTGGTCTTCGTTTAATTAATGAATCGGAAAGTAATCATAATTATAACCAGCTAATTCAGAGTTATAATAACCAACAAAACTCTTTAGAGAATATTGTTCAACTAGAAAATATTACATCCAAATCTAATGATATTAATGATAGAAATGTTAATACTAATCACTCAATACAAACTGCTGTAAAAACTAAAAGTAAAATCACTCAATTAAATAAAGATATGCATCAGAATAATAGATCATTTAAAAACAAAAATACTATTACTACAAACGACTCTTTTTTAAATGTTGATAGTACAAATTTAAACCAATCAATTAGTTTAAATAATAATAACAGTGATAATATATTCTTTATGAAGAATCTAATTGAAACTATATATGACAATAATGAACTCATCTCCGCAAATTATAAGTTAAATTTTCCCAAGATTACTATAAATCGAGTCAATAGTAAACTTGTGGACAAGGATATTCTGTCATCTTTAGAATCATTATACCAAATATATTGCACCACTATTTTTGAAAATATAAAATTTTTCAAATTTGATCAATTGAATGAAGATTTATTTTCGTTTAACCCGAGTTCTATTTCTCCACAAATGTTCAATCTATTCATTTCAGAAGAATTATTACCATGGATTCGTCAGTGTGACCTGGTTACCTACATTGCCATCATTAAATATTTATCAAACCTTGTTATCAATCATAACAATGTCAATGGTAATACTTTCAATAAGTTAGAATTATTTATTTCGAAATACATTAATCAAATATCGAAAGTCACTATAGGGTTACCGACTCAGTTTGTAGAAATGAAATTAGATATGGCAAAGAAATTCACCACTTTATTGAAAAAACTCTTGAAATTATTGAAATTTATTGCTGGATTTTTAAAAAGTTTCAAATCTTTTAGAAAAGGAATGAAAAAGGACTGGAATTCAATTGTCAATTTAGACGATATCTTGGAGGTGGTCACAACTGATGCAAAACAAATAGAGATAATGGGATTTATCAAAGAAAATGTTGCAATCCGTACTTCCAATCTTTTAAAAGATGATAGTCCAAATTCATTATACAATATAATAATCTCAATTTTAGAATTTATCTCTGAAATTAATGCACCTGCACATGAGATCATCAATGCATATATCAGATTTACAAACGCTCTAATCGGCGATATATCCTTAAAGTCATCAGAAAACTTACTACCTTGGCTGTTTTTCAACAACATTACTGTCCAATTAATTAATTATTCATTGGCTGCAACAAAATTTATATCACAAAATTAACACTATACATTTAAATAGAATAAACACATCACTATTTTATAAACGTAATTCCATATGAAGTATAAAGGAATTTTTTTTTAAATTTTTATAAAATTATATTGCTGCCACATTGTAATAACCTTAACTATACTACATAGTTGTGCACAATTCTTTTTATTGATTTTTAACAGCTCGAAATTACATTTCGTTGATATTGCTATGTATTGATTCACATTATTCAACCATTCTCCGTATCTTATCAATAGTAAACCTATCGTAACTAAGAGCGTTGTTATTGTAATTTGGTGGACCTTTATGATATATGTAATGCCCAATGCTGGGCCTGTACTTTTTAATTAGAAGTTTATTATCAACTAACCAAATAAAAGTAATACGAAATAATTGCCATTAAAACAACCGGTATACAGAATATCATACCATTATTTGAAGATAGTGGTATGACGGCTTTAGGCAACAGTTATTGTATGAATGGTCCGATTGTTCAGACAAAACAAAGCGTCATTATGATTTTTTGTTCTTAAAAATTGTTCAATGGTAAAATTGACTCCAGTAATACCATCACAGCATCACATTAGGCATTATTTAGTACCATTTCTTCAATATTAAACTTAAGAGACTCAATGTTGACCCTCAATAAAAATGATTGATTCATTAATTAATAGATCTATTTATATAGAGTATGCAAAAAGTATTCTTTTTCTTTAATGGACTAATTTACTTCATGAGTGTGCAAAGCCCCGTCAAAATATGCTTCACTCCTGTGACTAATTGAAAACTGCTATTATATACTTCCAGAGTAATACCATCAGCATAATCAATAGCATTTATAGTAAATGTTAACAACTTAGAAGAATAAAATAAGTTCAAACTAGAAGCTTTCAGTAATTGTTCCTTTGGAGAACCAAAAGTGTCTAGTTATACAACTGCAAATTCTATAGTGTTTTAATTTGCAAAAAAGTATGGTGGAATAGATGTTCCTGAATTGTCCTGATGTATTCTTAATTGCAAAACTAAAACAAATTAAAAATGCTGGCCAATTTTGTAAACCCAAACTTAACTAATAATTATTCATAACAAAATAGAAAGACCAATGATATATACACAACCAAAGCTCTCTATCCTTTAAACAATGTTTTCGACGTCTGAAAGTAACAAACAATTCTTTTTCGCTGACCAGCCCATTTAACTAAAAATTTTGTAAGACCTTGCTTAATCAAGCAAGTGAAATAATAATTTTATTTTTTTTCTGTTTGCTAATTCTAGAACTACACTTATTGTTTCTTTACTCCTATTTATTGCAAGTACTACTACACCATTAATTCAATATACTTTTTTCTAATTTCTCTTAGGCTATTTAATAACATATGATCACTCTTCAATCATTTCTCTTTTTATCAACTATTATCATAGAATAACTTAATATCATAGCTTTTTGTACTCTACTTGTATTCTTCTTGTATCAAGTATCGTTTCTTATAGGTCACCACATCTTTCTTTCGTTCGTATCTTTCTAGTACCTGTCTTACGTTTCTTCTTTTTTACATTTCTTTTTATTTTACTAATCATCAAATCCAAATCTAATTTTTTTTACTATGATTAAATGAGACAATATGGGTTAATTTAGATTACACGTCAGAACATTTAATATCAATACATAGAAAGAATCACATTTCCACCGATAATAAGAAGATAAAACAATTATTTCCTTAAATATTTCTAGCTCAATTATTTTATTCAAATAGAATGTCTCTTTTTTTAATATACTATACAGAATGCTATTTAGAAATCACATCTGTTATCATTTTATTAATGAGCAAAACAAAATAAAAAACGATTTATTCCTTACTTCTTTTCATTTTGCTTCATTATACAATTTACCTAAAATACAAATATACAAATAATTATGTTATGACAAAACAAAGTATAAAGAAAACCATAATTAAAATTATTTCTTAGACTTCTTTTTCTTCTTATCTTCAGCTTCATCTTCAGCCTTTCTCTTTTTATCCTTCTTTTCCTTCTTATCTTTCTTTTCCTTCTTTTCCTTCTTCTCCTTCTTCTCCTTCTTTTCTTTCTTCTTGTCTTCTTCCTTTTCTTTATCATCCTTAGTTTCGACTTCTTTAATTAAAGGCTTAGATTCCTTGGCTTCATTTTGAACTTCATTGGAGGAAGATGGAGAAGCAGTAGAGTCACCTTCTACCGGTTTTTCCAAAGAAACATAGGATTTCTTCCAATCTTCTGGAGTATTTTCATTAACACGACCAAACTTATCTAATTTACCATCTGCTTTCAATTGTTTTTTCTTTTGGGCAATTGGACCAAGACCCCATCTTCTTGGGTATAGATCTCTTTCCATAATACATCTCTTTACTGTAGCAACAACACCGTGATCACATGTAGCTAAGTCAACAGTGGACATCTGTGCGATAGCGACAGCAATAGCTTCACCTTTAGTAGTAATTAAAACAACTTCATCGTACAATTCAATGCCTTCTTCATAACGTAAAAGACCTGGAATCATTAATTTTGCACCGTAACAGACAGCATTTACAGCAGAGTCCTTAACAACAATTCTCTTATAACCAACTAAAAGAGTTTCTAATGGAGAAATAATTTTTCTTAAATATGATTCGTCTCTAGTGTTATCATAGACCCATTGGGCATCTAAAACATCATGTAAAGTGACCATATTATCGTTTTCACTTAAAGCACCAGATCTGACACGACGTAATTCTTGCATATGACCACCGACACCTAATAACATACCCAAATGAACACATAATGTACGCATATATGTACCGGCTTCACAAGAAGCCCAGAAAACACCTAAGTTTCTCTTATTATCGAATTCAATTAATTTAGAATCATAAATTGTACGAACACGCAATTGACGCTTAACTGCAGAAATCAAAGGAGGTCTTTGAAATAAGGCACCAGTTAAAGTTTCAATAGCACGGCCTAAATCCTTTTCATCCTTTAGAGCATCATGCAATCTAACAATACACACATATTCCTTACCTGCACCCTGTTGAGATTTAACTAATCTTGTGGCTCTATCGATACAAACAATTAAACAACCGGTAACCTTTGGATCCAAAGTACCAGAGTGACCGGTCTTTTCACAACGTAAGATACGCTTAATCCAAGCAACAACTTCATGGGAAGATGGGTTAGATGGTTTGTCTAAATTGATAACACCAGAACTAATATAGGATTTCAAATCTCTTTTCAATGGAGAAGAACCACATGGAATTGGAGTGTAATGACCACTTCTAACTAATAACTTATCATAGTTTTTCAATAATAATGGCCACTCTGAGGTGTCAACAGAAGCACCAGTATCTTCTGGTTTAATAACAAAATCACCTTTAGACATTGCAGTAATAATATTAATGATTTATTTTATCCTGTATTTAATAAACAGAAAAAAAAATTCTATATTATTTATTCTTTTTGATGGTAATGGGATATTAAATGCTAAAAAGTTTCTTTCCACCCCCTACAGAAGATGGTCCAGCTATGTCAAATGATGTCTTAATAATATTCTTCTCTTCAATACATCTAAAATTTATTTACAGATTCCTTTTCATTAATCATTAGCTATTTTCTTTGTTTCCTCTTCATCAAAGAAAATTTTTCACTATAACCAAAAAAAAGAAAAAGAAAAAGAAAAAGAAAAAAACAAAAAACAAAAAACAAAAAACAAAAAACAAAAAACAAAAACAAGGCAAAAACAAAAAAAAAATCGAGACTATACCGGGTAAACTTTGGTAGATCTATATATAATAAGGTAGACTTTGCAACTGAAGTGGTAGAGACAACGATCACTTTGATCTATAAACAACATACATAGAAGAATGTTACCTATTATTGAAAATGCTTAATATTATAGAAATAAAAAAGAAAATAAGAAAAAAAAAAAACGAACTTAAGTATATTTGACTTTTAGAATAGACATAGTCTTAAAAGCATATACATATGTTTACAAATACATGTGGTAGATATAAACGGGACAAAAATAAAGAATATTATCACAAGAGATTCTTTTGTGACCTTATATAAAAAAAGGATACTTTCTATGTTACCTTATTTAGAATGCTTTCTCAAAATCTTTGATTAATCTACTTTCCACGGCATCAATAAATTCTTCTGTAGTCGCATAACTTGATCTATCGGTCTTTCCTAAAATAAGAGCCAAATCCTTTGTCATGATTCCATCTTCTTGAACTGTACCGATAGTAGCACTTTCTAAGAGTTGGCCGAACTTGACTACCTCAGGGGTCTCATCCAACTTACCTCTTTGTATAATGCCACGAGTCCATGCGAAGATAGAGGCAATAGAATTTGTCGAAGTTTCTTTGCCCTGCTGGTGTTGTCTATAGTGTCTAGTGACAGTCCCATGAGCTGCTTCTGATTCAAAAGTCTTACCATCAGCAGAAACAAGGACCGAGGTCATTAAGCCTAGAGAGCCAAAACCCTGTGCCACAATGTCAGATTGAACGTCACCATCATAGTTTTTCATAGCAATAATAAACCCGCCATGAGATTTCAACATTTGAGCCACCATATCATCAATAAGTCTATGTTCATACCAAATACTCAACTCCTCGAATTTTGCCTTATACTCCTTTTCATACATAGATTCGAAGATATCTTTGAACATTCCATCATATTTCTTTAAGATAGTGTTTTTGGTAGTCGAATACAGCGGCATTTTTCTTTCAATAGCCAATTCGAAAGATGCCCTTGCAAAACCTTGAATTGATTCCTTTGTGTTGTACATTACCATAGCCACACCGCCATCTCTTGGATAATGGAATACATTTAGGACAATCTTCTCACTGTTGGAACTGAGAGAGTTTCCATTATCAACAGAATCTGGTTCAAAGACCAACTTCAAGCGCCCACCGCTTGGAATGACGGTATCGGTGGCCCTATACTGATCACCAAAGGCATGCCTACCAATAATAATTGGTTTCTCCCATTGTGGAACCAACCTGGGAATCCTTGGAATCACAATTGGTTCTCTAAATACAGTACCACCAAGGATGTTTCTTATTGTACCATTTGGTGATTTCCACATTTCCTGCAAATTAAATTCCTTAACACGGGCTTCATCAGGGGTAATAGTGGCACATTTGACGGCCACCCCATATTTCAAAGTGGCGTTAGCGGAATCTATAGTGACTTGGTCCCTGGTTTCATCTCTATATTGGATAGACAGATCGTAATACTTCAGATCAACATCTAAGAAGGGCAAGATCAGTTTTTCTCTAATTAAATGCCAGATGATTCTTGTCTGTTCATCACCATCCATTTCCACGATTGGTGTCTTAACTTTAATCTTGTTTGCAGTCATGATAATGGTATTATTATTGCTCTAAATGTCTTTATGAGGGTAGGAGAAAGTTTTTTTTTTCTATTCCAGATTACAATAACACACTATTTGGTAGTACTTCCTTTGGCAATTCAAAATTTAATATATAGCATACAAGGGTCAGAGTAAAATCTAGAGACTATTTGAAAAATGTTCTAAGTATATCAAGATCAAGGGGGAAACCTTGCAAGTAGTTGCCATTCAATATAGTGAAATCACTTTGAAATACATATATATATATGGATATGGATGTATATGAATAACATAATTCATAAGTAGCCTGAAACTTTTTCATTTCATGATGGATGAATTCTGATTACCATACCGCATAAATTTATTTAAAATTAAACGGGGCGAACAGCAAATCAAATCAAATCAAATCATGCATGATTGATTGTTAGAAAGTAGACTACACTATTTTTATTTTTATTTTCATTCTTATTTTTATCTTTTCTTTTTCTGATTTTTCTAATAGAACAAACAACAACATCCAGATGCCTTTAAACAAACAGGAAGAACGATTTACTAGGCAGTATGCGTTGTCTTTTGCAGTTGTTACATAAAGATGGTTTCTTGTTTCTTGTTTCTGGTGGTGTGCTTGGCGACATTTCGCAGACAACGAGTTTAGTTGTAATATTTCTGTTGTTCTCCCTTATCCCGGGCTGTGCGGATGCCCATCAAAAGAAAAAAAAAAAAATAAAAAACAGAATAGACAGAGCCTTTGTTTATTCTCTATTTTTTTTGGTTGTAGGGCGACCAGCTTCTCGGATAAACGGAGTTTCTATTTTCCTATGCATATTACTCTCTGAGTGTTACCCGAAAAGGAGACATACTCCAAATTAGGAAGATGTGCGTCCCGGTTGGGTAATCTTGTCTGTTTTAGTTTTATTTATCATATATAACAACAGCCTCCTTATTGTTTTCTTCCTTTCCGCCAACCTCCGCTGCCCACCAAATCGCAAAAATGAGTTATATATACATAATAACTGTGGAAGAATGGTTCATGCATAACGTATACATATATACACATACATATTTATCCCCCTCTTCTAATGCAATCTTCTAATTTGAAACCTCTCTTTATCACAACTTGATTTTAATATAAAGCTATGAAACGGATTGATGAATGACAGTAAAGAAAAAAAGCAACAGAAAAAGGATTCCAGAATTCCTTATAGTTTAACTTTCTAAAATTAGAATTATGATGGTATTTACATATTGTTCATATAAAGAATAACCATCTTTTCTCTCTTTTCTTTTCTTTTCTTTTTTTCCTTTTTTTTTTTTTTTTTGATGATGAACTCTGTAAAAACATTATATACATGTATATAAATATATAATGCATGTATTTGTATTTGTAGTTAATTATAATGTGTCCTTTTTAATTTGGCTGTTTTCTTTTTTCTGTTAAAAGAAACCATTTTTGAAATTGGCCGGGATATTTTCAACGTTAATGCGTGATTCTAATTCATCATCTGTAATAACTGTGGCACGGGATGCACCTCTTTGAATCTTCTCCTCATGTTCAATTTCATGTTCATGATGTAGTAGTTCATGCTCTACATCCTCCTTGTGTACAATCTTCACCTCGGGATCTGAATCCTTATGATACATGTTCCAGTGATGGATCTCATATTCCAGTTCAAAATCTGAATGATGGCCAACACCAACTCCTAAATCTGGGAACTTGTTGCCGTGCCTGGCAAAATCTAAATATTCAGACTTCCAGATCTTCGAATCATCATCCACATCCAATAACCTCATTATTAAATTCACAACTCTTGTCCCCATCCCCTCATCAATCTTTTCACTTTCGTCATGTTGACCCATACCATCACCTTTACCAACCACCTCACTTCTATCCAAACCATAAAGAGATAAAATATCATTGGCGTCTAAGTACCCCTTTTTCTTTATATCATGCAAAGCAAAAAATTGTTCCGGCGTATAAGTCTCCAACTGATGTTCTTGTGCCATATGCCATTCTTCCCAAGACTTTCCTTCTGGTGGCTTCTCTGAATCAATATTGATATGTGGATCTCTTAGCTCGTTTTCAATAGACATGGAATTGACCAGGCCTTTATTCCATGATAAAATCACTGCACCATAGGTAACAACTGTGTTTATTCTCATATTTGTATCTATTATTTTCTATTGATCTTCTTTTTTTTTTTTTGTTTCTTTTGTCACTCAATAAAACAATTAGATCGATTCTCTCTCTCTCTCTCTCTCTCTTTACTTAAATTTGGTTTCTATAATTTTTGTTCAGTGTATTATAATATTACCATTAATCATTCATCAAAAAATTTTTTTCCTCTGTTGATTTAACAAAAGTCAAAATTATTTCTACTCGTTGTAATTTTTTTTTTTTTTTTCGTTTTTTATTTTCTTTTTTTTGTGATATTTTTTCCATTTAAAAAAAGAAGATTAAAAATAGTAGTAGCATAAACACAATTATTTATTATTTACGACGGGATCAGTTTGTCTGTATATCCCGATACATTGTATATAGATATAAATCATGCTTAAAAATAACTAATTTAAAAAAGATAATCAACTGTATTTTGAATCTATAGAGTAACAAATAGTACAAAAAAAAATATACAGAAAAAAACTCACTGATAAAATATAAATTAAATAAACATTAAGTCGAGGGTTTAATTATAATGATGACAAATGAAAAAGGAATAAATAAATCTAACATATGACATTAACAAAATGACTAATAAAAATAAAAGAAAAAAAACGAATTAGAAAACCTAAAAAAAAAAAAAAATAAACCAAACATGTCTTTTAATCACATATCATGGCCAACTTTCCTCCTCGTTAATCTTTAAAAACTTTTTAAAAATCATCTTCGTCGGAAGAAATGTAAGCATCACCTAATTCCTTCTTCTTTCTCATTCTTTCCTTCTTCTTCTTTCTTAATTCAGAAGAGGTCAACTTCTTCTTCTTCTTACCACCAGAGATCTTGTTACCCATAGCATCGAATTTTTCTTCATCGTCTTCCTTCTTTTCGATTCTTGGACCAGAACCTTGACCAGTGACCCAGTTGTGACCAGATGGAGTCATCTTACCGTCCTTAACAGCCCAAACTTCATCAGTTAAGTCCTTGGTGAATTCAGCAGAGTGAGTGATAATAATAACACCACCTTCGAAAGCCTTCAAAGCCTTAGATAAAGCACCTAAAGAGTCTCTGTCCAAATAGTTGGTTGGTTCATCTAAGACGATTAAGTGTGGTCTTTGCCATGTACAAGCAGCTAAGACTAACTTAACTTTTTGACCACCAGATAAACCTCTAATTCTAGAGTGGGAAACTAATTCAGCATCTAAACCTAACATGGCACAGTGTTCTTCAATTTCCTTTCTGGTTAATGGTCTGAATTGACCAGAAGCTAAAGCTTCCTTCATATCAACTTCAGCAACCATCTTGGAGTGAGATTCAATTAATTCACCTCTTGGTAACCAAGCGTTGTCAACAGACATCATTGGAACCCATCTTTCAGACTTCATACCAATGTTTTCACCTAATAAGAAAGAACATTCGTATTCGTAGGTGTTCTTGAACTTACGTCTAGCATGGATACCAGCAATTCTTCTTGGAGTACCTTCAATCTTGAAGATCTTGTTCATAGCTTCAGCATCGTTTTCGTTGATTTGTCTGTTAGCTCTGTCCATGGTTTCTCTATCTTCACCAGTTTGGAATCTCCATTGGATATATTCGGATGGGGTCTTGTCTAAGTGAGCTTCAATGTGGGCGAAAGCGTGTTGCTTAATGTAAGCAATTCTACAGTTTTCGTGAGTGTAAACTTCACCAGCAGTTGGCAATAATTCACCAGTTAAGACGTTAATCAAAGTGGACTTACCAGCACCGTTTGGACCAATAACAGCAATTCTTGAAGATAAGGAACATTGGAAGTTAATGTCAGAAATTTGTGGTTTAGAAGTACCTGGGTATTGGAACATCATGTTGGTAACCTTAACAATAGCCTTTTGCTTGGTCTTAACACCTTCCAAGTAACCTGGTTCTGGGAATTTGAATTCTAAGTCAGAAGCACCTAATTCGTAGTAGGACTTAGCAGATGGAACTCTCTTGACTAATTCAGATAAGTTACCCTTGTATTTTCTTAATTTCAAACCTTCGTAGTGGATAATGTATTGACAGACCTTGTCTAAGAAACCAGAGTCGTGAGAAACAGTGATAGAAGTGATACCACAGTTGTTTAAGTAGTCAACTAACCAAGCAACATTAACAGTATCCAAATGGTTGGTTGGTTCATCTAATAATAAGATATCAGCGTTCTTTAAGACAGCTCTAGCTAAAGCTAATTTCATCTTCCAACCACCAGATAAGGATTGAATTGGCATTTGGATCATTTCATCGGAGAAACCGAATTCCTTTAACTTAGCAGTAATAGCTTCCTTAGTACCGACATCACCTTCGTAAACGAAATCAACGACTGGGGTGTCAGCCTTGGTACCATCGATATCGTGTTCGACGTAGACAGTTCTACATTCCTCTTGAGATGGGAAACCATCAACTTGACCGTTGGCAATGGCTCTCATTAAAGTAGACTTACCAGCACCGTTTGGACCACATAAACCGTATCTTCTACCTCTCTTTAATCTCAATTGAGTCTTGTTCAACAAGATCTTGGCACCATAAGCTAAAGAGAATTCACAATTACATAAATCTTCACCTTCATCTTCTTCATCATCAAAGGATGGACCAACTGGAATGTTGTCAACAGCTCTCTTTCTGTATTCATCTAAGATTTCCTTAGCCTTTCTTTCGTGTAAGAAAACAGTCATGTAGTTGGTAATTTGAGTGAACCAAGTAGATTGGTCAATGACTCTTTCGTCAATTAAGTCAGCAGCCATAGCAGCAATGTACTTGACGTAGATGTCGAATCTTGGAGCAACCTTTTCGTCCTTTAACAAATCCTTTAATAAAGCGTAAGTGGTTTCAACGTCACCAGCGTGAGAGATTTCTGGTAATTCATCGTTTTCACCAACGTTACCAACTCTTCTCAAAGTTTTCAAACCTCTTAAAGTGACTTCTCTAGCTTCTGGATCAGCAATAGTAGAGAAGTTATTCTTTAAACCTGGTAATAATTTACCTAAGAAAGGAGCGACGACTTGTGGGTCTTCGACTAACTTACACATGTTGTCGATAATAACAGCAGACTTACGCTTGATAGCGGTTTCTCTTTCGTTCAAACCTCTAGATAATAATGGGACCATGATGGAAAGAGTAGCTGGGGTAACTTCGGCAACGAAAGTAGTAGCACCTAGTAAGTGCACAGTTTCTGGAACCATCTTTGGATCAGCAATACAACCAATCAATTCTGGGATGAATCTTTCGATATCCTTATTGTCGACGGTTTCAGTAGCCTTAGTCATGGTAGCGGTAGCAGCAGCCTTGACTTCCTTCTTGGTATCCCACATAGCTTCAGAAAGAACTGGAATTAATTCAGGCATTCTTAAAGCGACTTGATCCTTAGCAACATCAACTAAAGCGGAGATAGCAGCTAAGATAGCAACCTTTTCTTGCCATTTGTTGGTCTTTTCCAATCTATCAGTTAAGTGTGGCAAGATAGCCTTGATAGCGACTGGGTTGATAGCCTTGACAGTAGCAATCAAACACTCAGCAGCTAAGGTTTGAGTTTCTTTGTCCTTGTCACCAGCCTTTTCACAGATACCTGGGACTAAATCGACAATGAATGGTTCAACAGATGGAGATAAGTTGTTTTCATTGGCGATGTGGGTGATAGCAACTAAGACATTTGGACAAGTCTTCTTATCCTTAGCGGCAGCCTTTAATTCAGCAAAGAACTTTTCTGGGATATCATGTTCAATGATAGAACCGTTTAAGAAAGAAGCCATCTCAACGGCAACAGATTGTCTGGAATCAGCATCAGCGACAGATAAGGACTTGAAAAGTTCTTCTAAAACCTTTAAAGATTCTTGAGAGTCAGCCATTGTTTATCTTAACTTGCTTGACCTTTTAGAGGATTGTCGAGTAGGTGGGGTTATGCAGAAAGAAGGTTGAAAATAAACCAAAACTGGAGAAAATGCTGTAAAAAAGATTCTCCAAACATACAAGCAAAATTAAGCAAATCTGAAGAAACAGTTAAAAAGACATATAGATTAGCTACTAAAATAAGTGACAAAAGTAAGAGTAAAAACGAATGGTTTAGATTTGAAGTAGCTTTGAGTATTTATAAAAAAATGATGCAGACTTTATCAATGATGAATGAAAATTTTTTTCTGTTTCTTTCTTTTTTTTTTTTTTTTTTTTTTACAATGAAAAAATTTTCTTTTCTTTTTTTCTTTTTGAATTTGTATTTCTTTTTCTCATTAGAAACGAAACAAAAGAAAACATAAATAGAAGGAAAATACAAAGAGATGAAAATAAGATAAAATGAAATAAAAAAGAAAATAAAATGAAGAGAGAAAGAGAGAGAGAGTCAGAATTGACGGAAGCCAGTAAAAAAAAAAGAAACGAAAAAAAAATAAAAAAAAAAAGCAATAAATCTAAACACACGTGAAAATAGCTCATCGGTAAAAGAAAAAGACAAAGACAAATTTTACATAAAAAGAAATAATAACATTCTGTAAGGTACGGATGTTAGTGCTTTCTTTTTTCTGTTTTTTCTTTTCTTGGTGGACTACTTTTGAGGTATGGATGTTCAGTATGTATTGTAGATACGATAAAAATGTCACATGCCACCACCATAACAAACATTATAATAGCATAATACGATAATCTGTCAAACTCTGATACAAAGATAGAAGTAAGCATAAATATGGAAATTGATAACTAACGTTCCAATCATCAACAATGGAAGAATTTTTCTTCGATCTTAATATTTGCAGTATTTAATTGTCTAAGAGAATAGTAGAACAATTATCTTTTTATTGTGAGATAACTTCTTTCTCTTTCCTTTCCTTTTCCTTTTATTTTTGTTTTGGTTATTTGTTTGATTTCATCCAAGAGATTGACTTCTAGTATTTACATTACAATACATTAAAGTATAATACACATGGTATTATTATAAGATGAATAGATCTTATAGTATATTATTAAAAGTAACACCGAAAAATCATACTGAATTTTGCAAAAGTTATATATTATTATCTTTTTACACACATATGTAGAACAATATTTTGATATACCGAGAGGTAAATACTAGATATAGTTCCTTACCTTCTCATACCCAATAATCCTATTCTCTTTTCTTTTTTTGGGCCCCATCACCCCTGCGGCTCATCCTTGCATCCTTTCCGAGACATCCCCATTCATATAATTATCTTTATTATTAGACATGACCATTCTTTGTTTCTTTTGCCTACGTTGAATAATAGTAGATGTATTTAAATTTAATTCAAACACATTTGCATGTCTGAATGCATTATTATTACTGCTATTATCATCATTATTATTACTAATATAATTCATATTTGTACGATTGTTATTTTCTGTAAATTCATCCTCATCTCTTATCTCTAATTCTTCATCTAAGGAATATAATCCCTTTCTCTTATTATTCTGATTATTATTTCTATTTGTGCCTATGTCATTACGTTTCACAGCATTACTTATATCAAAAGCATCACGCATAGCAACTGCAGCTGGAGAATATAAAATTGATGGATCTTCTTGGAATGCACGTACTTTCTTGAATTTTTCATGTACCTTGCTTTTATTTCTTTTCCCTCTACCTTTACCGCTAATATTAGTAGCATTGGCAACATTAATTTCTGTATCATATCTATTTAACCACGGATCATTTAAAAATTGGTCTATATTATATCTTCTATCTGGATCTACCTCCAATAATCTAGCTACACAATTCTTCGCACCATCACTGATTTCATCCCACCACGGTTGCAAAAAAGTATATTCACCTCTAGATATCTTTTCTGTCAATAGGTCTATTTTGTCGTCATAGAATGGTGGGAACCCACATAGCATAGTATATAAAACACAACCAATTCCCCACATATCCACTTTCATCGAATATCTTTCATCCCTTACCACTTCGGGTGCTGTGTATCCAACTGTACCACATGGCGTCTTTGTGTTTGTTTGATATATCTGTTTTGATAAACCAAAATCTGTTAATTTCACTATCCCAATACCCCCACCACCGATATTTGGACGAAACACACCTTCATCCAATTTGGTCAATGGATCATCTGATCTACGTAGACGTGGTTGATCTCTTGGAATATATTCAATTGGTTCAAACAACAAATTTTCCGGTTTAATATCACGGTGTACCACACCTATAGAATGCAATGCTTTAATTGCATTACCTAGTTGTTTGATTACATGACGCGATAGATCTTCACTAAAGTATGTATACTTAACGATAGAATTAAATATTTCGCCACCTGTTAATAGTTCTTGTACAATATAATAAAATGAAGAAGTTTCTTTAAATTCGATAAATCTTACTATATTTTCACATTGTAACGAAGTGACCATCTTATGTAAAGTGACTTCTTTGAGCACCTGTTCCAACTTAGTCTGTGATTTCCTTTTAGCTCGGTCTTTTACTTTATTGTTGTTGTTGGTAGTGGTAATGTTAGTTGTCTCTTCATTTACCATTGATAATGTTTCTTTTCTGATTACTTTAATAGCTACTTTTTCTCCAGTTGATAAGTTTATACCTTTAAATACTTTTGAGAATGCACCTTCACCGATTTTAGCGATCAATTTATAACCAATTAATTCTTTTTGTTCGGTAAAAACTGGCGAGTCTATACTATTATCTTGTCCAAGTTGAATATAACTTCCCTCATTACTAAAAGAAGATAGAGAAGATGATACTGAGGAAGCAGATGCAGATGAAGTAACAGAGGAAGCAGAATCAATTGAACTTAATGACATATTTGAATTAAATGTGCATTCAGTAGGTACTTTCCTAGTTAGAAGTTTATCATTATCATTATCGTTACTGTTATCATTATTTTCACGAAACATTTCATTATATTTATCTTCAAGAATTATATCTGCAGTGTTACTATCATCAGTCAATGATAATTGTTCTAGTTTTCTTCTTGTTGGAGCACCCATATCATTTGCATCCTTACTAATTACCCCTTCTCTATTACTATTAGATATTATACTTTGTTTAATTGATTTCCCATGACTATTATTACTACTATTACTTTGATTAACAGTTTTCTTATTTATATGAAATATAGATTTTAACTTATTCATTCTTGTATGTATTGATTCACAAAGAAAAAAAAATAAATACCGGCTTATTAATATTAGTCGATTCAATTTTTTTTCTCTTATAACATAAAAATATGAAAAACAAAAACGACAACACACCAACGTATACACACACCCACAAACACAAAAGAATAATTAAATAACAATTAATGAGTGACCTTGTATATATATATATATATATATGTATATGTATATGTATACGTATTGCACCGTTTAGTAAAAGAATATATTAAAACAAAACAAAACAAAAAAAGGAATGCTTTTCGCTTTTCTTATTTCTTTAGGCACTCCCAAACTTTATAGAAATACAAATTGTTGGGTATCTATGCACTTAGGTATCTTATGTATCTACTGAACTATCTATAAAGTCTTTTAATTTGCATTTAAACAATGCTAAAACGAGGGCTATAAATCCCCATATGTGCCGTATGTGTTTATATATATAGTCCCCTAGAGATAGCATTATTAAATATGTTAAAAAAAAAAAAAATCAAACAAACAAACAAACAAAAAAAAAAAAAAGAAAAAGAAAAAGAAGTGAACAATACTACTACCATTAATACTATGCGGTAAAATAGATACCAGATGGATCGATCGAATATCCGAAATTATGTTACCGTTCTAATTTTTGTTTTTCGTTCACCTCCCTTGACCAGTATCGTTTACCACGAAACATTTGTGCCACGATCACAATCTTCTCCTCCCATTTTCCCCCTCCTCCCCGTCCTCTACCAAAGCAAAAAAGAAGAGTACAGAAGAACAACAGAGAGGAGACATACACACTGAAGACAAAATATAACTCTGCACGGCTAGCGGTAGAGATACTGTTAGAGTATGAACAACACTTTTAAAAAAACAGGAGGAGTGTTCTATTTTTTTTTTCTTTTACTTTTTTCCTGATTACATTACGTCATATGCTTAGAAGAAAGAAACTTGGCAGAATAACTCATGTAAGGGATCCCCTTGTTTCAATAGAGAAAGAAAGAAAGAGAGAGAGAGGGAGAGAGGAGAAACGATGTGCCTGGAAAAACTCACAGATGAGGCTATTGCCTCTGTTTTTTCTACTGAACTATATTTTATATTTGCCATGTAGATTGTAGGACATTCACGCATAATTGTATACAGTTACAATCATTCAAATATTTAAATAAGATATAAGCATTGAGTGAAGGTTTTATTTACAACATATATATTTTACATTATTATCGGCCCCTTTTATGTGTTTATAAAATAATCTAAAATTTAAAATGACAAGAGTTGTGAGAAACTAATAATACCTTACTAAACATTGGCATAGTTCTATCTGTTTTGTTGGTATTATTGCATAACAGATTAAACTTTATTACCCAAAAAACATCTTCTCTTTCTTTTGTAAGGAACGTTTGAATTTTAGTAATAATAGGAAATAAATAGTAAAACTTCTGTAATTTTCTTTTCTTTATTTATACTCAAATTATTCATTTGCTGATTTTCAAGAATCTTCAAACATTTCCTACTTTTTTTTTCTCTGTGATCTATTCATTAAATATATGGTTCCTACTTTCAGATTGTTCATTCTTGTATTTTCATCTATGTCTTTGACACAATATTATAGAAATAATTAGTAGCCTATTAAATTAAACAGTAATCTTTATGAAATACACTCACTAATCTTTGTTACCTCATTTTTAATGTAATATAATTAACAAAAAAAAATAGGTCAATATTCTTTAGTAGTATACTATTTTAATTAGTCTTTAATTCTATAATGAAATGTTATGTTAGCTAAATAAGAATAAACTACTATTGAATGATATCCTGCCTCATACATATATATATACCATATTTGTTGATTTATTATAGTACGAGATACAATCTTATACTCTTATTATTTCCTAAAATACTGGTCTGTATTTCGTAGTGAGCCACTTGTATTAATATGCGGTATTGTTTGTAAATATACCACCGTATGCTTCTCTGTATCAACATGCAGAAAAATACTATTGTTTGCTACTTTTTTTTATTTATTGTAATCAAGAAAAAAAAATAAGAAAGAAAAAGAAAAAATATAAAACAAAAATTGCTAATAATTAACTCATCGATTATGATCTATATATGAAAAGTTGGACTAATAGATTAGGTCCAATGGTCATATTCCAATGTATAAATATATATGACTGTTTTTAGTTATGACTCATGCAAATATACTAGTTGAAGGTATAGAATTTGACAGGAAAAATGGAATATTATCTCTTCAGGATCTGCTGAACTTCATAGATAACCATGATCAAAAGACAATAATTAAAAATAATGAAAATGGCAAGAATTACCAACCTCCCAGGATTAAAAAACCCAAAATTGATTCGCCAAAATCAATCAATTTTATAAAAATTACATTATCATCACAACAAAACGACAGTAATAATACTGTCACTGAAACTCCATCCAATCAAATAATCAGAATACCTATATTTATTACATCTTTTGAATCTGAAGATATTTTATCAATACAATTCAATAAAAATTGGGATTCAACAAAGCTTTTCAACATAAATTTAATTCAAAATCATAAAGATACCCAATTACACAAAAATATTAAAACAATTATCTTGAATAAAGGTAGAGAAAATCTTTTCCACAGTCTTTTAGATTCGAGTAAAATTGGACGTAACCAAATAAATCCAACTGACAGAAGACTTTTGTTAACTAAATTAAGCAAATTGAAAAGATTAAATAAAGACTGGAATCTTAATAATTTAAATCTATTAATTAATAAAACTGATTTGACTTGGTTTTTAGAATTGGATTTGGATTTAATCCTTAAAGAAAACTCGTATAACAAATTTTCATACTTAACATGTCAAATATTGGATATTGTATCCTCACAATATTTAGATTGCAATCAATCTCATGATCCTGATCGCATTTCCCTTCAAACAAATAGTAATTTTATTCAAAAACATTTTTTGAAACAAACTATAAGGTTCACAAATAATACATTATCCAAAATAAAGATTGATTTTTATAATAATAATGGTGGTGATTCTAATCATACAACCGCAACTGTTCGTGTCCCAGGTTTATGTGTGGACTTGTTACCATTTCAAGAAGAAAGTGTTCAGTGGATGTTGAATAAAGAAACAAACTATCAATTTAATAGTTCTCTTAATACAGAAAGCAAAGACCCAATTTCATTAAAGGAATTCTTAAATGAAAAAATAAGTTATGGCTATATCATACTGAACCTAAATAATAGAAACAAATTGTATTGGAATAAATTTACCAACTTTATTCTTACGTACAATCACGCATTATCAATATACAACGATTATATTAAGGATTCCTCTGAGCTTGATGGTGCGAAGGGTTTATTATCAGATGAAATGGGATTAGGCAAGACTATTGAAATTATTGCATTAATATTATTAAACCAAAGAAAGTTGACTTCATCATCTTCTTTTTTAACGCAAGACAACAAAACTATTTATAGATCAAACTCAACTCTGATAATTTGCCCTGATCCGTTATTATATCAGTGGATCAATGAAATAGAAATGCATACAGATAATGGAATAATAAAGTGTTTCAATTATAAGGGCTACCAAGATATAACTCAAAGATTCCAAACTACCAATATTGAGGAAATTGTGAACATTTTACTCAAATATGATTTAATTATAACTACTTATAAAGTTATAAACCTTGAAATCCATTATGCAAAGTATAATGCTAATTTAAGATCGAGACGTAGAAGAAATAATTCAAATAGTATAGCCAACAATGGACCAAAATATGATTATTCATCCCCATTATCACTAATTCAATTTTGGAGAATTATATTGGACGAAGTTCAAATGTTAAAAAGTGATAATACACAGATTGCAAAATGCACCAATTTGCTCCATAGAATTCATACTTGGGGGGTGTCAGGTACCCCCATTCAATATATTCGAGATTTCCAAACGGTTTTATCATATTTACAGATTTATCCTTTCGTCAGCGAGAGTTCTATTATTTTAGATATCCACAATAACTTCAACACAACACTCACTAGGAATGGAATTAAATTTGATTTAAATAACCTTATGAATCTTTTCATAAAATACAATATTTGTATAAGACATAGTAAAAAAGATGTTATCAATCAGATTCATTTGCCAAAACAAACCAACTTTATATTACCATTAGATTTTAATCCTATTGAATGGGATAACTATTTGAATCTTTGGAATGATTTTATTTCAGTATCAGGCTATGGTATGCACGGCCAAAATGAAACAAGGTTGTCAAATAATCAGCTAAACCAATGGTTAGTTAAATTAAGATATCTATGTTGTCATGCAATTATTCCTGATAATCTATCAAATATACTTAATTTGCACAACAATAAAGGTAATATGCGTGGACGAAGAGGAAGAAAGCATTCATACGATAATCAAAAGACATTAACTGAAAAAGAGGGGGAGTCTAATTCAATTAGGAAGATCGATGATGTATTGGTCTTAATGATTGAGGCTGCTACTGATACATTGGATACACTTAATAAAGAAAATATCCAATTAAAGATCAAATCTGCACAGGCTGCTATGGAGCTTCAAAACAAACCAGATGCTGGTATTATCTTACTCAAACAAATGGTTAACAAAATTAAAAAAGATATAAAAGAAAAATTTATGGTTACTGATGATCGTTGCTTAAAGATAACATGCAAAACAAACACAGAAAAATCAAAAATTCGATCATATTTTGATTTATTACATCAGTGCTACTTTTTCTTAGGAACTGGTTACTACTTCTTAGGATCAAAAAAACTGGAATTTGTAGAGGAAGAAAATGAAAAAATAAAAATTCTTTCAAAGGATAGTAAAGAACCATTAGAATTCAAAAAAATCACAGATTTTTATACTGAGGATGAACTTTTGATGATTAAAAAGATGCAAGTGCAAGAAACAGAATATTATCAAAAAGCTGAACAATTAAGAATACAAATACTATCAGAAAGAGCAAACAAAGTTGAAGAAGTAATTAGTAATGTAAAGCATTTGTTTGATTCCAGTAAGAATAAAGAAGCAATAAAAGATAGTGCAAAGGAACAGAAGAAACTGATCACTGAATTACAAGAAATTTACTTTGATAAAAAAAATTATTCATCCAATCCCTCAGTTTCTAACTGTTTTGACTCATTATCGTTTATGATTAATATATTAAATAAACAAAGTGTTCAATTCAATGCATTGCTTAAGTCTCTAATGGAATATTTATATAATCCTGTTCTTAAAAATTATGATGAAAATAATGAGGACAAGAAAGCAGAAGAATATAATCAATCATTGGAAGAACAGGATATGATTTTTGCAATTTTGCACAGTTTAGAGGAATTATTAAAAAATAGAGAAATTATAGTTACATCAGAAGAAGAAATAATAAAATTAAATAAAAAACAATTTGTAAAAAATGATCCTACATTCTCTGAATTTCATTCTAAGTTGCTTAAAAAATTGATAATAATCGATAAAGGTAAATCCTTAAAATCTATATTTAATGATTTGGAAAACGTGAAAATTGTCAGAAAATCTTCAGATACCTTTGAAAAAGAATATGCAAGTGATACATATGAGGATTATTTACTTCAGTATGGCAAAGAAGTGTCTAGAATGATTAAAGAGATTGAGGATATTAAGGAATCAATAAAGACTTTAAATTTAATTTATAATGCAAAAGTTGAGTATTATAGTCAATTACAAAAAATTTCCGACTCACTTATTTCACTAATACAATTAGAACCAATATCTAGAAATAATATATTAAAAGCAATAAGGGATGATAATCGTTTTAATGATAACACGATCACTATCACAAAAGTACAATCAAGGATTAAATATTTAAAAAATTTGTCCAAAATTAAAGAATTGATTGATCGTGGTGAATCATTTAATTGTGCAATCTGCCTTAGTATGATTCATGACGGTTCTATTATTAAATGTGGTCATTTCTTTTGTTATGATTGTATACACAATTGGTTAAAAAATAAAAAATCATGTCCAATATGCAAGATCGATACTAATCAATCAGAGTTATATAATTTTAAATTTAAAAATAAAGAGAGTGTAGAAAGTACTGATGATACTCAGTTGGTTAAAATATTGTCAATCCCTAACAAAAATTTTGAGCCAGGAGATCAAGATCACGCAGGAGCTACAAATATTACTAGCAAAAAAAATGATGATATCTTATTTTGTAACAAGTATGAAAGGTTTAAACAATTTAAGGAAGTTTGTAAAATAAAAATTAAAGAGCATTTTGGTGCCAAGATTGATTTTATGATTCGATTAATCCTATACCTTAAATTAAAGTCTGAGCATGAAGATGGAAAATCTTTACAAATCTTGATATATTCCCAAAATTTTGAATTTTTAAAGGTAATATCTAAAGTACTAAAAATCAATAATATTTCACATTTAACATGTTTAACTAATGTTAAAACAATAAGCAATACAATTGATAAGTTCAAAAAAGATCGTACCATTACATGTTTATTATTAAACGTAAAATCTCTTGGTGCTGGTCTAAATTTATTAAATGTTGAACATATTTTTTTATTAGACCCAATAATAAGCCATAATGAGGAATTACAAGCAATGAGTAGGAATTATAGAATAGGGCAAACGAAAAAAACATATGTTTGGAATTTTATGATTAGAGGTACTGTTGAAGAAAATATTTTCCGATATAAATGTATTTTAGAAACTCAGAAGAATTTATCATATTTAAAACAAAGTCATCACGAATTTAATAGAGAACTAAATGCAGAACCAACTTTTAAAGTTCATAAAAGGAACAAACATGGCAATAATAAGATTAGTAACAACAATGAGGATGATGAAGAATTAGAGTTCGGTGGAGATGCTAATGATCTAGTAACCGATAAACATTTATGGCATTGTTTTTTTCAAACTTAAATAGAGCAATCATCTATAAGTCTAATTCACTTTTTTATAATAAATGATAGAAAATGAAATGCTACGAACTTCTCAATGAACGAACATTTTATTATATTATTATATATAGATACACACACACACACATATATATATATATGTACATACTAACAGATCAACTCAATACTCTATCCAGTTTATCATGATTATCCATGCTATCCATAGCAGTCATAGTTTGTAAAATGTTCCTTTTGCTTGATTCAGCTAAAGATCCATCACACATAATCATTTCATTCAGTATATCATAAGCCTTAGTGAAATTAAAAATGATATCCAATTCACAAACATTACCAAAATAAGCGTCCATAGTTTCTACATATCTATGAATCAATTCTAAAGTCAATAATTCATTACCTATATCTGGTGTTATACCTGCAATGAAGTACAAACTTGCATAACGTCTATACACTACTTTATGATCTGAATAATTTATTATATTGCACATCTTAGGTTTTCTAGCTAAAACTGTTTGAGTTAATTCATTGGTGATTTTAGTCTTTTCTTTACTAGATAATGGGGTATACCATTTCATTAACCTGACCTTTCCTTGTCTGGATATCAATAATAAGTATCTTAATTGAGTCATGAATTTTCTTAGTTACAACAGATATCTTTTCTTTCTCACAATATTTAATTGTTGAGAGTTGTCGAGACTGTTAAATAGATTGGCTGTGTTTTCAGAGGGCGAACATATTCTTAATACTGTTATAAGATTTTATGTAGTTAAACATATCCAGTTTCCTTAACTTCTCTGAATCATTTATTCTGAAAGCTGGAAAATGAAAAATTATGTGTTTATTTACATAGAATGTAAAAACACAGAAACAAATACATCCAAACATATGCACACATGAATGTATCTATATATAGGGGTGATAGTAGATTGTGGGATATATATGTTTAAGTGATATAAAAATTCAAAATGTGTAATGTACAAATTATTAAAGATTTTCTATTAGGATAAAATAAAATTTACATATAATGTGTGTGAATGAGAAAGTTACATAATTATACAGTTATAGAATCACAACTCATTATCGTCTTCTTCGGCAGGTGGGACCCATGGTGCAGGTTTGAAATATTCTTGATCAGCAGCAACATCCTTTTTAAATTTTTCTGAATTATCAGTGAATTCTAGTAAATATTCTAATTCCAATTCATGGCATTGTCTACCGAGGATAACCAAAGAATGTAATGGTTCTCCAGCATCATATTGAGACAATTCTTCGATGGTTCCAACTTTAAAAGTTTGATTTGCAGCACCCAATCTACTAATAGCTACAGCTGGTGTATCTTTAGTGTAGGCCTTTGTTCCACGTGCTTCTTCAATTTCTAGCAGTTGCTCGCAGCATTGAGAGATGGACATATAACGTGGTGGTTCATAGATTAATCTCCCACGAGCCATGTTTTCAAGACTTTGCTCCTTGACTTTAATATCCAATAACACTAAAGTGTGTAAGCCAATCTTACGATTCTCCCAAATTTTATCATACCATGAATCTGGTCTCCAATTATCAGTGAAAAAGACCATTGACACTGTTTGACCAAAATTGTATAACTGTAAACCACAGGAACCAACAGCATTCATAACAGAAGCATTATGAATCACTTCTACTGGAATGCCAGCTTTCTTGGCCCTAAGAACTAAATCAGTGTGTGTAGTAGCACCAAATGGATCACCAACCACCAAAAAAGCCACATCTTTCTTATCTGCATCAAGTAAAATCTCATCAGAACCAGATTCAACTAGCTCTCTATCAGCTAATATAACAGGTTTACCATAAAATTCCTCTAGTTCCTCTTTTTCAGCAGCCATTAAAATACTTGTGTAATGTTCTAAATAAATTCTTTCACATTTTTTAACAGCTTCCAATCCACGAACAGTGATGTCTTCTTTATATGATAAGCCTAAACCAATTAGATAAAACATGGTAATGTTGTAATTTATAAAGAGAGATGAGGTGCAATCGGTTGTTTTGATCACTGAAGGTAGACTAACCACAATTGTAGTTCACTCTTTTATTGTTTTTCTTCTTAAAATTGATATCAATTGCAATAAAGAAAAAATTTTTTGTAGTTTTATATTTTATCACGACACCCAAATTAAAGGAATCAGAATAAATAAAATCTTACTGTTAATAGGGAAAATAATTAAACAATGAGTATGACAGAATATCCGTATATAAAAATGTTATGGTGCATGCAATTAAGGTACCGGCTACTAAATTGCATGAATAGAAAGTGGAAGTATTTGTAAACAAACTATGTGAAAAGGTACAAAAAATAGGTACTAGTTAAGTGAAAAATTAGTATATCCATTTTGTAATACAGAAAGGAAAAAACGATATGGCTTTTGAAACAGTTCAGCCTGAAGGTAACGATATTGAAACACAACTATTACTACCTCATCCAAATACTTTTAATAGCAATTATAAACAAAAGAAAGGGTACCAGCGATATTTGGATCGATTAAGACATCATTGTCCCTCTTATTTTTTTAGATTCTCATTCCTTTTTTTCTCCTTTATTATTCTTATTCTCATATTTTTTATCCTTATAAGAGAAAAGTTTGACAAAATAATACCATCGAATGAGGCTATTCAATCAAATATTCTGGAAATTACAGAATTTGATATAGACCAAATTCATATTGATGGCTGGAAAAGCATAAAAATTGAGTCAAAAAATAAATGCAATTTACCAGATGGCAGATATTTACAAGTATCATGTAAATTACAAACATATTTAAACTATGATTTAATAGGTCAAGGTTCAATCCCGTTTACAGCACAACAAGCTTCATGGTTTAAGTATATTAATGAAAATATTATACAAACAATGTGCATATCTATGAATAATATTACTACATTTAATCAAAAAACAGATAGGGATTCTCCAAACGATAACAGTGTTATGTTGGGTTCATTATTCATTTTGGAACCATTATGCTTGGATCTTCATAATGGAACCATAAACCATTTAAATTTAACACTGTTGATTAAGCCAGAAATTAAAAATATTATAAAAGTGTTAAAGAAAATCTGGGACCATGATTATTCTGGTTTAAAGTTATGGTCTATAGTTGACATGTCGTTGTCTAAACAAGTACCATTTATAAGTCAGTCAATAACCTTTTGGAAATTACATGATTTTACAGTTAATTGGGATAAAATAATCGATTGGACTAAGTTGTTCAAAAACATTAAATTTTTTCGTGAAAATTTTCTTGGAGATCTTACATATGAAGGTATCGAAATGGTGGATACAGTGGACGGGTTCCATATTCAATTGATTATTAAACAAATACTAAATTATGAATGGCTTAAGTTCTTACAAAAGAAGTTTCCATGGTTGAATATTTCCTTTAGAACTGAGTCTATATATATTCCACCATTAGCATGGGATGTTCGCTTACCTGATTGTTATAACAATTTTACAATTGAGTTAACCAATATCACATCGTATTCTGATAACTATAATATATCTAAGGATGTTTTAACAACAAAGATGAACATTGATATGATTGGTAGATTACCAAATTTTCTATTGAAAGAACCGTGTGATGAAATAAACTTTATTACTCCGTTAACGAAATTTTTAAATCATTTATTTAATGATACAGAATCTATTGAATTTCAAGTAAACGGTAAAGTCAAAGATAATATTAATAACGATGATAAACTTTCTGACAGCTTGGTGCCAAATGATGTTCTAGAGGATATTTTTAATGAAGTATCGTATATAGAAATAAAACAGAATATCACCTATAATGTGAGTGAATCGCTTAAAGATCTTATTATAGATGATATGCAACTATTTTGGCAAAATGGTAAATTATCTATTATAGGTACGGTTATTGGATTTATTGATTTTTCATTTTATCATACTAATTTAGAAAGATTTCAAGTCAATAGAATCAAGGGAAATTTGGAATTATATCATAATGAGAAACATTTTATTTCTTTACCAATGGGACAGTGGATTCCTGCAATATCACAAATTATACATGAAAATAATGATGATACTGATAATAATATGCATAGTGTTAATAAAAATTCTACTATATTAAAAGTTCAATTTGATGTTAATGATAATGATATGGAGGTACTAGATAAATATGAATTATCTAAGTGTTTTAATGAAATTCTATTCAAGGGAGAAACAAATATCAAATTTGATAGTATTCTAGATATTGAAACTGAGAGTTTATTAGGTGAAATTGTGCTAATGGGACTTGTCACAAATGGCAATACACTAGTACATTAGATGAAATTAGACTCAGGGAAAAACATCCTGAAGTATATACATAACTAAACATATATATATCCATTTATTTATATATGTGTGTTAACAACTAATGTCAATCCTTCTTTTCTGTTACTTTCACCATGATTTACAAGAATATCTAAATTTTGCTTTATTTGAACAGAAAAGGGGGAAATAAATCTGCGACAAATTTTCGGACATAGACGAAATGACTCTGTAAGTACCTAATGGAGAAAGAAATTAATGAACCATTAGTTAATTTTTTTGGGTTGGTCAAATAATAGAAGAACTTTTTTTTTTCGTTAACTAGATTGTGTTTGACACCTGCATGGTCGTATACAATTATCTGATACATAAGAGAAGAAAAAAGCACATATTGATGTTGTTGTTAGAAGGTCAATAGTAACAAACAAATCATTAATACTGACATATATTTGCATTTCACCAAAAAAAAAGGCAACAAGTAATAGTATATAAATTTCCTAATGCGAAATATATGGGTTAAAAACCTGAAGTGTTTTCGTACTATAATTTCTTATCAAAACAGCGTTTACACAAGTAAGATATTTAATCAAACAAGATCTTTAAAATCAGTTACCATAACAAATACAAATGGTAATAATTTTTATGCTCGACATAAAAGAAGTATTCAATTATTCGGTATCAGTTCCACTTTAATGATTGTATATAATACAAATCAAACTGCTCATGACTCGGCTCAGTATTTAATTTTTTCAACTAAAAGAATTACCATCGTTGGACAAGCAACTTTAAGATGTTTTTATAATTATAAGAAGGTTTTAAGCCAAACATTTAAAGATAGTGAATTAAGAAATATCGAATTAGAGGGCTGTCATAAGAGGTGTGCTTTGATAACATTACATGCGTTACAAGCTAATGGTGGTATATTTATTAAGTTAGGCCAACATATTGGTGCAATGACATATTTACTACCAAGACAATGGACAGAGACTATGATTCCGTTACAAGATCAATGTCCTGAATCATCATTTACTAGTATTGAGGACATGTTTGTTGAAGATATGGGAGTTAGGATGGAAGATTTGTTTGAATGTGTTGATCCTAACCCTATTGGTGTAGCATCATTAGCACAAGTTTATACAGGAAAATTAAAGGAGACTGGAGATAAAGTGGCTATAAAATGTCAACATCCTTCCTTAAAAGAATACATTCCTGTGGATGTTTGGTTAACTAAAACTGTATTTTGGTTATTGGATAAGGTGTTTCCTGAATATCCTTTAACATGGTTAGGGGACGAGTTGCAATCTTCTATTTATAACGAGTTAGATTTTTGTAAAGAAGCTCAGAATGCAAAAAATACGGCAGCTTATTTTAAAAACTTTGAGAAATTAACTGCATTAAGAATTCCTAAAGTTATCAAAGCTGATAAGCGAATTTTAATTATGGAATATGTGGAAGGAAAAAGACTAGATGATTTGGATTATATTGACAAAAATAAAATTTCCAGATCTGAAGTGTCTTCATGTCTTTCTCATATTTTCAATAATATGATTTTTACACCAAATGTTGGATTACATTGTGACCCACATGGTGGTAACTTGGCTATACGGGCTCTTCCAAATAAGTCTGCCACAGGTCATAATTTCGAAATTATTTTGTTTGATCATGGATTATACCGTTTTCCCGATACAGAGACCAGGAGGCAGTATGCAAAATTTTGGTTAGCTTTATTAGACAAAGATAAAGAAGAAATGAAGAAATATGCAAGACAGTTTGCACATATAACTGATGAGGAATTTCCTTTATTTGCAGCTGCAATTAGTGGGCGTAGCATAGAATTTGCTTTAAATTATGATATTTCAAAAAGAAGAAGTAATGAGGAAATAAGTCAAATGACAAAAGGACTTCTTGAAGGCTCACTCCTAACTGATCTTATGGGTATTCTTTCACATATACCAAGAATTGTGTTACTAATATTAAAGACTAATGATTTAACAAGACACTTAGATGAATGTTTACAGAATCCATTAGGACCTGAAAGAACATTTTTAATTATGACCCAATATTGTGCCAAAACTGTATTTGATGAAGAGATTGAAATTCTAAATAAAGAATATATAAAGGAGAAGAAAAGTAAATGGTCTGTTTCGTGGATATGGCAATACATAAAGTATTGGGTCTCTTATCAAAAACGTGTGAATCAATTAGTATTATACGACACAGTTATATGGTATCAGAATCATGTAAATCGTATTTTCAAATGGTTTACTTTTTGAATAAAATGCATAAAAGTGTATGAATTAATATATATATTCTTATTAAATTTTGAGTATTAGAAATTCATATATATATATATATATGTATATCTATATGCAATATTTTATATCAACAATCGTTAAGAATCAAAATTAAGAACATAAAAATTGTACTTTTGTTACAGAATATGGATGGTTTTATTAACTAATATATTACGAATATATACATAATTATGATCGTATCTTTTATTCTATATATTGATATATTTAGAATCTAACTAGAATCTATATTATTCTTCCTATTTTTTTTAAGTGGATAATGACATGGGTATGGTAGTAGCCATAACTATTGAATGTGATTCCTTAATTGTGGGTGTAGGTCCCATCTCATTACCATAAGAGTTTTTACATAGCGGTTTTACTATCAAAGAAGAGCCATTAGTAGATACTGTTAACGAATTTCTTGAGTATATGGAAGACTTAGAAGACTTGTCACTGTATATACTATGGAGAGGGTTAGAATCAATATACTTCCGTAAATCACAGACTTCATGTTCTAACAATATGTTTTCCTCTAGTAATTTATCGTTGTTTTTGGTTAAAGTTTTTGTCTTGTGTATTAAGCAGGCATTTTCGGTTTCTAACTCTTCTACTCGTATTTCCAAATTTCTCTTGTTTATTTGATATTCTTTATTAATTTCTTGCAATTTACTTAGTTCAGTCTGTAATGTTTTTAAAACATTTTCCATTTCATTTTCATACTCTTTACTCACTACATTAACTTCCTCTAGTTGCTTTTCCAGAGTTTTTATTAGTTTAATTGCCCTGGGCAGATCAATATTATCTATGTTAATCATTATTATCAGGTTCGACTGTTTACTTAATTGTTTTTTTTTCCTCTTTTAACAGAAGCAGAAAAGTGTACATATGTGCCTTTATCTAGCTTTCCTCTCTATTTGTAGAAATATATTGGTATTCTATAGTTAGTTTTCAGATAGTAATTACATACATATCTACTTTATAGATTTATAGATATCTCTTTAAACAATTTTTCAGATCATGTCATTAGTTTTCCTTTTTAGGTAATTTAGTAAACAAATCAAAATAAAGTGAGAAAAGAACAAATAAAATAAATAAATAAATAGAGTATTTTCAATCTTTTGTAGAAAAGGAAGAAAAAAAGAAGGAAAGAACTTCTTGAAATACATATTATGCAACACTACGAATATATAATATTGAGTTTATCTTTTTATGAATATGTAAGTGATATATCTACAGAAAATAGGGATATGGTGAAGCAGCGTCTGTGTTTTCCTTAAAATGGTCCCAATTAGTTTCCTTCTGTTTCTTTTCACAATGCTTTTCATATCCTTCTAGCAATTCCCAAGCTTTTGTAGAACCCCTTATCGGTTTCTGTGGAGGTGTTGAGGGAGAAACAAACCTTGTTTTGTTTGGTTTAGAGACGTTGTACTTCCTTGGTCGTATTTCATTAACATTTTTAACTTTCGAATTTGCGTTCGGTTTTTTTCTATGACAGAAATCATTTTTATTGCAATTATGTGTGACACTATTTTTTTTGTTATAAGTATGAGGAGGTGTCTCTGCCGATTTCGCAAATGTTTTTAAAATATTTTTGTCATTTGAGTTATTGGGTTTAATTTTTTGTACTACTGTTTGAAAACATGTGTGATTACTATTTAAAGTGTCAAACTTTCTTGGTTGGTGGGTATATGTATTCAGCATAAGCTTACCCATTGAATTGTATAGTCGGTCTTTGGAACCGAATTGTTCACTTCTGATGGGACTAGAAGTATTGATCAATTCCAATAGATCATCAAATTTTTTGTCGCTATTACTTGGTAATACTTCTAATTCAAGATCTCTATTGATTTCATGTAAATTGATTTTCTTTGTTACGACCAATTCAATAGATTGTTCTGATTTGATCTTTCTTGTAAGACTAGTACATTTATTTTTAAATCGTTTCAATTTACAATTTTTATCTCCTTTTACACATGATTTACTATGATACTGCACCAAACGATTCCAAATACCCTTATTAGAATTTCTTTTACTAGGATTATAATGATAACTTTTCTTTCTAACTCTATTGAATTTTTTGTATGTCATCTCTATACCTTGTTATACCTTGTTACTATTTCCTTTAAATGTTAATAAACTAAGAAAGCATTAAAAAATATATGCCTAAACTTTCAAAGAAATGCTGTGTATGTATTACATAATATGTTAGAAAATAAAATTTTTTTTGTATATTTAACAAATTAATTTGTGACACTTCGTCAGATAGAAATTATTAAATGATGCCAAATAGGAAACATACTGAGCCAGAGTAACTAAGAGATTATTCGTATAAAAAAACTTAGAAAAATTTTGTCCGTGCTTCGTATATAATGATTGCTAAGCCAAAAAAAAAAAAACAAAAAAAAAAAACAGAAACGAAAGAAAAGTTTAGTTTTTTAAAATATTCCCTTTAATTGTATCAAAAATTCGGAAACGCGGAACATTAATTTTTAAATCGAAAGCAGCCATTTTTCATTCTTACCCTCAAAAAATAGTTAATGATACACCTGAATAATTTTACAAAACCTATGATTCCATCTTTTTTTTTTTTTTTGAAAGTTATATTTTATTTATAATTAAAAAAAATATGGCTAAAAAAAGATAATAAGATAATGTAGCAACTTGTTAAAGTAGATATGTTGTAGCATTTATATCTAATTCTTACTCTTTTATTTATCCGTATTGAATGTTAAAAAATAAAGAAAATAGATTGGGGGAATATGACAACCCTAAGATAATATAAACCTAGGTGGATATTGCCATTGATTACGGCATGTTTGATGGCATAACCTAATTTTAGAAAATTGAGTGCGAAGTCATCCTTCTTTTGTCATTCTTTTCTAAAAAGGAGATAGAATAGAAATAATTTCCGTGTTCGGATAAAGAAGATGAAGCGACGTACATTTCTTTCTTTTTATTTTTTTTTTTCTGGCTATTGGAAAACAAAAACATCGCGGTGAGATTTGTTTTTTTTTTTTTCATTTTTTTTTTATTTTTTCGACAATTGACATTGTCAAGAGTAAATAAAAGATGTGAAGTGAAAAGAAGTGAGAAACGAGCAAATCTTATTATTGTCATTTGAAATAAAAGACGGGGTATTCTAATCATTCCTGTACAAATACTAGCATTGCTAAGTTACTCTCTCACAATTCTTATTCTAATCACACTCAAGAAACAAAAATAAAAATAAAAAAATACTGAAATAGTCTTAGTGTAACACAGTTGTGTGTATATGTCTAAGATAATACCCATATTTAACACGCATATATCTTTTTTTTTTAATTTTGTTGAAGTAATTTTGTATTCATTTAAGGACACAATACCTTACCAAGGACATAGTGGTTAAGCTTATTAAAACGTCTGTCTTTTTTTTCTTTATTGTTTTTGATTGAATTATTGATTTAGTTTGTTCATTGAAGTGTGTAGAATAGCTGTGTGTTATAGAATCTTTTTATTTATTACTTAATAGCTATTCATAATAATAATAATATAAATAATGCAAATTACACCAATAGACATAATAGCTACTCAAGTAACACCGCCACCGTTACAACCACAGACAAGTTCTCAAACTTTACCTACTAATAATCAGTTAAATACTACGAATGATAGCTCTGTTAACAAACCTGCTAATAATGTTAGTGCTGGAAATACCAATATTTTACATGGTCTAACTTCAGATAATAATAATAATAATAATAATAATAATAATAATAATAATAATAATTGTAATAAAAATAACGATAACACTGCCACTTTTACTTCTACATCTAATAAAAATAATGGAGAGGTAAAAGTTAAAAGAAAACGTAGAAGAATTCCTTTAAGCTGTACAATTTGTAGGAAAAGAAAGATCAAATGTGATAAGAAACGTCCACGTTGTGAACAATGTACTAAGAGTGGTGTAGGACATTTATGTCATTATATGGAACAGTCTTGGGCTGAACAAGCAGTAAAGGATCTATCTAAAGACATGGAATTGAAACAGCTAAGAGAAAGAGTGAAATATTTAGAAAGAACTCTAAACAAATTACATGGAAATTCCGCTTCAAATTTTGATGGTGCCTCATGTGGACAAAGTTCACCTAATTTGATCGGACAAAGTCCTCATGCAGATAACATTTTAGAGAATAATAGTAATTCTAATAGTAGTTCTAATCTTGTTGAAGGTATTCAACATATTACTTCTGTTGCTAATGAAAATACAGATTTCAATAAAAGTGGTGGCATAAGTGGTAATGTGTCACGTTCTGATGAATTGATTCTAAATCAAAGAGGTAAGTATGATAATGATGAATTGGATCTTACTAAGCAGTTCGATATGTTGCATATTAAGAATAATGGTACAATCCATTTAGGTGCAACACACTGGTTAGCTATAATGAAAGGTGATCCATATTTGAAATTATTATGGGGGCATATTTTTAATATTAGAGAGAAAGTTAATGGTTGGTATTCTCAAAGAATGAAGTTCAACAAAAACATTCAAAATAAAAGATCATTGAAACATGCTACCAAACACTTAATGGATAATAATGGTGGTATTGGAAAGAGTATAGTAGCCAATACACAAACTAATCCAAATGTAATCTTACATCCCCTAAATTTGAGTGCCGATAAATCTATAAAAAGGTGTCCAGTTACTGGACAAACTTCAGAAGATTTTGCAAAAATATCAGCTAACATGTCTAACACTGCCGTAAAATCTGAGGAAAAATCTAATCAAAATGTACCTTTGGTAAAGTCAAATGATCTAGATAACGTTATGATAAAAAGTGAAAAAGCATGTTCCGATAGTTTACCCTCCAATGAGAAACAACCAATGAGATGTCCAGTAACAGGTGCTGTTGCTATCTCTAGTCCATTGGCATCACACTCTTTTGTGCCCACATCAACAGCAGCTTACATTCCAAAACAAGAAACTAGAAAACGTCCTATACCATATAATATAAATCCTGCTGTTAATCATGCCGCAAAGGCAACATTGCCCCCAATTAATAAAATACATCCAACTAATTTTAAAAGACTTGATTATGGTTCAATGACCCGTAAGGAGATTTTACAAAGAGTTGCAAGATTATTACCACCAAGACATATCATCTTCCAATTTGTTAACAAGTTTTTCAGACATATTTATCCAATTATCCCGATTATAGATGAGAAAAATTTTAAAAACCATCTAGAAGAAATTTTGAGTTCACAGGTAGAGGCATTGACGGTCGATCCATCACCATTAAAAATAAGAGTTAGCAAACCATCTGACTATTGTCATTTGGGTATTATGGTTTTAATCTTAAGGCTTACCTGGTTATCACTTCCTGCAAATAGATGTGAACTAAAATTAGGCGCATTCGAGTCTAATAGTGTAAGTAACCCAGCATCTCCTGCGTCCATCTCGTCCACATCTTCTTCGCCATCTGCTAATATGAAAGAAGACAATATGCTTTTCAATTATGAAACTCCAGTAGAATGTTTGGAATTAGTTAAGGATTACTTAATAAAATTTGATAAAATATCTTCGTTATCTAATAACAATATTAATTTAACAACCATTCAGTTTGCTATATTTTACAAGATGTATATGAGTAATTCTCCAACAGAAGGTTTTGTAGTTCCAAAGAAGAATGCTGTTAATAGTATTAGTGACTCGAATGCCCATGATAATGAATCTAATCAAATTCTCATGTCTTCTATTGTGCAAATGGCGTTCAGTTGTGGGTTACATAGAGATCCCGATAATTTCCCCCAATTAAATGTTGTTTCTACTTATCATAATAAGGAAAGTGGCACTACTTTGAAGGAGGCCACTACAGAAGTATCTAGTAATGAAAATAGTGATGGTGATATTAAGAATAAAGAAAATCAAATTGCAATAGAAAGATTCAAGCATACTTGGAGAAAAATTTGGTATTATATTGTTCACCTAGATGTTGAACAATCTCTTGCGATTGGATCCCCAAGATTACTAAGAAATATGAAAGAATTTAGTGATACCAAACTACCATCTGCATCAAAAATTGATTATGTACGTGACATTAAGGAACTTATTATTATTAAGAATTTTACTTTGTTCTGGCAAATAGATTTAATTATTATTGCTGTGTTGAATCATGTTTTAAATGTCTTCTTGGCTAAAAATGTCAGAAAGTATGAATTAGATGCTTTAATTGAGAGCTTAAAAGACTTAACGTATGGAAAGAAAAATATCAGAGCTATTATTAATGATTTAATTAATAAAAATTTATTATATACTTCTGAAGCGTCTGTCAGTTTTGAAGATCATGTCGATGATAGTTATGGGTTACCAAGTTTGGAAGATATATTATTACGTGAAGCTGTCTCAACTCCAAATTCTACTGCTAATACACCTGGGCCCTCTACTTATGATGCTGCAAATACTTTTAATAATAATAGTGAAAAGAGATTCGAATTACCACATGAGTCAACTACAAAGGCTTTATTTTTTACTAAACATTTAATGTTGAGGATGGTTTTATATTTATTAAATTATATTTTGTTCACTCATTATGAACCTTTAGGTTCTCAAGATAGTGGAACTATCGCGTTAACAAAGAAATATGCACAAGAAACTTTAAATTTTGCGTTAGATGGATACAGAAATTGTCTAATTTTCTTTAATAATGTAAGAAAGACATCGCACGCTTACTCTACTATTTTTGATTACAGTAATGTGTTGTTATCTCCATGTTGTTTAGATATTGGTCATCGTTCACTACAATTCCTTGTGTGTTTAACTCTACGTGCTAAATGTGGTCCTATTGGAGGCATTAATCAAAATTTATTCACCAGTAGTGGAAGTGAAGAATCTGAGGGTGATTCAAACGCAGATGACATTCCGCAGAGTAAAGCTATTGTGAAAAATCTTTCAGAGATCAATCCAAACGTTATTAATGATATAAATTTGGATAGTGTAACAGACATGCAATTAAGTGAAAATCTGATTGCAAGAATGAAACTCTTTGAAGATTTGACAAGACAAGTTGCAGTTAAATATCCTTATGCTAGTAGAACATCAAGATCTACTGGTTTTTTTATTACTTTGTTAGGAGGAAATTCATCAACCAAAAAGAATACTCCTAATGGTACAAGATGGAAACATCCTAATATTTCTAACTTCTTTAAGAATGTTCCATCTATGGTATTATCAGGTGAGAATGACCAGTTATCAAGATGTCCAGTATTTCAAGATGCACTAGGTTTTGTCTCACCAAAACCACCTGGAACATCAGATTCTACTAAATTGCCACCAATAAAGTCTACATATAAACCGATTACATATACTAATAGTAATATAAGGAAGTTAGAAAGCAACAAAGAACAGCAGAACGAAAAGAGAAGGAAGTTAAATCCATATGAATTGGATAATGAAAAGAGAAGTGCAAGTAGTGTAGATTTGCATAATTCAAATAAAGTTGCTGAAACAGCTTCCAATGGAATTATTATGTCAAATAGTGGTGTTAATATTATACCACCATTACCTATAATGAACTCGATTAATAATTTGGTTGAGACAATGGGAACTCCAAATGGCATAGCAAACTCCACTAATGATATAAAGGTTAGAAGCGTTAGCAATAATATTGACAATGTCAATCAATCAAACGCAGGATTGGCAAATCGTCAATATGTTAGAGATGCTAATGTTGTGGACAATAACGGAAATGGTAATGGTAATAGTAAAGGTCAAGAGCAGACACAACAATTTATTCCAATGTCTCAGGGTCAAGGTTCCTTGGATTCTACATCTAGTACCCCAATAAATATTCCTTTGGCTCCATCTAAATCAACAGGGAATATAGTTGATCAAAATGATACAATTAGTAGTATGATGATGACTGGTAATGGATTTCCAGATATTAATAATATAGACTTATTGAATGAAGTTGTTGGCAACGATAGTAATTCTAATATGAATGAGTTATTCAACCCAAGTAACGTTATTCAGGCTATTACACAGTTTAATCCATTATTTGGAATGAACGACATGAATAATCCTTATAATGTTAACGGATTTGATAGTAAAAGGAACAGTGGTACTCCTAATCATGCTGGTGGTATAAACACTAGTGGCGCAAATAACCCAGTGTCCCCATATGGAGGAAGTATTACAAGTACTAATAGTAACACTAATTACAAGCCTTCAATTCCAACTATGGATAATCTATATCCTAGCATAAATTCCAATACTAATAATGCTAATCTTAATGTTGGCAATAATATAAATAGTTTTAATATTCAGAGTGGTATTGTTCCTGGAATAAATATGATGAATAATAACGGCAATACACCATCAGTAGGGTCTCAAGGTCAGGTAGAAATGGACTTCTTCATGTCACGTATTGAAGATGGATTTACTGATTTACAAGATTTTACAATTTGGGATTAAACAAAAAATAATGTATTAATTTTTTTATAATTCTGTTTGATAATAGAAACAATGTGACGCCAAAATTTTTATAACAAAATTTTAATTACATTTTGATCTTTTTGCAAAACGATACTTACAACATCGAAATAATAGAAAAGATATTTAATCTGGACTTTTAGATAAAATCAAAAAAGACAAAAGAAAAAAAGAAAGAGAAAACATCATTTAAAATACTAATATGCTTATGTAATTTTAATTATTTTTATTGTTATCGTATATGATTATGATCTTATAAATTTATAATGTATTTGTTCTTTATTACTATTTTTTTTGTATTGTTTTAATATTTGGTTTTTCAACACTTAGATGAATACGGCATAATCAAGATTGAGCAATACATTTGCTCACACACAAATACACACACATATATATATATAGATAGATAGATGTAGATATTTACTAAAGTTGTTTTAATTAAAAAATACTGAATTAACATTATATGAACAATATTTTCCCAGTGTCTCCAATGATCTATAATTTTTTCAAAGCATGAAAACATAAAAGGATCAAGGAGGAGACTTGCATTATAATAACTAAAAAGAAGATGAACTAATAATTAAATTATTTAATGTTCGAGCATAGTTGTATGTGTGTTAGTAAAGTTACATTATAAATAACACAGATATCATAATTAATTGTTTACTTTTCTTTGTTTTATCTCGCGCATTATACCTAGTTGTAATGTATAAGCAACAATACTAGATAATATTAAGAATCTATCTAATCAGAATCTTATTTTAAAAATATGCCTAAATCCTTTGATTAGTTCTATTCTTAAACGTACCTATATTGACATGATTCTTTTCTTTTAATGTAAAGTATTAATATGTTCTATTCCAGGAGTGTTGTTTTTCTTAAACAATCAGGTGAAAAATTTACAGGTATTGTTTCGTTGTTCCCTGGATAAGTTTTATATAATAAATTAGGTAATCGAAAAAACAAATAGACAAACTGAAAAAGAAAAAAAAAATAAAAAAGGAAATACAAAAGGGATAATATGTCTCATGTTGAAGGGAACTTCTCAAATTTTATACTAAGAAGAAAAGAAAGGGGCAAAGAGAAAGTGGAAGTGTTGTAAATTTACCATTGTGGGTAATATAACCCTTATTTTTCGCTTACTCTTTATTTTTGTTGCTATTCCGCACAAAATCGATAAAAAAAAAACAGGTTGTTTTCTGTATCCTGTGTTTGCGTGGAGTAAGGGAATGTCGAGTTTCCCGCGATTATTTGTGCTCTTTCCGGCTGATTGGTTTGACAAGAAAAGGGGAAAAAGAAAGGAAAAAAAGGGATGTCTAGACAAGTCGACTTATAACGATGTTATATAGTTTTTTAAACTGGGTTTTCCTCGAAGAATTAACAAGAGGGACAAGTAAAAACAAAGGGTGAGGTCGAATAACAATAAACTGATCTTACTACTATTGTTGATGTTGCTGTTAATATATTGTATTTTATTTTTTTAATTTGTTTCTTCGTGTCCTTTCTCGAGATCAAAGATCTTAAACAGTAATAACTACTGGTGTTATATATACAAATATATATATATGTATATATATATATATATATATGTGTGTGTGTGTGAAAATTTTTAGGTAGTAGTTATTAACTAAGCAAACGTACCCTTGTTTTTCGAGGATAGCGATTTGTGTGTCTTGGGTAACTTTTTAGCGTAGACTTTCGTATTAAGTATATTTCTATCCTTTTCATATCACCAAGTCTTAAGTGTATCATAATAGTATAATATAGATATTATAACGGCATGACTCGTAGTATCCAAAATCATCTTTTGTTTGAAGTAGCTACTGAAGTTGCTAATAGAGTAGGTGGTATTTATTCCGTTTTGAAGTCTAAAGCTCCGATCACTGTGGCTCAGTACAAGGATGATTATTGTGCAATTGGTCCATTGAATAAAAATACTTATCAAAGTGAAGTTGAAGTTCAAGATTGGGAATCAGATGAGGTCTTTCCAGATAAGATTAAATCCATTCAAAATACTTTAAGATCCATGAAATCTCGTGGTGTACATTTCATCTATGGTAGATGGCTAATCGAAGGCGGTCCAAGAGTATTATTATTCGACTTGGATTCTGTTAGACATTATTTGGATGAATGGAAAGGTGACTTATGGTCTCTTGTTGGTATACCCTCGCCAGAAAATGATGTTGAAACGAATGATGCAATATTATTGGGCTATACAGTAGCCTGGTTCCTTGGTGAGTTGGCGGCAGAAGATCAATACCATGCAATTATTGCTCATTTTCATGAATGGTTGGCTAGTGTGGCTGCACCACTTTGTAGAAAAAGAAGAATTGATGTAGTTACAATTTTCACTACTCATGCAACTTTATTAGGTAGATATTTATGTGCTGCCGGTGATGTTGATTTTTATAACAATTTACAATACTTTGATGTTGATCAAGAAGCTGGGAAAAGAGGTATTTATCATAGATATTGTATTGAGAGAGCTGCTGCTCACACTGCAGATGTCTTCACAACTGTTTCTCAGATTACTGCACTGGAAGCTGAGCATCTTTTGAAGAGAAAGCCAGATGGTATTTTACCAAATGGTATTAATGTAGTCAAATTCCAAGCAGTCCATGAATTCCAAAATTTGCATGCGTTAAAGAAGGAAAAGATTAATGATTTTGTTAGAGGTCATTTTCACGGTAAGTTCGACTTTGATTTGGATAACACCTTATATTTCTTTATTGCTGGTAGGTATGAATTTAAAAACAAGGGTGCTGATATGTTTATAGAGGCTTTAGCTCGTTTGAACTATAGATTAAAGGTCTCTGGTTCAAAAAAAACAGTTATTGCTTTTATTATTATGCCAGCGAAGACTAAGTCATTCACTGTGGAAGAGTTGAGATCACAAGCCGTTGTTAAGGCCTTAGAGAATACAGTCAATGAAGTAACAAAAAGTATTGGTAAGAGGATCTTTGAACATGCAATGAGATATCCAAATAATGGAACTAAAACAGAGCTGCCAACCAATTTAGATGAACTGATTAAACCGGCAGATAAGATTTTATTAAAGAAGAGAGTTCTTGGTCTAAGAAGGGCTCCAAATGAGCTGCCTCCAGTAGTTACACACAATATGGTTGACGACGCTAATGATCCAATTTTGAATAAGATCAGACATGTTCAATTATTTAACAGTCCACATGATCCGGTAAAGATCATCTTCCACCCAGAATTCTTGAATGCTAATAACCCAGTGCTTGGTTTAGATTATGATGAATTTGTTCGTGGTTGTCACCTGGGTGTCTTCCCATCCTATTATGAGCCATGGGGTTATACACCAGCTGAATGTACCGTTATGGGTGTTCCTTCAGTTACTACTAATTTATCTGGTTTTGGTGCCTATATGGAGGATTTAATTGATACCGATCAAGCTAAAGATTATGGTATTTATATTGTAGATCGTAGATTTAAGAATCCAGAAGAATCAGTGGAACAATTAGTCGATTACATGGAAGATTTCTGTAAGAAGACAAGAAGACAAAGAATAAATCAAAGGAATAGAACAGAAAGATTATCCGATTTGTTAGATTGGAGGAGAATGGGTCTTGAATATTTGAAAGCAAGACAGCTTGCTTTAAGAAGATCATATCCAGGTCAATTTAAAGATTTAGTTGATCAAGATGTTAGCGTGACAAACATGGATTCTTTGCCTGGTTCGAGAAAGATTAAGATTGCAAGACCTATGAGTGTCCCAGGTTCTCCAAGAGAAAGAGGCCATACTGTTAATGATGCTGTATACATGACACCAGGTGACTTGGGTACATTACAAGATGCGAATAATGCAAATGATTATTTCCAATTAAGTTTAAATGGCACATCAGACGATGAGGAAGAGACTGTCGCTGATAATGAATGATAATTTAAATATTCTTATAGAAATGAGTCATGTTGAGCTAGCTGGTGGTGTATTATATACAACTGAAAGATATGCTTGGTGAAAAGTAACCAAAAAAATTGTTATAATATATGTATGTATTATATACAAACCATGGAATTTGTTTTAAAAAAAATTAATATTCTGTTTTTTATATTTAGAAAACGTCCATTAGCAGACTAATTAATCAAAAATCGTTGGCCCGTGAATGCATATTTATGATACTATTTGTTCTGTGTATTACACCTGTTTATATGGTATACACAATATCTGTTAGCAAAAGTGTTCTGTTTATCTTCCGATAATTTTTGAATGTTTGTAATTTTTCACATGTTGAATAGCATTATGAAACTTAGTTGGAAATTTGATAAAAGAGAAAATATAACGGATAAGGAAAACTTTTGAAAGCGCATCTTGTTTGCTTAAAAAAAATTACATGATCACTGTTTGGTTTTTTTCAACCTATATTATTTGGTATATACTAAGTGTTTAATTGACAAAATCAGTTGTTATTGTGTAATCTTAAAAAGATTGTTTAATATATCATTGAAAGACATATATTAATATAGGGAGAAAGAGGTAAAGGGAAGCTCAGATCAAACAACCGTATACTTTAATAAGTAAATATATTCATAGGTTGTTACAAAAAACAATAGTATTATATATTACAAAGTCAGTGACAACAAAAAATCAGAAAGAAACAGAACGAAGATGTCAAAGGAAGTGGGTAGTGATGGTATTGTTAAGCCAGAAAATGTCAAAGGTCATATAGTTTCTAAATTTATAACTAGATTGGCAGGTCAACCACAGTCTTATATTAATAGATCAAATTATGAATTTGAAAAGACTCTTGGTGCAGGAACGTTTGGGGTTGTTAGAAAGGCTAAAAAATTGTCTACAAATGAAGATGTAGCTGTGAAAGTCATCTTGAAAAAGGCTTTAAAAGAGAAAGGCGTTGAAGTACAAACATTATATGATGAATTATCCATGTTGAATCAGTTGGATCATCCAAATATTGTTAAATTTAAAGGGTGGTTTGAATCTAAGGATAAATTTTACATAGTTACTCAATTGGCTACTGGTGGTGAATTATTCGATCGAATTTTGAAAAGGGGGAAATTTACAGAATTTGATGCAATTAAGATTGTGGTGCAAATATTGAAAGCTGTTGAATATATGCATTCAAAGAACATTGTCCATAGAGACTTAAAACCAGAAAATGTACTATATATTGATGAATCTCCAGATTCATCAGTAGTTATTGCAGATTTGGGTATTGCCAAAAAATTAGAAGACAACGATGAGTTGATATACAATGCAGCGGGTTCATTAGGTTATGTTGCACCAGAAGTGTTAACAGATAGAGGACACGGCAAGCCTTGTGATATTTGGTCCTTAGGTGTCATCACATATACATTATTGTGTGGTTATTCACCATTTCTTGCAGAGAATGTTGAAGGATTTCTAGAAGAGTGTACAAACCACAAGTATCCAGTTACGTTTCATTCTCCATATTGGGATGATATTTCTCCAGAAGCTAAAAATTTCATCTTAAGAACTTTATCATTAGATCCAAAAGAGAGGCCTACTGCTTCAGAGTTATTACAAGATAAATGGATAACCAGTAAAGGTATTGATTATAAGGATACTAATATCTTACCAAATGTTAGAAAAGGTTTCTCCTTACGTGGTAAGCTTCGTGATGCTATTGAATTAGTTATGATTAACAACAGAATTAGAAGATTGAAAAATCTATATCTTTCAAACGACGAAGAAAATGGAACAGATCTTGACATTGAAGAATTTCCGTTGGCATCTATTGAATCTATAACACAATCATTAAGAGAATTATCGGCTCAAACACAAAATAAGATGGTGAAATTGACGCAAGACCAACAAAGAATCAAATCTTGTTTGACACAGGATGCATTTGCATTAATTGTTAAAGCAGCGGCTAAGAATAAAGATATATTAAAGGGTAATTCAAAAAAGACTGAAAATACATGACCTCCAAATAAGGGTGACCTATTAAGATGGACTGTTGCCACTTTAATATCTCCTAAGAAATTTAAAAAGGAAAAAAGTGAAGTGTCTATATATTTGCATTTGAATTAATAAATCAAGTGAAATGTAAAATTATACATAGATAAGGTTTTTAATTATTAATGTTGTATTTGATATCTTGAAGATGTTTATACTAAGAAATTTTGTATAAAATTAGCATTATAAGTGTCTATTATTATAGTCATAAGTTCATTTTTTCTTTAAAAAGTTTTCAAAAACAAATTTTTGAGTAGAAGTTAGAATTAATAAATCCATTAAATTGTTTTTTATATTTTTGTTTGGCACCTTTTACTGTTATTCTTACATCTTCTAACATCTTCTTTTTCTTCCTCTCCATATTCACTCACTAACTCATTTTGTTGGTAGTAATCACTATCAATCAGTTCTGCCTCTTCTTCTTTTGTTTTCTGTATTTTTTCGATATCATATTCATCAGCTTCATATATCTCATTTTGCCTTTTTTTAACTGATATATGTGCTCCTCTGGTACTACTTCTTAACTTTCTCTTTCCAGGCTCTATTGTCTTGCATAACTTTCTTGAATCTTCAATTTCTTTTAGAATATTAATGATATTAGATAAATAGTCTTTTAATTTCATAATGTGCCCTTTCATCTGAAAAAAATCTGAATTAGTTTGGTTATATACGAGATTACAATCTGTTCCATATTTATCAATAAATTCATCTAATTTATCAATGAAGATTTGTAAAGATGTAGTGTCATTAGATATTTCATACCAGTAGGTGTTTTCAAAATTATTGTTTTCATAGGGATTGGATAAAAGTTCAGATATTATTCCTTTCTTATCATAGAATAGAATTTTAAATTGACTGCTTACTGTGCTATAAAATTCCTTGAATAAAGTTAATTTCTCAAGTTTTTTAGAATTAAATTTTTCAAAGAGTTTCAATAAGTTGATAGCATCTTTAAAAATATTGAAATCATTAGATGAATGTGATATATGCAATTGTGGTAAATATAATTCACCAACACCTGGTATACTACCAATTAAAAAATCTAGCAGTCTTAATGAATATAAATTATTGTCATATGGGTTGTTTAATGGATTGTCTAATATTAATCCTTTGAATAGCAATAACCATTTGTCATACAAAGAAATAATAGCTTTACTTCTACCCTCATGTGTATCTAGGTTATTCAGTAGATCCTTACATTCTTTTAAAACTTTACATTGATCTTTGAATTCTTTTTTCATCGGTCTTTTTTTTTTAATCATATTTACTCTTTTTCTTTCTAAATGGAATTGGACTTGGTCACATAATGATTCAAATGTTTTTAGTGATTGAGGTAGTCCTTCAAGCAAATATCGTGTTGCATAATAACTATCATCTTTAATACCTAAATCTTTCTTAGTATGATTCCAATCCTGAATTGTATTATGAATGAGTGAACATTGGACCAAAAGGTATACTATTAAACTGTCCAAAATAACCAGTCTATCTGTTGGATTTAATGCTAATAAGCCAAGTTTATCTAATCCAGGTGTAAAAAAACCACCACTGTCAATATACCTCCATTCTTTTACAATTCCCCATTCAAAACATTTTTTACGCAACGTTGCAATGTATCTTCTAAAAGGATTACGCAATGTCAAGAAATGATTTAAAGTTGTAGGTTCAATGGCATTATCAAATAACAGTCTCAACAATGTGTAAAATAAATAATTCATTTTATCTTGACATTGCTTAATTTCAGATATTTCTGTAGTGTTTTCATTAATGTTTAAACCATTTTCGAAATCTTGAAATGATAGTGTAAGTAATTCTTTACTGTTTAAATAATTTCGGAATTTGTTTATAAATGACATTATTTTGATAATTTTACCTGCATATGGTATTGGCTTAAAAAAAATAAAGCATTCTTGTTTCCAAAGTTCTTCAAAATTTGTCTTCCAGGTATACTCATTTGGTGTATTATAGTGACAATTTGATAATGGAATAGCTGAACACCAATTTTTAGTAAATAGATCTTTTTCATTGATCTGTGTTGAAGTTGATTTAAGACTTAGTAAACTCATCTGATTTTGCAATCTTGGTTTATATTTTTTTGATTTACCTTCATTATTATTGTTTTCGGTGGGTATTAATAAATCGGAGTTGGAATGTGATTTATTTTTTGTAGAGTCTCTTGGTAGTTGCGTATTTTTATTAATTCTACTAGCATTATTTGATTTATTTGTCTTTTCAGTTCTGCTTAGTTTTGTGGTCACCGAAGATGTCCCAATATGTTTGGAAATTTGTTTATTATCAGAATCTACGTCTGATTTTTTAGCGTCTTCGCCATTTAATGTCACTGTGATCTTTAATTCAGTGCCAGATTTTTTAATAGTATCGTAGATTTTACTATCAGCAATATTATTATTATTATTATTAGCTTTGATATATTTAGCTTTTTTTTGTTTAGGTTGTTGGTCTATGTCTGGTTCACTGTTAGGATGTAATTTTTTGTTATTATCATCATCTAACCTTTTGATATTATCTTTATCACTATTCTTCCTTCTAAGAGCGTCATCAGCTTTTTTCTTTAATATAGAAATAGCTGCACTGTTCGTTTTTCGAAGTAAATTGTTGTCTTTATCAATGGTATCACAATTTTTGTTATTCTTATTTTTTGCAACTATTTTTACTAATTTGAAATCATTAAAGGTCATCTGTCGTTTATTATTTTTAAAGTTGGAGTTAATGTTATGGGTTTCTGTTTTTTGCTCTAGTGATGATTCTGAACATATGTTGGAGTCTGAAGTATTTACATTTTTTGAAGGTATATTATTAATTTTATGGACCTCTGTAATTTCCAAATCTGAATTAGAATTAAATTTTGACATAACTCTATGCAGAAAACAAAACAGAAGAAATGAATGAATAATAAGTTAAAAAAAATTGCCACTGGTTTTCTTAAGGTTGATAATGTATTTTAATAAATTCTTAATTATTGGATAGCCAAGCAGTGAATGTTTTCAAACAGAAATAGTTGATTTAGAGAAACAGGGGAAAAAAGAGTTTACTGAAATCTTTAATAAATTTTGATGAGTCTTAACAAGTTTTCAAAAAGAACAAATCCAATTTCTTGTATTATATATCCGAGTGTATAATGATGACAGTATTTTAAATATTCAATGTTCATAAGGACAGTAAATGAAAGTGAAAGATGGCGTTTGATACTGTTGGAACTTTACTGTCTCTGATGATGTTAAGTGGTAGATCATTTAACATGTTCAAAACTGAATTAATATCGACACAAAATTACTGTATTGGGATTATTTTCTATTTTGGAAAGATTTAAAATGTTAGGGTTTAGATTTTCAGTTTTTTGAGGGTCTATTTTTAGGGTTTGAGTTTTTAGGGTTTCATTTTGTTTTGTTGTATTTCTACCTCCATACTATTGTTTCCTAGCAGAAAGAGAAACGTGATTATATGAAGAGAGAGATGGTCAATATACATGATATAACAGTATATATATGCAAGTATAAACATATAAGTGCGTGTAAAGCAGTAAGAATATATTAACTAGACTATAGACGACAGTACAAACTATTTTTTTTTAATATCGAAATATAAGAATTACTAATTGATTGAATTAAGTTAAGTCAAACGGAGGTATTTTTGTTCAATAGTCACAACAAAAAAAAAAAAGAAAAAACCAGATTGAAAATAAAGGTTTCATTCAGACTTATTTCACTAAATAAACATATATCAAAATATTGTTGATTATTCCTATTTGATTCATATTGTATTTGTTACAGCTGTCTGAATATGTTTAGGGATAGAACTAATTTATATGTTTCATACAGAAGAACGTTCCCTCATTTTGCCAGGGAAAGTAATGACGCTGACAAAACTCATATAGATTATGATGAAGAATCTAATTTAGGCACTTCAATACCTTTATCTGATCCATTTTTGGAAAATGGATATAATAATATAGAAGACATTGAATTAGATAATTTGACTGAATTAAGTACAACAAATAATGACGTTAGTAAAAGGTTAAATAGAGGAACATTACCACCTTTATTCGTTGATATCGCCAGAGATATTGATGATTATTTAAAAGAGACTAGTTTAAAAATGGAACAATTGATGAAGTTATATAGACAAAATTCACTGCCTGGATTTGATGACAAGAGTCATGATGCAAGAGAAATTGAAGATTTAAGTGTCTCCATACTGCAATTATTTCAACAATGTTATAATATAATAAAAAAATTAGAGTCTATTTATTCTACACAGATATCAAATGGGAAACAATTGAATAGAACTGAACTAATCATTCTAGACAACATGACGAAGGGGTATGCCCAAAAGATTCGATGGGAAAGTAATAAGTTTAGGGTACTACAAAACAACTATTTGAAATTTTTAAATAAAGATGATTTGAAACCTATATTTCCTAAAAATGATAAAGAATCATCTCAATTAGTATTAAATATGATGGAGGAGGAAGATCAAATGAATTCACAAGGCATCGGTAACAGCCAAGGTGGTGGTAATGAAGATATCGAAGAATATTCAAGACATACTTTAGAACAACAACAATTGAAAAGACAGGCGCTTACTAATAGCAATCAACGATTATTAGAAGAAAGAGATGAAGAGATTGCACAACTTGCTAATGGTGTATTTGAGGTAAGTGTAATATTTCGTGAGATGCAATCATTGATTATTAACCAAGGAACTATAGTAGATAGAATTGATTATAATTTAGAGAATACTGTAGTTGAATTACGGGGAGCCAATCAACATTTAGAAGGAGCTACACGATATCAAAAGAGAACTCAGAAATGTAAACTAATATTATTGTTAACGCTTTGTGTCATCGTATTGTTCTTCTTTGTCATGTTAAAACCACATAAGCATGCCACTTTGGAGAGTCATACAATAATACAGCATGAGCCAGTAAAGTCTGACGCAGAATCCTCGGATATAGTAGAAGAAACTAGTCATTTGGAAGGAAGTGAATATGTAACTAACGAAAATTTTTTTTGATCATTATCTTCATCCTATATTTTTCCTTTTAAATATGACTGAATTAATTAGTAGTGATAAATGCAAAAAACAATTTCGGAGCAGGTTCATGATATCTTTTAAACTATCGCATTCATGTGGAGAATGATCAGGAAAATTTTATAACAGTATAATTATGGAATAATAGAGGTGGTTTTATTTTGACAAGAATATATTTAATTAGAAGTAGTATGGCACGCATAATGATATATATATTTCAAAATAAAAACGATATAACACATCTGTATAGGTACATAGATAAGTAAGCTATTTTAAGTGTGAGGAATATAAAGAAATTTTTTTAAGACGAATATTAATTGGGAGAAATCTGTTTGTTTATTTTTTTCCTTCTTATTTATCTAAACTGATAGGGATTATTTAATGGAGGATGTAGGTTATTATAAATGTTATTTTTTTCGGCCATTCTCTTTTTATATGCATTCTGGAAATGGTTTGGGCCTCTATAGATATTCATGTTTGTATTTTGCATAGTTGGGTTACTGTAAAATCTCTTTTTTGCCCCTAAGCTTCTTGTTTGTGGTATAAAATTTGGGTTGTTCTGCAGTAACAATTCAGATGAATTTGATCCACTAGAGGTGTAATGTTGTTGATATTGAGGGAATCTTTGTTGAGGAACCATTGGCTGAAAGTATTGATTTATTGGTTGTTGGTTATTTTGCAGTGGGATATTGAACTGTTTTTGCGTTTGTTGATATGGAAACTGTTGTGATGGCTGAACATAATTAAAAGATGTAACACCTGGAGACTGTGGATAGGGTAAAGTTTGTGTCATGTTAGAGTTATTAACGTTGGAATTATAATTGTTCTTGATAGGAGTAGAATAGTTTGTATTACTTGGTCTTTGAGAGATAGATGTAAAATCAGATATATTATCTACACTATCATCTCTTTGTTGAACGTTTTGTAAAGTATTGTGGTTCGAAGATGGTGGATTATATATATCCTGCAATAATTTGTTGGTTGGTAAAGCATTTTTGTGTAAATATTTATTTGAATAGTTTGAAGAAGCTATAGAAGGAGAATTTGCTCTATTTAAAGCAGCATCGTTATCAATAACAGAAAATGCAACGAATGAATCTCTCTTTGCATCAATATCATCTTCTATTTGTTCATTTGTGTTTGTTTCTTCTTCTTTATTGTCCTCAATTTTGTTAATAGAATTAGAATCAGTTTCACTAGAGAAACCTGAAGTTGAATTTCTTTCTAAAGTACCAGTGTGATAATCTTCCTTTTTTTCTAAATAATGACTAGAAGAAATGTCAGTAGTTGAATTAGTTATTAAAGTATCTTTCTGGTATAGGTCAGTAAGGGTATTATCATTATTGTTTTGCGATTCGAATGTGGGTAATACAGTTGGTGCCAATTTTTTTTCAGTGTAATGACTTATATTAGTACCATCAGTTTCAAATTCTGTACTTAGCAAATGGTCTCCATCACTTGTATAGTCAAGATCATTTTCGTCGTTATTGTGGCTGTTGAAATGACCCATGAAAATAATAGGAATATTAACTAATGGTAAAGCTGCAGCCGGGATTAAAAGCCATGAACACCATGTCATATTTGGATAAAACAATAAGGATACGACAATACATATCAAAGAGGCAGATAAAAAACCAAATACAGTAAAAAGGAGATTGATAAAGAATAAAATAGCTGAAAATGTGCTGTTATTCTGTAATGTGACAATAATTGTACTAATGAAAGAGGATAGAAATGAGAAAAAATTTAGTCCAGCTGCTATAGGTGTCACGATAAGAATTTTCCCCAGGGTACCTCTAGCATGGTTATTTATTTTCCAATTATCATTGTTTTCTTGGAATTGAGATGGATTGTACAAGGCGGATGCTTTAGAACAACCACTGCTATCACAATAACCAAAGACTCCATAGGTAATACTATTATATTTTGAAAGTCCTATTTGTTCGAATACTGGGGCTGTGACACAACATATAATTAAAAAGGCCATAGACACAAACTGAAGTACAGTTATTATTGATAATATTATAGTTGATTTGGCCATTATAAGAGTTTAATTATTTTAAATATTTTATTTAACGGACCTTATCAAATATATCAAAGTTATGAAATTGTATGTGGTATTTAGTATTCTGTGTTATTATTTTTTTTCTCTTGTTTATTCTGCTTGAAAACTGGATCGATATTACTGTAGCATGTAATGGTTAAATAAGAGGGAGAAGCAAAATGAAAAGAGTGAATTAATGAACAAAAATGAACTCTTACAAAGTTTTTATGTTAAATGGAATAGAAATTTGCTTTAGCCAATATTGTATTTTCTTTACTTAGCTATGTTTGTGAAATAACAAAATCTTTGGTGGTCATCAACACAATTGTATTTTATTGAATAGGTGTAATTACAAACTTTAGTCAACCAGTTATAAATGGGAAAGTTTAGTTATATTCATATATCTATAAAAGTAATTCTAAGAAAAAAAATTTTTGCTTATCTACGTTTCAGGTATAAACAAATCTGAAAACCCAGCCTCGAGATATTGTCGCGTCCATAATTTCCTAAATAGGAAATATTAGAGATTGTAATAAAAAGAATAAACAACACGTAATAGTTTTTTTCATTGTATTCTCAATAGACAAAAATTCTTTGAATTGATAGGTTTTTGTTCTAAAAATATATCGATAACGAAAATGACAGTAGCAGCTCGAGGGAAAGAACAAAACAGTAAAAAAAAAGTGACAGAATTTAGCGATCATGTAAAGGGAAGTAAGAAGAAAACTTCGCAAAGAGTAGAAATAATTCTTAGAGAAGTTGTACTTATTAATAGTTAGAATTAGATAAGTTGGAAAATTGCAAGAAAGGATTGACAAAGTTGAGAAAGTGGAAATTCTGTAGTAATTTATTACCGCAAAGCATCTATATTCTTAATTATACGTGTCCTTGTAATGTCATTTTTACACAATATGTAAATAGTTATTTAAATATCAAAGGTTAATTTGATTATGTTTTTTAATTCGTTTAGAGGTATACAATTTTTTAGTAATCACTTTTTTAAAGAGAAGTTGAGGTATTGGGTATGAAACATAGTACCTTGAGTAAGTTGGTGAAGGAAGTTACTTTTATAGTTTGTAGATTGGCCTTTGGGGATGGCCAATAAAGTAACTTGGAAGGATAGCCTTAATTTCAAATATACCACACTTGAAGACTACATTAAATAGTACATGTAGTTATATTTTTGGAATAGCAACAATATGAATATATATTTATTTGTATTAGTGCATTTAGTTATCTAAAATAGAAAAAAAAAGGGAAAGGAAAATATGCATCAAATGTACAATAGAAGAAATGGTAGCAAATATTTAATAACTGATTTTTCTTACAGGCTAAAACTATAATTTTTTAGTGTATTTTTTTACTCTAAGAGTATTAATTGAAAATTTGAGTAATATTGAGAGATATTATTTTGTTTAATATTTCAAAAAATAACGCTATTTCCCGATAAAAAGCATGCTTTAGTTGGAAACAAATTTAAGAACGTTGTGTTTAATGAGAAATTGTCAAATTCTAGTAAAATAAATCTCAACAATAGCATATTATAGATTGGGGATAATTTTAAAATTATCAGTAATATTCTCTTGAATTAAATATAAAAATAGACTTAACAATTTATATGTAACAATTTTTTACTTTCAAAATGAAACCCTTATGTTTCACTATTAATTTTTGTAAATTCATAACATTTTCCATTATCTTTGATGTAGTTGAGTAATAAGATGATCAAGTTATTTTAATTAGTAATTTAATTTTTTTTGTTTAATAATGCTTGATTGATCGTCATAATTTATCATGATTTTTTTGTTATTAATACTACACAAGCTTTTAACAGTTTCAGTCTTGCCTGTTATGTTTATATCAACTATTGCAATAGCTATTATTTATGAACATAATATTGTTTAGATTTTATCACTTATTTTTTTTTTTAATTATTATAATTATTTTTGTTACTTATCGTTTACTATTTATTTACTTTTAAGTTATTTTCTTTTTCCTTTCATGAGGAGGTATTTTACTTTTTTCCTACCTAACACATTTCAAGATATGTTATTAATAATTATCTTTTGTTTAAACAGGACTATTACAGGAAAGAGCATTACATAATGAAAAGCACTTGGCTAAAAAAAAAGGGGATAATCTTTTTATTTCAATAGTTATTGCTGGAATCGAACGTTCTAGAATAAATAATAGACCAATTAGATTTTAGTAAACATTAATTGATAAGCAAAAAGTGGAGAACATATTGTTTGCTTATCAGTAGACGTAAACAAACTTCATCATAAATTTGGTGCTATATTTAAATAAGATGTGCCAGATACGAAAATATATTAAACCAACATTTTTTTCATATCATGTTTCTTCCCTTGCACATCACCCATGTTTTATCATTATACATTATATACATAAATAAAAAAACCGAAGAACTTTATTATAATTTTGTATACTAAATCTATCTAATATAATATTGAGAATGTTTACTATATATTCAATGACTACAGGCGCTCATTCCTAACAGTTCTTAAAATAATAAAAAATACCATATTCTATTCAATGGGATTAAGTATAGTAAAATTCTTCTACCAGTAATATATATGTCATACTTAGACTTTAAGAACTCAAAGTTGGATAATAAAATAAATTCTATTGTGATATATAATAACTCAACATTAGTGTAATTGATTTTGTAAGTCCTTTTTTTAACAAAAATATTATGGTTTTTCTTGTTTATGAATATATATTTTGCTTTTTATGTATAATATAATTTATGTATAATATATAGATGACAATTAAGAATCATCTATCACAATTACTATGACATATGAAATTCTGATGTCACCATAAATTATTTTATGATCTTTTTAGACGACGACACTCTTGTTCTTCTTGTTTCTCTTACCTATACAATTATGTTTGTCCGTATATTTGTGTATATTAGTTTATTCTTTATGTAGAGTACTGTTTATATGTCATATATATAGAACAATTCAAGTTGTGTCTATCTATTTTAGTGTCTAGAAGAGTATATCTTTCGTAATCTGGTTTTCATCTATTACATTTTATCTATCCAAGTGAAACATTATCGAGATTTGAACAAGAACTACTGTTATCAGAAACACATAACCTCAGGGTTATTACAATTGTAAAAATTGAAAAATCTCCCGGGGGTGAGTCGAACACCCGATCTCAAGATATCTCAGGAAACGAATCCTTACATTACAGTCTTGCGCCTTAAACCAACTTGGCTACCGAGAGGTAAAGGGACAAACTCTGTTGTGGAATAGAATAGTTATAACCATCAAGATTACATAAGATCCTGAATGAATCTAGAACCAATTAGTGTATTAATAAGCCATACATGTGCTACAACATTAGATGCTGCATAATAAAAAGATTGGATTACATAAGATCTTGGCAAATCTAGAATTTACCTATTGTTTTATTAAGTCCCACGTGTATTACTAATCACCATGATTAGAGAATTGGGATGCAGTTCTAATCCACTAAATTAATGTAATAAATTTTAGGATTGAACCAGTCAGATTATTAATGTACTAATTTAATGTACTAACCTGAATAATCGATCGAGCTCCAGAAAACATATAAAAGGACAACGTTTTCTGGAGATAAAAGACCATCTTCCATAACCGTTTCTTGTGAATAATATATATATTATATATAAACATAAATAAAAAAAAACAAGCAAGTAACAAGTCAAGTAACTTCGAATAAGTACATTAGCTCGATATAAGCCGCTTAATATATAAGACCGTTTTAGTAATTATACTATCGACTATAGTTGATTACTGTCTCGATTATTTGGATTACTATTAATATTATTTGCGCTTCCCTGGAATACACAAAGAACTTCACCACACCAAACTACAACAAACTCTGTTGTGGAATAGAATAATTATAACCATCAAGATTACATAAGATCCTGAATGAATCTAGAACTATTTATTGTCTTAATAAGCCATATATGTGCTACAACATTAGATGCTGCATAATAAAGAGATTGGATTACATAAGATTTTGAGTGAATTTAGAACTATCTATTGTTTAATAAGTCACACATTTATTACTAATGGCCATAACAGTTGTGCCATCTATCATTAGTGCACCTAACTACCATAACTAGTAAATTAGGGTACAGTTACTAATTCACTAAGGCACTTGAATTATTATAATTGTTGGAATTTGGAGCACTCAGTGTCCATGGTAATGGTAGGCATCATTAAGTTATAGATGCTTGTTGTATTGTGTACTAAATACATGTATATACTTATTATATGGCGTATACAGTATAAGTTCTTTTATTTACGTCAAGTTTTCTTTTAAAGTTTTTCATTTTTCTTCAAATCTCTGAAAAATATACTTAGCGAAAAAATAAAATGTCTTCCTGATATTATAGTACACCTGTACACCGCATAATATACAGAAAAACAAATTAAAAATAATTCTTATGGAAATGACAGTAATAAACTCTCATTTTCCAACAAAAGCAATAAATAGTTCTGGATTTACTCAGGATCTTATGTAATCTTGATGGTTATAATTATTCTATTCCACAACAGAGTTTGTCCCTTTACCTCTCGGTAGCCAAGTTGGTCTAAGGCGCAAGACTGTAATGTAAGGATTCGTTTCCTGAGATATCTTGAGATCGGGTGTTCGACTCACCCCCGGGAGATTTTTTAATTTTTACAATTGTAATAACCCTGAGGTTATGTGTTTCTGATAACAGTAGTTCTTGTTCAAATCTCGATAATGTTTCACTTGGATAGATATAAGATATAGACTCTTTCTATATCTCTAGATGTAATATTCCTATATATCTATATATCTTTATCCCTAATCTAAGATAACCTAATAGTATACATTTATATACTATATATCTAAACTTATGTAATACTTTTTTTGTTCCCTGTTTCTTATTCTTATTCGTTGCTTGGTTGTTGTTCTTCTTGGTTGCTCTCTTATACTTGTGTTGGTTACTCCTGTTTTTATGTATGTTTGTAAAATTTTGCAAAAAGGAAAGTTTAGAAAAATATCATCAACCCTCCTTTTTCTAAACAAACCCTAAATAGTAATATCAGGGATATTACTGTGACAAAAAGAATCGTCACAGACAGGATTCGAACCTGCGAAGGTAAAACCCAATGCCTCACAGCTACTTCTACGAAATAGCAGGGCATCGCCTTAACCACTCGGCCACTGGGACAATGCTAGACGCTGCTTGTTGTAGTTTGGACTTAGGACCAATTTTTTTAACAGTACTATTGAACGAATAGTAAGGGCAATAACAAATATATAAGAACGTTATATATATCTAAGAGAATTAAACGATTATTGCTTTTTTTTTGTATTATACAATGTGCTACATATTTATAAATCAACCAAACATATAAATTTAGATACCAAGATACTGGTCCTTTATATATGAACTATGGGTTGATAGTTTCTTATTTGAGGTTCTGTAACGATTGTCACCGTAAACACATCTCTCATTGATGCCTCATTAAGGTCTCATTAATGTTGCATTTTGTTACTTAGTATTCAACAGTCACATGGAATTTATTAACAAACCCTAAGTTCTATAAATCCAAACTAGAACTCTTTCATGACATTTATTACAGAATCCTAATAATAGTTTTTCAACCCTAATCCTTTTTTTAATCATAGATTTAAGCTTGGTCTACAACAATTTTTGTTATGTTTATAGATTATCTTTAGTCGTATTAATTAGTGGAGAAGCACGAGCAATATCAATTTGACATTCAATATTTGAAGACAGTGCAATTTTTACAGGCGGTTATACAATTACTATTCGGTCATATATATTAATAGGCGCTTTATTAGTTCTATTGAGTTTACATACTTATCGCTGTTCTTTTTTATTTTATATAATTTATCTATATAAGAGAGGAATTACGGAAGATAGCTTTATTTTTTAGATAGTGTTGTACTTTTATTTGTTTCTGAAACTTGATCAATCATTCAATTTGAGACATTAATAGATTTGTAATCCACATCCTACTTATTAATTGTAATAATTTAATAGAACCACATGGGACATTTAGGACAATAAGTTATGGTGGTGAAAAAATATTTCGCAGCAGTGCCATATTATTATATAACATTTCTTGTTGCTAATAGTAGGATACGCATACTGTAATCTGAATTGAGATTTAAAGTGAACAAAAATATGTAAGGATTTGAAAAAGAATAAATTAGTATTGTTTTACAACAGATAAGATAGAAAAGCTGACCTTTTAACTACATTGAGTCGGACAAAGAGTAACAGGTTGTCCTGTCACCTATTGTCTAAGATATTATGCTCTTCTTGTAAGAAACCCTAGTTGAAAATCTAGAAATACGTAGTCGATGAGTAAGACTGAATGTTGAGTCTAAGAAGTTGGAAGAGCCAAGATTCTAGGCTCAGGTTGTGATTATATTCGAACAAACAAATACTTGTTCGATTAATGTCGGTGGTAAATTATTGAGAAATTTATTTGAGAGACTTCTGATTACTGAGAATTTGTGTTAGAGATAATTACCAACATCAACATTTGTATTCCATCAAACAGGATCTGCCTAGAATATGGGATACTTAAATAACTAGCTAGAAAGTAATAACTAGGGATAATTCAAGATAATTGATTTATTAATTAAGAACCAACTAGTGTGTAAACTGTAAGTGCTTCCCTATATCGTTAACATCCAGTTTTTAGTAAATCGCTTGTAATACCCCTTATATAATCATTTATAGTTAAATAATGATGATATAAAATTTTGATGCATTAATTTTAGCGTTCTATTATTTCATCTTGATGTTAAAGCATTGAGTAGAGTATTGGTGGTAAATTTTGTGGTAGTAAAATTATTTAACAAGTTTTGTAATAATGTAATTAAAAAATGGGCACATGGAATCAATGTAAACATCTTTGGGAGGGAGGAGGTTAATTGATGCATATTTATTTTTATATTCAGAACCATTACAATTATTGACTACTATGAAAGTAATACTGAGGGCCTTAAAATAAAGCTAGATCATTATTAAACTTAATTGAATAACATTTTCCCTCCTCTAAATTTTTTCCAGTGATTATATAAATTTCAAAAGAAAAGTATCAGACAGATGAAAAATTGGCTTACGAGTCCTTCATCTAGAGTGAGATTATATGAGTTAATTAACCAATATATATATTCTTAATTCTTAATAAACGCCCTATGATTATTTGTCTCTTCATTTGTTATAAATACGTAATTTAATAAATTATCTTAGTAATTGTTGTTTGCTTATTACAAAAAAATTTGAATAAAAATATGATTTAACTCTTAATAACTGTTTATTGGCTCTTTTTAGTGTCATTCTCTTCTACTAATCAGTTGATGTATTCCAACAATTCTTTCTAATGTTAGATTTATACATTTGTATAAGTAATTTATTTACCAGTAATGGGGTATTCCATATAATTCAAATTTCCAGCAACTAAGGACTCATATATCCATGGTTTTATAAAATTTTTGTCAGGTTTTGGTAATAGTGCATTAAACATGTACAGGAAACCTCTATACTTAAACATTAAAACAAGAATAGTCAAGTGTTGGAGTCAGTTAAAATGTTAGTAGCAACGAATTTAACAACGTTGGGTCTATCAAAGAAAACTAGTTCTATCTATGATATGTTTACCTTGAAATCTTTTGATGTCTGACAAAATGTTACAGTTCTTTTTTTTTTTGTTACTGTTTGAAGAAAATTTTTTTCTAAATGCGATGAGTTGTTGAATTATAAACTACAAAGTAAAAAAAGATAAAAGGATCCTTAAATATAGTTCTGATCTTTGCATGTAAAGAAGAAAGGTAACATAGGTTGATATTTATTACAGTATTTTTCTGAAAAGAATTTGTCATTTCTATCATCGAGACATTTTTGTATTTAAGATATTCATAAAATAATAGAAAAAAATGGCGCAAATAGAAGAATTACCAGGTTCAGATGATGAAGTCACCTATGATCACAAAAATAGTAATGTCTTCCTAGCATTTATAGATACTGCAGTTAAAGAAACCGATGAATTGACCGTTGAAGATACATTTATTGGTGGTGAACCTATATGGCTACATCCTGATTCTATTCCTGACTCAAAACTTTTAGAATGTAAAAACTGTCATTCTCTTGAAAATATGAAACTATTATTACAGGCCTTTGCTCCATTAGACGAAGAACAAATGGAAGAGGTGCAACTGAAATATAATAAGAATGTTAATTTAGAATCAATCAATTCAAATGACGACAGAGTTTTATATATTTTTATCTGCACTAACTGTCAAAGAAAAGATAAAGCTATTCGTTGTATTAGAGGTACTAGGAAGAATGAACATTCTAATGATATTAATAAAAAAATTAGTAATGTTATAGATGACGAAGGAAAAGATTTTCAAATTAACCCCTTTGATATTTCCAATAATAATATGAATAATCCATTTGGAAATAATCCATTTCAAAGTAATGGTAATGATAATCCATTTGCAAATTCAATTAACAAAAAAAATGATATTAATACAAGTGGACCATCTACTAAGACATTACGTAAAATGCATGATGCGGAAAAAGATAAGGAATTCGATAAAGACAAAAGTTTTAAATGTTATTTACTATATGTAGAAGAAGAAAAATTTACTAATAAACCAGATCATTTGAAATTACCTAAAAATCTAAAGATTAACAAAGATGCTTTAGAGTTATCAGAAAAAAATATTGAAGAAGATTTAGAGAAGGATCCTGTTAAAGTTGATCCAAGAACTGAAAAACTGTCGCAATTCTTAGATGATGATGTCTTTCAAAAATTTCAAGAAATTGTGGGATATAATCCATCTCAGGTTTTACGTTATGATATTGGTGGTACACCATTATTTTATTCAAAAGTAGCTAATTTGAAATTGTTTGAAAATGCAATACCTAAACCAGATTACAATCCATCAAGTCGAAGAATATTTGAAATGCAGCTAATGCCAAAGATGATTTTAGATTTGGAAGAAACTGTTTCAATCAAAGAAGGTATGGAATGGGGTACTATTCTAGTATTTACTGATATGGAAAATACTACCCCTCAATTTGATGAACATAATGTTGGCTATGTTGAAGAATTTTGTAAAATCCAATGGGAGTCATTATCTTAAAATATATATTTCCTAGATACATATATATATATATGAATAAATAGTTTTATCTAAACAAGAATATAAATTTTTATTCTATTTATACATAGATGCACAGCTATTTTATGATAGTAGTGTATCAGTTTGTCTAATTTATTTACAAGTCTATTTTATAATGACTATTCTCATTTTATCGTAGGTTACAAATGTCTTGCAACTTCTACCAACTCATATACAGAAATTTTGTCGCCTGCCTGGAAATTTTCAAAATTATTGGTAAAAGTTATACCGCATTCATGCCCTTTATTGGTAGTTGCTATTTCATCTTTGCCGTGTTTCAAAGTTTGAATTTGTCCTTCATATATTATATTATCATCAGAATTCCTTGTTATCTGAACTTTGGCGTTTCTTTTGACTTCTCCGTTAGAGACTTTACAACCAGCTATCTTAATTATTTTTTTCTTTAATCTATATTCAAAGACTTCTCTTAATTCCAAAGTAGCTATTATCTTCTTTTCAAAAATTTGTTTCATATTCTTTACCAAAATATCAATGACATCCTCAATCAATTTGTATATAACATTATATCTCTTAATGGGGATATTGAACTTGTTATTTATTACTTCGTTTGGTAATTTATCTAGATTGAAACATATAATAGTACTAGATGTAAGATTTGCCATTTTTAAATCACCTTCAGTTGGAACTCCTACACTAGTGGATATTATGTTACATTTAACTTCATCATTACCTAGGTGTTCAATACTTTCTTTAACAGCCTCTGCAGAACCTGATACATCGGTTTTTATGATAAAATTGACTTCTTTTGGACCACTGTTGATATTATTTTCCTTATTTAACTCATTGACTTCTAATTTATCTTGACCAGTTAATACTGTATTATGTAACTCCATAGCTCTATTTTCATTGTATTGTTCCACAGATTTTACCTTATTTTCTAATTCTAGCAATGCTATTCTTTTGTTTATATATTTTTTAGCAACAGCTTCATTTTTAACTTGAATTATTTCATCTCCAACATTAGGTAAATCCTTCCATCCTAAGACTTCAACTGCTTCAGCGGGTAGAGCTTGTGTTACTGGTTTGTTATTATTGTTTGTCATGTTCTTCACGCGACAGTATGTATTACCACATAATAGAATATCTCCTTTTTTCAACGCTCCCTTCTTTATTAAAACAGTAGCGATATTACCTACCTTATTTTTGATTTTACTCTCAACAATCCATCCTTGGACCATTGTACTTGGCAAATTTTCAGATCTGATATCCATAATTTCACTAAGAGAAACAATTGATTCTTCTAAATTCTCCATATTTTCACCTGTTTTAGCACTTATCTGTACTAATTGAATATCCCCTCCATTATCCTCAACCATAATACCATGTTGCATCAGGTCATTAATGATTTTTGTTAATTTTTTTTTTCTATCTTCTAATCTGGGGAATTTGTCTATCTTTGTGATTGCTACAATCAGCTCATTTCCAGAGTTTTTAATGTGCTTGATTGCCTCCACAGTCTGTGGTTTTATTGAATCTTCCATAGATATAACTAATACAATAATATCTGTTATATTAGCACCACGTTCTCTCATTTTCAGGAATGCAGCATGTCCAGGGGTATCCAAAAAAGTAATTTTTTGTTTTGTTACTGGTGTTGTTACTTGGAATGCACCAATATGTTGAGTAATACCACCATGTTCCTGTTTCACCACCGAGGAATTCCGTAAATAGTCAATTATAGTTGTCTTCCCGTGATCAACATGCCCTAAAATAGTAACAATAGGTGGTCTTCTCTTTAATGCTTTAGGGTTTGAAGACTGTTTCAATTCGTCATAGATATTTTGACAATCTTGAACGACTGTTTCAGGGATATGATAATTATATTCTTGCAAAATCAATTCAGTATATTCCTTTGTCAATATGTAATCATTAGAGATATCTTTAAAACCAAGTTTTGCAAGATCATTAATCAATGTTTGGATTCTACAATTCAACAAATTAGCCAAGTTAGTCACAGAAATAAAATTAGGAATAGTGAAATTTAACTCTTTCAATTTATTACTCTGGCATAGTTTATTCTTTCGGTGACTTTTTGCATAGTACCTTGACCCAATGCAATCATATTTAAAAAATAATTGGTTATTTATCAGTGGTAATTTACTATTCCTTATTCCTTCAAAACGATTCCGACAGAGAAAAGATATAATATATCTAGAGCCTACGTTTGGCTTGATTATACCATTATAAAGCATAGCAAATTTTTGATTGTCATATACACGATTCTTGTTGTAAATTTAAGTATCTTCTGGTATACTTTGCATGTGAAAAAATTGTCTTTTAGACGGTTTGATAATTCCAAGTTTTGTCATTTTGAACCTTTTTGTATTTTTTTGAACATCCTGTGTCTTTATTTTTTTTTTCCTTTTTTAGTGGGAAAACCCTTTAAAGAAAAAAACCATGCCTTCTCAAAGATTGATATTTGCTCTTCTGAACATGAATATGCGTATGTATATTTATATTAGTATGTACATTTATAGATCTTCTCGATAGATATATAGGCAGGTGCACGTTGCCCTTTTATGTCGTTTTTGGGTTGCAAATATAGAAATATGCCATTAATATACATATCTTAAGTGATGAGAAATAAAATCATACAAACAAACATATACAGTTAATTATTCCATATTAAATCATATATTTTTGAACCAGGATTTGTTATTCCAGGAACTATTTCATTTTTGAACCACTCTGGATCCAGGCCTTCAAAGTTGTGTTCATATTTTTTTAAAATAGCTTTGTATAAGGTCGAAATTTGTACCATTATACTGTTATTTTGTTCCTTAACACCAAATGTGATAATCGTGTCTAATATCATACATGCTATAGTGTAAGATAGGAACTTGTCGCTCGTTTCAAGAAGAATATTATAGATAGATATTCTGATATCCTCGCCTTCATCAATGGATTGTTTCATATTACCAACTTTAATTACTTTAATAAATTCTTTGTTTCTTTCTAGTCTTTTCAGTAACGCCTTGTATAGCTCAATATGTATATTTGAACCAACCGTACTATATAATGGGTCTTTGATGATTTTTTCTATTTGAGTAATACAATTATTTAATTTGTTAAAATCAGTGGTTGTATGTAACATGTGTATAAAATGTTTTATTTCAGCCCACATACTATTTTCCAAAATTGTATCTCCTGTTACAGAATGATCAAAAATATTAAGATCTTGAAGAATATCATCAATTTTGGATACATTTTTTGACAGATAACAATCGTTATTCTCTTCAGCACTGACTCTAATATTATTATGATCGTCCTCGATATTGAATGGATTTTCTTCTTCTTCAAAATCGTTAATGCTAAACTGTAATTCGTTTAAATAATTCTCCTGAGCAATATCTACATCGTATAACTCCTTACGATTCTCATTCGATCTAGTCTCATCGTTAATAGGATAACCTGATCTCTTTTCGATAATATATAAAAGTTGATTTTTTATTTTACCTAGATAGTCTATTAACTTTTGAACATGCTCCCAATTAACTAGATGTTTGCCTGATTTATATGACTCAAACATGAAAAATGGTTTCATATTAGAGATAATAGTTAAAAAATTGTATAATTCATCTGGTCTCTTTGTAAATTTTTCAACATTATTTGTCATAAATTTTTCGTATATTGTAGGTATATTATTAAATTTATACCACTTTTCTGACAATACCGATAATTGAGGAAGTGTGATTAGTTCAGATATAGAAAGAATATTTCCGTAATTAACAAATTCAAAAGAATCGTTTAGTAATTTATATGTAGTAGTATCGAATTTACTTTCTCCTGATGTATCCTTTAAGATATTTATCATTAAGTCAACTGGAACTTCAGTTTTATAAATAATATGTATTAATAGCCTTAGAATATCTCTGTACATTATTCTATGGTTTATATGGAAATCATCCACTTTTAGAATTTGTTCATAAAGCATTACATAATTTTTGTTAACTTTGATTTGAAGAGCTAGATTTTTATGTTTCTTCATGCATATATCTAGCACTTTTTTTAAACATTGTAAAATTGATAATTTTCTAAATTCATCACTTAGATTCACAAACAATCTTAATAAAGGTTCAAATACAATATTGATAAATAACTCCAAATCATTTTTAAATATATGTGGCAAAATTTGAAACGATAGTAAATCTATAAGGTCTGAATCACCTCCTTCAAATATGGGTATAATAATTTCATTTAGGTAAAGTGTCAAATCATCAACAGTACTCCAGTGTATTGATTTTTTTAGAATCATATATTTGATATCTTCATCATTACATGAATGAAATTCATTTATAATATGAGTGACTTTTTCAGGGGCATCATCACAGGGGCTAAAACACTCCATTTTTTTTATTAACTAATTGTGATAGGGTCATTGCAAAGATAACATATGAAACAGACAGGAGCAGGTAACAATATCAAAAAAAGAAACGAATCCCGTTGCTATAGAAGGTTTTTTGGTTCAATTACGTATGATGTTATTATATATTATAATATCTCAAAACTCGAGGTATTAGGGTTTTGACTTTTAGTCTAGCAAAAAATCGATAATCTCCATCCTCCTAAACTTACTTTTTTGGAAAATTTTGCAAACCTTGATAAAGTTGAAAAATGAAGAAATTGATGAAGAATTAGATGCAAAACACATATAAATGCAGAAGTAATAAACAGAAGAGAAGAAATCAACAAGAAAAATAACCAAAAGAGTTGAGTATATAATACATATTACTTAGTTAGTGGTCTATTATATATCTATTTGAATGTGTTGCTATTATTATTGGTATTATTTCTAACTTGGTCCTTATCAAAAGTTAATAATTGTGGAGTTATAATACTCCCATGGTAACCAACTACTTTTTGATAATGATTTTCAAGTGGCTTTATTTTTTTTTTTTTTGGCATGAATTTTAATCCCTTTACATCATCGTGACTATTCTTTTTTTAATTAACTTCTTATACACTTTTGTAGATCACTTGGACAGTAAAATATGTATTTAAATTGGAACAATTATTGATATAAGAAAAAGCCCCAATCTTTTTTTCTCCGATACTCTGTTTCTTTTAAACTATTTCAAAATAATACTAATAATAATAATAAGTAGTGGATTGAGTAAGGATTTATATGTTTTATTTAATTCTCATCTGCTATTTATTAAAATTTATCTTAACGTGAAAACACACTTTCTCTCATTAACAAAATTATAGAAAATAAATTACTTTATAAGCTCTAAAGAAAAAACGTATACAAAAAAGAATTTCATTCTTAGTCCTAAGGTTGTTCTTTTTTTTTTTTTTTAAGTTTCGATTTTATCTTTCTGAATTTGTTTTTTGCTGCGAGTTCCTTTATTTTATTCTTAATGTCAGTGGAACATTTTTTGGATAAGTGTGTTACTTTTGGTCTAAATACAAAGATAAACTATATTGTTGAGAAGAGGAAAAATTATTAGTAACTGAAGGTATACGTTTTATTTGGGGATCCAAAGAAATTTAACATTCAAAAGTGGAAACTAATTTTTTTTTTCATTTATTTTTAAAGATTTGATCTTCATCTAAAACGTAAATAAATCTGGTTTGTAAATAAACAAAAAGTATTAAATCTGAAAAACATTAATAATCAACTTATTTCATAATCTTAAAGGCTTTAACAGCCTGTAGAATATATTTTTTGCCTTTTTTCTTCTTCTTTTAATATATAAACCAAGGTGTAGCAATCTATCATAGCTTTTTTTGGCCATCTTTAGAATACTTCGTTATCTAGAATATCATTTTTTAGTTATTCGAATAGTATATGCTCTCTGATAATATATAGGCATATATAAATGATTGAATTGCTGCAATTTATAAAAAAAAGAAAGTACTAACAAGACATAAATAACTAATAAAACTTCATACCACAGCATTTACAAACCTAGTTCCATATTATTTTATTATAAATATTTGAATATCCATAAATTAAAGAGAAAAAAAAATCATTTGAGAAGATTTTTAGAGTTATTTTTAGAATTCACTTATTTAAGATCTGTTCTCTTTTATGCTAATAAACCCTATAACTTCTTAAATCTTAACCAAAAAATCTTATACTAATTCCCAAGTTGAAAAGACTAGAGAGTCACGTTATTATTTAACAAAGATAATCAATTAAAGAAAGAAAAAAATAAAAAGAAAGAGAAATAGAAACGATGAGCTTACACTGGATTATAATGAATTGACGAAAATTCTGTCAAATACTAAGATCAGTTTATAACATCACAAACAAGAATGAAAATTAGAAGAAAAGAACCAAATATCTACATAAACATGCATACACATGTATATATATGTTTATGTATAAAGAAGAATATATCTGTTAATCTGGTGAGACTGTTAGGACAATAATAATTTATCTAACCCAAGTTATATGGTTGGTAATGGCGATAACTATCCTTTTTAGATAAAGTTGTAAGAACTCGTTACAGTAAGACTTGACAGTCTGTTTGAGAGAAGAGTTGGCAGAACTTGTTCTTGGGATCATATATGTTTTTACAATTTGAATCTGAAACAGCAAATAAGTTTTACCCGGAATTACCCAAACGGGTAATATACATAACACTACCTGATTTGGATATTTCGACAATAAACAGCAAACATTGGAAACAAAACTAAATTGGCATCTAAAATTTTCATAATCCGAAAGAGAAAAAAATAAAAAAAATAAAAAAGAATTCTGGATACTTCACCCAGGCAGATCATAATTATTAAAAAGAACCAGACTTGCTATACTCAACTTGACACGAGAGAGTGTGGCTTTCTAGGTCAAAGAGATTCATTAGATATTTTGGCAAACCCTCACAGCCTTATAGATTACAACTAAAGTAACAACTAATTGTACATTATCAAATGAGGAGAAGCGTTTGCCTGGATAACACTATTGAATTTTTGAAAGGAAGAGTTTACCTCGGAGCATATGATTATACACCAGATGACACAGATGAAATTGTCTTTTTTACTGTAGAAGATTCAATTTTCTACAATAGTTTCCATTTAGATTTTGGCCCTATGAATATAGGCCATCTGTATAGGTTTGCTGTAATTTTTCATGAAATTTTGAATGATCCAGAAAACGCTAATAAGGCAGTTGTCTTTTATTCATCTGCTTCTTCTAGACAAAGAGCTAATGCTGCATGTATGTTGTGCTGTTATATGATCCTTGTCCAAGGATGGACCCCTCATCAAGTCCTACAGCCACTAGCACAAGTTGATCCTCCATTTATGCCATTTAGGGATGCAGGCTACTCCAATGCAGATTTTGAAATTACCATCCAGGACGTCGTTTACGGTGTTTGGAGAGCTAAAGAGAAGAGTCTTATTGATTTGCATACATTTAATTTGGAAGTATATGAGAAATATGAGCATGTCGAAAATGGTGATTTTAACGTACTGACTCCAGATTTCATTGCTTTTGCCTCACCACAAGAGGATATGAGAACCACTTCCATTGATTATAAGCCTCGTCTAAACCAACCATTTAGAAGCGTATTGAAATTTTTTGCCGAGAATGATGTCCAGCTGGTGGTTAGATTAAACTCTTATCTTTATAATAAATGTCATTTTGAGGATATTGGAATAAAACACGTTGATTTGATCTTTGAAGATGGTACTTGTCCTGACATGTCTATAGTGAAAAATTTCATCGGTGCTGCTGAGACTATAATTAAGCAAGGTGGTAAAATTGCAGTCCATTGTAAAGCCGGTCTTGGTAGAACTGGATGTCTAATTGGTGCACACTTAATTTATTCCTATGGTTTTACTGCAAATGAATGTATTGGATTTTTAAGATTTATAAGACCGGGCATGGTAGTGGGACCCCAGCAACATTGGCTATATCTACATCAAAATGAATTTAGGGAATGGAAATATACGACTCGACTATCTTTGGAACCAAGTGATATAATAGGTGGCCTTTATCCTTTACTCAGTGTTGAAGAATATCGTCTACAAAAGAAGAAATTAAAAATTGGTAACAAAAAAAGTGATGATGGTTTAGACCTTGTCACACCTGGAAGACATAAATTTTCAGCAGTACTGGATAATTCTGACAGAGATAAATTTAATTCTATTGCAGTACCACAAAATTCACCTGGGCAGCCAAGAAAAGGGCATAATGGTAACAATACAATAGAAAACCTTTCTAAATTGAAACAGAACCCAACTAATGAAATCCACAATGGTAACAACAATATCACAACAATTGATAACAATTCTGAGGATGAAGATGACGATATGATGCAAACAGATGAATCTAAATACTTAAAAATAAATATTAACAAATCAAGCAATAGACCTTCTACAGCACAATCTACTGAATCTGATGATGTCATTTTACGACAATTGTTACCTAAAAATAGAAGGGCTGTTTCAGGGAGAAGGATAGCAAGTTCTGCTGGTGGCGTTAGAAAGATGAGTGGAACAACAAAAAGAGCTAATATATAGTAAATAGATGCATATCATGTAATCATATAAATAATTAAAAAAAACATCATCACATAGTTCGAAAGGAAATAGTTTCTGATATCTAAAGTTGGTAGCATTGACAAAAGCACTATCACTGAAGAGACATTTAAGTCATATTCAACTAAAGTTAAAAGTTATAGTATTGTTTTTTTCTCAATGAATTCTTGCATATTTGTGGATTTTATTGGTCTATATAAATACTCAAACAATAATAATACAGTTATATATGTATATAGATATTATTTTTCATATCGCTTAGTAGGAACGACCAAACATAGTGTAGTTAATGGCTGGACGATCACACTTAATACACTTTTGACTTTCCTTTAATTCTGGTTGTTCAAATGGAATACATAATGATTTAGCACCCATACTTGGAGCTTTTTCATCAACAGCGATTTCTTCACCGTCATCTTTCTTGGCAGAAGAGTCCTTAATATCCTCTTCACATTCGGTAACACCACACCATGGTGCAATAATAACATTCTTTTTGTTTAAGTTTGGAACAAACTCTTTCCATTCATTGACAAGAACTCTATGAGAATCGTAAAGTTCCTTAGCTTTAGAATACAAATCGTTGTGTAATTCATTTAAGATCTCTGGGATACGTTTTTCTAACTCATCTAATTTAACATTGTACTTACGAGAGTCATTTCTACGGACAACAGTAACTTGGTTTTCCTTAATATCCTTTGGACCCAATTCAATACGGACAGGAATACCCTTTAATTCATATTGAGAAAATTTCCAACCTGGTGTGTAATTATCGTTATAATCACCAAAGGCTCTAATACCAGCTTGCTTCAAACGAGATTCGACACTCTTAGAAGAATCGTAGATTTGCTGACGCTGTTCTTCGGTAGTATTTTTAGTGATACCAACTGGAATAACAACAGCTTGGAATTGAGCAACTCTTGGTGGGATAACTAAACCTTTGTTATCAGAATGGATCATAACCATAACACCAAGAGTACGTGTAGAAAGACCCCAGGAGTTCTGGAATGCAAAAACTTTTGGATATTCTGGACCCTTTGGATTTTCAACAGTTAAGTTAAACATTTTAGAGAAATTTTGTCCTAAATGATGAGATGTAGCACCTTGGATACCACGACCTGTTTGTGGGATATAACCTTCAACAGTAGTTGTGTAGTCACCACCAGCAAATTTTTCCTTTTCTGTCTTTCTACCCTTAACAACTGGAACAGCCAATAATTCTTTGTAGATATCAGCATAAAAGTCTAAGATCTGCAAAACTTCCTTTTCAGCCTCTTCCTTGGTTAAGAAAACAGTGTGACCTTCTTGCCACAAAAATTCTCTTGTTCTTAAAAATGGTTGTGGATGCTTAAACTCCCATCTGACGACAGAGTTCCATTGGTTTAACTTTAATGGTAGGTCTCTGTAGGATTGGATCCATTTAGCATAGTATGGATACATAACAGTCTCTGAAGTTGGTCTAATAGCAATTGGTTCTTCCAACTCAGATTGACCAGCTCTGGTAACCCAGGCGACTTCTGGAGCAAAACCTTCAATGTGATCCTTTTCTCTTTCCAAAACACGAGAGGAAACGAACATTGGGAAATAGGCATTTTGGACACCTAAACCTTTAATTTTCTCATCGAACCATTTTTGAATGTTTTCCCAAATGGCATAAGATGGTGGTCTTAAAATATAACAACCTGAAACGTCATAATAATCTAACATTTCACCCTTGGTTAAGACCTGTTGATACCAACCTGGGAAATCCTTAGATTTGTCGACAGTGATACCAATTAATTTAGCATCCTCTAAAATGGCGCTAGATGAGTCTTGCTTCTTTGGCTGTTGTCCCTTCTTTTGATCTTTACTTTTAACTTCTTGAGTGAAATCAACAGACTGCCTGACAGCATCAAATTCAGATAAGAACTTGAATAAAATTTCTTTGGTCATAAATAAGTCATCAGTCAATTTTAAGATAGTAGCACCTTCAACAGCTTCTAATTGAGAATCAATTAATAATTTAAAGTCAGAGGTAGCGTTGGATAAGTAACCCAAGTTAAAATCCTTAGCAGATTCACATTTGAAAATGTCTCTGACTAAATCATCACGTGCTAACCTTGGATCCTTAGAAGAAGTAACTTGTGCAATAAGTGGAGATGGTGTGGCAGTAGATTGTAGAGCTACAACAACAATTGGAACTGGTGTAGCAGACTTTGGAGTCTTTGGTTTAAAGACAAGTGACTTGACTGGAACAGATTCAGCAGGAGGATCATTAAAACCCAACTTGGTAAAGGATTCTACAACAGACATTATTATTTAGTTGGGTAAGATAGAGTGTATTACTGATTGTCTATTACGAACTTAACTGAAGAAACATATAATTTAACTGAAAAAAAAAAAAAAAACAAAATACAAACATAAGAACTCAAAAGCTAACTACGTATGAAAACAAGAATCAACAATTAAAAATGATTATTCCAAATAAACAAGATTTCATACAAGGATCAAACAAATGTTTAGCGTAAATTATGACCCAGTTTAGCATATCAAAGAAGAATGGTAAACCTGTAACAGTACAGTTATACTTAGTTAAAATTGCTTGTAAACCTAATAACGATAAATGACTTTTCTGTCTACTTTTTTTTTTTTTTTTTTTTTTTGGAAGCCTCAATTTGAAAGAACATCAAAAATTTTTGAAATTTGCGATGACATTTAAGAAAAAAAAATTTTTTTTTTTCATTTTTCTTAAAAACAAAAACATCATAAATCGAAGCTTGAAAGGAAAATTGACAAAACAAGAAAAAATTTTGTACGACATAATAAATATCATTTTCTTTTCTTCAATTTTCAAATTTCAATACGTCCAGGAAAAAAGAAATTTGTATCAACAAACCATTAGACTAACAATTTATTCTCCATGTTCTAACAACAAAAACCTTTAATTATGACTAATAATGGATACATTATGGTTTGTAGAAAATGAAATAAAAACTAGTTTCTTAATTTAAATATTGAGATGGTCTGAAAGAAAAAAAAGGATTTTCTTTAGTTCCTCTTCTATCTCTCTTGACTTTCTTAGGTTCTTAAGTAGATGGTTCTAATAAATATTCACGAAAGAACCAAGCCATTATCTCTCTATCTCTTTCTTTCTTCAACCCAATAATGTCCTTATACATAAAAGATTCTACTGGTGTGGACGAATTAACCATCACTGGTACTAGAGAACAACCATTCAAGACTCCAGCTTTTGCCTTATTTGCAAACATCACTAACAATGGTACTGATGCTGCTGAACCAAAATTATTTGTTTTTAAAGATGAAGAAAATGATTTTGTTGAAATCACTGCCTCTGCTTTAAAGAAGGCTCGTAAAGGTGCTGAAGGTTTAAAGAAGAAAGCTATTAAAGCTAAGGAACAAGAAGCTAAATTAGAACAGCAAAAGTTAGAAAATGCCGCCAAACAAATGGCTGCTTTAAACATTAAAATTGAAGAAGACAAATCTTTGCCAGAAGCAAAGAAATACAAAATTCTTAAGGCCTATGGTGCTGTTGGTGAAAGAGTCAAAGTTTCTGGTTGGGTTCACAGATTACGTTCTAACAAGAAAGTTGTTTTCATCGTTCTTAGAGACGGTACTGGTTACTTACAATGTGTGTTAACTGGTGACTTAGCATTAGCCAAACAAACTTTAGATTTAACTTTGGAATCCACTGTCACTTTATATGGTACCATTATTAATGTTCCAGAAGGTAAAACGGCACCAGGTAACGTTGAATTGAACGTTGATTACTACGAAGTGGTTGGTTTAGCACCAGCTGGTGATGAAGCCTTCTCTAACAAGATTGCTGAAGACACTGATCCATCTATTTTATTAGACCAACGTCATTTAGCTTTAAGAGGTGAAACATTATCCAGTGTGATGAAGGTTCGTGCTGCTTTCTTAAGAGCCATCAGACGTGTTTATGAGGAAGAAGGATTATTAGAAGTTACTCCACCATGTATGGTTCAGACCCAAGTTGAAGGTGGTTCTACTCTTTTCAAATTGGACTACTATGGTGAAGAAGCCTACTTGACTCAAAGTTCTCAATTATATCTTGAAACATGTTTACCATCCCTAGGTGATGTCTTCTGTATCCAGGAATCATTCCGTGCTGAGAAATCACACACTAGAAGACATCTTTCTGAATACACTCATATCGAGGCTGAATTAGCTTTCTTAACCTTTGAAGAATTATTAGATCACATTGAAACAGTTATTGTCAATTCTGTGAAATATGTTTTGGAAGATCCAGTTGCTGGACCAATTGTTAAGCAATTAAACCCAGATTTTGTAGCTCCAGCCAAACCATTCATGAGATTGGAATATAAGGATGCCATCACTTGGCTACAAGAACATGACATAAAGAACGAGGATGGTGAAGATTTCAAATTTGGTGATGATATTGCTGAAGCTGCCGAAAGAAAGATGACAGACACGATTGGTGTTCCAATTCTTTTGACAAAGTTCCCAGTTGAAATAAAGTCCTTCTACATGCCTCGTTGCAAAGACGATAACAGAGTTACTGAATCTGTGGATGTGTTAATGCCAACTGTCGGTGAAATTACTGGTGGGTCTATGAGAATCAACAGTACCGATGAATTAATGGCTGGTTTTGAACGTGAAGGAATTGATCCAAAACCATACTATTGGTTTATTGATCAAAGAAAATATGGTACTTCTCCACACGGTGGTTATGGTTTAGGTACTGAACGTATTCTAGCTTGGTTATGTAACAGATTTACCGTTAGAGACTGTTCCTTATACCCTCGTTTCAGTGGAAGATGTAAACCATAAAATAAAAAAAAAAAAGAAACAAGAAAAGAAAAAAAGAAGAAGAAGAAAAAGGATATTAAATGGACCATTTATTTTCTTTTCAATTTTTTTTTTTTTTTTCATTTCTCTTTCTCTACCTTATAAATATAAATATATAATATATTGTTGAATTTGATATTGTATAAAAAAATTCATTATATATTTGTCAAATTGTTAAGTAATGAAATGTATTTATTCATGCATGGGTGTCTATTTATGGCCAAATATATGCATATGCATCCACACAAATCCATATATATATATATATATGGATTTGTGTGGATTAGCCGCCCAGCAAAATGAGTTGAAAGAGAAAGAGGGAAGGTGGAGGAAAGGAGAAAATTAATTCAAGGCACAAAAATAAACAAAACAAAAAAAAACATGCAATGACCCAAACAGAGAATGCGCAAACATCTAGACACCACGTAACAGACAGTGGAATGTTGTGACCTCGCTGACTCATTCCTTTAAAAGAACGAAATCTTATCGTAAACGTTTTGTGATGCTGAAAGCAAAAACAAAAAAACTTTTTTCTTTTTCGTTTTTCATTGATTATAAAAAGCTCGACAGAAGTTGCCATTAAAGGATACTCGCTCGCTTGGTTTGTCACTTAAAGGTAAAAAGAAAAAATTCCTTTTATCTATAAAATAAAGAAACTAATATTTAGGTGCATAGATATATACAATTTCTGTAATATCAGTCCCAATCACAAGTGTCACAATATCCATTTACAAACATACCCACTTCGTCAGGGTGTCACATATTCAATATTAAATAATTAGAAATATATATATACATATATACAACATTAACAAGGAAAAAACAAAACAATAAAAAAAAAACAAAAAGATGTCATCCGAAGAAAGTCAAAAATTATGGGGTGGTAGATTTACCGGTGAAACTGACCCATTAATGCATTTATACAATGCATCTTTGCCCTATGATTATAAGATGTATAAAGCCGACTTAGAAGGTACCAAAGTCTATACTGAAGGTTTACATAAGTTAGGATTAATCACAAAAGAAGAATTAAGTAAAATACATTTTGGTCTTGAAGAAATTAAGAAGGAGTGGAATACTGATAAATTTGTCCGTCACCCAAGTGATGAAGACATCCACACTGCTAATGAAAGACGTTTAGGAGAACTTATTGGTCGCCACATCGCTGGTAAAGTTCACACTGGTAGATCTCGTAATGACCAAGTCGTTACTGACATGAGAATATATTGTCGTGATATTTTGACCGAAAAATTGCTACCCTTCCTAAAGGATCTGATTAAGACGTTGATCTTAAGAGCAGAACAAGAAATTGACATCCTAATGCCAGGTTATACCCATTTACAAAGAGCACAGCCAATTAGATGGGCACATTGGCTAAGTTCCTATGCAACTTATTTTACTGAAGATTTGAAAAGACTAGCCCAGATCGCCGAAAGATTAAATGTGTCTCCTCTAGGGGCTGGTGCCTTGGCTGGTCACCCATATGGCATCGATAGAGAATTTTTAGCTGAAAAACTTAACTTCAATGGAGTTATTGGTAATTCTTTGGTTGCAGTCTCTGATAGAGACTTTGTTGTGGAGTTAATGTTCTGGGGAACACTTTTCATGAACCACATCTCTCGTTTCGCTGAAGATTTAATTATTTATTCCACTGCTGAGTTTGGATTCGTTAAACTAAGTGATGCATATTCCACTGGTTCCTCTTTAATGCCACAAAAGAAGAATGCCGATTCGTTAGAATTGTTGAGGGGTAAATCTGGTAGAATCTTTGGTGATTTGGCTGGGTTCTTAATGAGTTTAAAAGGTATTCCTTCCACTTATGACAAAGATATGCAAGAAGATAAGGAAGCGTTGTTCGATGCATTAGTAACCGTGGAACACTCTATCCTAATTGCCACAGGGGTTATCTCCACTTTAACTGTTGTCAAAGAAAAAATGGAAGCTGCATTAACCGTAGATATGTTGGCCACTGATTTAGCTGATTATTTGGTCAGAAAGGGTGTTCCATTCAGAGAAACCCACCATATATCTGGTGAATGTGTCGCTACCGCTGAAAAATTAGACTTAAGTGGTATTGACAAATTGTCCCTTGAACAATTCAAACAAATTGACTCTAGATTCGAAGCTGATTTGTTTGAAACATTTGATTTTGAGAAGAGTGTGGAACAAAGAAACGCCACTGGTGGTACCGCTAAAGCCTCTGTTTTAAAACAATTAGAAAATTTGAAAAATCAACTTTAAATCTCGAACTAGGAATGAAAATCGTACAAGTATCTATATGCATACACATATAGGTACATGCATGATATATATATATATATGTTTATATATATACCAGGCTAATTGCAAGATGAAATCGTGTAAGAAATGCTGCCTGTATGATTACGAAAATAAATATATTGAGGACGTTTCCAACATTTTGTTCCTCAAAAATATTAACAAATGTTAATGTATAATGAATTGTAATATGATATGAAATCCTCTTTTTTCTGCATATATTTGTAGCATTGTAGACGATGTACTGATACTTAACATTGATTCAAATTCATTTAAAAGTTGAAAGGAGTCCTTTTTCTAGAAAAAATCAAAATTATTGGCATAGTGTTGAAATATAATTAATTACATAGTTTCTCAAGAGGTTACACCAACCAGAAGAACAACCCACAAATATAATAGCTCAAAAATAACCATACAACCAGTTTTAATTTATACATATTAATTTATATATATATATATATTATATTAATAACTTGTCAATATAACAACATTAAACTATGATTAAATAATCAGTTGCTGTGATAAAAATTAAAAAAGTTTGAATATGATTTTATTAAAATAATGTATCACCAGATTTGAGATCTTACAATATATAGCTTCGAACTTCATAAACAATGGAAAAATGTTAAAAGTTGCTAATAGACTATATTTTCCCATATAATATACTGGCCAATATCCATTAATAGTCCAAATTCTTTGACAAAGGCTTTGCAATAAATTGCCATTATATCTTCTAATCAACTCGTACAACGGATCGTGTAAGTATTTACCAATATCTGATCCATTCCATTTTAAATATTTATAGTTTGATAATTGACCACGAACCTGAAACAAGCCTATATGAATCATAAATACACTTAAGGAATCATAATTTTTCAAAGACTTGTATATTGCTGTTATAAAAGCAGAAATGAACATTTCAGTTGGATGGTGTGTATTTTGTAAATTATACGATAATGAGGGATTCAATAAAATCAATTGGGTGACCTGACTTCTTGGAAGATGTGGGATTATTTTTAGTAAGGTATTATAATTAATTAAAATATTTGCTTTAATTTCATATTGCAAAGTCTCTAATGAAACTTCCCCTGGTGTAAAATATGATAATTTCGGAGTGAAAATGATGGATACTAATTTGTTATTATAGCAGTTAGTATTATTAATAGAATGAGAATCGAATAATTTTGTGAATTTATATAAATCATCCTCTGAGTTTGGGTTTATAAAATAAAGATTTTCAAAATCTTCTTGTTGCAGTTTGAATCTATCTGCTGTCTCCGAACAGATATACACAGTATAATTTCTTCTATAAAAATCTAATGCTTGTGATCTTATGATTGGATCACTGTAATCACCCAAAATCAGGATCATTTGTGTTTCATTTCTAGATATTGTCTTTGAGATTCTTAAGGCCTGAAGAAGTTTGAAGCCTAAAAAGACCGCAGTTGTAGTTACACCTGCACTTAAAATCCAATTTTTGCTTATTTGTTTTCCTATACCGGATGTGTAGAAAGTTTTATAAATCTTTCCAACCCCAAAAGTTCTTGTACTATTATCATTCAAAATACTATGCTTAATGACATTGTTCGACTCTATAGAATAAATTTTTATATTATTTTTTATTGAATTCACCTTCTTAACAGCATTTTCACTAAAATTTGAAACTAAACGATTTGCCTTGTCATACCAGAAATATCCTAAATTAAAAGCTTTATCAACAATATCCGAAGATTCTGTTCCTTTCATGTCAATATACTATCACTAACTTTTATTCTAATATGTCAACCTAACGGACTAAGAAACATTATTATTGTGCTTTAGATAAAAAAAAAATAAGTTGTAAGTATCACAATAATACAAAATTTATATTATCAATATTTTAATTTATATTTATACTGTAGAGTTACCTTTTTTTTATATCCACCAGGTTCTTAGATATTAAGAAAATGACAAGAAAAAAAAAAGAAAATAAAAATGGAGGGAAGATCCAAACAAGTGGGTTCGCAAAAAAAAAAGAATTAATCTTTTTTCCATTATGTCATCATCTTTGTAAGGATTTATTTTTAGGATCTGCTTGCTGGCGAAGATATACTAAAATCAAAGTTTCAGCTGTCTCCAAGATCAGTTTCAAAACACGAAATTATCAACAAATTTGTTAAAAAAATGCAGTTATTTTAGAAACCTAGTTGTAATATTAGCTTGAGTATTTCTAGTAATATTCATTATATTGTTAAGACACATTAGACATTAACTTGTCCAATAAAATTACACTATGTTTAAAAAAATTTAAATTTTGTTTTTATTTCTAACCTGCAAAAGAATGGCAAATTCTAAGAAATAATTTGTGGACATACTCAATTACTTACTTACGTACTTTTTACAGAATATTATGAAATGTTATGGAAAATTTTTGAACAACATAAAATATAATAAAGTATCATAGAATACTTAATAATAGCACGAAGCTAATATTGTATTAAAAAAGTCACTGTAGATGGTTCTTCAAATTCTTTAGTTGATGGCAGCATTACTGGTTTGCCAATTTACAAATATGATATTTACTTATATAGCTACTTATTTGAGCAACTCCTTAATTGAATTACAATCGTTACACTACATATAAAGGAAAGGACTAAGAATCATTGCCCATAATTTGCATTCTAAAAGGTTATATATCTTGTATTAGTCCTCTGATCCACTACAAAACGCATCGGACCTACACGTCGTATAACGGGATATCAAATTTTCAATTAATGCAAAAAAGGTCCTACCCGGATTCGAACCGGGGTTGTTCGGATCAAAACCGAAAGTGATGACCACTACACTATAGAACCGCAACTGTTGCAACAACGCAGTATAATAATGTATTATAATCATTAATATTAGATAATATTCCATTTGAATTCAGAATTAGTTATTGTTATTACCTTACTTAATTCAGCATATGAGTCATTTATTCACCCCATTTAAGTTAATATAGTTGTTTAACAACATGAGATAGAATACAGTGTAGCCTTTTGACACTCCATTTATTGTTCATGTTGGAATTTGGAGCACTCAGTGCCCATGGTAATGGTAGGCATCATTAAGTTATAGATGCTTGTTGTATTGTGTACTAAATACATGTATATACTTATTATATGGCGTATACAGTATAAGTTCTTTTATTTACGTCAAGTTTTCTTTTAAAGTTTTTCATTTTTCTTCAAATCTCTGAAAAATATACTTAGCGAAAAAATAAAATGTCTTCCTGATATTATAGTACACCTGTACACCGCATAATATACAGAAAAACAAATTAAAAATAATTCTTATGGAAATGACAGTAATAAACTCTCATTTTCCGACAGTTCAAAATGTTCATGATGTTCAATCAAGAAATGCATTTAATAATTATGGTGTGACTTAATAATGCATTACTATATCAGATTGTATTGGTAATTGGGTCCCAAGAACATATAAAAAGACAACATTTTTTAGAAAATAACTTATCTTCCACAACTTTTCTTTTACATATAATGTGTATTATTACATACAACGATATGTAATAAGAACCAAAATGAAAAGGAACAAGAGAATAATAAAATAAGACAAGCTTAAACAAATAAATTTTATACACGTCTGGTATAGCCAAAAGTGCAACAGAAAATACAAGATGTTAAACCTATTTGGAAAACTTCTAGAGTGTGATATTTATACTAAATTTTGTTCAATAAACCTGTTAATGATTATTTCTAGTAATATACCCATATACAGATATTGATTATATATAAACACTTATAAATTGTATCGATGTAAATTCTAATTAATAAGACAATTATAGAATCCTCTTTACTAATGTTGTGTTGTTAATTCATCTCTTATGAAAAATCTAATAGATATATTGAGAATGTTAATGATGATAAATATCTTGGGTGTTCTCTTTCAATAGTCAAATGTTTTTTAAAAGAGATTCTCAGTAATGTACTACCAGTGTTAGTCTAACAAATATACTGGTAGCTGTTGATTTATATCGCACGCCTTTTAAGTTTTTTTAGCTAAAAACTCCAAATTTTCTGCACACTACATATTTTATGATTCACAATTGGTGCTTCTTATAAGGTCTTTGCTGGTTAAAGTATACAGAAAGGGTAATTACCTTATTCAAAAACACCTTAGTATGAATATTAGGAAGCAACTTTAATATTAGACAAAACCAGTATTAAAACAGTATACTAATAAAAAGTTTAGTAATAATGATACATTATTTAATAATAAATAGCCTATATAAGGATATTTATAATTATAATAATTGAAGTATTTCAGATTTATTTATTCAAAACAATTCTAACAGAATTCCTATATTCTTTTTTTTCTTATTAAAAGTATATAAATACGCCTATATACCATATAGAGATTATTCATTATGTATTATACATTCACCACTATTTATTTAATAGAGTTACTTAATTTACTATATTATTAATTATTATATTCATAATAGTATTATCACTATTTAGAGAGAGAGATATCAACATTGCTTGCACCAATTCTTTCCTCCTTGAATAAAGTTTATATGAATAGATTTAGTTTCCATATTATTTTTATTAGTTATTGACAAGAGTTATTTTCTGAGTATTATTTAAATGGAGCATTTTAGTAAATATAATAGAGTTTGTTCTTTAAAATAAACATAATATAGCATTTATACTCTAATAGACATACTATTTTTTTTTAAGAAATTGTTTTAGAAGAAAACTCAAGTTATATAAGAACGTTTAATATGAATAATGGTATGTTTATGTATATATATAGGTTACTCGGATGTTAAACAAGTGTCAATAAGCAAATAAGCTTAAAAAAATAGTTAAAAAGGCCTTTTATTTTCATAGATGGTACCTTTTCAAAGAAATATTAACTGTAGCAACATTACTATTTACCATCCAGTCAGAAGTTATTTTAAGTTTAATGTACCTGCTATCCTATTTAACATTTTATACCTTATGATAAAGTTGTTCACAGTTTCATTCCTTATATATTTGATATATTTAGTTTAATTACCTAACATTATTTGACATTCTTTATGCATTCAAACATTTGATTAACTTAAAAAGAAAAAGAATGCTTTAAATTAAAAAAATCGTTAAAAAAATGATTTTTACATTTCTTTAAGACAATTACATAGTTCATTAATGTATCTGGAAAACATGTTTATCTGTTTCATTCAAGACATCCATTTGTTGAAAGAAAGAAGATTAGTTTCCCGAAAAAGTGATATGCAAATATTTCAAGTGATAAGATTATCAAAAAAATTGCAATATTTATAACTATAATTTTAATCTTTCTTTGAAAACATTCCAACAAATACTGGAAAAGATGTGGAACGTTGTCTGGATTTTGATGAGTTTATTGCATCATTTCTTTGTAATGGATAGGATGTCAAATTATTTTCCTCTACACAATCCTGTCTAATTACGGGAAGAGGAATTGGAGTCATGTTGAATGATGCTTTACGTCCTGATGATGACAATTTATTCAATGAAGTTGTTGAATTAGAATTATTTTGCGGAACACTTAAAGAGCCACCAGTATTATTTCTTGCCATTAAATTTAATGATGTATTCGAATTATTACTACTTCTACTTAAAGATCTTTGTCTTGAAACAACACTCAAAAAGGATGATGATCTATGACGGAGTGACTGTGGTTTTTCTAACGAAAATTTATTGACAGATCTTAGCATGTTGTTTCTTTCCTGTGATAAGTGTTCACTTTGTTCCTCATTATGCGGATAAGTTGGAGGTAAATCATCCTCAATAATATCGGAGTGTACAGCTTTGTCATAAGAAGGCAATCTACTTAATTCAGCCATTTCAAATACTTTCCTTAAGGATGCAGTCGATTCTTGTCTTAGGTTACTAAATGAACTAGCCCTTGAAATATGATCAAAAGCTGGTGTCAATGGAAGACTCTGTAAGCCTTCATCTAAACATTGAGGGTCTGATTCTGAGGTGGCAAATGTTGGGAACTGACTATCTCTAAATGGATTTGTGGAAGATAAATAAACTGGAGTGACTTGAGTGTCTCTTAATAAATTTAATTCAGTAAAATTTTCTTGTAAATTATTTACATCATGTGGGTCATTGCAAACATCTGGTGAACTATTAGAAACTGGATTACAAGTATTTAATTCAGGTTCTAAACTTAAAGAGTTTTGAGATGCCGGTATATCACTCCATAGCCTATCATAAACATGTTTACCATAATTAGGAGGTGTCATCAATTCAGAAATTGCTGTTGTAGCAAAGAAATTATTTTCTAAAGTACCAGCATGTAGTTCAACCTCAGATGTAGCATTTGCAAAAATTACATCTTCATCTTCATCTGTGTTAGTTTCTTTGTTATTGAGGAAAAACGTCTCAGACGAAAAACTGGTGTTTGCATTACTACTAGTGTTACCATCATTATTATAATTCACCTTTGAGTTAACTTTTCTATCTTGTTCCATTTCTACCGTTTTAGTATTTTTTACACCTACAGTAACAAATGGTGATATAAATAATTGAATTGGTAAAGATGCTCTAAGTTCAGAAATATGTCCATCTGGATTGATTAATGAAATATTAAATTTTAATTTGTGGCGAACTCTTATGTTATTAAAGATATCACAATCTTGGGTACATTTAGACAAACTTGGTGGAACATTAATAATTGTGTCTATTTCCCATCTATCTTGAAAATCAATTGGCCCTAGGTCGTCATTGTTTCCGTTTCCCTCTCTTTGTTTTTTCAATAAACTAATATGACCTAATGGATCTTTTAACTTAAGCTTTGTCACTATTCTTTCTTGATTTACGACCCCACCGAATGGACCTAAATACTGCGATGTTTCAAGCAGAGATATCTTAATGTGACCAAGCTTTAAATTTTTAAGCAAAGGTACAAGTACAATATATACAGGAGTCGCTGATCCAATAGCAATCGATTTAGCAGGAATAGATAATGTATATTCCATTTTATTTGGCCAAGAGTTCTCTGCTGCTACTGTTTCAGACAATTCCACTGCATCTGGAGATAAAGTTCTTACTATTCTTAATGGTTTTTGACAATTAATATCTGGACCTTTAGTTCTTTCCAATACAGACTCCAATTTATAGATTACCGATGCATTGGGCAAGCCCTCCACACTCTCTATTAATGAACCTGGTAAAACAGTGCTGAAAGGGAATTCATAGTTTCCTTGTAACAATGTATGATAAGTCGAGGTGTTTCCTAAAGAGAACAAAGAACTACTTGATTTGCTTCTTGTCGGTATAGAAGAAATGTTAGAGTTTAGGAGTCCATCTGAATTACCATTGTTTGTACTATTTGTATTTAAATTTGAGCTAATAGTAGATGGTGATAATCTTCCAGAATTATTTAATTTCATTTTCCCATAATTACCATATAAGTTATCAAAAAAGTCGTCCATATTAAATTCATCCCAATTATAAGAAAATATCATCTTTTCATATTTAACATATTTTTTTGTGTTAACACCATTAATACAATATGTAGTAGGAATATTCAATCTTACCTTACCAATCAGGCGTAACGATAGTGATCTAATTTGAATAGGTTCTAAGACTGAGAGAACAATAGTTCCAGCAAGTAACACGGACGAAGCTTCATTCTCTTTCCCCTTTAATAACAACACATCATGATCTGTACTTTTCAACCTAATATCAAATAGAAGGGGATCTCTTGAATTAGATAATTTTGATAGTGATGATAACATTTTCTTTTCGAGATTAAATATTTCAAACTAAAAAAAAAGAATAAAAAAGCAAAAAGAAAACAAAATAAACCTAAAAACTAAATTGATCTACCAATTTAATGCTATTTTCTTATTTGAACAGAATATTCTTTATCACTTAGTTTACATTTCATGTTCGATGTAGCTTTTCAGTCATTATTTCTAATGATACCTTTTTCAATCTCACATTAATAAATAAGGTCTTCCGGTAACCTTGTTACATCTTCTTAAATCCTCAAACAAGTTTTGTGTCTATTTTTTTTTTTTTTTGTAAAATGCACTCAACACTGCCTCTTTAGGAAATTCAGATTCGAGTGATATACATTTTTAAAAAAAAAAAAGAAATTTTTTTGTCTACAAATTGTCCTCAACAACTCACGTGATAGAGAAAAATAACACGTGTTTCATTGGAAATTTGTAAAACATGCCCTTGCTTGTCTTTAATAGATACAATCTCTTTTTAAAATTAAAAATCCAAAACCTAATTAAGAATAAAGTTATAAAACAGTTATGTTATACTCCCCCACCATGCTTTAACAAACATACATAACTTTGATTGATTAAAAAATAAGAACATAAATAAGCATGTATGTATCATTATAGGAGTATTTTGAACGAAAATATAGTGTCTTCTAAAAAAATACAAGGTTGTGAAACATTGAAATGTTTCTTTCCACATTCAATGATTAGTCAACATATCGTTTTCTTGCCACTTTATATCTTTTACCCAGAATGAAAAACAGAATAGAAGGAAGTCCAACCCTAGTTTTTCTTGAGGTTTATTTCTAAATGTTAAGTTTAGAGAAATATCTGAACCTAATTCTTTTTCAAAAGTTTACTTCAACAACTTATTTGTTTAATGAAAAAAAAGTTTTTTCATTTTCTCAGAAATGTATATCACTCAAATTTGAACGGGGAGATTTCGTTAGATTTGAATGCAAAAAACGGAATAGTGTCCACATGAAAAACAATAGAGAAACAATTTGTCTCTATTGTGTGAATGACGTCTCGAATTTCTTTTGCGTTATATTTGGAAAATATAAGTGATATGTAAATACGAAGGGTTAGATGTATAGCTAAATAGATGTGTACAAATACGATTACTATTAAAGTGAAGACCGTTGTTAATGTAATGAGTCAGCTTTCTTTTTTTCCCCCTCTTCTTTTTGACACTTCATCCAAATGATACTAAAGAGAAAATAATAACAGAAGACTATTTCTTTCACGTCACATAATTTTAATAAATTAAAATTCTAAATAACTCAAAGAAAAACAACGATAGTTGCTCATATTCATGTTAAAATTGTATATTATATATATAATGTTTTCCCCCCTTTTTTGTTATAAGGAATGCTGTGTCACTCATTAATTTATATTTTTATTGTTACAACTGTAGAACTAATATTATTTTAAATATGAATCTGTCAAAATAAATAGCTAAAACTACTTGTACTTCTCAACCGGGTAAATTTTCACCATTTATTTAAATAATGAATATAAACAAACTCAAAAAATACTAATCAACAACTAAAAAATATTGATTCAGTAGCAGACAATCACCACCTCTTTCTGGATCCAAGACGTATTGATAGAGATATCCTTCTTGTGTAACCACATTGATTGGTAACAGTTTCAAGGTATATTTCAAATTATTTTCTGGTGCTACTCCTTCTGAAGTCAAAGTTGTTATTGTTTCTCGGGCAACGGGGCCCTCATTAGTAGAGTTTTTCATCGAAACGGCTTTATCAATATCCTTGTTCTCTGAAACAAACAATCCTGGATATTCATGTGAGTTTATTTCGATTATTTCTCCAATACTGGCAACACTTCTAATGTTTAAATCACTTTCCAAAGGTAGTTTCAGACTAGCAAAATGTCTTGAAGGTTCTAAGATCGTATTCATTTTAATTGGCAACAACTGTCCCAAAGTTTTTGCTGCTTTTCTAGTTAGGTTTTGTGATGAATTTCTAATCATTCTCCCAACAGTTTTTCTTGTTATATCTACAAATGGCTCTTTGTTACATGATTCGTTATTCGTCATATCAGATCCTGAAAACGTATCCATGTCATCTGGATTTATTACTTCTTCAAAATCTATATCACTATTGCTATTAAAATTATGACTAGTTATGGGAGTACCGTGAACACTTTCATTACCATTGGTTAATTCACCTAACATAAATATATGAACTGTCTTACTTGAACAAGATACTACTAAAAATTTATTATCAGAACTAAATGACATAGAGAAGATTTTTGTTTGATACGTACCTCTTCTAAATTGATATAATTTAATCCCACTTCCTACACTAAAAACCCGTATTATAGTACCCTTTTCAGATGCAGTAGCTAATAAAGTACCATCAGGGCTTAATGTTAATGCTGCAATATTATTTTTATGTGCTTCAATTACAAGAACTGGTTGTAGTTTATCTAAATTAAATATAATGATATCACCAGTCTTCGCATTGTTTTCAACCGTATTACTTCTAACAGTTGTTATTCCACCATGTACAGTAGAATATAATACATCTGCTGCATTTGAATCTTTATTTCCTTTATTTTCATTTAACAATAGTTCATTATTAGTATCCTTAGTATTACTTTTACTATCTTCATTTATATTAATATCATTAACCTGATGTATAGTTTTGTTATATAAAACTTCCTTGTGATAAAAATTTAATAGATCACCATTTTTTTGTCTAGATAGAGGTATTGTTATATTATTAGTAGTTGCAAAATTAGTTACTTCCGAATTTATGATCTGTGATGGCGCTGGATATAATAAATAATTATTTTCTAACGAATACGATATGGATACTAACCCATATGGATTAGAGAAATTTTCAATAACATGCAGTAGCTTCATTGTTTTAATATCATAAATATACATTTGTTCCTTCAACATTACAACCAATCTTGATTTATTCATTTTCACTGATAAAATAGATGTTGGAAATGTAACTTCACAAATTATAGTACATTTTTTAGTATTAACTAACTTTAATTTTCTTGGTGATAAGTCTGGAGAATCGCCACAACCAACTAATGCTACTAACGAGGTTGAAAAAAGCATCTCTACAATACTATAGCCTCCCTCTTTAATTTTTTTCTCAGTATAGAATTTACCAAATGGCTTACAATTAAATATGTCAAATCCAGCTGATGTCCCCACTGAAATACATGTTCCTGTTTGATTAAAATTAATAAAATTGACTATTGGTAATGAATGTAAATCTTTTCCCATACTAAAATCACTAAAGAAGAACCTTGAGGTGAAATAATAAATATAAATGCAAAGATATATATAATCACAATCAGTAACCTCTTGATATTATCTCATATATTCTACGTCTACTTGTTTATACTCACATCAAATCTCTCCTAATAACATCATACTACTTCTCTTTCCCTTCCTTGTATAATCATCAATTTTTTAAACATTAACATATATCTACTTGTACTCTATATTCTTCTCCTATTTTCTTATTTTCTTTCTTTTTTTCTTTCTTTTCTTTATGTAAAATGCATCAATTTGAAAACATTATAGGAAAAGACAAAAAAAAGATATTGAACAACTTTTGAAAAGATAGCAAAGATGACAATTATAAAAGATAGAGAGCTATGTATCTTACAAGTAAAAAAATAATAATAACCAACATCATATTAGGTAACTAAGTACTTTGAAGTCAAAACAATAAAACGATTTTGTATTTATTCTAGCAAAAAATATTAAAGATAAGAATCTTCTGATGTTTGAGTTATTAGTACTAGAAATTTTATTCTTTTGCAAAACTTATAAGCTTACTTCTTTTGGAATATTGTTTGAAAAGTAAAATGTAAAAACAGCTTATATAGTATCTTTTTATATTCTTTTTGTACTTTTTAGTATTTTTGGTAAAAATAAGGAAACAATTCATTTGTATACTTACAAGTGACGGTTTTTTAAACATAGTCAGATTTATAAATAAGTTTATCTTCTTATTTATATGTTTATTTGATTATTTGTTTGAGTTTACAAGGTAATATTCCTATTTTTGACATTGTTTATTTAACAAAACCTTTGTATCTTTGTTTTTTTATGTAATTTTGATTAATCATTTAACTACAAGTTAATATAACAATATTTTGGAGATAAAGAAAAATTTTCTTTATTATAGATTTTTTATACATAATAATATAACTCGACATATTATTTCAAAATCTAGTTTCAAAGCGTTTCTGTATTTGACAAATACATAGGCATCTCAATTATTAGTGATAATATAGTATATTGTTAAAAATAATTTTAGAAAAAAATTTCTAATGCTATTCGTTTTATAAACTTTAAAATTTTTTTGTTTGACAAATACTAATTCTCCAAGATCTACAATATTACTTTTCTTTCTTCTATTGGGCTACTAACTTGCCAAGTGTTGTTTGTTAAAAAGTTTACTTCTTACTTATAAATATTTTTAAATTTGATATTGTGATTTTACTTTGTTGAGAATTTGCTAATGTATTCATTTAAAATATAGTATATATTTTCCATTATTATTATATATTGATATGGTATAAAGAAGTATATTCTAGTTTTTCGGTCTTCCTTTGTAAGTACAATATGGAGGTGGTTATGTAAAAAAAGTTTACAAGAATAGAAACATGAGATAAAAAAACTATTGGCATTATATATGTTCATATCTGGTGTTTTCTTTGTAAAGATGACAAAAATTTATCAATTTGTTTTATTTATATTTATTGATAAGCAAACACTACATACCCCACATTTTCAAGGAGATTTATATTTGTAAAATTTAAGTATTCTACCTATTTATTCTAAGATATTTACCAACAGCATAATTTGCAGTGTTTATTATATAAACCATTATATCGTTGGTTTGTATGTATATTCTAATTTAAATAAGAAATTTGATAAATAATAATTTTTACTTAGAGTCATAATCATTATATATTAACTATGCAAAGTTTCCCCTACATTTCTTTCTTCGTATAAAATATTAAACAATTGGATAAATTTTCTAAAAAAACTAACTAAAATTAATAAATATTTATATTTAACATACAATATAATGAAATAACATACTATTTACAAAAAAAAACCGTTTTGTTTACTACATATTGACAAAATATCTTCCAATACTTTGAACTACTGATCATATTAGGGTTTGAGAAATGGTAGCCAGAGTTCTGTGATGTTTATCAATAATTTGTTCTAGTTTGAATTTTAGAAGTTAGGGTTTAATATAAATTTCTTATTAAATATTTAAGTAAATAAAACAACAGATCCATTTACAGAGTATGATACTAGAACAGTTAAGCACATAAAATATTCAGTGCAAAAATATATTAATCCGTGTTTAATTTAATTAAAATAGAAAATTTTAAGTCCATATTTACAATCATTGTAGATTTCAATTAATAAAAGTATTAAATGACAACTCCTTATATAAAGAATTATTATCTTAGCGTCTACAATTGCATTTGAGATTGGTTTATAATTGTATATTTATGTATGATAGAATTTAAAAAGAATAAACAATACTATTTTTTTCCATATATATAATGTTTTAATACTTATTCATTATTGCAATATCTATCTTTTTAATAGCTTAAGTTCTCAACTTATTTTTCAGAATTGTAACAACAACAACAATATAATAAAGTAAAGTGGTAAATAACTTAATAAGTAAATACATGGAAGGTACAGATTTGCTAACTTACAGATATTATATATTGTTTGAAAATAATAATTAGATCAGAACAAAATCTAATTACCATACAATCTTGTCTTTGAAATTTACTTGTATAGATTAATGTTATTCTATTTTGCTCTTATTATTTCTTCATTCTAGTTCTAGTGCAAGAAGGAGTTCATTAATCTCAGTAATAATACTAAGCATTATGCAATTGCTGTGTTCAATTATTGCAATATCAAACAGATAATCTATTAATAGTCGATACAATAATTGATACAATCGGTATTACAATTATTAATAAGGTCTTTATATCTTGAGCAGCTTTTATCAAGCTTATATATTTTTATTGGAAAATGAGAGTTTATTACTGTCATTTCCATAAGAATTATTTTTAATTTGTTTTTCTGTATATTATGCGGTGTACAGGTGTACTATAATATCAGGAAGACATTTTATTTTTTCGCTAAGTATATTTTTCAGAGATTTGAAGAAAAATGAAAAACTTTAAAAGAAAACTTGACGTAAATAAAAGAACTTATACTGTATGCGCCATATAATAAGTATATACATGTATTTAGTACACAATACAACAAGCATCTATAACTTAATGATGCCTACCATTACCATGGGCACTGAGTGCTCCAAATTCCAACAATTATAATAATTCAAGTGCCTTAGTGAATTAGTAACTGTACCCTAATTTACTAGTTATGGTAGTTAGGTGCACTAATGATAGATGGCACAACTGTTATGGCCATTAGTAATAAATGTGTGACTTATTAAACAATAGATAGTTCTAAATTCACTCAAAATCTTATGTAATCCAATCTCTTTATTATGCAGCATCTAATGTTGTAGCACATATATGGCTTATTAAGACAATAAATAGTTCTAGATTCATTCAGGATCTTATATAATCTTGATGGTTATAATTATTCTATTCCACAACAAGTATCGGACAAGATTGGCAACTTGGCCGAGTGGTTAAGGCGTAAGATTAGAAATCTTTTGGGCTTTGCCCGCGCAGGTTCGAATCCTGCAGTTGTCGGTTTATTTTTCTTTTTTGATTGCAGACCTAATTTTTATAATAGCCCTTAGGTTAGGTGTCTCTGATAACAGTCAATCTTGTTGAAAACACAATAATACTTCACTTAAATAGATATAGGATATAGACTGTTACTATATCTCTAGATGCAATATTTCTATATATCTATATATCTCTATCCCCATTCTATGATAACCTAATAGTATACACTTATATACTGTATATCTACACTTATTTAATCCTTGGTTCCTTGTTCTTTCATTCCTTCCTCTTGGTTGCTCTCTTGTACTTATGTTGGTTACTCCTGTTCTTATGTATGTTTGTAAAATTTTGCAAAAAGGAAAGTTTAAAAAAATATCGTCAACCCTCATTTTTTTAAACAAACCCTAAACAGTAATATCAGGGATATTATAGATACTACGAGAGATATTCTCTTCCCAAAAACTAAAACAGATATTTCTTGATTGTTTGTGTATATATGATTCATAAACTATACTCTACACAAAGAGTAAACTAATAACGTACATAGATATACTAATAAACATACTTATATAAACAAGGACGTCGTTATCAACTAGAGAGTTCACAAGATCGTTTTTAGTGACACCAAGATTTCATATATTACAATATTCTAAAATAAGATAGATAAGTCTAGTTATTAAATCCAAAATACATAAATATTAGTGACCAGAAACAAGATACAATGTATTGAATAATATATTATCTCTTTTATACTAGCCTGATCTTAAATTTTATAACTGGTTTTATCCATCTTATTTGAAAATCTTTAGATTTAGATTTATAATCAAAATCTGAACTGTTACAGTTCAAATTAACACAACCCAAATCGAAGGTATGTAAAGGCTTATAATCAACACCATCGAAATTATCTATATGTAGTCTGAATCTATGACTTATCAATGCTAACTTTTAGATATTTTAACAATTCTATAATTAAATCATCTAATATAGATTATATAACCTTGGTATTATCTTCATGTTCCATTCAACCAATCTTAAACAATATTACACAATCACGTCCTGGTTATCTCAACTATCATGAAAACTTTGTAGTTATCAAAAAAATATAATTTATGATATATTATGACATGTGATTTTAATATTTCTTGCATTCTTTTCAAATCTTTTTATGCTTATTTAGTGTTTTAAAATTATAATTGATATAATATAATATTATTATACATAATTTTTGTTTAAGAATATATCTAATGACATTAATGACAAGTTTCTGTCAAAAAAGAGTTAGTAGATTTATATCATATTGACAGTCCTTAAAAAACAATCAAATGTTAAAGGAAAAACCAATTGTTTTTTATTATTCTTACACCTAAAAGTATTTTATTATTTAGTAGTACTGTAAGTCACAATAAAGTACATTAATAAAAATCGAGAAAATACATTGAAAAACCACATCGATTAAACATATATAACTTCCTAGCAAAAATATATACAAGTTTTATTTACAAATTTAAATAATTTTCACATGAAATAAACATACTTCTCCCATTATTCTAAATAATTTCGAGCATATTGTTCAAAACTCATTCCAATGATATTTTTATCGGTACAACATACGATACGGCCATGTTCCACTTCAATAGTTTTATGCTTTAGTGGTTCTGATAAATGAACTTTAAATTTAGGTCCTGCATCATACTTCCATTTATGGCTTTTCAATTTGTTCATTGTATTTTTAATTTCTTCATTAATTGTTTCATAATCATTGCAGTAATATACTGGTATTGAATTCCTTCCTTTTATACCATAATACTTTGAGAAACCATCTTTACATATTCTGATAAATTCATTGACATCATTTATGGAAATATTAGAAATACTTGATCGTACACTTTCAACACTAGGACTATCCCATTTGATTCCAGGTAACTCCTTTGGTTTCAATAGACCAGAAAAAGCATTAATTTGAGAATCTACAAGCATAGTGCCATGATGATATGCTTTACCTTTTGATATTTTAAATGCACTTCCACTACACTTTTTACCTTTATATAAGATATCTCCTCTTTTGGTTAATTTGTAGTCACCATTACACTGATAATTAAAGTTTAACCATTCTACAATAAGATTAGTAAAAAAAGATGTATCAAAATTAGACCGACTTGTAAGGAATGAAAAATTAACATTCCCGAGATCATGAATCACTGAGCCACCGCCTGAAAATCTTCTTAATATTTCATATCCTCTTCTCTCTAATTCTTTCACATATAACTCTCTCCATATAACCTGATTCCTACCAATAACTGCACATTTACGATTAATATAAAAGAGTAATCTCTCTGAGTAAAACGGTTTCATTGCATCAAATGGAGTATGTCTAAAGATATAATCTTCTAGTGCAAGATTATAATACGGATTACTGGATAAACTTTGAATTACAAACCTCCCTGGATTTGAGATAATCTGTTCGAATAATTTATTATCCAAGACGGAAAAAGTAGTTAAATTATCAAATTCTTCATTCAATTCATCCAATTCAGACTTATATATCTCTTCATTATCCTTTAAAACAGATTTCTCATCATTTGGATTTCTCGTAAACATATTCGCATACATGTTATTCAATTCTTTATATTTATCATCTGCGTCTTCTAAATCGAAAGGTGCATTAGTAAGGTTACTATGAAAATTTTTCTTATTAAATTTAGAATGGTTAATCATGGTATACAGTGCATTTGCAGACCTAAATCTTGAATATCTTACAACATTTCTAATTGACATTTTTATAGTTATTATATCGTTTACTTCTCCCTTCTTTTAATAAATTTTAGAACAAACAAACCATTTTAGTGGAGTAAATATGTTATATATCTACTAAGTCCCTTTTATTTTAATTAAATGAGTATATTAGTCTGTGGACACATATAAATCTGTTGCATAACTACTAATATAAAAATATTTTCCTGCGTAAATTTCTCTTTAGCATCTCTCTTAAATCTCTGTATTCTTTTGTATCAATAACTTTGATATGATTATTATTTTTTTTTACACGAAACGACTAAGTAGAGTAAAAACAAGAAAAAACAATTATTACTGATTCTCTCGATGAGTAAAATTTACTTTAACTTCAAACTAAAGAAGCTTAAATAGAAGAAGCAATTTGAATCTTGCACCAATACATACATATGATCTGAGTGATATGCTAATCTCTAGAACACATTTATGACATTTTCATTATTATTGTTCAACCAACTAGAAATTCAACAACAACAACCTCAACTACACAAATAAAATACTTCCCTTCCATTTACCCAACAATTTTTATATATAGAATAAACATGGACAAATCACAAGAATTCATCAAACAATGTCTTTTCACAAAGAATTTTAATAACCCAAATAAACCAATTGATGAAAATAGACTGAGAGACACATTACTTGTGATACCTACTGATGGCGGAGTTTCTCAAAGACTAAAACAAAGCAAAAGTAAATTTTCATTGAGTACAGATAATCTTGTTTCAATAGATAGTAAAATCAAACATCCAACTTATCGTGACATTAATAAGAATTCTAAAATTGCCATGAAAAAATACATTCAAAAATGTAGAAGTTTATCCAAGAAAGTCAAACATATTGCATACAAACAAAAAATCAATAATAAAGATGTTCTATATAAATATTTACAGGACAAACAACCAGAAATCTTAGAAGAGTTACCACGTTATGAAAATTATTTACCAATGTATGAGAAACTATGGATAGGTTATATAAGAGAGGTTCTTGGATTAGGAAAGGATATAGACGATTGTAAGAAAGTAAAAATCAATGAAACCATTGCTTTGATGAAATTATCCATGGCTGAATATAATGGATCGCTTTTACGAGTAGTTAAAAGTATTAATAAGGATATTATTGGTAAAGAGGGTATCGTGATATGGGATAGTCAAAAATCCTTCATTATGGTAACAAAGGGTAAATTAATAGATGAAATTAAAGTCATACCCAAAAAGGGTACAGTCTTTAATTTCGAGGTCCCAGTGAATGATACTGATGCATTACAATATACAATTCTGGGTGATAGATTCAAATACAGAAGCAGTGACCGTGCTGCAAGAAAATTTAAAAGTAGAAGGTGCGATGACCTGTTATATTATCTGCAAAAATGATTTTGTAACTGACACGATTTTTACAGTATATAATAAATTCGTCATTAAAAGTTCATTTCTACAACTAAAAAAAAAAGCAAGATAATATACCAAAAAAAACGAATTATAATTATAAAAGTAGATTTATGTAGTGAAATAACCAATACCTCATATATGGTCGATTATAGTTATCTGGACCATTGCATATATGAGCTGCCTAGACTTTCTGTTCTTGTAAGAATGGAGGCTCTGACATATTTGGCACTACCAATAAATATCTCTATTAATCAAGACTTTTGTATATCTGCAATTGAAAGGCAGAAAAATAAAATAAAATAAAATAAAATAAACTAAACTAATCATTACAGATAGCACGAATAGGTATGTAAATGGATATGTAGATACACACATATACGAAGAATATGAGAATGTAATTAATTCAATTATCAATAGGTTAAAACTCCCAAGTTTTTTTTGACCGCTGCTGGTTTTTGTACAGTTATACCACTATTTCATCCTATTGTAAAACAGGGAAAAAAGCTAAGCAAAAATATTAACGGCAGAAGTACAAAGCTTCCATCTCAACCCACTTGGTCAATGCCACTTAACAAAGATCACTTCAATTCAATTAAGGACATTGTTACCCGTGACAAGGTGCAATTTTTTGATAGAATAAACAAATTAGTTGATGAGATACTGGCTATTTTTGTTAGAGACTTCAAAAAGGATATTGGCAAAACATTATACAATTTTAAGAACAGTATAGATTATAACATATTTTATTCTGGTTGTAATAGTCTATTTCGGCAAAAAATTTATATCAATGTATCTAATACCAAATTTTTTTCTTCTTTTGATGAAAGTTCTCCTGATACAGATCATTCCGATGCTAATAAAACGTCTTTTAGTAATTCTAATAAACAAAAATTAATAAGTTATAGCACATTAATTCATTTTTTTTGGGATTATTACAATGAAATTACAGATTATATAATAAGCAAACTTATTGAAATTGAAATTCCAATACTCACATTTCATTATAATACAGATGTCATAGAATTTTTCAATATCTGGACAAGCGCATATATGCATTTCTGGGCTGTTTCAAGCGTTTTATTTCCTATTATAAACTATGTTTATCTTAATTATCCAAATGTCTCTCAAAAATATGTTTCAAACAGTGACACGCTTCATAATTATTTTAATAGAAAATTCCATGATGCATTAAAAAATAAACTCAATGAAACGAGTATTTCTTATAAAGATTTTTTACAATATTCTATTCAAGGTCTTCTAAATGCAAAAGCTCTTGATAATAGCTATTTTAATGTTGATACTCCCTTCAGATTTGCATATTTATTTAAAGAAACTATCGATGATAAACCTCTGCAAGAATATGTATTTAAGCAATACAAACAAGATACCATTTCCAAACACAAATTTCTTTTTCAAAATGGTAAAATTTATGATGATGAACATCATAATAAAGAAATCCAAACTTTTATCCAGTTCTTTTCTCTGGATTTAGCTAATAAAGTAACTCTCGTCTCGATGTTTAGCCCAACTTGGATGGAACCTATCAAAAATATACTAGTAGAGACAACTATGATGAATAAAGACATAATTTCAAGGTATTATTATTTTTTTAGAGATAACTTTGACTTTGAGAAAAATGATGACTATGCAAAAGATCAAAACGGTTATATGGGTACGTTTAGGTTTGTTTACCTGTCAAGAGGAAAAACTGATGAGCTTGATCAAATTTGCAGTGACATTATTTATAATGAAATCTCCAAATTATATGATGCATCTGATAAATTATCATTGATAAAAGTGTTTGAAACTTTGTTTTTTCAAATAAAGTTTTTTTCACGTATTAAACCTGTAGAAGATAAAGGTTGCACCTGTTCAGAGCAATGTGTATGCTATTCAGATCACGGTCCTGAATATATCAGAAGAGCATATATCAAATTGTTTGAAAATGAAATGAATTTAATTCAGGCAATTCTAATTTATGTTCAAACTATGGAAAAATTATCAGTAGAAGGCAATATTAATCTTGAATTTTTCTTTTCAAATTTTGGATTACTTTTAAAAAGATTATCAATTCCATCTATTGTAACATCTTTATATTCTGAACATTTATTCAGGTATGTTCTGATGAATTATAATACATTAGTAGATAGTGCCAATTTAGATTTAGATAGTACAGTGCAATTTATTAGACATATCATTACTGTTTTCAATAATATATACTGCGATAAAGTACACAATTTGGTTTCAATGTGGAGAAATTTTGAAGAAAATATTACAAAAGTTGGTGCAACTAAAGACAGATATAATGAGCTCGTAGAGTTTTATCCTTTGATCCTTCCACAGTCAGATATACCAGAAATATACCAACGTATAAATGATGAAAGCAGTTTGAATAATGTAAGACTACCAACCAAGATACGAGAGATGTGGAGGAAATTTGAAAAAAATTATAAAGACGTTATACTAATGAACGGAGAACATAAAGTGATGCATCCTCTGTATGGGCTACAGTATTGCAGTGTGGAAACACCATTTTTGAGAAAAAATGGGGAGCCACTAATCTTAGAATTGACTCTGTACCAAACATGTGTACTCAATGAGTTCAACAAGGTAGACCAAGTGTCATTTAAACAGTTAGTAGAAAGGTTACAAATAGATGGGAATAATATGAAGGCAATTTTGAATTCATTTTTAAACATTGGCCTGATAAAGATGAACAAGGATAAAACGTTTTCAGTGAACGAGATGTTCAAGGTAGAGGAGAGGAAAATCAAGAAAGATGTATTAAGAGTGGTAATGGGAAAAAAAACAAAGAAGCCATCAAGGAAGTCGAATAATGCTAAGGAAAATTGCGCAGAAAGCAGTTTCAGTGGCCAGGAGGATGAGACACGTCAGGAAAATATAGAGAGGGAATTTGAAGACTTAACTTCAGGACACCACGAAGGACCAAGTTCTGTGTGGAGAAGAGAGGTGATCAAGGCGTGCATTGTAAGGACTGTTAAAAGTCACATCCACAACGTCGAAGGGATTTCTGAAGAAGATCTGATGCATGAATGTCTGCCACAACTTCTTCAAGGGACAAGTGTTGGAGAGTTCCAGGATGCTCTTAGATCAGCAGTTCACGAAAGATATATTACAAGAACAAGCAATGGTAAATTTTTATTTGATATGTAACACCATCGTAAATACAGATATGCAAATATAACCGTTGTCCAACTGCAGGATAACCCATTAGTAACCGTAAATGGAGCCTATTACTAATCATCGGTTTTTTCTCTTACACCTTTTCTCATAATTAATGAAATGAACATTGCAGATTTAAAACCCTAAACAAAAATAACTAAAGAAAATACAAAAGATTTGTTTTTTTAAAATCGGTGAAACAAAAAAAAAATTTTTTTTAAAAAATAAATCTTCCATATATTCACTTCAAATGAAACAAGAAAATTTACCATATATAAAGCAATAGACAAAAACAGTAAAAATATACGACACTCCTAGAGAAGCATCTCCCCAAACTACCGCAGCTACTTTTCCCTGCTGTGTTTTGCTTTCGCTGCTCTCATTTTACTGGGACGCACCTGAGTTTAGCATATCACTGAATGAATTAATATATAACACCTCGATAAAGGGAATAGCATAGTACAAGAAAAAAAATCTTAGTTCTTTTTTGTTTGTCTATTTATTTATATTAATCATTTTACTATCTCTTTTGTTATTGTGTATTTGACAATTTTATTTCCTGAATAGCATAGTTATGTGTGCTGAGATGATGAGAAATCTACAACAGTGCATAGTTCAACTGATTGTTTAAATGAAGACACAACACCATCGAATTTAGTCTTTCGCTCCTATCTGAAACTCACACATAAATTAAAAGCTTATAATTGCTTTTATCCTGATTCATAGGAATAGTGATGCTATTAACACTCTTATCGTTTATATATTTATCTCGTCTATCAAATCCTGTTAGCTAAATCTTATAGTGTATCATTTATTCTTTGTCATATGGACTTCTTCAACAGATTCTATTCTTTGTGCTTTCTTCCTTTTTTTTTTCTCTCTCTTAAAATAGAAAAAGAAGAAAGGAAATAAGTAAACCCTACTGTTACTTTTAATTAATTCTTGTAAAAATCTTCAACATTTACATTAAACCCTAGTGCACCCCTTAAAAATAAACAAAAAAGGGAAAAATTAAATAAAAGACCTATTTTCATCTCTTTCCCCCTCACCATGTGGAAATATTTTGGTAAACCAAAATTCAAAATAAACAAATTTAAAGACATATCGGTAGGTAACGTCACTCAATTCTGACCCCTTTGCCCTTACATTGTTGATTCTCCAATTATCAATCTTCTTAACAAAAAAGAACGAGAAGAAGATATTAAAGTTACCGAATAATAATATTAAAAATCCACTTGGTTGAAATAAGTTTAGTCAAAACATTATATTGAAAACCTTCGTTTCAAATCTTTCAGGTTAATAATTTTTTATACCTATAAAATCCTTATCTTCTAAACAACAAACAAACATAATGTTATCAAACTTATTTATTGAATCTATTCAAGATGCAGTCACTCAATCAACCACCAATGATCTTTGTTTAGTAGTGTATATTACAGATTCAAACCAATCTAATGACAGCGACAAATGGTTAAAAAAATGGTTCCAATTAGACAATATTGCTAAACTAAAATCTATGGCTATATGGCTAAGGATATTTAATGGCTCACAAGAATTGCAATATTTTGAACAAATCTTTCCCGGTGTAGTTATACCATCACTTTATTTGATTTATAAGGGTCAGATTAAATTATTACTTATGGATGATCCAAATGTAACTGATGATACGATTAAAAACTATTGGAATCAATTATTCGATTGTTTACATTCATGTACGCCAAGAATGAATACTTCGAGTATTGATCAAAGGGATTCTCCCTCCTCTTCATCTTTGCCCACCTCCTCTGATTCTTCCAATACCAACAATAATATCAAACCATCTAAAGGAAATAAGAAAACTTTTAGGCAGCAAGTAGAAGAAACTACACAACAATTATATAGAGAAAAAATCGAAAAAGAAAGGCGATTAGATAGAGAAGAAAGAGATCGAATTCTAAGGTTAGTTAAAGCAGATAGGAAAGAGAGAAAGGCAAGAGAACATGAATTACATTTAAGAATTGACAATGTTGCTACTACTACTGTTAATGACAATAATGATTTAAGTGTTCATGACAACATTAAAAATGAGGAACTTTTACATTCTGTCAATTGTATTTTACAAATAAAATTGACAAATGGAAAGTCCATAAGACATACTTTTGATCATAAGGATACTTTAAATGATGTTAGAAAATGGGTTGATTTGAATAGAACCGATTCTCATGTTCCATATGCATTCCATAGATCTATGCCTAGATATACTTTTCAAGAATCAGATGAATTGGAATCCTTAGAATCTTTGGAATTGACTCCGAGATCTTTGTTAATCTTAAAACCTTTAGAAACTTCCACAAATAAATTAAATACCTCTGATATTGAGAATCCTGGCTTGTTTGGCAGAGTTTACAATACATTTTCTGCCTTTTGGGGTGGATATAGTAACAACACTGATGGCAATAATAAAAACTTAAATGATAATCAATTAAATCCATTAGACATGAGAAGTATGAACAACAGTGATCTCAGTTTAAATGATAATTCAATAATAACAACAAGATTTGACACGTCAATTTTCGGTAATCGTTATAGTAACAATAATAATTCTAACACTACCAACAATAATAACAATATATCAAGATCATTGACTCCCAATGTGTTTCATTTCTTTAATACAGACACTAATGACAATAATTCAGATGATGATAGTGATAAAGAGAAAGAAACTTATAACGGAAATAATATTAAATTAGAGAAAAGAAAGGATGATTAAAAATAATTAATAATAAAGTTTTATCATATAAATATATATTCATACTATGTAATATTTTTCGTTATCTAAGATTTTTTAATACTTCAGTGACTTATGTTTCCTGTATTTGTAAGATAGCTTCTTTTTTCTTTGGACTAGACTCCGTATCTTTATTGATAGTTTCTTTCACATTTAGCTCATTTAACTTATTCACCAAACTCTCCATTTTATTTTCTTCTTGCAAATCTATAATATTTTTATTTTCAGCCATTTCTAATTTATCCAGCTCCTCTTCAATATCCGCTTCGATATTCTTATCTTCTTCTTTTCTAGTCAACAAATCATTAATCTTTTCACTTTTGTCACTCTCTTCATTAATTGTTTCCAACAACTCTTCAACTTTTTCTGCCGATCCAATATAACTATTAATACTTTTAAGAACTTCATTAGAACTAACCAATATTTCCACGAGCATTTTGTTTGTACCACAAATATCTAACTGTTGTCGTATGATCTGTAGCTTGGCCAATCCATCAAGTAATTGTGTTAAGTATTTAATCAATAACTGTTTGCTTCTCTGAACCCTTAGTTTGTACCTTGAAGATAAAATTACACCATCCTGCTCATTAGCCTTTTCTTTATCCTTCAAATCTTTTAATTCCAATCTTAACTTCTTAATTTGTTGTTTTAAATTCGATATCCCAACTTTCACATGTACAATATTTTTATCATTATCTGTAATTGTTTTATCTATATCGTTCGTTATGAGAGTTCCACTTATTGATGAATCAATTACTTTAATTATTGAATCCTTGCACCTAATTATATTTTTGTATCGATCCATATAAATCAGCAAGACTTTAATATCATTCTTATCTTGATATGAAATTGAGTTTCTTATCCCACTTTTCATTAAAAATTCATCTTCACTAAACACAATATTAGTTATCGTTAACGGATCATTTAAAATATTCCTTTTCAAAATATCATAAATTGTATTATATTTCTTTTGAAGTTGATTTCTCAGAACATACTGGCATTCTTTTAGATAACATGAACTTGTACTTCCATAATTCTTCTCAATCCTAGTAATTGATTTATTATTAAAACTAAAATTATTAGAATTATTATTATAATCGAAAGATAATATAGAACTAAACCACTGAATATAATCCCAGAATTTTACTTTGTTACCATTATCATTATTAGTATTTATATTCAATAAAATATCTGCATCGCCGTTGATAAAATCATCTAAAGGGACCATATAACCATCTAAAATCAAACTATCTAATACGACATCAATAGACTTGGGATAACCATATTGTGGTAATATTAAAGTGTTTAAAAATCGCGACCCAGATTGGAACACAATTATATTTTTATTCACAAAGTATTTCTTAATTAAAAACTCTTTCCATGTATCAATGTTTGCATTATATCCATCAATATTCAATTCTTTTAAATATCTAAAATCCTTATACAAAGACTCTAATCTACTCTTAGGTAAATCAATTGACAAAGTGCCATCCGCAGTGTTGTCTAACATATTTTCTGACAAAGTGATAATAATATGAAAAGAGAGATATTATATGATCCTAATAACCACAATTGTTACTTTTCGGTGTTGAAACAAGCAAATTTGACTCTAAATCTATTCTTCACGCAGCGTATATCAGTTTTTGGAATAGTCCAGACATACTAAATATTTATACTCACAAAATAATAACACCAATGTGATAATGACATAGACTAAAGAATAGGTAAATCAGTGAATCCAAACAACAAAATTTATAGATTCTTATATATATCACTCGAAATGAAACTTACCATTGATTTTTTTTTAGTTCGAGAAACAATATTCTCTATTTACCTTTCTAGTTACGTCTACAACTGAAACTCTTATCGACATAAAAAAAATACTTATCCTAAGTAATTTACAATCCTCTTAGTAGAAGAAAATAATCTAAAAACATAAATGTCCATTTCTTAGCATAAATTGATTAATCAATAAAAAAGTGATAGAAATCAACTATTTATAAATGCTATAATTAATAATTTGCTTCTATACTTATTTAAAATGATATTATTACTATACAACAAATTATTATATATATAATTAGAAAAAAAATATCTTAAATCTATATAATACATATAAATATAACTAACAGACCCGTACTACACCTACAACAAAAAAAAATAGGGCTATACTAAATTTGCTTTATCACTCTATGGTATCATGAAATTCTTTATTGGTCTTGTTCCTCTTCTTAGTCACGATCAAACTACAGTATAACTATCTATAAATACAATGAACCAGCAGATACAATATCTCTATGAATTAATTTCAAAATAGTTTCCATTTTTTCTTTCAATGCTGAATTACCTATAGTATTAGCCACTTCTATCAATTCCTTGACCAATTCCTCTAATCTCTTAAACATTCTAATTAAAGAACCTTCATAAACATCAGTCATTTTACATATCTGTGTAAATGTAGCACCCCTACACCATTCATATACCACTTCCATCAATTCATGTCTGAAACTTTCAACATAATCCTTCTCCACTATTTCAATTTTAGAATCCTTCATTAGTTTAGCTATCTTAGAAGCAAGTTCTCTTAAATTCTTCAAAGGTTCAGATAATTCAGGTTTCAATCTTGGTGATTCTTTACAACGTTCTTGGAATGCAAAACACGATAGTAAAGCAGCAGCTTGTTCTGGCTTCAATTCACTGAAATTACCATTAAAGATTAATTCAGTTAATAACAGTTCGTCACCACTTGAAATCTCACAGGCTACTCTACCTTTTAATTCAATAATATCATTTGGTGTACAGAACCCAAGACGACGCAAAACTCTCTTTCTACGACGTAAGTCATCCAATTGTATAACTGATTGGGATTCACTAATTTTATGTCTTAATTGCTTCATATCGTTTTCAATAGCATGCTTTCTACTATAGTTATTATATAATTCACCTAATTTAACTGAATCATGTAATGGATTTGAAAATAATTTATCTTCTAACACCTTAATCTTTCTTAACAACTTTTGGAAATCGTCATCATCAATTTTCATATTTTTAACAGGGTCAATTAATGGAATACCATCCGGGAATCTACGTTTGACTTCATTTAATGATTTACCAACTACAGCAGCCTGACCTGAAGCCCTAATATCTTTAGGCATAAATAATCTTAAGTTACCAACGCTACGAATTGACTCTAATGTAATTGGTATAATGACAGACATCGATTTTTCACCGTCTTTTGCAGCACGAATGCCCTCTGGGAACACTGGATTAAATGGTTTTAATAAATTGATTGGTGCATCGATATACATAGAATTAACCACAACATTAACGATATATGATTCATGATCTGTGTATTCAACCAATAGGTTACGTTTATTAACTCTTTTAACAAAATCAACAACAGCACCCCATCCATAATTTTCTTTACCATCAATAATAACTTCAATCAATCTACCTGGCTGCAAGAAACTCAATAAATTAGCTGGATGTGTGATGATATGACGAACATCTTCATTGTAACTATCCAATCTTTGTCTTAATTCATAATAATCTTTCACGTTCTCTTCATCTTCAATATGAATTGAGGCAGCTTCATTGCCTAATTCAATCAATTTTTTTTCCATAACAGGTACGGAAATCACATTTTGGAATTGATAAAAGGAATTTTCTAACATAAATTCAGGCGATATACCTTCAACTCTCATCAAATTCAAAATCATGTTATAACCTAAATGAAATGCTGAATCCAAACGATCTGCTTGACCTTTTACCATACCTTTGGCAACTTGAGGTTCCATCTTTTCATCTATCATCATAATGACAATACCACGATCATCTAACCCACGACGACCTGCACGACCAGACATTTGAATATATTCACCACCAGAAACCCAACGAAATTGTTGACCATCCCATTTTCTTACTGATGTGAAAACGACAGTCTTAGCAGGCATATTTAACCCAATAGAAAAAGTTTCAGTGGCAAATAAGACTTTTAAGAAACCTTCTTGGAACAAAATTTCAATCACTTCTTTTAGGATAGGTAATAAACCGGAGTGGTGAATACCAATACCTCTTCTCAATAATGGTAAAATGTGTTTTATTTGAGGTAATTCTCTATCAGTATCAGGTAGTAATGCAATGGCATTATTAAAAATTTTAGTTAACGCATCCTTTTCCTCCTCAGAATTAAAATCCAATTTTGACATCTTTAAAGCCAATTCTTCACAGTCACGTTTACTGAATGAGAAGATAATAACAGGATTATACTTCTTTTTCCAGATCATTTTTACAATTTTGTAAATATCACCTTTGGAATCACCCTTAGCAGCACCGCCTTTAAAAGTTTGGCCCTTTTTACCTCTAGAATTTGTGGAGTTTGGATCATCACCGATTTGATTACTAATTGATGCCATCGCTTTTTGGAAATTTTCTTCTCTAAAAGTACTTTTTTCATCAACAACCAAATAGATACCATCACCATGACTTGGGAATAAATAATGTTGTAAAGGTGTAGGACGGAAGTTAGTATAAACAATGTGGCATGGTTGAGCATGAATCTTACAAATCCATTCTGCAAATTCCATAGCATTTGGAATAGTAGCTGATAAGAATACATAACGTACTTTATCTGGTAATAGAATAATAGTTTCTTCCCAAACAACACCACGTTCTTTATCTCTCATATAATGGACTTCATCGAAAATTACCCATGCAACTTCTCTCATAACTTCACTACCTCTATACAACATACTTCTTAAAATTTCTGTTGTCATCACTAGACAACCTGCATCGGGATTAATCGTAATATCACCTGTCATCAAACCAACATCACCGAACTCAGCTAATAATTCTCTATATTTTTGATTGGATAATGCTTTAATTGGAGAGGTATAGATTACTCTTTGCTTATCTCTTAGAGATTGTGCAATAGCATATTCTGCAACAACAGTCTTACCAGCAGATGTATGAGCAGATACTAAAACTGATTCACCTCTATCAATACAAGAAATAGCTGTATCTTGAAATGGATCTAAAGTAAATGGGTAAGTTCTAGCCTCATTAACTCTTTTATGTTCACCTATAGGCTTATAATCATAATTGGGTGGTAATGCGACTTGATGACGGACTTGATGAGATAATTTCATTTTACCATCTTCCTCAGATGGTATGCTGGATGGCCCTGTTAAAGTTCCAGCAGCTTCTACTTCTCTAGAAGCCTCTTGTTCGAAAGAATCTGCTACTCTAGGAACTACAACTTCCTTAGATTTCACATCAGTTGTCTTACTTGGCTTAACCTTCTTATTTTCTTGAGTAGTTTTTTCGTCATCGGTGTGCAAACGTTTCTTGTTATTTTCATCTATGGATGTAGTGTCTTTATCTAACTCTTCTTCTACTGGAACTTCAACGTCTTCCAATTCTTCTGGAGAAATTGTTGGGTTCTCTTCAAAGACATCAAACAAGTTGTCATCCATGATCAAATTAACTATTTTAGATATATCCTAGTCTACTGATTGAATAATACTTTTTCTATTCGACTGTTAACATGTAAAAATATCGAACTAGATCCTTGAACGATTTATAAATGTAACATTGACTCATCTATAATTTCCTATTCTTTTTATTCTTTATTTAAAACTTTTTCACTCTCATCGCAATGCCCATTCTGTAAAAGTATTTTTTCTTTTTTACAAAAACAAAAAGGAAAAGAAATTGAAACTCATCGAAAAAAGAAAAAAGTATGTCATAGAAGTCAATATAGGAATGCAGATGTAAAAAAAGTTCACGTCATACGTTTAACTGTGTCTGTTCAGAGGAATGCTCTTATTACATGTATATAAAATATAGAATACTATAGTGCATTATTATGAATATTTGTATTATTTATTTTTGTTTTTTCTCTGAGATAGTATGAATATATTAACATGTACACAGATGCAGAGTTATATTCTTCTCTGTAACATTATTTATAAGTATATAATATTATATATATATAATAATAATAAGAGGGTATCATCATGACAATATTTTAGTTTGATCAGTAAATTACTAAACTTCTTGTTTGCTTTCCATTTTTTTTCTAAAAAATATTGCTTTCATTTTATCAAGTGACCTTCATCATCAATAATATTCAAATTCTTCATTGTATTCCATTTTTCTCGGTCATATTCACTCATTACAATATCTGGATAAATATTTTCAGATCCTAAACTTGTCTGATTAGAAATTTTACGCTCTTCCAATGAATGTTCTATTGGAGGTGGTTGATGTATCTGTTCTTCCACAGTATCCGATATTGGGGCCATTTCAATAGCAACATTGTTGTGTTTATACAACATGGAACTAGCTGATCTGAGCATCTTCTCCACAGCGATCATGCTATGTCTTCTATCATTCTTCTTAGACTTACTTATATTGGAATGTACACTATCTACCAGATATCTGGACGCGCTACTATGATGTATGTGGGAAGCCATACTATGCGTTGGAATTACGGACACAGACTTACTTGGGAAATGTCTATTATTTTGTAAATTATGAATATATGTAAATTCTACACTTTGGTTTCTCGAGTGTCCATTTTCAGATTCTGTTTCGAATAACATGGTATCAGATATATTGGATAAAGAAAGCTTTTTACCAATTCTTTTAAATCTATGTTTATTAGGGGAAGAGTGGGTAGACATGTTATTAATATTGGGAGGGAAACTATATTGTAACAACTGACTTGGTGTCTTTGTATGAGTTGGTGTGCTAAATGAGAAATTTTGTGATCTCTGTTTATTCAAACTTAAATTGTTGATACCACTGCCAGTACCCCCGCTAATAATGGACACCAACGATTTGGTTGGAGAGTGTCTGAAACTAGACCTTGCAAATTCATGAGATATTCTTTCACTTGTAGAACTTAGGATATGTGTGACTGATTCTGTATCTTGTCGTAAACTATCTTCTAAAAGTTGACTTTGATCCTTGCTTGATCCCTCACCATCATTCAAATATTTGTCAAGTTCACTAATTGTGTCTGATATATTTCTATTATGTGTGGCTCTTTGTGTATTTTTATCTAAGTTTGAGATTGGTTGTTTATCTTTAATTTCAATTTCATAATTTTCATCTTCCACATCAATATTCGCTTTATTCTTGCTAGGAAATGTAAACTTTTGTTTACTTTCTAATAATGGTGACTCTGATATAGATTGCATCTTATCAATATTCATATTAAATTGAAATGGAGACATTAACGTAGAATTTTGAGTATTTTCACTTGCCTTTCTCATAAAATCAACTTTATTCTTTTCCCACATATCTAAACTAATATTTGGTGGATATTCAAATGGCTTTCTGTCCTTACTTGGTGTAATAAAATCTTGATCTGTTGTATAGCCTAAATCAGGAATCTGCGTTAAATCATTTAATTCGTTTAACACATTATCTTGTAGATCATTTATATTACATTTATCATCATTGGACATTTCGGGTATCAAAAAAGATGGTGCCCCAGAAGCTTGAGTGGGTAGAACAGAAGATTTATGACTATCGTTACAACTGCTTCCATACTTCTGTAAGCAAGGTGGAAGTAATGCATTGTTTATTCTTCCAATAGCCTGTCTCTCTTCGGTTAGTTTCGGTGATATATTTTGACGTTGTTCTCCATTTAAAATGTCCCCAGACACCTCAATAAACGATGTGTGTTGGTATGCACTTGGTGATGAATTGTACGGTTCATTATTACTTATGTTTGCAAGATTATTGCTATATGTCTTACCCTTCATTTGATTCATTATATCATTATTTGAGAGTGAAGCATGCTTGTTATTAACTCCATCATCTGAATTTGATGAGCTCAAAATATTAATAAAACTTTTATGTAAATCAGAGATAGTAGACAGTCTCGTCATGTATTTTGCATTTAATCCAATAGATTTCTTTTCTTGAGACCTTCTTCTTTGAGTTTGATTTTCTTTTTTTATTTTCATTGGATTTAATTGAAATTTCTTAGATGCTTTTAATTTTAACGCCTGAATCTTTTTTAATGATGATCTAGATGGCGATGATTTTCTAGAATTATACGAAGATATGGATAAAGATCTTAATTTTTTATTAAGATTAATATTTTTAAAGGTATGGCTATGCGAAATACCTAATTGATGTCGAATAACAGAGACATTTGATTCTGTTTCGCTTGTTTTACTGTTTAATCTTTCATTTTTTGCCCAATTTGTATACATGTTCATGCTATCAGAATTACTCTCCTTGTTACTGTTCGATACCATTTTTAAACCATTTGGATTACTTTCATCAAAAAGTATATTATTGTTATTTGCTCCCATTTGAATATGAAACATCTGGGGAGTTAAAGTTTGAGCAGAATCCTTTAATGGAACAAATTTATCACTTGGAACATATAACAAATCATCATTTTCTGTAACCTTACCAACTTTCTCAACATCATTATTTAAATTTTGCTTACTATCACTTTCGATTATCTCATTCTGAGGTTTTATCCAAATTCCTAAAAATAATCCATTAACTAGCATGAGAAATAATATAGATGATTCAAAAGCCAACATTAGCTGCCTATGAAGAGAGTCGGTAAAAAACCCTGAATTATTAATCCAATAATGAAAAAATTCAATAGCACTACCTACAATCATTAACTGTAATATACTGAAGAGTACCTTAATCAAATAATAGTAATGGCCCCATGGAAAAAATAATAGCAGTAATTGTAAAATAGTATGTACATAACACGAACAGACAATTATAATCAGAACAGCCTCTGTACCCTGATAAAGTGATAATAGAGACACTGCAATAGATCCGGTGAGTAAAGAGAGCAGCAAACTCCCTAAATAATATACTTCCTGCATGCAATCTTAACTGTAGGCTCTGCTATTTGCAAGTGACCTTTAACGTTAAACAGAAAAAAACAAAACAGAATGAAGTTATAAATATAAATATACCTTTGTGAAAAAAAATAGGTTTTAATAACACTCATACGCACCCTCAATGTTTCAATTCAAGACTCTTCTGACCACTCATGCTGTCTCTTTATCCTTTTCTTAATCTTTTATGTAAATCAAAACCAATTTTTCTTTTCACAACCAGATCCAATATTTACTATTTTCCTAAAATAGAAAAACGACAAATATGAACTCTTTAAATCAATTCCCCGTGTTTAACTTGCACAATGTGATATATTTGGCAACATAACTCTCTATTCGACTACGCATATGCATATGCCATATTTAATCCTATTTATTTTGATGTACTGTATCTGCATGCGTACGCTACATTTATCTATTAATATATATGTAAAAAAAAGAAAACAGTGCCAAACAACATTGTACTCATCTGGCAATAAACTTGGAATATAAAATGGCAGTAAATAAACATTCCAGACGAGTAATTACATAACAAGATATTAAATAAATCTTCATACTTACTTTATAACACAAAAATGTCAAAAGTAAAAAATATAATTGTAATTTGTTGATGGAGTATTCTATTCAGTACGATATAATGCAATTGGGATCTGTTTAAAATACCTTCTGTTATCTTCATCCACAATTACTAAACTTAAATAATTCTTAATATTGAAATAATTACAACTCATATCTGGTGTTAAATCATAACCACTTAAAAATAATCTAATAGGTATGGTCTCACCTCTCACTGGAGATCCATCCATAATTTCAAACCTGATAGCTGTTGTATCTAATATAAAAGTCGATGGTTTTAATCCTGATGTTTCTCTAGTTAACAAAGATAATTCCATGTGTCTTATTTTTAATCGTGTTAATAAGAAATATATCCTCCCCACAATGACCTCTTTTAGATTGTACTGTGATTTAGAAAACTCAAATTCCAAATGCAGACAATTCTCTATACCAATATCATGTCTAAATGGCTTATCAAGATCCTTGATATTTTTATTCCCATCAACTGGTGTTTCACCTTCTATACTTTTTATTGAAGTTAAATCATTGTACAAATATACCCAAAACTTTTTATTTTTAGTAATATCAGTAGATTTTCTCATTACAGTAACCTTCACATAGTAATTAACATCTACATTTCTTCCCCTATAAGATTCATATCGTTTAGTTAAGTCCTTAAAAGTAAACGGATAACTCTGTGTGTGCTGTATATCTCCAGCAGGACACAGATCATCACTAAGACAAAGAAACTGATCAACACTTTTCTTCTTTACACTATCAAATATGGAATTTGTTCCAAAGTTAGCATTCTTACCATTATTGCTAATTTTGACCATATCAATTGACCCAATAACAGAGACTTTTATGCCTAAATGTTCCATTCGCTTCCCCTCTTTTACTCTGATAGTCACTACACCACTGATTGTTTCACCATCTTTATAAAGAGGTAAATTATCCTTTAAAGTTTTAGCATTGGGACCTTGCCTAACTGGTACTTCCACATGTTTTCTGCTTTCTTCATCATCAAATGATATTTCAATATCTATTGGTGATTTGAAAAATAAACTCATTTTTATCTTGGTTATTTCTTTATATATTAACTTTTTACAGTATTTCCACTAGCAGAATATGCAGTGTTTTCCTAAACAATGAATTGCGAGGAAAGTACTTCTTACTCTAATATTTCTATTAAATACTCTGATACTTCAATATTTGTAGAGTAGAAGTGATATATCTGCGACGAACAAAAAATAAGACCTATACTTTGCCAATTTCACTGTTTTTTTGAAAAGAAAAAAAATGAAATATTACTATTAAGGAAACTTTACTGTCCTACATAAAAGTCACACTTTATTACGCCAGTAGATGAAAGTATATATAAAAAACCTTTTTAAATAAAATATGTTTAGCAATCATGCCGCAATATATGCTTGTATGTCTTATTTACAAGCTATATTGACATGTTATGGTTTACAACTTCTATATACATAAGTAACTATCTTTAAGTTTAACGGTCCTTATTTTTATCAATATTAATGGTGTCATAATCTTGTTTCAAAACGGACATATATTCAGTTACACGTTTGTCGGATTTTAAGGGTTGAACCCACTCACTATTCTTTTTTAGACCTTGTTTGACCCAATGGCTAGGCCAATCGTCTTCTTCTTCCACTCCAATGAGTAAATCAACTGGATCTTTGAAAGGTCTAATATTATCTTGATTAACTAAATGTGCAACTTGGGAACATACCTGCTCTGTGTAAAACCTTCTTTGATAAAATCTAATAATCCTCGTTGGAATAGTAGTAAAACCAGATAAGCTGGGTACAGGTATCATTAATACAGGTTGATGTAAAAATATTGGAACACCAGTGGCTGGATTTTTGATAACTGGTAATTGCATAACAACTTCTTCAGATAATGACACATTTGAATAGTTTTCTGGAGAAATAAATCGTGCCAACACTTTACTATCCTTACTATTGGATACATCTTCCTTTTTGTCATTATTATTTGAATTTTCGTCGAGTGTATTATTATCATCATCTTTTTGCTTGTTCATATTGGCATTTGATAATTCACTATTGTTATCGTTTGTTTGTTCATTAAGTGCATCTCTTATTTCATCTGCAGAAGGATCCTTCCTTTCTATATCTTCTGCAGTATCCTTTAGTGTAGAAATCTCTGGTTGTTCTAAAGGTCCCAATAATCCCTCATGCAATCCATTTATATATTCTTTATAAGAACCACGTCCTAAACAAATCACACCACCAGTTAAGGTAGGATCTATAGGCTCTGAATCTGTATGAATAATTTTGTCTATTTTAGGTCTTTTATAAAATACACCAATTAAATCCCTATAATCAAAATTTCTCTTATATTCTCTCCCATTTAATTCATCATTACCATGTGTAGCATTTAAAGAATCTTCAAAATCTGAAAGTTCCTTTTGATTTCTCAAGTTATTTTCTGATTGTTCCAATAAATATTCTTTTCTAATCTTTCTAATCTCATTAGCTACATATGTTCTAATTACCCCTTGTTTATCTTCCTCCACTATATCATAATCTAGCCCAGCAGAATATAAGACTGGCTTGATGTAACGTCTCCAAATTTTCAAAGATGTCTCTAAATAATCATTTGGTGGGGGTGAAATAAAGACAGTAATTTTTCTTGGAACTCTATTTGTCGCCATTTTCGCACAGGACTTGGATTCTACTGATTTACTGTATCGTTTTACTATTTGCTTTTGTTCATATTTATCATATACAACTCCAGAAATAGCAACTGTTAAAACAGACCAAAAAATCATCCAATTTCTCGAAGGTAATTTAATTCTTGATATACCCATGACCTTTAAAGCAGGATTGGTAAATCCTTTTCCTTGTGCTACTGGTTGTTTCTCTGTCATTACAATGTTTCAATATAAATAAAGGAAATCAACAACTAAGCAAAAATCTAGAAATACCTATAAAGAAATAACAACTTGATAATAATTTTAAAATTCAATTTAAATTGCTTGTATATCTATGTGTATATGTGTTTTTATAAGTTTGAAATAGTGAATATTCAGACTTATGAATTCACACACACACATATATATACATATACATAAATATGTATGTATAATCAAAACTAATATAATGAAAGAAACATTGTCGTACCATTATTATATCTTTTATGACCAATCTTACCACCAATTCTACAGTATGTAATTATAGACTTCAGTTGTCTTGCTTAGTAAAAAAAAAATTCATTCTTTCAAGAATAACAAAAATTTATATATATACAAAAAAAAAAGAAAAAAGAAGGACTATCTTACATCCAGAAAAAAGAAGTAAAAGCAAAACTTTTAATATAAGATACAATTCAAAGCCAGCAAGTAACGTCACTAAAATAATTATTCCTATTTAATAGTACAGGATTACTCGAGAGAAAAGATCATGTATTAAAGTATATAAAAGTTATTATATACGAATATGTACGGAGAGAAGATATGTTTTTTTCTTTTTTTTATCATTATCATCATCATTATTATTTGTTATCACATTCATCATTCCAATCAAGATTAAATCTCCCATCGGGTGCTACGTAATTATTAATTTTATGTATTACTTCTTGTGGAGTAGTAGCTACTTGTAAAATTATGCCATTTCTTTGACTAACGAATCCATTGTTAATTGACTCATGAAGGAAGTCCAGCAATTTATCATAATAGCCATCGATATTAAATAAAACGATAGGTTTGTTATGAATTCCTAATTGTGACCATGTGATACATTCCATAATCTCTTCTATTGTACCAAAACCACCCGGCATAGCCACAAAGGCATCACTTTCTTTAGCCATTAACCTTTTTCTAGTATGCATATCTGGAACAATAGTAGTCTTCCCATATTCTTTTGAAATCTTGGTAGTGCCAGAATGATCTTCTATTCTTGTTATTTCTGTTTTTGCAGAATGCCCATTACTACTATTCATGTTACTGTCATACTGTTTTGTATTTGAATCCTCATTTCTTTCTTTTGAAACTAAAGCATCTGGAATTATTCCATGAACTTTCCCGTCATTGTTCGGACCTATGGCAGCCCGAGCAACAGTACCCATCAAACCAGTAGTACCACCACCATAAACCAATTGCCAACCATTTTGGTAGAATAATTGTCCCAACTCCTTTGCCTTTTCTGTAAACACTCTGTTTGTACCAGAAGAAGACCCACAATATACACAAACACTTTTAATGCTCATTACCAACACCTGTAATGCTTTTTAATGTTAATACACAATAATGTAGGTAACACACCAAACTAGATTATGCAAATATAATGTGTAATATTTATATTTACCAGTCTTATTAATGTGTAACTACTATTCTAGATCCCTAGCAAGATGCAAGGAGCCGTTGGAACAATATTCTTTATAATTGCACAGTTATCTGCATACATTGCATTATATTCCATGTACGGTGCACCTATTTCATTTGTTCTCAGAGCCCTACTAGATCCATCGTACTCTGTCCTTGCCATCCCCATCCCTCTCCCTGTTTCCTGGCGCAATAGGAACAAATTCAGAGGGACAAGATTCGCAGAAAGAAAATATAGAAAAACAAAAAAAAAATGCAAAAAAAAATAACCTCACACACCCATACCTCCTCCGAAATCATTCTTTTTGATGACGTGTTTAACCTTGAGGGTTCTTTTCCTCTTTTTGCGTTTAGTTTAGTCTTACGATGTTCTTGGCTGAAAAAGCAGAGGGAGGAGGGAAGACGATGGGAGGATAAGTAGACAAGTAGGAGATGCATATAGAAATGACTAGATGTCCACAAAAATGTTTTATATATGTGAGAATGTTACACACAGTCATACCTAATCATACTCTATTATAGTAAATTATAGTAAATTATCATACACTCTGTTATAGACAAGGGAATTTAATAGATAAATTAAAATAACAGTCGTTAATTAAAAAATCTAAACTTATTTATACATTGAAGTGCATCAACATAGACACATTATAGAACATATTTACATATATATATGCAGATTTAGCTACTGCTTGACGAATTATTCATTCATCTACTTTATACACATATTTTCTTTCTTTCTGATAGTTAAGGAATGATTGTTCTTGATGCATAGTTTTTTCTGTGATAAAAAAAGAACTAAAATTCAACTACCAATTTAAATAACCACGTATAGAAACAACGACTGTGTTCTTATTTCATTTTATTTTATTTATGGCATAAGGCTTTTTTACGTATCAGATGTCAGATTCAATTAACTCAACTGGTAGCGGTGTGATTCATGGCCACATCCATAATTACGATAACTTAACATATATTCATGGACATGTCCATCATAAAACATATATAAATAATAACACATCTGATCACAATCTTCAACATGAACAACAAAATAAGCACATCAATAGCAGCAACAGTAATGATGATAGCAGTGCATTATTGACACATGATACAGGCCAGAATAATCTTCAATTGCATGAACACTGTAAACCTTTTGAATTTTTTGACTTTCATAATAATAACAATCGTAGTAGTAATAGCAGTAACTCTTATAATATTTATGATAATCATGATAATATAAGTGATTATGGAAATAATACTCCATTCAATTCAGTTTCGTTAGATTTACCGTTCACTTACCATCAAACTAATGATAATATTCGTATTAAGAGAAAATTTGAAGAATTAGATGATAACATTTTATCGAATACGGCTATTAAAAAACATCAAAATAAAAATACTAATAAGAGTAATAATGTCTGCAATAACAACAACAACAACAACAACCACAGTAATAATACTGTAAATGATACTGAATACGATTGTAATCCTAAAATATTCGAAATTTGTTGTGATATTGATCATCATAATAGTTCACCATCTGGTACTATTAAAAACAATGAAGATAATAAAAATATTCTTTATGATACTAATGGGACCTCTTTTAATAAAGATACCATAATGATACACACTTTAAAAAATGGTTCCTCATCTACCAATTCACATCTCATTAATAACAATAATACTAGTCACAATACTGTAAATATTTTTGATTTACAAAATAAGATTAAATATTTATCCGATCTAAATTGTACATTCGATTGTGTTTTTGACTGTGCTAATATGAATAAAGTAACGAATCACAATCATGATAACGTTGACACTAATAATAACAACAATAATAATACCAACAGTTTATCATCTGATTCATTCACTATAAATTCATTCGATAAATATTGTCAATTATGTTCGATAAATGAACCACATAAGCAACATAAATATGGCTCTAAACCTATGCAATCTCATGTTGCAATTATTCCTGCAAGTAATAGTAATAATAGTAATAGTAGTAGCAGTGGTAGTATTACTACTACGACCAAGAATAACGATATGTCAATCTTGCAAGACTTATGCAATATATCATCGTTGTATGAAGTTCCCTTTGCTCAACATATGAGTCATTACCATAATCATAACCATACTCATGATCAGGAAAGAATATTTAATCAACAGCCACAACCAGAACAACTACAAATACAAAATGAAACAAAGGACATAGATAATAAGGTTACAGAATATGATAATCTATCCAGTAACCATAGTAGTGCATCAAACCTTTTAGACCCTGTCATCAATTCCAGCTTATTAAATAAGACACCAAACACCAAATCTAACAACAATCACAATCATCATCATCATAAGATAAAGTTACATACACATGCACCGATGATCAATAATCACACTGTTCTTGATAATAAAACAAGACAAACTATATTAAACAATGCAATTAATTTCCATATTGATTCCAAGACAGACCCAGTAAAAGAAAAGAAGGAAGCAGAATATAGTTTGAACATGGATATGGCTTTCAATGAGCTAAACACGATTGATTTCAATTGGAATTATAAAAGAAATAGAGATAAAGATATGAAATGCCTTTGGGATGACTGTGATAATGAATATAAATTTGATAATTTGATAGACTTGCAGAAACATATGTTTGTTGATCATATACCTAATGATAACGATTATTCATGCCATTGGCAAGATTGCTTGTTTCATGGGAACGATGTATGTTCATTAGTCAATCATATTAATGATCAACATGGTATAAACTTTGGCATCAAAGTGAAAGAACCAACACATCCACCTATAAAGATGATTAAAGAGGAGAAAAAGGAAGGCAGAGTGATGTCAAATAATGTAAACACCACTAATGGATATGTATGCCAATGGGATAATTGTCAAATAAAATTTGATACCAAAAAAGAGTTAAATGAACATCTAGAAAAAGATCATATACCAAGAAGGAAACCCCAATATAAATGTAATTGGAACCAATGTAATAAGAATTTTAATCAAAGACAAAAATTACTAAGGCATATAAAAGTCCATACAGGCTACAAACCATATAAATGTGATGTATGTGATAAAACATTCGCAAATCAAGAAACATTGATACAACATAAAAGAATCCATTCAGGAGAAAAACCATATAAATGCGATATATGTGGTAAATGTTTTGGAGGATCATCATCATTAAAGATACACATTAGAACGCACACAGGAGAGAAACCATTAAAGTGTCATGTATGCGGTAAAAGATTTAATGAATCATCAAATTTGAATAAACATCTAAGGACACATTCAAAAGAATTCTGTTGTCAAAATTGTGGTAAAAGGTTTTCAACATTAAAATATTTAAAACAGCATGAATTATCCGGGAACTGTACAAAAACAAGGGTTTTGAATATATAAGATTATGAAAATAAAAAAAAAAGTTTATTTTTCTCTTCGTCTGTATAATTTTGTTCAAAAGGCTCTTATAGATTATATATTTTATCATACCAACTTGGAAGTTATATAGCCATACACTATTATTATGATACTGAAAAATAATAACTAAACAAAAGAAAAAAAATTACTGCAATTACGGACAGAGGATAACCAAGGAAAAACCTTTTATTTTAATCGAGTCGAGCAAATAAAAATAAGCTCTCTTGTTTTATGGTGTGGCGTGTCTTTTGATTCTGAAAGAAGTTCGAAAAGGACAAAAGAAACACTGGCCGGAGATAAATGGAAATGACGCAAAATAAAACTCCACATTCCTAAAAAGAAAGAGAAAAATATACATAAAAAAAAAAAAAACTAACAAACAAACAAAAAAGCGGGGAAGCTGACAAATTAAAGGAAAATTCCGAAGGAACGCAGGCAAAACAACATATACACTGTGGTGCTGGGATGTTAGCCAGAAAAAACATCTGTGTGATCACATGTCATCAAGAAGGGAAAAGAAAAACAAAAAAAAAAAAACACAAAAAACAAAAAGCCAGATATGAAAATTCTTAAAAAACAGAGAGTGAGAAAGACAATAGAACAGGTGCATCACTAGAAATATATTCGTTTATTAACAGTTCATGATTTGGGAACATACCTATCATAACAAAATAGTCCATTACCCAGTGTAGACGTCACAACATTTTTCTGTATGACTACTGTTAAAGCAAGAAGATGCCCTCTACTTTGTTTTCTCTTTCTCTCTCTCTCTCTGTATTGAATCCAGTGATCACAATTTCAACAACTACATTTTAATCAACCTCCCCCACTTCTTGCGACATTCAATGAATATATGATTATATCTTGTTTCTTTTCTTTTTTGTTTTTCCTTTTCTTTTCTTTTCTTTTTTCATTTTTTTTTTTCACTTTCTCTCCCCCTTTTTTCTCTTACGGTTGAATATTTTTTTATGAATATGGCAAGCCTATAAAATATTAAGATATATATAACTCTCAAGACACAAAACTGAGTTTTGATTTATTTAGTAAGCAAGGTTGAGTCTTCCGTTCTCCTACATTTGTTACGCAGGACAGCTATTCTTAAATAACAGAGGGTCGAGAAACTACTTGTTGGTATTTCATATCAACACATACACACTTACACACACATATTATATATTTATATATCTATAAATACACTTGTATTTTTTAAAAGAAAAAAAAAAAAGAAAAGAAAATGCTAAGATCAATTACTCAGACTCATACTATTCCTCATTTAAATATTAGACAATTTTTAAGATTACAATCTACCTTCACTATTCCTACTATTCAAAAGGGTGTGATTTTTTATGAAAATGGTGGTCCATTGCATTATAAAGATATTCCTGTACCAAAACCAAAGCCAAATGAAATTTTAGTCAATGTTAAATATTCAGGTGTTTGTCATACTGATTTACACGCATGGAAGGGTGACTGGCCCTTACCTGTCAAATTACCATTAGTTGGTGGTCATGAGGGTGCTGGTGTTGTCGTAGCAAAGGGTGAAAATGTGACTAATTTTGAAATAGGTGATTTGGCTGGTATTAAATGGTTAAACGGCTCCTGTATGTCTTGTGAATTGTGTGAAGCCGGTTTTGAGTCTAACTGTGAACATGCTGATCTATCAGGTTATACACATGATGGTTCTTTCCAACAATACGCTACAGCTGATGCTGTTCAAGCTGCTAAGATCCCTAAGGGTACTGATTTAGCTAAAGTGGCTCCTGTTCTTTGTGCCGGTGTTACGGTTTACAAAGCACTTAAAGAAGCTAATGTTAGACCAGGCCAGTGGGTTTGTATCTCTGGTGCTGCTGGTGGGTTAGGTTCCTTGGCTGTTCAATATGCCAAATGTATGGGTTTAAGAGTCCTAGGTATTGATGGTGGTCCAGGTAAAAAAGAATTATTTGAATCACTTGGTGGTGAAGTCTTTATAGATTTTACTAAATATAAGACTCCAAAGGATATGGTCCATACAATCCAAGAAGCTACCCATGGTGGTCCACATGGTGTTATTAATGTATCTGTCTCAGATGCTGCTATTTCTTTATCTGCGGAATATGTAAGAGCTTGTGGTACAGTAGTTCTTGTTGGATTACCAGCCAACTCAGTAGTTAAATCAGATGTCTTTTCTCATGTGGTTAAATCCATTAACATTAAGGGTTCCTACGTTGGTAATAGAGCTGATACTAGAGAAGCCATAGATTTCTTCTCTCGTGGCTTAATTCAAGCCCCAATTAAAATTGTTGGATTATCCGAATTGCCAAAAGTTTATGAATTAATGGAAACTGGTAAAATCTTAGGTAGATACGTGGTAGACACATCTAGATAAGGATATGAAGGAGATATTCCTTTTTTTTTCTTGGTTTTCCATTCCCACTGCATATTTTTATTTTTGTGTATGTGTTTCGTTTTCATCATTTATTATATATTATTCAATTGTTTGTTCACTTATATTTTTATATAGAGATTATTAGGAGTTTTATAACATAGACTAGCGTAATGGATATACATTTAGTGTGATAATTTTTTTCTTTTGGAAAAAAAAAAACAAGCAAAAATACGGACTCTAACGACAAATTTTTGACTTATTTTGTGCCAGTGCTTTTTTTAAAACTTGTTATACTTTAAATTAGGAATGAAATGATTCCTTTTTGACACAGACTGAAATTTACAAGTAAGAAACAAGAACATATCTTTTTTAGCAGACACCTTAATAAAACTTTTGAAGGTACTTAATTTTTTATTTGCAAACCTAACTCTTTTTCAAACTAAAATGTTAATATCCTTTGTTTACCCATCTATCAAATCTCTGTTCTCAATACTTGCCCTGTAGATTCTAAATTCTTGCCTATTACTTTATAAAGTGTTCAATATTAACTGTGTAAAACCTAATATAGGTTACTTTGAATATATATTTTTGATTTGTAGTATTCTGCATTACTTTTTCTAGGGTTTTATTAAATTTCATTTGTTTTTTCAACTTATTTCCCCCCTTTTTTTTGTTCTTTTTTTTATTTTATTTTATTTTTTGTGGTTTGTTGATTTGAAATTATCAGAAAAGGGGAGTTAAGTAGTTTTGAACTCATAAAATTGTTTGATTACGGTATTCGAGGATCAAAAATTTTTGTTATAAATAAAGGATTTTCATAAAATTCAAGGAATCACCTGTTATTCGAGAAACTAAATATATAAGCTGAGACAGTAACTGGGTCATCGAATTAACTATTTTATTTTAAATAATTATCAAATAATTATCAACTAATATCAGTCATAATCTAATATTTATATTTATTAGCATCTTTCCAGATTTTTTTTATCCTATTGTTTCATTTCACTGTTTTTTTTTTTAGTGTTTGAATAAATTGTTAAAATTGTCAAGTTAACATCACTTGTATTTGCCACTATTCTAGTTGCCATTACCTTTATATTCATACATATTACGCTTATTTTAACCCATACCAAGTGGATACATCAATGTACAGAAGGCAAAGTATATATAATAATTCTCAAGAAAATGTTAATTTGAATGCACTAGCAGCAGCAGCAGCACTAGGAAAAGCATTATCTCCTGACGGAAGGGAGGTGGATCATTCAAAGATTCCATTTTACAAGTCATCAAATAGAGTTACTGCAATGACTAATATAAACAGATCTTCTTCTATAACAAATAGACACAGATCCCAGTTGAATTCAATTACAAGACATAACTCTATGTATGTTTCAACAAATGAAGTTCTACAAAGGCAAGAAAAGAAGCGAATTATTATTCCGTCCTATAGACAGACTACAACAAATAATAATAATAGAAGAACATCAAGTCTACCGTCAAGTAGTAGTACTAGGCGTAATCATGGCAAAGTGGCAGCTGTGGAAACAAAAAATGTGCATAAAGCATTTCAAGAGTTTGGTGGGCCCCAGAGTGTATCGATTAATTCCTTCTCAAATAAACGAAATATTAAAAAATATATTCCTGGTCCCAATGGTTTGATTGCTATTGATGTTCCTATTGATGATGATATTAAAAGACGACAAAGAGGGTCATATTCCATAACAACTGGGTATTTAGATGCAAGGAATTCACATAGTAAAATTAACTACGGTAGTAGGTCTAATAGTGGCCTTCATAATAATATTAATAACAATGATAATAATAATATGACACAGCCTCGTATTCGTACTAGAGTCTCATCTGTTCTATTAACTAATAATAATAATAGTAATTATAATAATAAAACAAGTAATTCGGTTAATAAAAATCCATACCAGAAGAATGATTTAACTCTTAAGAAACAAAGATCAACTGCAAGTTTAACATCAAAGAATCAGAAAAAAAGCTCTAATAACCTTACTTTAGATCAAAATAAGTATACAAAGGTAAATGTCACAAATCGAAAAGCTATTAATCATAAAGAGAGTTCCTCAAAAAATAATTTAACTGCTTCAACATTGCACTCAAGCAAAGAAAATATTAATAATAAAAGAACAGTTTCTTTACCAATGATTGAAAGTTCAATGCCAGAGGAAACTGAGTTAGAATTGGAATTAGATTCAGATAATGTGGGATCATCAAATTTGAAAAAGTTAGACACTCCATCAAAGATTGAATTAAGTGAATTAATAGAAGAAACTATTGAACTGGAAGAAAAGTTGAATGAAGATCTCATGTCGAATGATGAACCAAAACCACCTGATGTTAGTGATAGAACAACTATTGAACAATATAATTCGTCAGATAAAATTGCAAATAATAAACTTCCAAATGAAAATAAAACAGTTTTAGATATTAATAGTATAGACTCCCAAACTTACAGTAATAATGATATTCATACAAGCGATTTTGATGCAATACATAAAGATGAAATATATCAAAGTGATGAAGAAATATCAATAACTTCACTAAGTGACACCCATGTAGGAGAAGGTACTATAGAAAAAGTGTCTAATGATTTAGTTCATGTATCAAACAAGTCTGATGTAAGTTCATCATTTGATCAAGAGGAAAGTACTGTTAATCACAAAATAGAAAATATCAACATTGACAGATCTAATCAAGACACTAATCTAAGTGTATTGAGTGAGAAATCAGTCAATAAAACATGTGCTAGTAAGAAAATCAATTTATTAGGAAACGAAAGTAATAGAGCTAAAAATAAAGCAGTGAACGAACAACAAAACGGTAAACCAAAAAATATTAATAAGTTGGTCACAGATGAACCACAAGAAAAGCAAGTGGAGGAACTAGGTTTACAAGTGATGAATCATTCATACTTGGATGGAGATCAAATTAGTGAAAATATTCGTGGTGGTTCATCGGATTATGTAAGCACGGAAGAATATCCAAATGAAGATGCACCAAAGGCACCTATACCACCGCCAATAAGTCCCAAAAGGCATAGAAAAACTGCTCATCCTGTTAGAGATGATCTCCAGGATGTTATAACCGATGCTAAAACTACAGAAAAGCATTTATCGAGCCAGTCAGAAAACATTATGAAAGATACATTAAAACAAGACAACGATCATTCTCAAAACAAAGAAAGTATAACAATAAAGAAAAATAGGACAACAATGGCTGATTATTTAAGATCAGCAAATCCATATTTAAGTAAAAAAGATAATCTGAATTTTAAGGCACAAAGCAGTATAAGTAAGAAAGACACATATTCAACACCGAAAAAAAAAACTATCAGATCTCCATCGTTAAGTCCACCAAGTAAAAAACCTATTACAAAACATTCTATACCTTCTATTGACTTAAAACCACCACCACGTTTTAGTCAAAATATAACTCCAATAAAATCAGCTTTAAAGAAGACTCAATCATACAATTCTGATAGTTCAGTATACGATGATAATCCAGCTAATGATGCGTATCTTTCTTTAACTACAGCTGAAAATACAAGACTAAATGCTAGAATGTCAAATGAAAATTTGGTTAGTCGTAAAATCTCCATAAAAAAGGTAAAAAGACCACAATCTATGGTTACTCAAGCAACACAAAAACCTCAATCTCCTCCATCAAAAGATAATAAAAAAAAATCAGCTGTTATTACAAGACGCTCATCATTAATCAGAAATTCGAAGAGTACCGATAATTCAAAAATAGTAAAACAACAATCACAGCTTGACCCTGACAAGGCTGCTAGCGCTCATGAGGAATTAGTTATTACAAAGGCAAAGAAATTAGTACAAGACCCGAAAATGAGCTTAGCCCTTTATCCTATAGAACCAATACCAACAAAATCAAGCTTTGAAAAGTTGAGACCAGAAAAAAACCATTTAGGGTTTAAGAATTTATCTTTGAGAACAGATATAACAAATGAGACAGAATATGAACAAAGTAATATGAATAATAAATTTCATCAAAACAAGGCATCTGTAAGTTACCCAATCAACCAGCAACAAAGAACCCAGCAGATGCAACCATTAACATCTACAATAGGATATGGACTTTCTTCAGGTTGGACTTCAAGATTTCAAGATTCAGATTCAGACGATGATTATACTTTTTCACAATCCAATTATTTTAAATCTAATGGGAAAAGTAGCTCGAAGTCATCTAAGGTGTTATCACCCTCAAAATTGAAGAGTAATGGATTTTCATTATTCAAGAACACAAAACATCATGAGTTGCAGGAACCACCAGATAAATCATCATATGAAACACCGAAATTATCAAATAATAGTAAACTTGATAGGACTATAATGAGAACAGCAAGTGCAACAGACCAGTTAACGCCTACTAGCAAATCAGAATTGAAGGCTTCGCCACAGAGGGTATTAAGTGAACCGCAACTCAAAGGATCAGAAAAGATCTATAGTGATCAACATATCGAAGATGGTGACCATAAAAGAGCACACAATAAATTTGGGAATAAGTTAAGGAAATTATTTGGTAGAAAGAAATAGATATCTTAGCAATTTACTAACTGCTATTAAAAAAAGTTATTTTATAGTACCAACTTATTCGTACAAATATTGTGACTGTTTTGAAGTATAATAATGAAAATTATACTTTGTTCTGTTGATATTCATGAGTAATCGTTATGACATGTGTAAATTAACCTTTAAAAATGCATATATGTTTGCTTATGTATAGATTGTATATGTATATTCGTTATTTTTTTCCTTTTTACCGTTGAGTGATTAAAGGCATTTCTGGTGTAATGCTCCTAAAGGTAATAGTCGAAAGAAATGTTATGGGAAAAACAACTGGTATATCAATAATCTTAAGGAAGTTTACATATGTTGCACTCCGACTCAAACAAATAAGTATGTATTTTATTTATTACGCTGAATAATACAACTTTTAAGTATGCGTCCACTAAGAATAATTCTCTGTGATACTAATGAAGTCCTTACAAAACTGTGGAAAACATATATTCCTCGAACAATATTAAAAAATGATGATATCCTGTGTATACATCATGGATTCTTTGAATCATTGGTTGATTTAATTAGAAAAGGTAAAGAAAAACATGCAGGTAAATCTTACGCAATAGTGTCCCCTGGTAACTCCTTTGGATACCTTGGAGGTGGATTTGATTTAGCAATAAAGAATTATTTTGGTGGTACAGACTTTGAGATCTGGTTTAGAAGACAACTAGGTAATAGATACCATACAGTTGGTTCAGCTACTGTGATAGACCTCTCTAAATGTAATTTAGAGATTACTAAAAGATGTAGAGATGGTATGAAATATATTATTCATTGTCCAACTATGGTGACACCAGGAAAATCCATATTTGATGAAAAACATCCTATAGAGACAGGATATATACCCGTATTTAACGTGATTTGGAATGCCTTAATGCATGCACCTTCAGATATTGATGGATTGATTATTCCTGGGTTATGCACTGGGTATGCTGGTGTACCCCCAGAAATAAGTGGGAAATCAATGGCTTTTGCATTAAGATTGTATATGCTAAGTAGCATTATTTCAAAGGAATTAAGAAATGTGCTTATTATGTACTATTTTGGATGTCCATATGAACCATTTTTTTTACAGAGTTATCAAGAGGAATGTAAACAATTAGGGCTTAATGTTAAATCTATAAAAAATTTTGATATTAAAACAGATCCCTTAGAACATATCTTACCAATGGAACTTGAACACAATTAGTGAAATAATCCAGTATAAAAATAATATCTAAATGCTTAATCATCAACAAAAAATTCATAAATAGATTAGTTAAGTTTCTCCAACAAGTTGATAAAAGCGATGTGCAAACGAATAATAATATATGATACAATCAAACTATTCAATTAGAAATTCTTGTAATATTAGTAGTTGATCCATTTAAGCCTGGTTTAAAACATCTTATTTTATATAAATGCATGTTTTCATATAAATATATATGTATGTACTTATGAATTTTAGAAACATTTTCTTTTATACTTGTGTGGAAGTAGTAAATAATTGAGCTCTTTTTGTATGTAGTCGATATAAAATGATGGTAACAATTAAACCTATTATTGCTAATGAAGTGTTTGGTAAGTAAGAATCTAAAAATGCACGTCTATAAACACTTAACAAGTCAGCTAAAATGTCCACTGGAAAAGCTCCAGATCTTAAATAACTTGAATCCGAAATCAAATTATTGAAATGTTTCTTAGTGAAATGGAATGAAGTTTGTTGTTCATTTCCAAACATATAATTCCATAGTTTTGATGCTAATGATTTTTCAAAAACTACTAAAGTTAATGATGCACCAAGTACATTACCAATTGATCTCCATAGATAAAAAATACCTGTAATGGTACCTTGCTGTGATCTCTCGATAGAAAAGACAATACTAACTAAGGTTGAAACTAAGAGAGTGGCATAACCGAATGATACAGTACAAAGTGCTAAAATAAAAATTATTTTCCACCATATAGAATCGGATCTAAATTGATATGTAGAAGAGAATAAGAGTATCTTGATTGAATCTTGAATTGGAACAGAAGGTTGAATATGACTAATCAAATAATATGATATTATTAATCCAATCAATTGTAAGCCAATGGCAATCATAACTAGTATGGATGAGCAATGAGCTAAATTTAACTTAGTGTGTCTCAGAATAGATCCTGTAATTACTGATCCTATTGCAGTAGTGATAGAAGGGGGAATTGCATATAAACCAGTGACAGTAACACCAATGTTTTGAACTAACTGTAAATAAATCGGAGATCTGAATATATCACCATATATGATAAAAGAAGAGATAACAGTTGCAATAGAAGAAAGACCAAAAGAGCCTTTTAATAATTCAAATGGAATAATTCGTTCCTTAGCCACATATATTTCAATGAGCAAAAATATAATAAAAGAAAATACTGTAAACATTGTCAAAAGGGTTTTATTCCATTCAGAAGATGTTAAAAATAAAAGTCCACTAATAGTAAACACTAAAGTTATAGATCCAGCAAGATCGATCCTAGAAATATTGGCCCAGGTGAACCTTTCATGTCTTGGTGGTACGTGAAGCAATTTAATATTAACATTCCTACAAGCAAAGAATGAACAAGTCAATAGAAGTGGTACTTGTAATGCAAATACTGCTCTCCAACCAATAGTATCCAATAGAAAACCACCTAAAGGACCTCCGAGTAATTGACCTGTACCAAATACAATATTAGCATACCCTTGGTAGACACCTCTTTCTCTCGTGGTACATATATCACTTACAGTGATACTACTTAAAGCATTAATGCCACCACCGCCGATACCACAAATTGCTCTAGCCAAAGCAAATTGTGGAACATTTTGTGTAAAACATGTTAAGAAACAACCTAGTCCAAAAAAGAAATGAGCGGTTAATACAGCAAATTTTCTTCCAGTAATATCTGATAATTTACCATACAAAGGTTGGAATGCAGTATTTGTTAAAAGGTAACTTGTAGCTATCCAATGTTTTAATTCTGATTGTTGGAATTCTTCAGCCACGGGGTTCATGATATTGGCCACTACAGTACCATCTAAAGCACTTAAAAAACTACCCATCCAAAGTGAAAACAAAATAGGGAATTTAGGCAAAGTCAGATTATATTTATGGTATTGTTCATCTAAGGATTTTTGATTATCTCGGTTACTTTTACTCTCGTTTTCAGTGTTTTGTAGACTTACACTAGAAGAATAATTAACTGATTCAGTAAAAAGACTAGTATTTTCATCTGGAGAGGTATCACTCATTATAGCAAAAAAAAAAAAAATGGTTTATTAAATATTTGTATGTATTCTAGTAAATTTCAATACAACCTATAAAGTATAAGGTCAAAAATATAAGTTTTCTTCTTTATTGGTTTGTAGTTTGCAATCCTCTAATAAATTATACTTATAATATAGCTAGGGGGGGGTAAGATATCTAATTATTTTAATCTTAATTAAATTGAAATTTTTAAAGAAAACAAAAGAAAATACTAGGGATCATAACAATTAAAATAACTATTCTGGTTTGTATACTAATAGGATAAATAAGTTTAAAATACTCTTCGTATGTGCATATATGTATATACATTCATCATAGGTGTATTCAATAAATTTCGATGACTAAACTGTAAAAAGATGACTAATAAAAAGAAAAGAAAAAAAAGAAAAGAGAAAATGATTTTTTGTTTCTTATCAAGATAAGATAAGATAAGATAACGTAAAGTAGAGTAAAGTCAGGTAAGAGAGGTATAAATAGTACAATCAAATGAGATAACTATGCCTCTATATGAGGTTTGATACGGCAGTGCAATTTATTTTAAATTATAAAAAACGAAGGCAGGATAATTTATTTAATATATACATGAATACTAAAAAAATGAATATAGAAGAGTTAAGATATATATTTATAAATATGTGTAGGTGTACTCGTACGTGTATGTGTGTGAAGAGATATATGTATATTTGTATTGTAAAAATCCCAGGGTAAGAATAAACACAATAAAAAGGAGAATAATTGCTACTAATGGTCAGATTTGAAACTAATTAGGAGTTTCAGGTGAAGGAATGGATCCATCATTATCATTATTATTCTCTTTTTCTTGATCTTCTAACTTCTTAGTTTCAGTTTCATTCAAATATTTATCAAAGGCATCATTTCTTTCTGGGAATGGTCTTTTACCTAACATTGAAATCATGTCCTCTCTGGTCAATACTTCTTTACTTAACAACAATTGAGCTACTTTGTCGACTTCTTTTGCTTTTTCCTGTAGCAACTTCTTACAACGATTATAACATTCTTTTACAATTCTTTGCACTTCTGAATCAATTATATCACCAGTTTCATCAGAAAACGGTTTTGTTAGGTCGGTTTCACTTTTTTTTTTTGGTAATTAATCCACCCAATCTTTGGACTCATGCCTAATTGAGTGACCATTGCAGTGGCCATATTAGTAACTTTTTTGAAATCATCAGACGCACCACTTGTCACCGAATCAAAATGTAATTCTTCTGAAACACGACCACCAAGTGACATCGTAATTCTATCTCTTAATTGTTGTTCACTTAGCAAAAAAATGTCACCAGGCAAATATTGAGCATAGCCCAATGCACCTTGACCTCTTGGAATGATACTAACTTTTAATAATGGATCTGCATATTTCAAATACCAGCCACAAATTGCATGACCTGCTTCATGGTAAGCTACGATTTTTTTTCTCTTCAGGAGATAATAATTTAGATTTCCTTTCTACACCACCAATCACTCTTTCAATAGCTTGTTCGAAATGATTCAATTTGACTGAAGTAGAGTCATTCCTTGCTGCAATTAAGGCTGCTTCATTGCATACATTAGCAATATCGGCGCCAGAAAACCCGGGTGTTAAAGCAGCAAGACGATTTTTTAAGTCGTAGATTTTGTTAGCCAATTTCAATTTAGCTAAGTGTACCTCAAAGATCGCTTTTCTACCTTCCAATTCTGGTTTATCGATATCGATGTGTCTATCAAACCTACCTGGTCTTAGCAAAGCTTTATCTAGGATATCTGGTCTGTTTGTACCGGCAAGGACGACGACATGGTCACTTGGTGTGAATCCATCCATTTCAACCAAAATTTGGTTCAAAGTGTTTTCTCTTTCATCGTTTGCACCAGAGAAATTTCCCTTCTGTCTTGCTTTACCTACAGCATCAATTTCGTCGATAAAGATAATGGATGGTGCATTTTCTCTTGCAGTCTTAAAAAGGTCACGTACCCTTGCAGCACCTACACCTACAAACATTTCTACGAACTCAGAACCACTGACAAAATAGAACGGGACGTTGGCTTCGCCTGCAGTAGCTTTGGCTAAAAGAGTCTTACCTGTACCAGGAGGACCAGAGAGGATAGCACCACGTGGAATCTTTGCACCCATCTTTTCATATCTGGAAGGTTCCTTCAAGAAACTTACAAATTCCATGATTTCTTCTTTAGCTTCATCACAGCCAGCGACGTTTTTAAATTTAATTTTGACGTCTGTGTCGATATTAAACTGTCTTGCTTTTGAACGAGATAATCCGAAGATGCCATTCTTACCAGCTGAACTTGCAGCAGTGGCAGATTTCTTGGTCAACCAAATTAAACCAGTTATCATTAGTACAGTTGGTAAAATTTGGAATATGGTTTTTGTCCAATTGCCTTGTTGAATATATAAAACAGGGATTTTAAAATCTGTTTGAACGTTTAGATCATCTTGAGCTTTATTTAATTTACGTTCAAAATTTTCTATAGAACCGATAGTGAAATAAATCTCGCTACCGGAAGCAGTACTACCACCATTACGAGTACTAAAAGGTGAGGATGAGCTATTCGATTGACTTAACTGGATTCTGCCTGTATCATTTAAAACAACTTTTACTCTCGAATTATTAATGACAATCAATTTGGACACATAACCCTTTGCTAAATAATTTGAATAAAAGTCCTGCCATGAGATTTCATTGGTTTCGTTATTATTGTTCAATAAATCCAATAAAAATGAAAGAACAAAAAATGTCAAACCTAATTGGAATAGATTAATATTGTTGTTATCTATACTATTGTTATTATTATTTCGATTTTTATTGAAAAAGTCATTATTATTGTTGCTGTTGTTGTTATTGTTATTGTTGTTTGTATTATTTTCTTGATTAATACTATTTTGTCTTTTAATAGTATCTTCTAAATGCTGTAACCTTTCATTAATATTTTCTTGACGTTCTAACCATACTTTTTCATCATGATCCTCATTATTATTATTATTATTATTATTACTTAAACTTTTTAACCTATTTTGACTCATTTCTATATAATCACGAATATCTTTTTTAATGTTTATCAAATCTTCATCAGTAGCATCCATTTTCTTGTCTATTCTATTGTTACTATTGTTGTTATTGTTATTTTGTAATAAAGAAAATGATTGTTTTAGATAAAGTGGATTAGAATGATTAAATACATGGAACGATCGGATACATTTCTGATTGATCAAAGATGTTATCCCATTATCTATACTATTTCTATTAGTTTTCTTACTGTTGTCATTATTATTATTATTATTGCTGTTGTTGATCAATATTAGATCATTTTGACTGATTGAAATAAATGATCTTTTCGATATAAAAGATGCCACTCTTACTGGTGTTTTTTTGACATGAATCATGATTACTCGAGAATTTAAATAATTAAACTCAAATAGTTTTGTCTAATATATGAATTATGAGTATATATATATATATATATATATGTGTGTGTGTGTGTGCATGAAAAGATTGAAATGGGGGTGCGAGGGAGAGGAGAGAAAAAGAAAGTAAGTATTTCGACTCCAACAAAACAAGAATAACGTACGTAATTTGTGTATTTTACGTATATATAAAACAGTGTAAGCAAAATATATATAACAAAAGAACAAACCAGTGGTAGGCAAGGTCAATTCAAATAGATTTCGGTCAAGTCAATCGTAATATAAACTTAATCTTCGATTTGGAATTAATCCGTACATTGATGCTATTGGATACCTGTAAGGTAAACTGCAACAGTAATTCAAACAAACAGGGAAAGTAGAATACAAAAGCAGAAATGTAAATGTAAATGTAAATTTGGAGAAGAAGGGGAGAAAAACAAGAAAAAGAAAAAAAAACTCTTTTTTTCCCTCAACAGTGACATCGTTGTCGTGGACAATGACCCAAAAAGCAAATATAACTGTGTACGAATGGTGTACGAATGTAGTGCTTAGTAAGCAATAGTTGGTTGTCTTACGTAATCGCAATTCTAAGGGGCAATAAAAATTGCAGAAAAAGTTTCCTCGAGCACTCAAAAAAAAAAAACCCTTTTGCGACATCGAATTGATCTTTCGGAGTATTGAATATATACATGAAAAAAAGAGATATGTGGTAGGTTTGATGCTTTTTAGCTAGTATGTGGTGTTCGTTTATTATAGAAAGAAGGATATCATTTAATCATCAATAGACAAATAAATAAATAAATATAGATATACATACATATATATTTATTACAATATTTTATCATCTCTTCTTTTTCTCTTTTTATTTGTCATGTCTGGTTTAAAAGTCGCTATCATTGGTGCTAACGGTAAAATTGGTCGTCTTCTAATAAATATCTTAAAACAAGACAAGACAAATTTTGATACACCATTAGCTATCGTAAGAAACTCAGAACAACAGGACTATTTTATCAACGAAATCAAAGTCAACGCCTCCTTAACAAGCATAGAACATGCAACAGTTAAAGAGATAGCTGACGCAATTAAGGGGTACGATGCTGTCGTCTTCAGTGCAGGTGCTGGTGGTAAAGGTGTTGAAAGAATCTTCACTGTAGACTTGGATGGCTGTTGCAAAGCCATTGAAGCTTGTCAATTGGCCAACGTTAAAAGATTTATTGTGGTCTCTGCTTTAAAAGCAGAAGATAGAGATTTTTGGTGGAGCATCCCTTCTTTAAGAGAATACTATATCGCTAAAAGAGCAGCAGATCATGATGTTAGGTTGTCTGGTTTGAATTACACTATTTTACAACCTGGGTGGCTGCTAGATAGTAATGGTACACAAAAGTTTGCATCTTTGAATCAAGTCGATAAGATGGTGGAAATGGGGGAAAAAACTGTCGCTAGAGAGGACGTGGCCTTGTTTATCAAGGAAGCTCTATTACATGAAAATGAAACTAAAGAAAAGACTATTCCATTACTTAATGGTGATATCCCAATTAATGAATTTATTACAACTATTTAATTCTATATATATATATATATATGTAGGTGTATGAATGTGTTTTAATAATAAAAAAAAAATCATAACCCTTCTTCAAATATTCTCTGTTGTTCAATAGCTTCTAATGTTGTTTTGTCAACAACATCCTCATATATCTCCTTTGGTATTTTGCTTAATCCAGTAACAGGTCTCAACAAGTCTTTGTCTTTAATAAGAACCTCATACTGCACTTCCTTATTATCCAATGCATCATTTTTTTCCTTTAAACTATCTACTTTTTGATATTCTATCACTTTTGTTGATTGTGTTCCCTGTGGTACATGCAAGGTGTTTGTATATGGATCTCTTATCCCCTGGTTTTCTATCAACAAGATACGAACACGATCGTAATATATGTCACTATTGTATCTACTGCATACAGCAGCATGTTGATATAGCCAATTTGTTGCATTCAATTGGCTTCCATTTACATTGAACAATGCATTATAATTGCTATTAATATTCATATCTATAGTATTATTAGTAATAATACCGTTAGAGGACGCAATATTTGTAACAGCACTGGTATTATTCGTATTAGTACTATGTAATTGGTTGTTTTGAAAAAAATCTATAGTATTTTTTGCAGGATCAGTTGAGAATTGTAATTGTGCTTGGTCCATATGTTCTTGTCCCTCAGTATGCCTATGTTTATCAGTAGTATCTGTTGTAATGTTGTTATTGTTATGCGACGAGGAGGAAGATGATTTCCCATGTTTATATTTGGCATGTCTACCTCTTTTGCCTCTATGGGATTGTTTGTCTCTTGGAATCTGTCCCTCTTTGATAATATTATGTCTTAGATTTGGATCACTATAATAATCATCGTCATTCTCTTTACCGTTAACAATAATCTGATGTCCAAATTCTTTAAATATACTTCTTGCCGCTACCACAGATATGGTTCTATTTCTGTAGGAATACGGTAACACACTCTGTCCAATCAGTTTGTTCTTTTCAGACTGACTTAAAATATATTTGTACAAATTAGGATGATGTTGGAACAAAGTAGCAGAGTCCCTTAAACCAACAGCCCTGGCAGGTTCGGTGGCCAGCATAAACAACCTATCTCCATTGTCAAATAATTTGAACGTACGAACTTTAAATTTTCTACCACCCTTTAAATTACCATCGGTATCTATCTTCTCCTCACCAGATGGATCATCAGGTAATGCATACTCATCATTAACAACAGGTAAGGGATGACCATCAGAATCTACAGGGTATGATAATTTCACTTTCTTATTAAGATGGGAATCCTCATTATCTTGATTATCTGTCTTTTCATCAGGTACTGTCTTATCTTTAGGTGTTTCAACACCACTATCATTTTCTTTTTCATTATCATTATCATCATCATTACTTTTTGTAGTTTCTGTTTTTACTGTTTTATTACCATTTTCCTGTTCTTTTTCTTTCAACTCCTCAGAGTTTTCTTCCTTTCTAATTGTACTACGAGTTCTTTTACTTCTTCTGCGGGGCAAATTTTCTTCTTTCTCTTCTTCCATGTAATCTTCTTCGTTATCAGTTGTTTTTCTCCCATTTCTTAGTTTCTTATCTCCTTCTTCCTCTTCTTCCTCTTCTTCTTCTACTTCCTCTTCCTCTTTATACTCTTCATCTTCATCGCTTTTATTTAAACCAGCATCATCAATCTTATAATTAGGTCTTTGTGAACGTGATCTAGAACGTGACCTAGAACTTGATGTTGATCCCACTGCTTTTTTAATTTCAATATCAGACATTACGTTTAAACTATTATCCCTTCTAACAACTTTGTAGTTTTCTTTACCACTACCCACTTTTTTTTTTCCTTGACAATATTCAAACTGTTTTTTCAGTAAAGCAATTAGCATTTCTGTATTAGTATTTAACATGTTTAAATTTCTTATGGAGAGGTTTCATTTACTTATTTTTTATTTTTTTCTAAGTTTTTTGTTCCTCTTTTTTTTTTTAGTTTACTTTTACTTTTGTTTTTCTTTTTAAAATCTGGTATTCGGTTGTGGTTCGAGTCTTTTCATGGGCCTTTCTTGCTTTCAAAGTCTATTTTAATGAAGCTACATGGACATTCATATATGTTTATATATGTGTATATACGTGCGTGTATGTATATGTACTGTCTTGTAGATTTATTCTATACTACTATTATTAACTTACTTCTTTATATTATCCAATATAATTGTTAACTATTACATTGAATATTGAACTCTTACAGTTGTAACTCCCAAGTCTTGATGCAAGCATCATTTCCGGTGGATACAATATGATCATTATCTTGCCACATGACATTATTAACACCATCCTTATGAGCATTTAAATATTTGACAATTTTCATAGGTCTCTTTACAGAATAGATAATGATATGTGTATCTAATGACCCAGTTGCCACTAAATCCTCCTCTTCCTCTTCTGCCCCATCAGCGGAGTCATCACTTTGTGGTCTCCAAGAGATCGCGTTGATTTTACCGGTATGGAATGACCATCTTGATGTCTTTATATCACGGCTTTCGATATCAAACAAAAGTATTTTACCTAAAACATCACCGACAGCAACATATTTTTCGCTTGGTGATATAGATATATATGATGGCATGGCCCTCATACTAGCTTTTAAGTTAAAACTCTTTTCCAGGTTATTTAATTCAAATATTTCAATGGCATTCGATCTTTCATATCCAACAGCGGCATATGTCTTAGAGATAGCAACACAAGAAGCTTGCTCATGTAATTTCATTATGTTCACAATTTCACCGGTAAATGATTTGATAATAACTAGCTCATTGTTGTTATTAATCACTGCGAATAAGAGATCTTTGTCATTCTGATCAAAGTTTACAGCTGCAAATTTTGGCTGGGATTTAAATTTATATTTAATTTCATTATTAATTTGTAATGTATCATCCCATGATATAGAAGACACTTGTGGATACTCTTTGTTATTTATTCCAATAATTAAATTATTATGGTTTTGGTACATAACAGTGCTTGATTGTTGCCAATCAATAATTTTACCATCAAAAGAACCAGTAATCATTGGGTTGACAGCTAAAGCAGAGATCCCCTTATTATGACCCCTAATAACAGCTAATGGCTCTTCTTGATCCAATTTGATAATAGTTAAAGTACCATTTAATGATAAAGTCACAAGAGCTTCACCATTAAGTATTGATACGACACCTACTTGTTGTAATCCAACATCTTTGGTGTTATTAGGGTTCAAATTCCACCTGTGAATACATTTTGATGATTCTAAATCCCATACTCTTAAAATAGAGTCAGAACTTACAGTGGCATAAGTATCTTTATTTAACCAGGATAAAGCAAATAACCCACCATTAATTGTTTCTTCTGGATCTTCCACAATTTTGATGAATTCACCGGTCAATCCATCGAAAACATTTATCTTTCTATCAGAGCCTACTGAGATAAACACTTTACCATCACCTGGTTGAAATTTAACATCTCTGATAAATTTCCCTTGGTCATGATGAGCTTGATCACTACTGGTGAATTTGAATGGAGGACCAGTATAAAAGACAACTTTCCCATTATCATCGACAGTGGCAGCTCTCATAGGTCTTGATTGTTTCATGTGACAGGAATTGACTTTAATCGAATGACCAGTGACTTCACCCAACGAATTGCCAGAATCCCATGATATGAAAACACCAAATTGATCCTTACCATCACCAACTACGCATAGTCTACGGCCTTCAAAATCCCAGGATATGTCAGTAATAGGACCAGATAAGACTTGAAATTCAGATTTAACTTTAGTTTCTACTTGTCTATAACCAGTAGCAGGATTGGGTGTGTTAGCATTATCAATAAAGTCCCATGACCAAACAATGGCTTTTCCTGATGAATCACCAGAGATCATATAATGAGATCCTTTAAGAGGTGAAAATTTTACAACAGTAACATTGTTATTAGCATGACCAGTAAATTGAACTACAAATGGTTCTTCATCATCCATAGAGGTGAATTGACTTAGACTTCTTATAAAGGCAGATTTACCACATGGATAAGCAATTGCATTTAGAGTTTCGTCATAGGAAAGGTGAGTGGTGAAATTTCTTTCGGTAATTGGCTGTGGAGGTATCACCTTTACCAAAGCTAACTTTGATGTCATGCTAGGAATTGATAAATGAAAATAACAGAGAAATATAAGAGAAATTAGAAAAAGAAGTAAATAACCTGATAATTGATATCAGATTGTTTTTTTTAGTATCAGTTGTTTAATCTTTAGTTATTTTTAATTTAACCAAAAGATTTATTGTAGCGATAACATCTTATGTTTAAACAAATGATACTGTGAGAGAGCCAGTTATGACAGGCATGTACAGAAACATTCAACAAGCAATGGAATTATTATTATAACAATCTTTGAAACGGGGCGGTGTAAGATAGTTTAAGATAGGAGTTTCAAAAAATTTTGAAAACACTCGGATCGAAATATTACGTTAGGTTTTCTTCATTATGGTTAGAATTCTCTAGTTTATGTGTTAGGGTTGTTTGTAAAAAGGAAAAAATGTGTGTAAAAATTTCCACAATTTTTAGGGTTAAAAGGTAAAAACCAAATTTGTTCGAGGTTGTCTTTTTTCTTATTTTTTTATTTATTTTGCGATGAGGTGAAAAATTTTGTTAATTAAAAGATGAAAGATTATTTTATCATCAGGATAATATAGATAGAGGTATAGATGTTGTTGTGCAAGGAAGTGTACATTGTTCAGTTCACTTGTAATCTCATACAATACATCATTTTTTAAATATATGAATTACTTCAGAATTACGACCAGGGAATTTTATTTGTGATTGTTACATATTCCATTGTGATAAACGACTAGAATAAGTTTTTTATAATAATCAGATTACAGTTATTTATTACCACTTCTACTATTATTGTTATTTATTATTAAATACCATTAGTTAATATGTCTTCCAATAGACCTCGTATTATTACTGCCAGAGCTCCAGTTCTGCCACAACAAACTACTCCAGAACAAAGATATTGGAGACAGTATTCTTCTGCACAATTGGTGAAAGAACACAATGCCGTGACACATATTTCCTTCAATCCACAAAGTCCATATGATTTTGCAGTCACATCTTCAACCAGGATTCAGTTATTTTCTTCAAAGACTAGACAAGTTATTAAAACATTTTCCCGTTTCAAAGATGTTGTTTATTCTGCATCATTCAGAGCAGATGGTAAATTATTAGTAGCTGGTGATGCTACCGGTTTAGTTTCAATTTATGATTCATATAATCCAAGAAATATTTTAGTGTCTATTAATGCATCTACACATCCAACACATGTGACAAAATTCCATCAGCATGATAATAAGACCTTGATTACTGCAAGTGATGATAGATTGACCAGAGTCTGGGATATATCTCATCCATATGAACCACAATTAGAATTAAGTGGTGCCACAGATTATATTCGTTCGCTTTGTTTTATACCCAATGCTCCACATTTAGTTGCTACTGGTTCTTACGATAATTTTGTTAGATTATACGACACTAGGAGTAAATCAAATAAACCAATCTTCCAATTGAACCATGGTAATCCAATTGAAAATGTAATATCTATATCACCAACTCAATTGGTATCATGTGGTGGAACAAGTTTTAAGGTTTGGGATTTGACCCATAATTCTACTTTATTCGAAAGAGGAAACTTTAATAAAACTGTAACATGTTTAGACTATATTGAAAAGTTCAATGCTCCGATGAATTCTGCTTTAATTGCATCCTCTTTGGATGGTCATGTTAAAGTGTTTGATCCATTAGATAATTTTAAAGTTAAATTTGGATGGAAATTCTCCAGTGCAGTATTAAGTTGTGCCATTTCTCCATCTATAATGGGTGACGACTCTAATAATGGTGGTATACTTGGTTCAAAAGAAGATTTAAATGCTAGAATGAATAGACATTTGGTTGTTGGGATGTCTTCTGGTCTTCTAGCTATTAGAACAAAGAAAGGGTCCATTGTCAAAACAAAAGAAGCTAAAGCAAAACTTATGGAATCCCAGTTAGCATCACAGTCGACACCAAAGAGTAATAACTTTAAAAGAATGATGAGAGGTTTAGATTATAATGGTGACCAGGAGAATATTATTCATAACGACACATCTAAACCACAACAACAACAGCGTCGTATACGTCCATTTGAAAGATGCATCAATAAATTCAAGTGGTCAGAAGCACTTGATTGTGCTTTTGTTCCTGGTATGGCTAAAGAATTGACAGTTACTATTTTACAAGAGTTGAGAAAACGTGGTAAAATTCGTGTTGCATTATATAATAGAGATGAAACTACTCTTGAACCATTGTTAAATTGGTGTTTAAGAGGTATTGAAGACGTTAGGTTTTGTTCGATTGTGGCAGATTGGATAGCTGTTGTTTTAGAATTATATGGTAACAATATTATAGAAAACTCGCCTGTATTACAACAAATTTTAATTGATTTAAGAAATAAGGTGAGAAATGAAATACACAAGGCTAAAGAGGCAAAAAGAATTGAAGGCATGTTACAATTATTAACAAATTGAGCTATTTTAATAGAATTAAAAAAAATGGAGGTACAATATTCTCAAAGTAAGACTTATTAAGAACTAGGTAATAATATATATATATGTGTATGTATATGTACATACTTAACTTATTATAAAAAAAAAAAGGATAATAACAATATAATACTGATAAAAATTCATCTATACTTTTCAGAAATGTTTTTCTTTCTTTAGAATATTAAAATAACTATATGACCTTCAATGTTCCTTAAATTGTGGAAATCATTCTTAGCATAATAACAAACCATATTCATAATTTCTCAAACTTGGATACATTGTGTCAATAATATACTATGTACGTCTACGTTAAAGTCACTTAATCTTTTCAATTAGTAGCAGACTCTCTTTCCAAGCTCAATAAAATAGTTCAGTACAGGTAACTTATTAATTGAATTTATTTAATGTTGTCAATATTACAATAAGAAGAATATTATACAAATGTGTCGACATTTTTTTATTCAATACATCAAGGGATAAACCATTCATTATCAGTATATTAAATATATTTATTTTACATAATATACTTTTATATTTGTACTGACCTCCAAGAGATATAATTGCAGCTGTATATTGCTGAAGAAGATGAGATCATAATCTAATAGTAACAATATTTAACTTTGGAAAGTCACAACAAAGTCTGTCGGGTTTTCCTTCTTTTTTTTAACAAATGACGCGAGAGCACTATTGAGGATAGATATATTCTGAGTTTCTTATTAGTTCATTAGATAACATATATGAAACCTAGCTAGAAACCACAAAACACATGTAATTCTTTTCATAATGATGTCGGTAGTTTTTTATTCTGTATCTTGTTTGTTTTGCTTGAACTCGAAAGAGGGAAAAAAAAAAAAAAAGAAAAGGAACTGTGTTTATTTATTTAAACACAAGAACAAACAAAATGAAAAAGGTCTATAACGGTATTGAAAGAAAAAAATTAAGAAAGAGATGCATTAGAACTGATAAGTTTAGATGTAAACTGCTTGCTATTATTTTGATTTTAGCACAATTACTGATAGTAGGTTTAATTTGTTGATAAATATAATTTATCTGCCTTTCTTCTCTTTTCTATTCTTTTTTGAGAACTGGATTTTAATGAGTTATCATTTTGATGTTGAAACTTTTCTGAAATTACCAACAGACATTAGAAAATATGTCTATTATCATTTAGATGGATCATTGATATCACTCAAGCCACATGCTTTACAAGAAGTTGAATTCTTGAGTAAACGACAAAAAAGAAGAAGAAAAGTGCTATACAATTTTATGTACCCAGTATTTAAACCATATTTGAAAAACTTTATATATGATTCTGATTTCATTTATAAATGGTTGGAATTGGCTCTTTGGTTTCGGTATGACTCGATTGTATTGGACTGTTTAAGGCTAAATCAATTATATGAGGGTACTCTATTGGGTCCAATAGATATTATAACTTTGGATGGTCATTTACAGTTTGCTTTCTTTGATAAGGAACAGTCCTTTTTACAAGTTTGGTATTCAAAAAGAGATTATCAAAATATGGTTATGAATCGATATTTTGCGTATGATAAATATAAGCCCGACACTGATTGTAATTTTATTAGATTAAATCTTGAAGTTTTACCTGAATCAATGATAACCGCCACTTTAACAAACCTTTTGAAAAAACAATATTTTTTATTTATTAACCATATTGAATTCGCAGAAGAAAAGATAAACTATTTGCAGAATCTTTATCGCGATGATGATGATGAAGATGATGATGATGAGGATAATAAAATAGTTCAAAATAATAGTTCAAAAAGAAGAAAACGCAAGCTGTTAAATAATAACACTAATAATTTTAATAATAAAAGGGGTAAGTTTTCAGTAAGTTCTCACATTCAAATGGTAGTAAATAATATTAAATCGATGAGAAATATCCAAGTCATATCATGCCACGGAAATGATCTATTTAAACATTTAATTGATGGTAATGCGTTTTCAAATCGAAATCTTAAATCAATACCTTCGGTAGTTAAGAAAAAGATTCCAACGCTTCAACTTTATCAAATTAGCAATATTACAAGAAGTAATATAGTTGATGTCTCCATGTGGGAAAGTTTGAAGACTATTGTTTTAAGTAACGTTAACAAGGTTGATTTAAATATGTTGATTCTACCACAATCCTGTGTCTCTTTAACAATCAATCATGTTAAAGTTTGTAAATGGTGGGATTTTGAGTCCCGTATTAATAGATTATGTAGTGAAAGGTTTAAGACTATAGAGATAAAAAAAAAGGTAGATATTGAAAGAGATCCAAGAATTATGAAATTAGAGTTGATAGATGAAGATAGTATGGATCCTGAATTAATTTTTAATTGTCAAAAACTATTTTGGAAAAATTTACCTGAAATAACTGAGATAATATTTTCTAATGTGTCTATCTTTGCCTCAGATCATATGATAATTTTACCTAGAACTTTGTATTTAAATGAGAGGATACGATTTTATAACTGTGGCGGGATAAATGAAATGTTATTGATGTGATTTTGTTTGTCATTTTGTAATAAAAGAGCACAAGCGCATATACAAATGAAGATTAAGATGGGGAACACACTACATATATATGGTGAAAAAGATATTATTATATTTATCTTTTATTTTTTGAAATGTTGGGAATATATGATTGTAAGAGGTTAGATATAAGGGGTATGAATATATATTTACACATGAGGCTTTCCATCTAATAGAATAGATTGTTAATAAACCTGGTCTTACTCTTTCCCTTAGGATTGATAGTCAAATTTCCAAGTTTGTTTAATTCTTGTTGAGTATAATTCTTATACGAAAATTCTTCAGAGGATAATAGAGTTTCAATATCAAACATTATATTTTTACCATAACGAGACCAATGCGTTATCCATTTCATTGCAAGGGATTTTTCATCCTGTGATTTATTGGTACGTAACCGTTGAAGAACTTCATATATGTCATTAGTTGGATTAGTTAAGTAGTCTGGGTAGAATTCTTGGTTTCCGTAACATTTTTGTAGGTTCATTAAATATAATAAATAATCAGCGATAATAACAGGGTCTATAAGATTTGTCTTTAAAGAACCACATAAAGATTGGGATAGCATTCTGATTTCGTTGGATACCCTCCCAGGTAATCCTATTCCAGGTGTATCGATAAGATATATTGGTTGTTCGGTATGACTATTATTAGGGGTAATCTTAATACATTCACTGGTACTTCTTGTTATTCCAGCCTCATTACCAGTTTTAGCTACTTTTTTGTGTTTACCAACAAAGTCCTCTCTCATTTTACCAATTGATCTCAAAGAATTTATTAAAGTCGATTTACCCAGATTTGGAATACCAGTAATAAGTATTTTGAAACCCATAGGTAAGGGCATTCCAATTTTATTTATTAGTTGATCACTTTTAAATCGAATAATCTTGTATAAATTACGGGCATCTTTTTTACACCTTGCATCAACTAGCATAAATTGTTCATTCATTTCATTATGCCAATTATTTAGTTTATTTATAACTAAATTTTGATTTTGTATTAAATCCTTTTTGGTGTAGACTATTAATCTATCTATGTCGTTATATTTCCAATTTGCTAATAATTTATCGAACAAAATGTTCTTAGTTGCCAATGGTGCTCTAACGTCTCTTAATTCTAGAATCATATTTAATTGTGGTGCAAGGGATTCAATCTTCCTTAAAGCTTTCATTTGATGCCCTTTGAAATCAGATTTTAAGATATTATAGTCAGGAAACACATATCTTGGAAGAAACTGCGTATAATTTCTTCTTATTATTATTTTCTTATGATAAGAATTCATTATTGACAGTCTGATCTTTTTAATGGTGATGGTTATCCCTATTCAACGGCATGCAAGATAGATCATTGATAGTCAAGGGAGAAATAAAAAACATCATAAAGATTGTGTTAAATATATTATAACTTGGATCTGTAAATAATTATGATTTTCTAGTTTAAAGTATTCTTGCAGTTGACTGATATTCGTTGATTTTGCTCCAGAACTATTCAATTTTTGTATATATTGAAAAAATGTTGAAAGGAATATATTCGAAAAAGAAAAAAGTTCACAGTTACAAGATAAAATTCTGTATACACTATTATTCAATAAAGAAGACGAGAAAAATGATAAGTTATTTGGAACGGCTTAACTTCAAATACTGCAATATATAAAACATCTATGTCTGTTCTTTAATCACAAGGCAGTTCTTTTTTATTCTTTCTTGATAACTATCGATTTTTACTTCTTATTTTTACATTAGAATATGTATGTGTATGTATGACTCTAAAGAGTATTTATGTTATTTACAGGTTAAAGTAAAATTTTGCTATGTTGCATATCTAACAACAAAGATTCTAATTCTTTGAATTGTTCCCTTTGAGGATCCAAGATATCAAATAAAGTGGTGATTTGGTATCTTATTCCTGGTGTGATGGGAACTTGATATCTTTTCAACCATAAAAGATGATCATCTTTAATTAATTGATACATTAAATTTTGATCTTTGCTCTCTACTAGATATTGAATGAACTGTTCCCATGGTCTATAGTCATTTCCAATAGTGATATTATGAAGTTTATTCTCCCAGAAATTGAAATATGCATGCCAATGTTTAGCTTGCGCTAAACTTCTCAATATGGCTACAATAATATCATATTGGGGCTGGTTATTTGTATGTGTTAGGATGTATTCAACGAAAGAATATAAGCTATTCAATTTATTTGCAGTGTTATTCACTAATGTTTGCAAGAATAGATTAACAAGTTCTGGATCCGTAGATATTTGCAAAGTAGTATCATCATATAGTGGTAGAACTTGTGATATTGTATTATTACATGTCAATAACCCTTTGCCATTGTTCATCCCAATATCTGTAATATTCAACTTTAAAAATTCAAGTAGTTCGTCACGAGTTAATGAATGATTTGTTAGCTTTTTCAAAATAAAATAATCTTTAATAAATCTTGATGTTTGGTATTGTCTTGGATTGATCATATTTAATAATGATAAAAATTCGAACCTTTTATGCCAGAATTTTTCATTGTTATCGATTGGTAATATTAAAGGCCATAATAAATCAAAACTTTCTTTCCATTCTTTTATAATTATTCTTTTTGTTTTGTTCACAGGACTTTGTTTTAAATAGTCAATTATTTGATCCATCACTTCTAAAGTGGAAGTATAATATTGTTGTGATAGTTGTTGATTAGTTTCAGAGTTCAAATTTTTTATAGAAGACTTTATTTTTTCTAAGAAAACTGTAGGATTTGGATTTACACTGATATTTTTGCTGTTGTTACTTTTAATTGAATAATTTTTTGCTTGTTTATCGAGTATAGTGGAGTAATTTCTTCTTTGATGAGCTAGCCTTTTCAATCCAGCTAGAATATTTTGATTAGGACTTACATTATGTAATAAATCATCATTCTCGATGGATGAGTTTGAATTTTGACTACCAATTTGATTTCTATATTTATTTTTTTCATTTATAGGACAATATAATTCTTCTAGGTTTAGAGCTAATCTCTTTCTCTTTGTCATTATATTAACTATAATTCCTTCAATTTTGCAATCTATCATATACCAACTTTCATTAATATTGAATATATCGTTAATAAGACCTTGCTTATTTTTAATATTTTTTCTTTTAAATCTTTTCTCGACCCTTTTCAATTCATTGTTATTTAATTTTCCCTCGACTGTAGAAAATACATTAAATTTTCCTTTTAAAAGTTGGTTTAATTCAATATAGCTGTTATGACAATGTTTCACTGATAGAGCAGTAGAAAGTATAACAATTTTTCCTATCTTACCATATATTGGGTTAGTATAATTCTCATCTTCAAAAGATGATTTTGATAAATCAAAGACAATAACATTTGATAAACCTAATTTATCAACTAAAAAATCAGATATTTCTGTTAAAGATTTTGATGGAATAAAATCTTCTGGGTATTGTATAATTTCTTTGATATAGTTTTCTTGTAATTTTAAATTTTGTCTTTGATTTGCACCTAATCTGAGGTACCACGGTTCATATGATGTAGTATTTAAAATTGGATCATTACTATTGATCTGTTCATTATTTCCTAAAGATTGTTCATTGTTGATCTTAGCAGAATAATATAAATGAGATTGGGGAAGTGTGGATATAAAACTATTATTTACTAATGTAATTACTCTTTCATTATATTGAGGTATAAATGAAACGTTTTTATTTAGTAGTAATCTTTTTTGTATATTTGATCTAAGTATAAACATTCCGAACCAAAAGGGAAAAATAATTACTGTATAATTGAGAAAGAAGAAAAGTGAAAGAGCTAACAAATTAGTGATTATTGGGTTCTTTCGAATGCTTGTTAACAGACTACTAATTACTATTTTATCTTTATTGTTTTCTTTTTGTTTTTTTCTCTTTAATATTGTGTCTTGATCATTGTTTCATGGGTTTTATGCATTCCAATTTAAACAATATCCTTTAGTAGCTTTACGATATTTTTTTTTTTTTAGTTCTGAATATTTTTTTTTCCTACTTGTTTCTCGAAGAGGAAAAGAGGCATCAGATCAAGTTGAATTAAACTATTTTTCTCCCTCATCAAATATTGATTACTATAATATTAGGTAGTTGTAGTAATCACTTAATATTGTTATCGTTGTTGTTATTAGTTCTGGTGTATATAATAAAATTGGCAACTCTATTAATAATGTTAGTAAAATTACAAAAGGAGATTAAACATTCAATTAATGACAATAATGTTATATATATATATAAGATTTAGTTTAAATACATAACGGATATTAATTCATCTTTTTTTTTATCTTCTTTCTTATTTTGTTTCAATTTTATAGTCTCAAAGAATAAAAAGAAAGAAAGAAGGGAGAAAGTAGGTATGGTTGTTATTTAATTATTTACTGTCCTCTTAATTCAGGTTGAATATTCTCATCTAATATGTGTGAATCATTGGCAGCTACTATACCATTATGTATATCATTGCTATGCCCATGGGTATCATCAGTCTCGTTATCGTCTTCATCATCAAATGTATGATGAAGATCGTCTTCTGGATGTGTGCCATTGGTGCCTGTAGTAGGTACCATGTTGTTAGAATTGGTGGTAACAGTAGTAGCACTTGTTGTCGGCTGACCAACATCAACATCTTTGAAGTGGGAGGATAATAGTCTTAATTGTTCAGCCACCTCATGTGGTAATTTGTCATCACCAATATCACCTATATTAATATCGTCTAATTGTGATGTAGAGTTACTATTATTGGTATGATTATGACTATGGTTATTATTGTTATTATTTACTTTTGAACGTTTATAGGGGTCCAAGTCTGATTCATCACTAGTCAATCTTCTCTTCAATACTATTGCTTCGTTAATGGCGGCTTGTGCAGCACTTTGTAGATCTGGAGTGATAACATGCGAGGCACTATGTAAATCTATAACAGTTTGATCAGATAGCAAAGATTCATTTAAACGTTTTGAACTAACTCTATCTGTGTGGTTATTAGGTGTGTCTGTTGCGGTTGCCGTTGCAGTTGTTGTTGCATGGTCACTGCCATGTGATAGAATCTTTTTGGTTACGTTCAATAGGGCTTGATTTGTTGCCAACTGTTCTTCTAGATCATTAGTATGCTTGAGATTAGCTAACAATGAATGGTCATCAGTTATTGAGTTACTGGTAGTGGTGATGGTGGCAGCTGTGGTAGCTGTGACAGTATCATCACCGTTAGCCATATGTCTATTTATACTATGATCAGTGGCAGTGGAAGTTGTAGCGGTACCGGTACCAGTGCCGGCGCCGTTTGCAATGGCAATGGCAGATGAGGGAGAAGAGGAGTGAGGGGTGGTCATGGTAGTAATACCAGTATTTGTAAGGGATTGGACATTTGTGTTATGAACATGGGGATTATGGTGTATCAAATGAATATTTGTAGATTGATCATGGTATTGACCCATTTTTTTCTTTTTCAAGACAAATCTGGCTTTATAAGTGGTGACTCTTCTTGAGATTAAGGATAGAAACTCTTTCGTTATGGATTTATCGTCGATATGGTACCTTTGTTTAATGATGTCCAATAGGCCAGAATCGGTAACAAAAAGTGATACTTTAAATTTATTCATTGAGTTGTTGCCCTTCTTATAGAGATTTTCCAGGATAGCATCAAAATTGAGGTCATTTTGTAAAATTTTTGGTATTTTAGTTAAAACAAATTTTTCCAAAGACATATTATCTTTTAGTGGATGGTTATGGTAAGGGAAGATCTTTGTGACCACAAAGGGACCGATTATTGGATTTTCAGTTATAAAATTGACTGATGTCTCTAAAAAGGAATTAATGTCGTCATCAGTGGTAGTAGAAGTAGTGGTGGTACCATTATCATAATAATTTTCTTTAATGACATTGAGTGTATCAGATATATGGACAAGATCGTTATGAGAATTAAAATGGTCTTCAAAGTGATTAGATTCTGGATTGGAGGTAGAGTCAGAAGTATGATTTGAGGTAGAAGAAGAAGAATTAGAATTAGAGGTTGAATTCGAGCTAGAGCTAGAGTTAGAATTAGAATTAGAATTAGAGTTGGTATTAGTAGAATCTTCAACAGCAGCGACAGCAGCAGCAATTGCAGCTGTTACATGAGGATCAGTTTCATGAGAATCAGGGTCATGTGCGTCAGTATCAGTGTATTTTTTGATAGTTTCAACGTCGCTATCGTCATCGTCATCATCGTGTTCATTATCACTTAAATTTGTGGCTGTGGCTGTGGCTGTAACTGTGTTGGTGTTGACATTGGCGTTATTAGCGGTAGTGGTGATTGTATGACTGTTATTATTGGTTATAGGATCTTTTTTGATTGGTATATCATCTAAAGTAACTAGTTGAGACTCCAGAACAGAATTATTATGAAGAGTATTATTCTTGTTATGATTATGGTTATGGTTGAAAGTGTTATTTACACCAGAATAACTCAATAGGATTTTGAAATCACAATCCTTTAGATGGCAGGCGAAAGTGAAGTGTTTATTTTTATGAGAGTTTTTCAGGATGATTGGACAACGAAACCTGAATTCGTAGTCATTGATCACATTATACCAGGATTGCAAAGTGGGGAACCTTCTTGGGTTTGGATTATTTGTGTTTGTGACCAAGTCGTTGTTTATTATGGGATGAGTATATTCAAAGACTTGAGACATAGTTAATTAAAAAAAAAAAAAAAAAAAGAGAAATAGAGAAGGAAACAAAGAGAGAAGAATAAAAAAAAAATAGAAAAAAGAAAGTCTAATTCCTTGTTGTTAATGTAGTTTGTTTGTTTGTTTTTAAGAAAGTTGTCTGGTATGTGTTTGTGTTTGCAGATGTCTCTATAGGTACGTATGGACGTTTGTGTATACTACTAGTGTGATATCTGTTTGTAGTTATGTACGTAATGTAAACAGAACTCGTTTGTTCTTTTGGAGAAAAGACAGAGGTTAGATGTTTCGTTCAATGAGATATTTGTGTCTTTATATATATAATAACATATAATAACATATAACAAAACAAAAAAAAAAGAAATTTTCTTTCGTGGGAAATTCATTTTTTTTTATTTTTTTTCTTTTTAATCTTGTACTCTATCCCTTTTCGGAAATCTGTGGTGTGTGGATGTTTATGCTTATTGACGCGTTTCGTCTTTTTTTTCTGTCTGACGCGTCTTTACATTTTTCATTTGTTTTTTTTTTTTTTTGTTTTTTGGTGGTATTATAGTGTGATGGGATATATATTAAGGTATGGTAGATGAAACTTAAGAACAAAAACAAGAATAAGAGCAAGCAGAACAGTGACAACAACACTGATAATAATACTAGTACAGTATGGGTATTAAAGGATTGAATGCCATAGTTATGGAAAATGCTCCCTTGGCTATTCGCAAAAGTGACATCAAATCCTTTTTTGGAAGGAAAGTGGCCATCGACGCATCTATGTCCCTATACCAGTTTCTGATAGCAGTTAGACAAAATGATGGTACTCAACTGCTGAATGACAACGGTGAGACTACTTCACATCTTATGGGAATCTTCTATAGAACCCTGCGAATGATAGACAACGGTATCAAGCCGGTATATGTGTTTGATGGGAAACCTCCGGTCCTTAAAAAATTCGAATTGGATAAACGGTCAGAGAGACGTAAGGAAACAGAACTGAAATTGGCTGAGGCCACAGACTTGAACGAAAAGATCAAGCAGGAACGTCGGCTGGTCAAAGTCACAAAACAACACAACGACGAGGCCAAACATCTCTTGAAACTCATGGGGATCCCCTACGTCGAGGCTCCCAGTGAAGCTGAGGCCCAGTGTGCAGAATTGGCCAAGGCTGGTAAAGTCTATGCTGCTGCAAGTGAAGATATGGACACCCTTTGTTACAGAACACCTTATCTTTTACGACATCTTACTTTCTCTGAAGCGAAAAAGGAACCCATACAGGAATTGGACACGGAAAAAATTTTACAGTCGCTGGACCTGTCCATAGAACAATTTATAGACTTGGGTATATTACTAGGTTGTGACTATATAGAGAGTATTAAGGGAATCGGTCCTGTTACCGCACTGAAATTAATAAAAGAGCATGGATCTCTCGATTCTATAGTCAAATATATACAGGAAAATAACAACAACAACAGCAGCAGCAGCAGTGGTAATAGCAACGAGGGGAAGTGTAAATGGAAGATACCAGATAATTGGCAGTACAATGAAGCACGCCAGTTGTTTTTGGAACCTGAAGTGATACCTGCAAAAGATATCAACTTGAAATGGTTGCCACCAGATGAAGAAGGATTGATTAAATATCTTTGTGGAGAGAAATTGTTTAATGAGGACCGTGTTAAAAATGGTATACAAAGATTGAGAAAGGGACTTAAAAATGGTACTCAGGTTAGATTGGATGGATTCTTCAAAGTAGTACCAAAAACAAAAGAAGAATTAGAAAAGGCTAATCAAAGAGCTAAAGCACAATTGAAAAAAAATAAAATCACTAAAAAGAGACGTTGATCATTAACAATCAAAAGCTAAATGCAAATGTGTATGTATATACTTATTTAAACATTAACGTTGTAATAGTAATAACAAAGTCATTATAATTGCCAAATATTTAACTATATTTATATATTTTTCCTCTAGGGTACCTCCTATAATTGCAGTATCTTTTTTTTTATTTTTTTAGTTAATAATCTTAGATATGTCTGCTTCTTTCTTGTTTAATAACAAGAGTATATTCTATTATTTAATTATTATTATTTATTATGATTTTTCTCCAGATGTGAGACTTTTTTTTATTGTTTTTTATTTTGTGTCGTGCATGCGTGTTTTTATTTTCTTTTTTTTCTTTTTTTCTTTCTCGATTATATTTTTCTCTTTATTTATTAGAAGTGTTGTGTTGAATAGAAAAATATTTTATATATCGAAGGGTGGGAGAGAACTATGTACACAGTTTATTTACATTTCTATAAGAATTACCTGATTATTACTAATATCCTATTCAATCCTTATATTCAAATATATTTTATATATACAAAAAAAAAACAAGTTAAAAAAAATAAATAAATAAAAAAGTTGATTCTTTCTAATTCAAATATGACTATTCAAGAAACCGAATCCCAAATTGTTTTAACTCATCCAGACAATAAGAATACTACAGTCACTATTTTGAAATATGGTGCTACCGTTATTTCTTGGAAATTAAACGGTATAGAACAACTATGGTTGTCTGATGCAGCAAAACTAGACGGCTCAAGACCAGTCAGGGGTGGTATCCCATTGGTGTTTCCTGTCTTTGGTAAGAATCAAAATGATGAATTGGTCAAAGATCTACCACAACATGGTTTGGCTAGAAACTCTACTTGGGAATTTTTAGGTCAGGTTAAATCTAATCCATTAACTGTTCAGTTCGGCCTTAATGAAACAATTGCTAATCCAGAGATGACTGCTTTATGGAAGGAAAAATTCAACTTAATTCTTACTGTGGAATTGGGATCTGATTACTTGAAAACTGCCATTGAGGTAGAAAATTCTTCCAACGAAAGAGATTTGAAATTTAATTGGTTATTCCATACCTATTTGAAAGTTCCAGATATCGAAGATACCATGGTGTCTAATTTAACTGGCATGAAATGCTTCGATTCATTGATCAAGGAATCCTTCGTTGATAAACATCCAGTTGTTAACTTCACTAAAGAAACTGATGTAATCTATCAAAATATAGATCCAGAACGTGTTATCCAGGTCGTTAACCAAGGTAAACCAATTCACACTGTCAAGAGAATCAATTTACCAGATACTGTCGTTTGGAATCCATGGATTGAAAAATCCGCTGGTATGGCAGATTTTGAACCAAAGAATGGTTATTTAGACATGCTTTGTGTTGAACCTGGTCACGTTCATGAGTTCGTCAAATTGGCTCCAGGTGAAAAGTGGCAGGCTACACAAATTCTTTCGAAAGATGCTTTAAATTATCAAGCTATCTAAAAAATGAATATATATATGTAAATGTGTATATATATGAATTAAATAGAATATGATAATGTAATGAATTTTGTTTAACCAATGTGATTCCTTGTTTCTTATTATCTACATTACTAAGTATGTCTTCTAGCGATATACAAATAAAATCAATTTATTTTAAATTATCATGTAATGTTTACATGATAGTATTAGTGTAAACCAGGAGTACTGTAATACACTATGATACGAAGGTATAAGTCAAATATATTTTGATAGTTCATTTTGTAATATGGTTCGTAACGGGTTGTTGTTTAAGGAGAGTTTTATTTTGCAGCCTATGAACTTGGAAGATATAACGGCATAACGGCATTTTGAGAGGCTCTCTTAAGAAGGACAATGGAGTTTGTAGACGTTCGACCAAGAAATGGTATATATACTTATATTTGTAGATTAATTCTTGACTCTATTTATTATTGCTTATCGATTTTGAATTTAGCAAACGGATTTATCCATTTTACGGTAGATTTCTTAAAAAGTTATTATTGATTAAGGCTTTATTATTTTCGTGAAAGGTGATATAATATAACATATATTTGTAATAACCCTGAGGTTATGTGTTTCTGATAACAGTAGTTCTTGTTGAAATCTCAATAATATTTCACTTGGATAGATATAAGATATAGACTCTTTCCATATCTCTAGATGTAATATTCCTATATATCTATATATCTATATCCCTAATCTAAGTTAACCTAATAGTATACACTTATATACTATATCTAAACTTAGGTAGCCCTTTTTCCTTGTTCCTTCTTCTTGGTTGCTCTCTTGTACTTATGTTGGTTACTCCTGTTTTTATGTGTGTTTGTAAAATTTTGTAAAAAGGAAAGTTTAGAAAAATATCGTCAACCCTCATTTTTCTAAACAAACCCTAAACAGTAATATCAGGGATATTACAATATTGGCAAAAACAAAAATTGGACGAGTCCGGAATCGAACCGAAGACCTCTCCCATGCTAAGGGAGCGCGCTACCAACTACGCCACACGCCCTAAGACCCTTACATTTTATTTTATAATAAGGAGGTAACACCACCAAGATTACGTAAGATTTTATCTGAATTTAAAGTGATCTATTGTGTTTTAAGAACAACGTGTCCATTTGTCACTTAGTGTACAGCGTGTTCACATATATTTGTTACTGCACCACCATAACATATTATGACCATACACACCATAACATATTATGACCATACACACTGTGTTCTTTATAATTTTTACTGCGCCACCATAACCTATTGTCCTAAATGTTCTATGAGGTTCGATTATATTGTTATAACTAATAATAAAGATATAGGTTACTAATCTATTAATATATCAAGTTGAATAGTTGATCAAGTTCTGGAAAACATATAAAAGGACAACATTTTCTGAAGATAAAAGACTATCTTCCATCATTCCTCTCTTATCTATAATTTATATATTTTATATAAAATAGCAGCAAGCAAAGTAATAAGCAAGTCATCGACAAGAATAAGTATGTAAACTCGATAAAGGCCGTTAATATATAAGACCGTATTAATAATTGCATTACCAATTGTATCAATTATTGCCTTGATTATTAATAGATTATCTGTTTGATATTTCTAGCGCTTCCCCGAAACAAAAATGTGTTGTAATATGATGTGATCAGAGTTTTGTTTCGGGGAAGCGCTAGAAATATCAAACAGATAATCTATTAATAATCAAGGCAATAATTGATACAATTGGTAATGCAATTATTAATACGGTCTTATATATTAACGGCCTTTATCGAGTTTACATACTTATTCTTGTCGATGACTTGCTTATTACTTTGCTTGCTGCTATTTTATATAAAATATATAAATTATAGATAAGAGAGGAATGATGGAAGATAGTCTTTTATCTTCAGAAAATGTTGTCCTTTTATATGTTTTCCAGAACTTGATCAACTATTCAACTTGATATATTAATAGATTAGTAACCTATATCTTTATTATTAGTTATAACAATATAATCGAACCTCATAGAACATTTAGGACAATAGGTTATGGTGGCGCAGTAAAAATTATAAAGAACACAGTGTGTATGGTCATAATAGGTAATCTTGGAATCTTTTAGAATCTAACATAAATTAGATGGTGATTATCTCTTATTCTACAACGGTTTTTTAATGTTTAATTAATTATTATTACTAGTAATATTAGCTAAGTTCTAGCTGAATTTAGAATTTTCTATTGTTATTATTGCATTACCCATTTGTCACCGCTATTTAACATAATACTTGTGCTGTTTGTTACTGAAATCTTTCTTTTTTGTATTATTAGAATAAACGATTAGGTGTAAGGTTTATTACAAGTAGTATGTTAAAATATGAATACTAGTAAATACATAAACACTTACAAATTATACAATTGATTGATTCTAACTAATAAACAGATTAAACTTACGTATTACTGATATTCTCAGTGTAACCTGTTATATAAAATATGAATGTTAATGCTAATAATTAGCTCTGGTAGCATCTCTCAATAATCAGAAGTTTCATGAATAAGTTTCTCAGTAATTTGACACTAATGTCCATCCACTTACTGTTCATTTGTTCGAAAACATTTGCACCCAGCTTCCAGAACTTCGGCTGTTTCAGGTCTTTCGTATCGACATTTGGTGTTACCCGAGAAGTATGTATTTTAGGATTTTTAATTAGGATTTCTTAATGTGTATTACATCTAAAGCTCTGCAAGGATATGATTGGAAATTCTAAAACAGCATAATCTACATTTAAAATTTAATATTAAGTTAGGATATTTGGAACAGCAAAAATTTTGGACATAGGCGGTTTATTTGAATAAGCATCAGATAAGAACTATTATAGGTGCATAACAGAAATATGTGAATTGGTACATACATATGCAATATTATTTTAGATGTATTCAGTAATAAACAATATCCCTGATATTTTTTTATTATTAGCTTGTTACAAGTTGTAATATTGTTATTGTGTTATTCATGTAAATAGTATGTGTTTCCCAGAGTACACAATGTTACTTTACCAGGGTCCAATAGACAATTCTTTGTCTCTTAAATGAAAGAAGTCTTTGTTAATTAGGGTTTGTGTAATATATAGATGTTGCGTAAGTGGAATTTATTGAATTAAAAAAATACACGGAATGTTTAATTCCGCAAGAATAATTCCGAATTTTTCAAAAAAAATTCCGCAAATCCTGTAAATTTCTTTTTCTTGAATTCAAAAGTTGTTCTAATCTTTGTTTAATAATAAGTGGCGAATCTCTCAACACGTTCACTTTTTTTTTAAAGGAAATAAAGAAAGTAACAAGCATAATAATCTTCTAGACAAACTTTTTTTGCAGATGTTGGTTTGACCACTAGAACATCGTAAAATTTCCATATGATAATGCGACTCTTGGTATGAACAACCGATCTGACTATTGATTTTCCGTCACTATCCTCATTCAAATTTTTAGCATTGGACTTTAAGGACAATTTTAATCATAATAACGATACCCAATTTACAGAATAAGTAATCTATTTTTTTGTTTGTTTTTCATACTGTTATTTCTCTATAATATCTAGATTTAGTAATTATTAGTAATCATCATTATGAGAAACACTACTCAACGATCAATTTCGTCTAATAGACCTGTTGTGACAATAACATCTACCGTATATGACAGAAGGGCATTGGACATAAATTCTGATATCCCATTGATTAACTCACTTAACCATTTAACTTATTTGACTTCTAATTCTGCTAAAGTTAGGGAAACAGTGGCAAATGATGGGGCATTAGATAGACTAGTATCTATTTTACGTGATTGTCATCTAAGTTTGATGGATTGTTTACAATTTGGAATCAAAGATAATGATTTACATTTAGATGTCACATTACCTAATGCAGAAAGAATAAGACAACAGAAAAAATTAGCGTTATGTTCATGGAAATGGACTCTTGCATTTCAATGTTTAGTGTTGACAGGCACAAGAGGTACCGAAGCAACTAGAAGAAAAGTTGTATCATCAGGGATAATATCTGTATTAGCTACAGTTCTAGATAATTATCTTTTGTATTATGCTAATTATGATCATTTAAAGGGTGAATATTTGAAATTTGATTTGAAAAGTTTAAACTCTACAAATATGTATTTACTTTTGTCACAAAACCACGATGAAACTTTTGAAGACTATATCAAAGAACTAGTTGGGAAAGATATCCTTGACATATCTTCTGATAACAATTTCATAATAGATTCATTGATTCAACCTATAGGTACCAAACCAATTGATTTTGGTAATGTCTGGAGTAAATATAAATTATCCAAAAATATATTAAATGGGCAAATGGAGATGGATAATATGGATATAGTTGATTTGAATCAAGCACACTGTAATACTAAAAATAATAGAACTGAAAATTTGACAACTAGAACATGTGTTTCAGAGGGGTCTTCTAATGAGGTGAGTGGTAATTGCCATTTTATTCAGGATGATGAAATTGAAGATGAAAATTGCTTTTTGGAGGATATTGAGCAGAGGCCATCAATATTATCCCCTAGAAGCATGTTTTTAGGTAGGATTATACCGAAACAAGATGATTTGATTTGGTCTTTACAATTATTGGCATTTATATCGAAATATACATATTTAAAACCTCAACTACAAAGTGTTGAATTGGTTAAATCTTTATCTTTTAGATCAATTATAGAAAGAGTAGAAAAAAGGTTTTCTCAAATTGAAAACAATGTTGAAATGAATAATGAAAACATCAATAATTTCATGACTTACCAGAATTTAGTGTTACCTCAAAATATTATGATTCCGTCAAATAGTGGTGATAATTTCAATACCAATAATAATAATGATAATGATAGCAAGAATCAAAAACTGTTTACTGATGATAGTACTTCTTTAAACATTCAAAATATTGAGGTATCAAACTGTAATTCTGAGATCGATAGTAATATCATGTGTGAACTGGAAAGTTTAGTCGAGAAATGCAATATTATACGGGATAGAGAAAGAACTGTTAAATTCGGGAATAATTCTTTCTTTGATAATGAAAACAAAAGAATATCACCTCATTTTATTATAACAGAAAGAAATCGAAAAGAATTGCGTATTGTAAAAGAATTTCATCGTAATTGGAACTATAACAAAATATCGAAGCAGTTGAATTATGATTGCTGGTATAATGTAAAGAATAGGCAATTGCTTAATATTTTTCCCTTAGTAGAAAAATTCACGGTAACTCCAGAAAACACACATGACGTGATTTATTGGAGTTCGGTTATTATGAGAAATTCATGTCGTAAAAATGAAATTACAGGAGTCAGGCAGTGCGCTAATTTTGACTGTGGGAAGTGGGAATCATATCCAAGGGAATTTGCAAAATGTAGACGTTGTAAGAGGACAAAGTACTGTTCTAGAAAATGCCAATTACAAGCTTGGACTTATCATAGGTTTTGGTGTCATGAAGTTACATGTAGTTCAAAGACAACAACCTCTACTACTGATGTAAATACTAGAGAGGTCAGTCCTAACACCACAGGTGGATTAGCAAATGCTTTTTCAACCACCATTTCCAATGAACAATTGACAAGTGTTAACAACAATGGGAGTGATAATACTGATAGACACAACAACGGTGGTAACACCACTAGGAACACTAATCAACCCAATAATGCAAATATTTTACAGACTTAAAGTATTAAAAAAAATAAAAAGAAAGTTTTACAATTGATGGATATAAAATTTTGTGGATTGGTGTATTTTCCTTCCATATAGTATATCTAAATTTCTGCCTTACATTTTATTCAAAAAAAAAAAATTACAAAAAATTTCAAAATATCTTTCAAATTAATTTTAATTATATTTTAGCATAAATAATTTTTATTCATATTCAACTTACAAGTAGCTACTATACTATTGATACATGGTATTTTTTGATCATGTATTTGCATCTATAATGATATTAAAAATTTTTGTAATAACGTCATTTAATAATCAATGAAACTTTTCTTATCACATAAAAAAACTAATTAATATTATAATTTAATTTTATATTCTTTAAAGATTACCTTTACCGATCTTTTTTTTTTTGATATAAAAAACGATTTTTATTAGAATTTTCAAGGTGCAACTTTACATTGCTATTGTTTTGTTAGTGGAAAGGTAAGGGAAGGGCACACTTCAACCTTTTTTCTCAGATATACTAATTGTTTGTGGTGGAGCAGGTAAATCAAAGTAATTGAGGTTCTTCCCTTTTCTTTTTAATATAAAACATTTTTTACTTAGTTTACTTTTAAGTGAGGATGATGATTCTTTATAATTTTGAATATTTTGGAAGAATGCCCATTTTAGTATCATAACATACATTTCAAAAAACGCAAAATCAGGCCATAGTGAATCACTGAATTCTATTGTGGCATTTTCATGACATTGCCATAACATATAATCAGAGAGTCTTTTATGTCCACTTGTTCTTATAACTAAATCACATTTGTTGGAAAAACCTTCAAAATACATTTCATTTGAAAGGGTATCTTTTGTAATTTCTTTTTTTTTATTGATTTTATCTTGTAATGAAATCAATACATTCTTACCTATAGAATGAAGTATATCATTACGAGAGGTATAGGGTAAACATATATAGACTATGAACGTTTCTCCAGTAGATGTAAGGGATTCAACAGTTTGGATTTTTGCCTTAATTTTATTGGATAATAAAGTCTTGTCACCAACAATTTTCAATTTAGAGCCATACAGAGGGTCTTTATGATCGTTTGCTCTATTTGCAAAATCATTTAATTTAATGGAAAATAGTTCCATTAAAGTGTCAACTTCCTCCTTTGGTCTTTTAAAATTCTCAATGGAAAAAGCATAACAACTTACACACTTGACACCAACCTTCTTACAGATATAAAGTAAAGTTAAAAGTGTAACTCCACCAGCTTCATGGCCCTCTTTCAACGGAATATTTTGACTTTTTGCATACCGTCTATTCCCATCCATAATAAAGGATACATGTTTGGGAATGGGTCCCATCTTTAATGCATAGATTAATAGATCTTTAAATGCATCGGTAACTGTCGATACAAAAGGTATTCTAAAGACAATACTAATCAGAAAATTTCTTTTTAATTGACACCAGTAATAGATTTGCATAAAAATTTCCATGAGTAAGGTAATAAACCAAACAAATGGAGCTTCAAAATATGTTGATAATTTCTTTGTTAGCATGTTATATATATTTTAATAATTTTGTTCTTGTAGTGTGCTGTTATCGTGGTCTCACTATTTATTTTGTATGTTATCTGAAGAAAAAAACCGTAGAATTTAAAGAACTTGGATGGCTTATTTTTTCTATTTATACTTATTTGTTTAATAATGTTGTAGCAAATCTTTGAAAACGGCTCTAACAATTAGCCGCCCAAATACACTTTCCTTTTTTTCTACCATTTTTACCATATAGCCTAAAAAGAAACGAATAGAAAAATGACTTACAGTATGATTGGTAGAATGGTGTAATATACAAGGATGTAAATTTTTTTCTGGTAGTTATATTTTCTTTTAGGAATCTGAGTGAAATTATATTTGAGTTGAGAGAGATATGAATCATCTGTGTGATTTTATTAATCATTTGTGTATTGATAATAAACATTGTATGAAACATCATTATAATAATATATATATGTATATAGAGAATGGAGGAAGGTGGGAGGGAAAAAGTAGGAAAAAAAATAAAATAAAAAAAGGAAAATTTACTCGATAATATAATGAATGCTAATGGGAATATCTATCTAAAATTATTGCAAATTGTTCCACAATCTTTACAAATTAAGGTGTTATTATTAAGATGTGAAGAAAGAATGGTGGAATCATTGTTCATAGGTTCAAAATTTGTTCCTTTACAGATATCACATTCTAAACCATTCAAAGAGGACCTGCTAATAGAGTTTTCTGACTCTATCGAATAGGCCAAAGATGTTGAACTATGATTCCTATGGAATCTTGATCCTTTTGAAAAGGATGAATGATGGCTTGGTGTTAATGCAGATAGTGAATGACGTACATGAGTAAATGATTTTGATCTTTTTGGGAAAATTTGTTGTTTATGTGTTGTTGAATCTAATACATTATCATTGTTTTCGGGGTTTTCATGGATATCATACATATTATTACATGAGTGTGGCCTAATGATGTTTGATAATGCAGAATGTAAACTGTTGCTCCTATGCAGGGATGGTGATGTTAATTTCAGTGCATTCATGGAATGGTACCCTTTTTCTAGTTTATAATCTTGTAAACTTTTCAGAATTATGTTTTTTAATTTTGAGGATAGGTCTGCTCTAAAAATACGGATTATACCTCTGTTATCAGTAGTTACTAAAATAGTACCAATAGCTTTCACAGCATTAAACATTGTATCTGAGTTAACAGAAATATTACTCATTGAAAGTGATGAATTGATCGCTTCATGATCCCTACTTTTATAAAAAAACTCTAGAGACAATTCACATAAGATGTCGTTGGATAGTGATAGTGCTTTAGATGTTCCTATTGGAGCCATTATAGCTGTGGTGACTGCACTTTGGTGAGCTTTAAAAGCGATGTAATGTTTATTCTTAAGAGGTGAGTTAGAGTACGGTAAAGATGATGACGGGTGTAAAAAAGAAGAAACTTTTATACTATTATGTCTTGAGTGTGTTGAAGAATGTAAAGTTGTGCTGGATGATGCTGTAGAAATAGTCTCATTGGAATATGTCAAAAGGTTGAATGACCGTGGTTGATCTTCGGTAATACTTTTTTGACTAGATGACCTACTTATTGTATTAAATATATTCTTAAAACTTCTTGATCTACTAATATTCCTTCTTTCAGAACTCTTATCATTTGCCAAGTTTGGTTGTTGCCCATTAACATAGGATTTCAGTTTCCAACAGTAAACCCAACCATTATCACTACTTGATAATACAATAGGAGCTTCAATTTGAGATACACTAATATGTGCAACATGCGATGAATGTTCATTATCAAATCCTTTCAACGTCTCTACCAATTTCTTTGTCCTTAGATTAAATACTCTAATTTTTGAGTCTTTACACGTGATAATAGCTCTTAACGAATTATCATTGTCATCAATAAATAATTCAATACCAGTAATACGTGGTCCATGATAATATTTCCTATATTGATCTGGAAAAATACAAGAGTTTTGTAATCTTTGCGTTGAAGTATCAGTGATATGAAATGAATAAATTGGCTTCAAATCGCGAGTTGAAAGAAGAAATACAAATCCATTGAATGTTCCTATAATAGTATATTTGGCATCACCAGGAGAAAAAGTAACATATGTTATGAGATCCTGACAATCAAATTCATTAGTAATTTGATGGTCTAAAATAGACCACAGCCTACATTTGTGGTCAAGACATCCACTAATAAAGAATCTATCATCGGTTGGATGAAAGGCAACCGATGTAACAAAATCTGGATGTCTAAATGTCTTTAAGGATGTTGGTTTTTCGGGGTGCCATAACTTTACATTATTATCCATAGAGGAAGAAAGTAGAAAATTATTTTTCGACCAATCCAATGATAAAATATCATGTGTATGTTCTTTATATAATCTGTACGGCTTAGGATCAAATACAGGAGCAAATAGATGTTTCGTAGAATCGCTATTCATAGTTTCTTGAATATTTTCCAAACTTGAAGAAGATTTAGACATATTTTGTGATCTTAATATTTTAGTCCTTAAATCATTGGTAGAATTGCTTCCTGATCTCACACATACCCTTTCCACAGGTGTACTTAGAACTTTCCAAATAGCAATAGTACAGTCCTTCCCCCCTGTAGCCATGAATTTTCCATCGCTACTAAATTGTGTTGTCCATATAGCTTTTGAAGTAGGTTTGTTATTATTATTGTTGTTAATATCATTGTTATGATAAGCTAAGCGTTCAGCAGATGGTCTAGGTGAATCTATTGGTGATACTAAGCGTGAGTGTGTATGAAGGGTAGAACTCTCTAAGATATCATCATCTTTCGTTATACCGACATAAGGACTTAAGGGAGGCGATGATTTGATATCTAATAAAGATGTTGTATTTAGATCATTGTCTAGGGGGGCCTGCAGTTCCTGCGCTAAAAATAGTCTCCTAAACTGTTTGATTCCTTTTGTCTTTTTCAACATTTTAATATGAGAAGGCTCTCGTAAAATTCGTTCAAATTGGACAATATCAATATTATTAAATAAACTAATTTCATCAAAAATGTTTTTCTTTTTAGTTTGAGAAAGTGTATTTCCATGAAGTCGAGCTTGCACTTGTGATTTAGTTTTCCTTGCTGATCTCCCATTATTAATACTTTCATCTACCACAGTATTTGAAGCTTGGTTATTCCTTCTTTTCTCCTTTCTTCTCTTAATTGAAAATTCTAATGGTTTAATATCTGATAAATAGTCATCGTTTGTATCATTTAAATTTTTTTTAGAATCTGGACCAGATGATATAGAAAGTGAACTCATTTTCGTTTCAATTATAAGTGGCTTAGAATACTCATCTGACTCTTCAAACGAAAGATCATTGGATGACATTTTTTTGTGAAACACCTCTTTTTTTTCTGGTATTTACTCAGTCAAAAAGACAAGATGTATGGCTTAGGAGATGCGAGAAAGGAGATGTGGGAAATATATACTATTTATTAATCAGCTTGTAAGAAGTTATTTATATGTTGGATTTTGTAATCTGATTATATTCAATAAAATTTGTATTAGCCTGTTCTTGAAACCATAAATATTAAAGTTAGATGAGTTTAATTGTATTAACAGGTAGTGTGTTAAAATAGCTTCAGATCTGTGTGGAGCCGTGTGATTAGATGTATTGATTCGTTTATGGGTGGTATTTTTTAAGAGCCGATGCTTACCAATAAATTTTTTTTTTTCTTTTGAACTTGAGAAAAAAAAAGAGTTATTTAAAAGAAAAAGTATTGTTGTTGTACAACTTTAAAAGAAGAATGGAATGTTACTTTGGATGAGAACAAAAATGGGCTCGTATTTTTATAAGATACTCGAAAAATACGAAACACCCAGTAATTTATAATTTCAGAGTTGTTGTAATCAGCAAGTTTTGTTAACTAATAAATCATTAAAATCATTAAAATCATTAAATTATATGTATACAATAATACCACCTTTTGCGAAAATGAAAGGCAATAAATATATATATATATATATATGAGGGGGGGAAATTTATACTACAATGAATGCTCTATGTACGAACAGTTGGTTCATCAGTGCCAATGAATTCTTTCAATTTTAAGAATTCAATAACTGGTGTCATAACGGGTTTTAAGAAATTCTCAGCGGTTAAACTGTATTTAGTCTTGTCATCGGTGTATTGTTCCAAATATAATCTAATTGTGGCACCAGAAGAACCAGTACCAGACAGTCTAACAACAAATCTAGCACCGTTAGATAATTTAACATACAAACCTTGATGTTCTGACACAGAACCATCCAAATCAGTGTATGAGAAGTCACCACCTCCAACAACGGTTAAATCTGATGCAGTTGGGAATTTGGAACTTACAAGGTCTGGCTTCTCGATATAGCTTCTCAAGTGATCGATAACTTTAGCAGCATTTTCAGTAGTAACATGTTCATAATCGTATCGAGTGAAAAAGACTCTACCGTACTTGTTCCAGAATTCATCTTGAATGATCTTAATTGACACTTCTTTGTCTGGGTTATGTTTATTGTAAATGGCAAGGACATTTAACCAAGCAATGATAGCCCAAACACCATCTTTCTCTCTTACGTGGTTCGAACCAGTACCAAACGATTCTTCACCACAGATAGATAATTTCTTAGCTTCAAACAAGGCGCAGAAGAACTTCCAACCAGTTGGAACTTCATAACAGTTAAGACCATGGGCTTTTGCTACACGATCAATAGCACTTGAAGTCGGGAAAGAACGTGCTAGACCGTATATACCATGTTTGGCGAAATATGGGATTTCACTAGCATATTCGGCGATGATGGCAACAGAATCACCTGGAGATACGAATGCAGGACCAGCACCATATATCATATTTCTGTCACCATCACCATCGGAGGCAGCGCCAAATTCGATATTTTCTTTATCAACTCTATCAACTAATGACCTAGCATAGGTTAAGTTTGGATCTGGATGCATACCACCGAAATCCGGTTGCGGATGCCAGTTTTGCAACACTTCATCTGCGGACAAACCGAACTCATCAACAAAGATGGCCTTACCATATGGCCCAGTGACACCATTCATACTGTCAAATAATAATTTCCAATTCTTTTCTTTTCTTTGTTTGTGAATAAAGCTCTTTATTAGTGGGAAATCAAAGATAGTCTTTAAGAAATCGACATAGGCTTGAGTTGTATCAATAACATCGATCAATAAAGGACCATATTGAGCGTTTTCGACGATTTTATCTAGTTTCAACTGGGGAAAGTCTTCAATTATCTTATATTCAGTCAATTGTTTAGAGATCTCCCAAATTTTGTTTGTGACAGGCTCAGGTGCAGGACCACCATTAGACAAATTGTATTTGATACCCATATCATTTTTTGGTCCACCAGGGTTGTGGGAAGCAGTTAATATGATACCACCTGTGCATTTTTCCTTGTATGTTCTAATGATATGTGAAGCAGCAGGTGTGGATAGAAGACCATTTTGACCGATTACTAATTTCTTGATACCATTGGCAGCACCAATTGCGGCAATCTTATATAAAATAACATCATTATAGTAACGACCATCACCACCTACAACCAAGGTAGCACCTTTTGAGCCCTCCGGAATAGCAGACATGATAGATTGAATAAAATTTTCGGTGTAATTTGGCTCATTCATAAAGACGACAGTCTTCTTACGAAGACCTGAAGTACCAGGCTTTTGGTCTTGATATGGTTTAGTTGGCACTGTTTTTACTTGGAAAGACATATTAGTAATTGAGGGTTGAGTGTTTGTATAACTTTTTCTTGTTTGGTTAGCTGGTTACTTTCATAATAAAAGTTTTTATTTCCAAAAAAAAAGAAAATTGAGCGTTCAACGTAAACACATTCTTAGGTACTGTCAAATATGTCAAGTACAATTTATTTACATTTATATATCTTCAACTATGTACATCTTATCAGATCATGTGCCTGTCATGTCTTTCGAATCTTATTCTTTACCCCTTGAACAAAAGATCAAACAAAAAGAGTGCAATAGGAAAGAAAAAGAAGCTAAAGCCAAAAAAAACAATTGGATATTTGGAATTTGTATTGTATTCTGTATGGTTCGTCTGTTTGTTTCTTATCCCTCCCCCCCCTTTTTTTTATTGTTTACATTTTATAGATTTGTTCTGTTTTCTTTTGTTTTCTTTTATTTGATTTCACGCTCGAGCTTGAGAAAGCATATCACCATTGACGGTGTTTGGCTCCCCACCTTCCCCTTAAAATTTTGTCATACAAAGAGTTTTGTGAAGAAAGGAAAAAAAAGAAACAAGTACCCCTTAAACAAAATGTTATTAAAAATAATTTTGACGGCCTTACTAGCTCGTAAAGGCCCATCCAGCTTCTTATTTGTTTGTAGTTTTTTTAGACACGGAACCTAAAGATATTATTCTGATTGCTTGTTTATGAATATTTGTTGCATCAACAGTATATTTACGGTACAAAAGACATACAATAAGAAATTGGCCATCAACAACTATTCTTTTGTGATTTACATTACAAAATTTTCATGTCATTTTATTAAAGGAGTTAAAACAAAAAAATAATGTTTACGAGTAATTATCAGCAAAATATTTTTTTGTTTTTGTTGTTTTTTTTTAACTTTAAATCTTTTGTGCCTAAACCTTTTCAGGGGTCAGCCATTTTTCCATCTTTGGATAAAGGAGAATTAAACTATCCCACAATGGTAATGAATCAATTAAGAGTTTCTCGCACTGTTGGAAAAGAATGATCAACAGGCTTTCTTGATCGTTATACATGGATGGTACGTTATATTATCAAATTATCAAATTAGTCTGCCACGAAAAATTGATATCATATATATATATGTACGTATATAGAGAAAGAGAGTTAGAGAGGAAGCGAGTGAAAGAAAAGTGAATAATTAATTGATCAAGTTATTTTAGTCAAGATCAAATTGAGATGGTCCTAACTCAGTAGCTAACCAATACTTTAATGAATCTGAACTTTTCTGGTCCTGTGTCAAAGTCAATAACTCACCTTCTTGTGTTTGCCAAGCTTCTTTTATCTTATTTTTATCTTCTTCACTTAATTGCTTTTGAATATTAACATAAGGCGTAGTTTCATCTTTCAGTAATTCAGGAAACTGAGGCAACTCAAATTTTTTGAAAGTAGCATCTTGAGATAAGTACTTTTGTTTTACCCACTCATGCAATACAAGGTTTTTATAATGCAATGTTACGTGTGGCTTTAATGTTGGGTCATTGTTTAATAAACTATTTGTACTGTTGTTTTCTGGTAATAGAATGCTTGTATTATGTCGGTTATTAAGTTCGCTGTAATGTCGATATAATAAAGCATTATCTAACGATGCATTATCATCTGTATCCATCGAATTAATGAATTTTTGCATTAGGTCATCATCTAATTCATTTTCTTCTTTCTTAATCTTACCACTTGATGTACGTGGATTTAATAATGAGGGAAATATCATATGTTTTTCATCCTCCATATATGGTAAGACATTTAATATCATTACTCTGGTATGTGCATTATAGTTAACGTCAGATTCATCTGAATTAAAATTAGGCAGGTAATTTGATGTCGAAATATCTGAATTACTAACTAATAAAGGACACAAACATACCATACTAACTTCTCCGTTAAATTTACTGACATATCGTGCAATCGCAATCTTATCGTGTTTTAACATCACATCAACAAGAGTACTAAATGAACGTATATCTGCCTTATTACCTAATCTTGTATCAGGTATAATCATTGTTGACTCTGAGGTTAAATATTGTCTTGGTAAAGATAATCTCGATGCAAATCCTCTAATATCTAATCCAGGGGCTGCATGGTACCCCATTTCTTCCGATAATGTGGGAGGCAATACCACATAATCTGATCCGTATCTATATGCCTTAGTAATATTTTTAATTCCTACTGCAATATTATTTGATTTTTCGTTGTTTTTATTTTCTTCACTTTTTATTTTAATTTTCATTTCTTCTTTTATCTCCTTCTTTATTTTTATGGTATCATCTTGTGATTCAGTTGTTTTATCTGTGGTCTGAGATCGTAAAATTTCATATTCAATGATAGATTTTACAGGGAGGTATTCGTATTGTTTACTATCATCACCTTGTGGTTCTCTAGATTGCTTAAGCATAACCTTTCTGTTTAAACCAGATACAGTCTTAGTAGCAGGATATCCTTCTACAGTTATACATAAAGAAAACTTATCTTTAAAAAATTTTTCACGGATCCTTAAATCTGAACTGGTGATATCTTCAACATTTGCACCAAATCTTAATTCACCAGAAAATATTCTAACTGGCTTAACCAAAGGAAGTTGTATTTCATCTATTTTTTTCACCAAACCTTCAAGTGAAACAACATTTGAATCAATTCCATATTTATTTTGATATTTTATAATTTGATCCCATTGACCACTCTCACAAATACCTGTTGAAGATGAACAGTTGACTAAAATTAACTTTATATCACCTAGTTGATCCTTAACAAGATCCAATTCATCCACTTCTATATCGAGATTGTCTAGATTGTCAGAAAATATCACTATCTGTTTTTTTATTCTTTTATTGTTAAACTTTTCTCTTATTTGAATAGCAGATAGAAGTATGGTCTTAATTACCGTCTGTCCACCTTCATCTACCGCTCTTATTTCATCTAAATTGTTATATTTAGTGAGACCAAAAATTAAAGAATGCATTAACTGGCCATTTACTGGTGCCATACAGGAACATAACTGGACTATATCTTCGATGTCTTGGTCATTTATAACATTGTATGTGTTACATATATATAGACTGACATAGTCAGTCTTTCTCATCTTCTTACATTTCTCTATAAGTACAAATTTTAAATATTCGATAATAGAATTATATTGTTTTGATTGAATTAAGGAATGGCATCCGTCGACGATAAAAGAAGTGCATTCCTGAGACATTGAGTTAAAAATGCAGCTGGCAAAAATATCTTGAAGGTATAGGTTCAAAAAAGAAGATCATTGGTTCTATTATTTTGTAGTTTCATATGAGTTACTCTCAACTCTTTGAAAGATATTAAGAAAACTGGTAAAAATATTTTTTAAATTAATAAAAATTTAAAGGAAAAAGAAAAGAGAAGAGATAAAATAAAAGCAAACTGTTGGGCATAAATATATATATATATATCTGTGCTAGAATGATATATTACCAGTTTGAGTAACATGTAAATATAACAAAGAGGAAAAATGTTTGTTTTGCACATTCAATATTACGGAGATAAGATCAAACAGAATCAAAGTAAATTAATATATTATGAAAAATTGCCAAAAGGTAAACATATATAAGTAGATGACTTTACTTATTAATTTTCCAATCTGGATGAATAATATATATACATTATATCGTATGTTTCTTGTATATTTATATAATTATTAATTCCCAATCAAGAGATCGAGGGAAAATTATTCTACATATCAACATAATAATAATACATAATAATAATAATATACAATATGATCACCGACGCTAAAAACATGTATACTAATATTATTCGTCCAGAGGAATCTGTTTATAAAGAAATGGGTGTTAGAGAATCTATTAAAAAAGACTAGAAGTGACCAAAACAAAGTTCAATGGATATTTTGTTGTAATATAAATGTTGTATCTTAAATATTTTTTTTCAAAAATAATTATAATTGTTATAACAAAAGCAAAGTTCCCATAAATAGAAGAAAAGTGTGCTAGAATATATTATAAAAAAATCATTTCACAGCTCTAAAATTTTAGAACTGGTAATATTTTTTTAGAACTCGGATGTTAAATGGTAGAACTCCATGGTAGTTCAATACTAGTACCAAAATGTTTCTTTAAAATACATATATTTTTTAACAGGATAAACTTCTTTTTTTACAATTATAGAAATGTTTTTTTTTCAAGGAGTATGAGAAAGTAATTATTTGTAGAGATGTGAATCTGTAATTTTGGGACAAATAATATTTTTAAAACTGTAGATATATTCTTAGATAGAATTAATACAAAACAGAGTATTATGGATCACCTCCTCAAATTTTTTTTGTAGGTAACAGGATATAATTACCAACTAATTTTTTTATTGAAATTGTATATATAGTTATTTAAATTTTGAGAATATTTTAATATATTTCTTTTGTATCGATTAGATCTATTGGAGAAATATTAAAATTCAAAATCTGTTTTAATAGATTGTATTTATATTCTTTTTTTCACAAGAGATTTTATTGGTTGTTGTGTTTTTTCTATTTAGGGACTTAACAAAATGTTGTTATAATTGCATATATACTTGATTTGAGAGGAAATATTCCAAGTTTTATTGTCATGCTAATGGAAGAACATTCACTGTTAAGAATTTTTTTAGCCTTCAACTTTTATTGTCATTTTAAAAGAATATGTAAGAAATCTTCATTGGAGATCTTGAAATACACAATTTATGGCAATACTTAGTATTGAGATAAAGAACTTGGAACAATTGATACTCTACGTCCAGGTTGTAGGTTTGTCCGAACATCTGTCATGTTGACATTAAGGAAAAATTGTTGAGAATGTAATTTAAGAGACCTCTGAACATTGAAAATGTGTTGGAGATAATCATCAACATTAATATTTTTATTATGTATTTTGGGTCCTGCTGAACAAATATCAAAAATAATAATAGTAAGAATTACGGAATTGATGTTCATATTTTAGTGTATAATTTGAGATTACCAGTCGGATATATTGGACGAATGTATATGAAGAATTTGAGTGATAATTACAGATGAATTAATAAGAATTATCGGTATATAAAACGATTGTCACAGATAATAGATATATTAATAAATAAGTATATAGAGTAACTTTTTTGTTCTAAAAATAATAGTAAATACTAGAACCAAGCAAATAGAGTAAAAAAATAATTCTACAGTTTTTCTTTAAAAATAATTAGTTGTTATTTTTATGTTTTATATGTTAATGTAGGGTCTTATTATCAAAAATTTTATTAAAGCTTGTTATAAAAATAATATAATGATATGATATAAACTTATGATAGAATGTTAACGGTATTATGACGCTAATTTAGATTGTTTAATTTTTTTAATTTACTTAATCAATATATTAGTTAAAATATTCGATGTAATTTATTTTATATTTGGTTTGTTTTTAATATGAAATTTGATGAAAGTGAGCGCCTGTAGTCATTGGATATACAGTAAACATCCTTGATATTATATTAGATAGATTTAGTATACAAAAATATAATAGAGTTCTTCCCTTTTTATTTATATATATAATATATTATGATAAAATATAGAAGATAATCAAGAGAAGAAACATGATATGAAAAAAAATGTTGGCTTTATATATTTTCATATCTCGTCTATCTCGTCTACGTATGGGACCAAATTTATGATGAGGTTTGTTTATGTATACTGATGAGCAAACAATACGTTCTCCACTTTTTGCTTATCAATTAATGTTTACTAAAATCTAATTGGTCTATTATTTATTCGATTTCAACAAAATTTTATAACTTTTTCACTCATTCAGTATGATACATTTAAATTATCATAAATATTTCTAATTATATTTGAATGTTTGATACGAAAAGACAAAGAATTTTATTTCCAATATATATAGCAGTAATTTTATTAATTGAATAGGACCATTAATTTTAGATATACTTTGTATGTAGTTTCTTTTAAGTAATACTGTTATAAAATTCATTTTTAAAAAGTTTTCAATAAGTTTTGTTTATTTTTTAGAAAGTTTTTTCCTCTCAAATTATTTTTTATATTTAGTTTCTTTGTCACAGTTTTAATATAATAGATAAAAGATGTAAGGAGCTATCTTAAATAATATACCAAAATATAAATATTAAATGTATATATAAACACTTACAAATTATATAATTGGTTAATTCTAATGTAAGGAACCTAACTGGAAATCTAGTAGATACACAATTTTGAGGGTAACACCTGAGTATCTGAGTGGAGGATTGGTTCAGCCATGTACGCAGTGGCTCGCATAAGGTATTGAATCTGATTGGAGGATTTCCAAGGAGTGAAAATTATATCAGATCTTGTCAAGAGGCCTTTGATTATTGAAAGATATGCTAGGGGTAATCATCTTATTTAAATACATCTTAGTAATGATATTAAGAGGCAACTCTTAATATCATACAAGATTAAGAAGAACAACAACAAGAAGTAATTATACTATATCAGGGTTATTAATTAGTGATATATAGAGCTTACGTAAGAGTGTTTATACTTATACTAGTTGATATGATTCATCCATTTACATACAACAACTCTTACATCTAATTATTAAATAGATTAATCCTAGTTATTCGTGTTATTCTTCGTTAGATTAAACCTATTATATAGAATACGAATATTAATGCTGACAATTACCTCTAACACTATCTCTCAATAATCAAGGGTGTCTTAAGTAAGCTTCTTAGTAATTTGCCACCAATGTCTATCCGACGATAGTTTATTTGTTTAAAAACACTTGCAACCTGCTCCCAGAATTTCGAATGTTCCGGGTCTTCCGCCTCGACATTAGGTGCTACCCGCAGAATACATATTTCAGGATTTCCATTTAGGACTCCTTACATTTGGTTTGTAACAATATATATATATATATAATATTTTTTAAATTAAACCGTTTTCAATACTACACCCTTTCTAATTTATATACAATTAGCAAAATCCAATAATAATATATATAACTAAAAAAATTTACATAATTCTTCTATAAATAAAAAACGGTTCTTAATTGAAAACTACTTACATCCACAAGGTATTGTAGATTAGATGTAATTATAGCAAGTTTAACAATTGAGAATTAGGATTTTGAAATAAAAAGAAAAATATAATTTTAGAAAAGAAATTATGTTTCCCAAGTAAGTTAAAATCAACTCAGCAAAAATTAAAGAATAACATAAAAAAAGTAACTATAGTGAATATACTACATGTATTGGATGCCTGCAGCCTTAACCAATGAACACATTAAATATTTTAGTTTATATGTTGCTCGCTTTTTTCTTCTGTTTGTACATAATACATAGATATATACGTATGGATTATATAAAAGTAACTAAAGTATCTTCTTATATTTTATTCTTTTTTGTTTATTTTTTATTTTTTTTTAAAAATCTTTCTTTTCTTTTATAGATCTAGACACCAAATGTATCATTGTTTCCATAACAGCGTCTTTAATTAATAAAAAACTTCTTTAATATTTACTGTTCATGGTAATAATTCCAGGAAGATGAACTAATAAAGTATGGCTATTTGCCATATATTTTATCGCTTGAGAAGTTTTTGAGAAGTTTATTAGAATTTATTGAGTTATTTCAGTCATCGAATATAATATATGAGCTAATTAATAATATATCAAGATGATTGATAGAGTCCCAGAAACATATAAAAGGACGATATTTTAAGAAGAAAGAATGTAGTTTGTGACCATTTATTTGTATAAAGTATATAATAAAATAATAGTAAGCAACCAAGCAATAAATAAATAATGAATATTAAAATAATATAATATCTCTATATTATCCATTATTACCACCTATCTATTAGAGAGTATTTTAATTGGTTTGTCGGTTAGTTCATCCGTCCATCCTAATCTATCCGTTAGATTATTAGATTTATGAACCCTAATTAACAACACAACATCCTGTAGGATGAAGTGATCAATGGCTTTATATTGTACAGGAAAGGCAGATAGTATCAAACAGATATTTAAATAATCGAGACAGTTACTAATATAATCGATAATATAATTACTAAAACAGCCTTATATCTTGAGCGGCTTTCGTCGAGCTTATATATTTTCTTATCCTTATTCTATTTATATATATATATAATATAAATCATCTATAAGAGAAGGGTTATGGAAATTAACTCTTTAACTTCAGAAAACGTTGCCCTTTTATATGTTCGCTGGAGCTCGACCAATTACTCAGATTGATACATTAATGAGCTTATTGATCCAAACCCTAAAATTTACTACACTAATTCAGGTACACTAGTGAATTAGTAACTGAACCCCAATTCACTAGTTATGGTAATCGGATGCACTAATGATAAATAGTATAATTATTATGGTCATTAGTAACACATGTGTGACTTATTAAAACAATAGGTAAATTCTAGATTCATCAGAATCTTATGTAATTACACTGGAACTAATCTTTTTATTACGCAACATCTAATGTTGTAGCACGCGTATGGCTTATTAAAACAATAAATAGTTCTAGATTTATTCAGAATCTTAGGTAATATTGTTGGTGATGACTCATCTATTATACGACGATAACCGTTGTAATATGATGTGGTCAGAGGTTTGTATTATTTGGGAAAGCGCTAGAAATATCAAACGGATAATCTATTAATAATCGAGACAATAATTGATACAATTGGTAATGCAATTATTAATACGGTCTTATATATTAACGACTATATCGAGCTTATATAATTATTCTTGTCGATGACTTGCTTATTATTTTGCTTGCTGCTATTTTATATAATATATATAAATTATATATAAGAGAGGAATGATGGAAGATATTCTTTTATCTTCAGAAAATGTTGTCCTTTTATACGTTTTCCAGAACTTGATCAACTATTCAACTTGATATATTAATAGATTAGTAACCTATATCTTTATTATTAGTTACAATAACATAATCGAAGATCATAGAGCATTTAGGACAATAGGTTATGGTGGCGTAGTAGAAACCATAATGAACACGGTGTACATAAACATAATATGTTATGGTGGCGCAGTAACAAAGATGTGTGAACACGCTGTACAAAACAGGTGATAAACGGACACGTTGTACTTAAAACACAATAGATCACTTTAGATTCAGATAGAATCTTACATAATCTCGGTGACATTACCTCTTTATTCTACAACAATAGCTGTTGTGGAATAGAATAGTTATAACCATCAAGATTACATAAGATCCTGAATGAATCTAGAACTATTTATTGTCTTAATAAGTCATACACGTGCTACAACATTAGATGCTGCATAATAAAGAGATTGGATTACATAAGATTTAACAAATCTAGAATTTACCTATTGTTTTAATAAGTCCCACGTGTATTACTAATTACCATGATTAGAGAATTGAGGTGCAGTTCTAATGCACTAGTGCACCTAAATTAATGTAATAAATTTTAGGGTTTGAATCAGTCAGATCATTAATATACCAATCTGAATAATCGATCGAGCTCCAGAAAACATATAAAAGAACAACGTTTTCTGGAGATAAAAGATCATCTTCCATAACCGTTTCTTGTAAATAATTTATATATTATATAAACATAAATAGAACAACAAGCAAGTAACAAAATAAGTAACTTCGAATAAGTATATTAGCTCGTTAAAAGTCATTCAATATATAAGACCGTTATAGTAATTATATTATTGACTATAGTTGATTACTGTCTCGATTAGTTGAATAACCATTAATATTATTTGCACTTCCCTGGAATACACAAAGAATCTCACCATCTCATATTGCGATCAACGATGTTGTGGAATAGAATAGTTATAACCATCAAGATTACATAAGATCCTGAATGAATCTAGAACCAATTAGTGTATTAATAAGCCTTACATGTGCTACAACATTAGATGCTGCATAATAAAAAGATTGGATTACATAAGATCTTGGCAAATCTAGAATTTACCTATTGTTTTATTAAGTCCCACGTGTATTACTAATCACCATGATTAGAGAATTGGGATGCAGTTCTAATCCAGTAGTGCACCTAAATTAATATAATAAATTTTAGGGTTTGAATCAGTCAAGTCATTAATGTAGTAATCTGAATAATCGATCGAGCTCCAGAAAACATATAAAAGGACAACGTTTTCAGGAGATAAAAGATCATCTTCCATAATCGTTTCTTGTAAATAATTTATATATTATGTATAAACAAAATAGAAAAGCAAGTAACAAGTCAAGTAACTTCGAATAAGTACATTAGCTCGATATAAGCCGCTTAATATATAAGACCGTTTTAGTAATTATACTATCGACTATAGTTGATTACTGTCTCGATTATTTGAATTACTATTAATATTATTTGCGCTTCCCTGGAATACACAAAGAACTTCACCACACCATACTACAACAAACGACAACAGTTGAAGCGCAAGTGGTTTAGTGGTAAAATCCAACGTTGCCATCGTTGGGCCCCCGGTTCGATTCCGGGCTTGCGCATGTTTTTACTACTGTGTAATATTGTAATGTAATATCCTTGATATTACTGTTTAGGGTTTGTTTAGAAAAATGAGGGTTGACGATATTTTTCTAAACTTTCCTTTTTACAAAATTTTACAAACACACATAAAAACAGGAGTAACCAACATAAATACAAGAGAGCAACCAAGAAGAAGGAACAAGGAAAAAGGGCTACCTAAGTTTAGATATAGTATATAAGTGTATACTATTAGGTTAACTTAGATTAGGGATATAGATATATAGATATATAGGAATATTACATCTAGAGATATGGAAAGAGTCTATATCTTATATCTATCCAAGTGAAATATTATTGAGATTTCAACAAGATTAACTGTTATCAGAAACACTTAACCTCAGGGGTATTACAGTTTTCATCTATTTCAAAAATTAAAAAATCTCCCAGGGGTGAGTCGAACACCTGATCTTAAGATGTTTTGGGATAGTTTGCTTAGTTTTACTAAATTTATGTAATGTAATCTTGAAATGTAATTTTTATTCACTAATTGAATTAAATAAGAAAGAATCCCAATTCTTATCATTATATAGAATCTATGTAACAATTATATGTCTCCTTGAGAGAAGAAACAAAGCATAATATCAAAAATTCTTCTAAATGATAAATCAACTGTTTACATCAAAGAAAGCGTTTTAATCAAGTAAAGTCTATTCAACCATTTTTTTTATTTATTTACTAACCATCTTTCAATTTTCAACGCCAAGGTTAACCAACTTTATATTTATTGAACCCTAATTAAAAATATTCAAACAACTCACATATTATCAACTACTTTAAAAAAAAAACATGGCTTAAATAACAATCATGCTTACTTTCATTTTTTTAGAAAGAAAGTTTCTGAATAAGTGAACAGATGATTAACTAACTATTCACTGTGATTATTAGCATCACTTAAAAGAAAAAAAATGGTACTACAATATACGTAGCCCTTCCTTTAAAAATTATGGTGTGTTTTTCTTTTCTTTTCTTTTCTTGGTAATTACTATCATTATGATAGCTGAACCCTGCAGCAACAGAAAATTTTTTTTCTATTTAACAAGAATAAACCTGTTGAACTTATCTAAAAATAGAAATTAGTCAACCGCGTTACCTCTAGATCAAAAATAGAACAGAAAAAAAGGAACCAGATCAGCCTATTCTTGTATAATAACCAAGCAATATTTATAGATTGATTAGGAAATTAAATATCCACTAAACACATTATAATTACTGTATTTGTAACTGTTTATGATTATGTCACATATTTCAAAAAAAAAAAAAACAATAAATAAGTTGATATCTAAGTTTCCATTTTTAGAACAAACAAATGAACAAGCAAACACAATACAATAACCTCACAATTCTAACATTGGGATATATCCTAATCAAGTAATACATTTAAACAATATTTTTTCTGTTATTAGAAGTATTATTATGAAAAAATTTAGTTTTACTTTTTTTTTAGTTAATTTTCTTGATTGCTGGTATTAAAATTTCCTTTTTCGTGTTTCTTTTGTTTTATTTTATTTTATTCTATTCTTTTTTTTCTTTTTTAGCGTTAATTTGTTTTGCATCTCCCTAAAAGTTTCCAAAATATCTGTAACAAAAAACTGAGGGCTGATGTTTCAAAGAAGTAGGAAAAACTTTAAAATAATTAGGTTTTTTAAAAACAATCTGTGATATTCCATAATAAAATTTTCTTATATATTATTTGTGGGTAATACAACTATACGTGTTCTTCAGGGTTTTTCAATGTTACTCTGACTTATTTTTTTAAATCTACAAAGGGGGGGGAGAGGCGCAAAAAGGAGTAGAGGAATCCTTTGAAAACTTTCCCCTGATATTTCTTTTGTTTCATTATTCCCTAATCTTGGTATTTTATATCGGTATATTCTTATTCATCAAGATCACAAAAGGAAACTTCCTCGATTGACAATAGTTAAATATTACACAACACAGCCTGTTTTATCAAGATTATTATCACTACTATTGTTATTCCTTTTTTTTAGTCCAGATTATTATTGTTAAATAGTGAAAATATATGGGTCAACATATCTTATAGCAATAATTTCTGTAAGAGGGAAAGAAAATGGACAAAATACATTTCACTGGTCCCATGTTTCTTTCAGTCATATATAAAAGGGAGTAATTCCATCAAGTTAGAAAGGGTAAATACGCAGATTTATATCTGTGCTTTACACTTCTTTAATTACAAAAAAAACAAAAGGAATCAGAATAACAACAACAGAAGACACTGTTACATCTCAGCGAATTATATCACATATTTTAATACATACATAAGAACAAAATGTCTAAAACTACTTCCGTCTCTGCTTCCACCAACTCTGCTTTAGTCTCTACTGGTGTCGTCGCTGCTTCCTCTGTTTCTGCTAGTGCTCATGCTAACAAGACTTCTACTAAGACTTCTACTAAGACTTCTAAGGGCGATGCTGCTGGTTTAGTTGCTAACCCAGTCTCTTGGAAATACGGTGTTGCTATCCTAATTTCTACTATTGGTTCCTACATCTTAGGTTCTGAATTCTAAAATTTTTGATAAGAAGAGCATATTCATCTGTTTTATTTAACCTAACATAATGATACATGTTGTTTTTTCTGTTCAATGCTTCATCATGCACTGTTTTATTCCATTTTAGATGTATACAATTCATATACATATACATATACGTATATATCTGTCCCCAAATTAAATGAAAGTACTGCATTTTTGTATTCTATATACATTTATAAGAAAAGAAAAATGAATATATTTACTTTAGTAAGGTTTTTGTTTGTAATTTGATCCGTTTTTAGTTTTGTTTTCCATGTGAGTATTTTTGTATCTGGTGTCAAAAATGGCATTATCAATTTTAACGTATTTGCTTTGAAAATTTTATTGGTAAAAAGTTTGTCAAAAAGGTACATAAATCTTATTGATTTACAACATACAAAGAACAACACATACTAAAAAGTTACAAAACAGATATAGTGAATGGATAGATAGCGTTCATATCTAATCTGAATTCAAATAGACTGTTAATTACTGCTTTTTCCATTTCTCTTTTTCTTTTTGTTCTTTTTCTTTTTTTTTTTAAATCAAACGCTACATACATATAGATAATTTTGACTATTACAATGACAAGCTTCTTTTCAGGTCTTTGGAACAGTATATTTCAACCTGGTGCAAGTCCACAATTAATTCTAGCTACTCATGCATCTTTCATTGCATTACTGTTAACATTAACATGGTTAATATTTGTCACAAGAGGAAATATCCACTTTATTGCATTATTTGTAATTGCCACATTGTTATGGCTATCTATCATCTGGTTTATCCAAGAATTGAAAAATGTTAGATTAATGACCAACGAAGAATTAAAGGAACAAAACATCAAAGATAATAATAATAATAATGATAATGGTAATACAGGAGAAAAGGACAAAAGTTCCGATTCCAAATCCAAAAAAGATGAACCAACTAAAAATAACAGGAAAAAAAATGATAATAATTCAGTAGTATATAGTTCTGGGATTTCAATTAGCAAGTCAAAGTCCAGAAAAGTTTAGTTATATAAGATGTTCCCATACATGTACAATCATTTTTTTATCTAGTCACACGTACAAGTATGTACATATACGTATATATTTTTTATGCACAACTAGGATACATCTATTAAATGAATAGCATGCCCCAACTTTCCTCAGATTCACTGTTGTCTCTCTCAGTCTCAAGAGATGAACAAAAAGCAATTCCTTTACTTTTTGTCTTTTATCGTTTTTACCTTTTGTCTTTTACCTTTTACCTTTTATCTTTTTTTTTTTTTTTTTTTTTTTTTTTTCAGTATTCGAAGATTTTTAATTGAACAAAAATTAAGACGGAAACTGTCAAAATGAAAATAAGTAAATAAAGGTTAAACAAATGCCCCTCAGTTCAGGTAAGCTTGAACGTTATTCAAGATGATTCTATAAACCGGTCATATTTACTTTTTATTCCACCTTCTACTGTCTTAACTAAAAAGAAAAGATTATAATTAGGGGGACAAGTAACTAAGGTATAGATTCGATACAAAATAGAAGAGTATCATCTCTTATATAAGTGATTCTTACAATATTCTCTAAAATAATTGAGTCTTTTGTTTTATTTTTTATTGTTACTCTTAAATAGTCCAAGAAAAAACATTATATTAAACCTCAAGTAATAACGTCTCCTTCTGCCTTCTTCTCTCTATATACCTATATTACATAGAAACAATAATAACAACCAGGACAAATAAAACTACAATAATAAACAGCAAAAAATATGGATTTCATGACAAAGGGAAATCAATTTTCATCCCAACAACAACCACAAACACAACTGCATCACTCTGTGCAATATAATATAAGAAATAATCTTTTAAATGGTAATATTGGTAATATCGATATAACTAAGGAAACTCCAATTGATGTGTCAAATAATAACAACTTTATTCAAAACCAACAATTTCAAAACTACAACAACATACCTGTGACTCAACAACCTCCTAATGTTCCATTTAATAATAACTACAATAGTAATAATATTCAGCCAACTATACAATATAGAAATAAACCCATGCCAACGAAACAAGAAAAAAGAACACATTCATTAAATCAAAAATCAATTACAAATTTCTTTAAAGGGAAAAATCACAGTGGATTTGGATTTGGTACCAATAAATCCAAAAAACAGAACCATAGCAACAGTTATGGAGGTAAAAACAGTGCTGATGGTGACGACGATGACGATGTGTTTATAGACGACCCTAATTCGTCAACTTTAACTTTTCATGATATTCAAAAATATGGGTTCAAAAATGGTGATAAATTAAATGTCACTGAAGATACTACGCCACTAATACCAACTTTAGTTACTAAACAAACTAGTAATATGACCAACACAGAATATAGAAAATTTTTGAATACACAAAAGAAGAATGTATTGAATGCTCTTAACAATCAGAATAAATTATCATCACCAACATTAGCAACTAGTCAACAAAATATGATGAATAGTAACATAGATGGATTTAGTAACAATCAACTACAATCCAGAGCAATGTCACTACAAAATGGATACAATAGTGGAAATCCATATCTTATGCAACGACAACAACAATTCCAGCAATGGAATGGTATGTCTTATAATGGTGTGAATCAATCCAATTCAAATATACCAAATACTGTTGGCCCAAGAGCCAATTCATTGATGACTGGTGGAATACAACATATGAGATATTTCAATCAACAACAACACCAAGGGAATAATATAGGTTATCCTAGAACTATGTCATTAACTAACAACCCACAGCAACCACAAAATAAGGAGAACATACCCAATAATCCGTATAAGCAACAACAGTTTATTAACAATAGGCCAGATACCTCTGATATGAACCAGCAAATGCAATCACAATATCGAACAATGTCATTGCAACAGGGACCAACAAAAAATACCCAACAATTTGTAAGTAATACAAATACTACCATCTTCCAACAATCCCAATTTCAACCATCACCGCAGCAATCATCTCTACAACAGCAACAACATCCACAACAATTAGTCGAAAGACAAGTAACTGGACAAAAACAATCACAACACCAATTACAACAACAAGATCAAATATCAATTGAAAATGATAGTATAAATAATAAAGTAAATACCTCAAATAATATCATTAATAGTAATGTTTTGAATATTAACGATACTTTAGATAGTCAAAAAGGGATATCCTCAGCTAATATCTCACAAACAAACAATGGCGAAACAAACATACCTTTAAATGGTGTTAATTCACTGAATATACCCTCTGTAAACGAAGAAGAAGAAGAACAAAGGAATAAACAAATTTTACAAATAAATCCTAACATTAATAAACCAAAATTGAATATTATTAAATTATCCAAACCAAAACAAGAGGAATTGTTACAAAAAGAAAATATAGCCAATGATTCAATTAAAGAAATTAATCAAACTCTAGTTAGTGATAAAACAAATCAAAAAAATTCTATGTTTCAGGAACCTGATCTAAGACCATCAAGTTTATTACAAGAAGGATTAAACTCATTAAGTTTAAATGATAATAATGCTAGAGATTCAACCATAACACAAGTATCATCGTTTAGTGTATCTCCGATAAAACAACAGGAAGGTTATAATCAATCAATCTACAAATTAGCCAATGGAACTGATTCTAAGGCATTTGTCACTGCAGAGGAATTTCCTTCATTAAATTATAATAATAATATAACTTATAATATTAATGAAATAAATAGATCTACAATAGAGGCCAAGATAAATTCCAGAAGGATTTCAGCTATAGCCATAGCACCTGCGTCAAAGAGAATTTCGATTTATAAGAACCCAAGTTCTTCTGCTTCTAGTGCATCCTCCACAGTCTCTGAAAAATTAAACAAAACAGGAGAGAGAATTCAGGAGACGTCCCCATCAACAGTTACAGCTTCAAAAACAGATGCTAATACAGATCGTGATGATCAAACCAGTACTACAGAAGTAGATACTGCTAATATTGACGATGCCTTTGCGCATAAGAGCTCTCCTACAACACCAACACATGACACAGTGACACCACAATCAAAAGACAAAGAAAAGAATTCAGACAATTTTGTCTTTGATAATACACTTTACTCTCCATATGAGGATATAACTCAGACTGCTCCAAAGATTTTGTATATTTCAAAGGATCAAATGGGTCTATTAAATGAAAATAAGAGATTAATGAAGGAACTCACTTTACTATCTACTGAATTAGCAGAATCAATCAAAAGGGAGACCTTACTGGAGGACAAAATACAGAATATGAAACAATTCAATGAGTTTAACAATCAACCACAAAGAAATTCAACAATATCTACATCGCCAATAGCATATACAGACTTTGAAACTGAATTAAGGAGAAAATCTTCTAAGATCGTAGAACTAATTCAAGCATTAAATGAAGAAAGAATGAAACGTTTTATTTCAGAAGAGCAACTATTATTAAAGGAAAACGGTGCAAGTCCATCATGTTTAGATTTAATCAAAAAGATAAACGACTTAGAAAATAAACTTCAACTCAAAGAAAATGCTATAAATGATTTAAAGTCAGCATTAAGTAATTTATAAACAAGATCGATTCACACCATAGGTGTAAGTATATTTTGTATCTACTGGATATATATAACTGGATATAAGTATAGGTATACATAAAAATATAATTTAGGAGAATACCTTGTAAACAAAACATCAAAAACTTTTCCATAATGGTTAAATTTTGTGTTTCGTTTATGACAAAAAATTAATCTCTACATTTTATTGTGTCCCATAGATATTATAAATAAATACTTAGATACAATCTAGGCTAAAAACCTTTACAAGGACATCTGATAAAAATTCTGAATATATCACTCCCTTTATCATCATTCCTATTGTAGATGGTGCAACAAATCTTGTAAATACAAACATTTTCCTTTTTTCTTTTTCTTTTTTTATTTTTTTAAAACACAGAACAAACATATAAAAAAATTCGAATGGATCCATAACACAGATATGAAAACATTATAACTCAAACTATTTTACTATCATAGTAGCAGTACTTGGAATATCACATTCTGCATTTTAAAAATTACTATTCTAAGAAGTGGCAACCAAGTTCTATCACTACAAGTGGTTCTCTGTGGTATTAAAAAATGAGCGGAAGAAAGAGAAGAAATAATTTTGATAATGATGACGAGGATGATTACTATCAACATGAATTCAGACCTCGTATGCAAAAAAGACAAAGAATTCCACCTGTGGTTCAGTTATGTAAAGAAATGATGCCAGATATCACCACTATTGGAGAATCCAAAAAAGCTTTCGAGGAAGATATCAAACTATTGAGTGAAGCTATTGTAAATGAATTTGGTCATGATGAATATTTTAACAATGCTCTTTTAAGTACTTTAAGAGCAGTGATTTTAGAACAACCTCATAAACAACCTGCAATTGCACTACTAACCATTACTGTCAATTCTCAAAATGAAGTGACTGGGAAAAACATTATTAATTTTTTCTTTGAAGAATTACAAAACACATGTAACGATACTGTAAAAATCAGTGAGTTAAAATTGGAATCTAACAATACAGGTCCTTGGAATAGAATAAAATTATTATTAAGATTTTTGTCTTTACTATCCCCAATTCTTCTAAACGATGATATAATCAATATCTACACCCAATTACTCAATCTTGCAGTGGAATTAAATAATTTAGATTCAGAAAAAAGAAATCCATTAGCAGAAGCTATCTATACTAATACATTAGTTGATGTTCCATATCTATTTTACTTCAATAAGTCCGATAAAGATCTACAGAACAAAGTTGATCAATTAATTACTACTGTTGAAGCCTCATTCAAGATTAAGCACACAACACTTCAATTATTAAGTCAATATAACACATCAGTTGTTCCATATGAAACTATAGAATTACCACAAGTTTCTTTGTCCAATGTGAAAAAGATTCTGGCTAATAATATGGAGCAGTTGGAACAATTATTTATCAATTGGAATCATCTCTTACCAGAGACTCTAAATGGTGACCAAGGATTCAATGACGCTTTAAAATTACCGACCTGTGAAGATTTAAAACTATTTAGCTTCTTTAATACATGTGAAAATGCCGGTTCTGTTGACGGCATGTGGAAAACGCCTTATTATATTTTCAAAATATACCTTCCTCAATCAACTGGTGATTTTGATACTGTAGTTCCAATAAATACATATGCAGGCCAGTTATTTAGAGACATTTTTATTGATATTGTTCAAAGCTTAGAATTCAATAGAAGAGAAGTGGCAAAGCAAATTGTTATGATAGACCTATTTTTTAAGGAAAAATTCTTTGCTGAACAAGGTATATCTATTGCCGACTTAATCGAAACTTACGAAGAAGATCCTTTGGCTAGTACTTATAAGATTGAGGACAATGTTATAGAAACTATATTAAGCTTAGTCTTCAAACTACCAACTGTATCCCAACCATTTGCCTATTTCTATACATTGTTAGTTGACATTTGTCAAAATTCACCTAAAGCTATTGCCCCAGTTTTCGGTAGAGCGTTCAGATTCTTCTATAACAATATAGACAATCTTGATTTCGAATTAAATTTAAGATTTTTAGATTGGTTCTCAATTCAAATGAGCAACTTCAATTTTTCGTGGAAATGGAATGAATGGGAAAATGATTCCAAAAGATTCAGTTCTTCAATTTATAATCCAAAAATTGTTTTTATTAAAAACTTGATAAGAAAAGAATTGAGATTGACTTCCACTCCAAATGAGGTCAATTCTAGCCTACCTGATGAATTTAAGCAATATATGAATACTTCTTATTTTTCTTCTGACATATTATGTACAATTTATCAGTCATACTTTGTTAATGAGAAATTACAAATAACTTTCGAAGATACGAAATCCAATGATTTGATATTCAAAAATGAAAAATTTCCATTTGCTAGTATTGTATCTGAATTACTGGATTATATTCATAAACAAAATGATGTCAGAGATGTTAATGAATTAGAAACTATAATAGCCAAATTTAACGAAGGCACCGACCCATTATCTAATCACATTACAGATTTTAACAAGTTCATCGTATTCCTGCTTACTCAATGTGTCGTTCATTGTGGTAGTAGATCTTTATCTCATGCTAATAAATATATTAGTGATTTGTACGAAGAATTGAAAACAGTTTGGGATAAATTGGATATTCCACAGGATATAAGAGAAGCCACAATTATTGAAGCTGTCTTAACTTACTGGAACTCCAACTCACAAAATGGTTATTTGATTGTAGATGCATTTAAATTTGTAGGAATGGTTAGTGCTAAGGCTATATATGAATTCTGCTTTAAAGATTGGAATGGAAAAGTGTATGGTTTAATGGATGTTACTAGCATTGATGCTATTTTCAGAACTTTGTCTAACCAAGTTAAAATAATCAAATCTGAAGAATCTATCGAATCTGGTGTAGAAGACTTTGAAACCGTATTTGAAAAATTATGCATTATTATCAATGATGCTATAGTGAATTTAAACGTTTCTAATGAAGACACCATAAATATTCCAGAGATCAATGATACTACAGAATTAACCAATTTAGAAGAATTACAAAGATTAGATATGTTATGGAAATACTCCACTGCTGTTAGCTTTGCAAAAAGTTTACTAAGAAAATATGCTACTCAATATAGACAATTATCTGAAAAATTGTTAACTGGTATGAATGCTGCAATTCCACATGCTCCAACCAGAAATGTTCTATCCACCTGGATAAAAGAAGTTGAAGAATTGTAAACGTACTAACTAGAAGTATCAAATTTTAAGTATAATATCAATATCTATTAAGATATAACTACATAATTTTCTATATGTCTATATATTATTAATTAAGTTAATTGTACAATGACTGTCCCTTATATTTTATCCTCCTTTTCTATTCGCAAATTTAACTATCCTACAAATGAACTAACTTCTATAAATCACAATGAATGCAAAAATATGCATATATGGCTTTCACTGTGTATGTATAATCTATATATAAAGCACCAATAATTATAGCTCTTGAAAAGGCAGCCAAACAACTATCTATTTGAGCACTAGCTTTCTCCTAAAATACTAACACATTTATAAATTCTTTTAGTACTCTCCACGAGATAATTATATTTCTTTAGTGATCTCGTCACAGGTTCACCTACAAAAACCTTATTACAACTTGTAGTTGTTTCAGATAATCAAAAATGAGTAAAATAAAACAAACTGAATACTATAAAATATACCCAATTTCTAAATATTGTTGCTTTTTTTTCGTATCTCAAAGGTCTTAGTTTAGATACAATAAAAATTGTTTAATATAATACTCTGTATTGGATTTATTAAACTATCCTTTTGTGATAGTAAGAACAGAGTTAGATTTTATACTATAGATACATATAATTTCGTGTAATTTGAATATTATCATCCACCCTCATTTTTTGACTGCGAAGAAGTAGAAGGAAAATAACTAATTTCATCAGGTGCCAATTCTGAACTATTATTTGAAATTTTATCCACACTTATATTAGAAACAAAAGGATTTCTAAGTAAGAATTCTTCATTATCAATCCTGTTATTATAAATTTTCTCATTATTCTCCGGAAATGATGCAATTTTAATATCATCATCACCTAAACGAGCTGATTTTGAAGACATCTGTTTATGATTTACATTATCAATATTATTATTTGCTAATGGAATAGTGGAACTGAAGCCATTAACTCCTGGATTTCTAAGAGATTGATTAGATTTAGTATTAAGTTTCATCAATGTATCAATATGATTATTTCTTATTGATTTATCACTTGTAGCAAGTGTATCAGCGAAATATATTGAGAGTTCAACAAATTCAATAAAATCCTCTCTTTTTATTGGTTTACCAGAATATTGTAAATATTGATATAAGGAAATATATCTTTTAGCCTTTTCAACTTGAATACTGTTTGTTTCATTACCATCTATAAATTGTTTCCTAATAATATCGCTGAACGTATCTTGTGTCTCAAACCCAAAATTAATTACTGAAAGAAAATATCCCTGATATTTTATCCTATTAGATACAACTTTCATACATGTCTCATAATTTAAATATTCAGGGAATATTTTACCCAAAGAACCAGCCATGATACTATTATTACTACCACTATTACTTTTTCTTTGTTTCTGTTTCCTTCTATATAAATCACCACCATTTTTATTATCTGTGTTTGGATCTTGAAATTGTATATCACATCTTAGTGGTGGTTCCAACCCATCATGAATTACTGGATCCTTCGGTTTTTTAAAATATATACCCAGTTCTTTTGATCTGTTCATATTTTGTAAAATATATTCTCTACTTTCTTTATGTGGTAAATCTGCTGATGTAACAGGTAAATATCTTCTTGGGATGTCAATCAGACAACTCTTTCTATAAATAAGCCTTCCGATTACGATCACAATACAAATAATAAAAAATACAACTATGGCACCAACCACAATAAAAGTATTCAATGCGTTATTATCAGATACAGATGCTTGTGCAATAGAATCAATTGGTAATACAGCAGAAAATCCAACTAATAATAAAATGGAGCTGAAAAAACAACTTCTATATAACCAAATCCTAATCAATTTCCATGACAAGTTTCTCTCTCTAGACAGTAAAAAATGAATATGTACATCTTCACGCATGTTATTAGTAACATATGATATTATTATAGCGCTTCCCCTCCCCTCTTCCTCTCTCTTTAGCTCTTTCTTTTTATGTATAGAGTTATATATATATAATCTTGTAAAAATATAATCAGTTGTTTAATAGATAATAATAGAAATGTAAATTCACAAAAATGGTTACCTTTAACAATTAGTCTATCTCTAACCAGTTTCTTGGAAAGACAGTTGTTTACAATTTACTATTACTGCACAAGTGATCAATCATCATAATTAATTAATATGATTAATATCATAAATAATTATAGAAAAAAAATATATATAATGAAAAAAAAAAAGAAAAAAACAGTAAAGATGAAAATCTGAAAGCAATAAAAAAATAAAGATGCTACTAATTGTACAACCACTAACACATACACATGTAAACATATCAATAGCGTCATATTAACATGAGATTAATCTATTCTGTAATGTCCTTCTTTCTATATATAGTTGTATATATATATATATATATTTGTTCATTGGTACTTTATAATTTCCTTGTTTCTATCTTTTTTCTATCTTTAATCTGAAATCATCAAATATTCATCCTCTAGCATGAAATGACCGTTTTTTTCATTTCTTGAATTAATCCAATATTTGATTTGAGAAATGTTGATAGTCCCTTTTTCCATGTCAATACAATTTAGATAATTTAATGTCATAATAATATCAGAGATTCTAAAACCTGTTACTAGTGATATATCCTTGATTGATATCGACGTCAAGTGATTCAGATCGCCGTCCAGGAGATGCCAACATATTGTCTTAGCCCAATAATTTATATAGCCAACCAAACCGAAAGGGGATAAAGGGAATTCCGGACCTGATATTAAATCTTGTGAACGAGACAGCTTATATGAAAACTCTATCAACAACGAGCCCAATCTTTTTCTCTGATAAGGAGGAAAAGTTAATATACATGCTAAATTGTTTTGATTATAAGATATAACATCTTTAGAAAAGAAGGCCATTGGTTTCCGTCCATTTGTTTTATAAAGAATATAAAATTCATAATTTTCCACTTTGAAATATGTTGATTTATTATCTAAAAACAATTTTGTAAATAAGCAAAGACATTGACAGAATAATTTTTCTTTATAACCCTTCACTCTTCTAATAGTATATTCAGGTGACCTATATTTGATTTTCCCTGATGGATTATTCAATTTATATCTACACATAGAATCATGGATCTTTAGATCATTTGAATTATTTGTATATTTAAAGCAATATTCACAGACATAAAGTGTATCTAACCATATAGAATCAGTTTTATCCTCATTCCTATCCTTATCCTTATCATTAATAATATTCTTGTTGAAGTTATTTATTTCATTGTTGACTCCATCTTTCTCTTTCTCTTTCTCTTTCTCTTTAAAGCACTCAATTGCACTCTCGATATTATTATTTTGATCTTCTTTATCTGAATTTGTTACAAGTAAAGAATGGTCAATATAACTAACATTGTCTGCTTTTCCATAATTAATGATTTGACTTTTAATTACTTTGGTATTAATATTATTTGTAAATATACCATCATTCTTTGAAGGATAAATACCTAGCTGTCTAGTTTCCTTATCAAAATATACTGCAGATCCATACCAGGTGGGAAACAATTTATCTAATCCAAATTGAACTTGTTTAATATTTCTCTCTTCAAGTATACCATATATTTCTTCTTGCTCTTGTTCTTCGTCTTGTTCTTCTCCCCCTCTCTCCCCTCTAACATCTCCTTTCATATTATTCTCCCTATCTTCTAGTTTCTTCCTTCCAATAACAGATCTATTGTAATTGTTTATATTTTTATAAAATTTAGAAGATTTGGCGGCACTCTTGGATTTGGATTTGGATTTGGATTTATATCCCCTTTTATATCTAACCTTTTGAATTTTATCCACTTTAATGGTATCTAATGTGTTTAGATGTTTTTTATTTATACCTATTGATGTAATATTCTGTATTATAACATCTTTAGCCAGTGGGTATTTACGAGGACGGCCTCTTCCCCTTTTCTTCTCCACAATTGGTTCTTGTTGAAGCATAATAGGCGGTACTATGCCACTATCATTCCGGACATTATCATTATTATTGTTATTAGTGTTGTTATTATTTGAATTATTGAAAATTGTGATATTTTGATTAACTGAACTTACATCTTGACTCCTTTTCACATGTAATTGATTTGAATTTGAATCAAAGTTTGAATTCGAGTTTAATTCATTTGAAAGTTCAGACTTCTTTAAATGATTCGAATTATTACCAAATGATATATTCATGACCAACCAATAAAATTTGTTATTCACCTTACGTGAACAAACAAGGTGATAGATACACTAATATTCCAATATGGCAACAATTGACTGAATATGCTAATGAAAAGAAAAAAAAAATTTTTTTGAACTCAGCTTAATGAGAAGACAAAAAGTTTTGTTGTCTGGTCAAACAATGTTATACATCCAACAATATCCTATGTCTATATATGTATATGTATATCTGTATATAGACTTCTTCTCTTGCCAACGTATATATATATATATATGTATGCATGTGTGGACATGTATGTATATGTGTCTAGTTAACATCACTATATTTTTATTGTATTGTCATATTGCTGAATAATCGGTTGTTTTTTGCCGCCGCTGTCTACACAGAAAATTCAAACAAATAAAAAGACGTAATGACTCAATCGTTGAAAATGATACTGCATAAATTACTTTTTCCGTTTTAAGTGATATCACGTAAATATATTTTTACACGAAACAAACCCTAGGGCTTTTCATTTTTTTATTTTTTTCTTATTTTTTATTTTTTGCCGCTTTTCGCACAAAAAAAAAACCAAAAAATCAAAAAATTTTTCTTTTCTTTTTTATTTTTGTACATTGAAGAAATGAAGGATGAAGATCTGTGGATTGGGTGATTGCTCGATTTAACTGATTAATTAAGAAGGACATTGTACATTTGTATAGCAAACAGAGATGCACACAAACAACTGGCATCTATACGAATTTATAGCCTATTAGATAACCAACTATTCAGTTAGTCAACCAATTGAATTTTCACGGACTCCTTAAAGATCTGTTCTTCTCTTTTTTAAATTAGTTTCATATACATAAAACACACACACACACACACACACACACACACATATATATATATATATATATATATATATATGTATAAGTGTAGCCCTATATTCCTGACTTTCTTCATATTATTCTAATCATGGAAAAGAAAACTTTTAATGCATTTAATGATACCCCTAGAGGGAAACATTGGTTGATGGATACACCTTCTGCTACCAGAGATTCAAGCATTAACAAAGATAAGTCATTAAATGATAAAGTAGATACAAAACGTCAATATTCGAGCATATTTGTTAATGGTTTTAGTTCTGGTTTATCCGTTAATGATGAATCTACTTTAAAAAATAAATTTTCAAATGATACAATAAGGAAAAACGAAAATAGAAATATCAATGAAGATAATATCAAAGAAGAAACAAAACAAAAGGAAGAAGAATATCGTTCAATTTTTTCTTTATTTGGTAAACAGCCAACTTTTAAACATTCTTCAATGAGCAATTTTAATAAGGATGATTCCTTTTTCAAATCAAATAATGACAGTAGTAGCGGCAATGGTAGAACCACTGTTACTGCTAATAAGAATAATCTACAAAATAACATAAAAAGAGAAACTTTATACAAAGATCGTGATTCAGATCTTCCGTTAATATCACCAAATGTTTTGGATGTCTCAAAACAAAGACTATTAATCTCTGTTTTGTTTATAATATTACAGTGTTACAAAATTTATGATTTAATTGTTCTCAAATATAATTTACCAGACAACACACTCTCGGTACAGTTAATGAAGCATTCAAAATTCATATTCGTGATCAAATATTTCATGTTGGATTCATTATTTTTATTCTTTTTACCAACTTTAAATATTCCAAGATTAAATTTTGGTCCAATCATGGTTCTCATTCAAATTATTTTCATGAATTCGTTTAATATCTATTTGTCAATAGATCATGATCATTTTATATGGGTTTCTATCTTCATCTCTGTATGGAATAAGATGTTTCATTCAAAACAATTAACTCTGACTGGTTCCACAATCGACCCTCATCATAAAATTATTAATTTTTCCAACCATTTTAAAGGTGCTCTTACTATCAAGATTTTACCTGAGAATACTGCTCTTTTGAATCCCCTACATGAATCGTTTTGTTTACCTATTGACTCAAATTCTCCACTTAATGAATATTCTTCCAATATTAATACTGTGAAAGTGCCAATTAAGATTAATTCTACTGAACCAGTAGATTTTATCCAATTAGAATATAGAGATTTATACACAAATTCAATATTTTTGAAAAACTTCACTTCAAAAGATTTTGAGATTATGAACGACATTCCACAACATTGGAAAGATTCTGGTGAATCAATTGATTCTATGGCACAAACTATCCGTTATCTATATTTGAATTTAAATGATATTGGGTTCTACCAAATTAGAAAAATTGTAGATCGAAAAGGTTTAAATCTAAAAATTTATCAAACTCATTTAATTTTACCACACTGTCCAATGGCTTCAGTAATCAAATCAAACAATATTGATATCGATAAGTGTATTGGTGATAAGGACGAAATTTCATTTGAAGTTCACGGGATCCCACCGTTGAAATTATTTTATTCAAAAGTGATTAATGATCAAGTGTTCCATTACAACGACAAAAATTTACAACCCGAATATTTCGAATCTCCTTTACAATCATCAATTAAAAGAAAACCGACTCTATTTAACAAAAATGATATTGAGGATTTGAAGTGGGCTCGTAGTTATCCTGTTAGCATTAATTTAGACACCTTGACATCTATAGATGGTACTTATCAATATAAGATAGATAAAGTAATCGATGGACTAGGTAATGCTATTGATTTTACTACAATTGACAATGACTCAATTAAAATTAAATATGATTTAATATCAACTTTTAGGGTTCATAACATTCCAAAAGCTTCTTTAGATGAAAAATTCAACCCAAGATCTCCAACCAAGAAAAATATCGTGATTAACCTAGAGAGTATTAATAATTGGAATCAAGAGATACCATTTTCAGTCAATTTATCATTTATTGATCACAATGGCGAGGAATCCAAAAAAACTATTGAAATGAATTCTTTATCTGAAGAAATCGTGGCTAATTATCCTGGTATTTACCAATTGAATTCAATCAACTCCAAGTATTGCCCTGGCTCGGTTATTGGAAAGTCCAAAGTCTTAATAACTAAACCTGTACCACCCCAGTTAGATGTTAAATCATCACCAATCATTGATCCATGTGTTGGTCCTATTGGTTTGGATTTCGATTTAAATTTCGTCGGTGTCCCACCATTCCATTATTTGGTTAAAATTTATAAACTTGATAAATATGATAAAAATATTAAGAAACTTTATGATACCAAGAGAATTACCTCAAAGGGTGCTAGAAGCCAATTCAAGTACTTACCATCCGTGGAGGGTAATTATGAAATTGTATTTGACAGTCTAACTAATGATATTTTTACTGAACAGATTCAATTAATACCTTTAAAAAATTACAGTTTCCAAACTTCTATGAGAGTTAAACCAAGTGCATCCATAAGATCAAGGAACCATGTTAAAAATCTATGTCTTAATGGTAATACAAAAATCCCCATTTCTTTTAAAGGCGAACCTCCTTTCACTTTACAATATGATATTATTGAAACCTCGTCTAACAGAAGAAGATCTTTTACAAAGGACAATATAATGGATAATGAATATTTAATTGAAACTCCTGCTTTTACCGTTGGAGGAGATTATATCCTATCCTTAGTATCAATAAAAGATTCTTCAAAATGTCTTGTCAATCTAAGTGAATTGGATGCAAAGATTAGAGTAAGAAGAGATATTCCAACTGCTTCGTTTAACTTTATTGAAAATGCAAATGCATCTAAAATTAAACAAGGTAGTGCTGCTGAGATTCCAATTAGATTAACCGGCGAGGCTCCATTTACAATCAAATATGAACATTTAGATCTAAACGGCAATCATCTTGGTATTTATGAAGCTAAATTTTACTCAAATTATAAACAATCATTGTCTGTCTTTAAAGAAGGCATTTATAGACTTAAGGAGATGCACGATTCTAGTTGTAATGGTAAAATTGAAAATATCGAGAATCAGTACATGGTAACATACTTATCAAGGCCATATTTTACGATCCAAAAGACAGCTAATTCAAAGATTACAAAATTAACTGAATCAATTTTTACCAGAAATCCAGTCTGTCAAAACCATGAGACTACGATTGATCTTTCTTTGTTTGGGTCACCACCTTTTGTTTTAACATACGAATTAACTTCACCAGAAGGACAAACTTCAATCAATACTATACAGATAACAACTAAATATGCTTCATTACAATTACCAAATACAGAAACAGGTGAATATATTGCTACTATTAAATCTATATATGATACTAACTATGAAGAGGAAGATTTTAAGTATATTGATACTTCCAATAATGAAATAATTATTAAACAAATTGTTAATTCTATTCCTCAGATATCATTCACTGATAAGGGCAGAACCTTGAGGACATGCTCTGTAAATATTGAACAACAAATGGAAAGAAAAGATGCATATTTAAAACCAATTAAATTGAAACATATCAACGGTCAAAGTCCATTTTCAATCACCTTTAGTGTTTATCATGAAAGTACAAGTAGAACTGACCATATTACGTTAGACAATGTGGATATTGAGCACTTCCCATATTATCGATTATATGAGGGATTGAAGTTGGGCAAACACATTATTACAATGGACAATATCATAGATGCTAATGGATGTATTAATGAGTTTGCCAATGAACATGATAATTTCATTTCAATATCTATAACGGATGTACCAAAGATTCATTTATTGGATGCTAATGCTGATTATTGTGTTGGTGATTATGTATCCTACCAATTAAATGGTGTTCCACCATTCAACATTAGATATAGTTTCAATGGTATTGAATTGCAATCTCAAGAACGTTCTACCCAATTTGTTAGAGTTGCTTCTGAGCCAGGGTTTATCTCTATTAACACCATCCAAGACTCGCTTTCACAATGTGTTGTTAATTTTAGTTTACCATCAATGGAGCAAGAACGTGAAAGACTAAGTTTGACTATTCATCCAATTCCATCAGTTACAGTATCGCAGGGTAATTATGTAATCGAAGATATTCATGAGGGTGATCAAGCGGAAGTTGTCTTCACATTTGAAGGTACACCACCATTTTCGTTAACATATGTCAGAACTGAAGATACCAATACTAATAGTAATAATCATAACCAAAGAAGACCCCAAGTAGTGGAGACTCATAAAGTTACTGATATTTATGAATATGAATATAGAGTGCTAACTAGTTTACAAGGTACTTATGAAGCTATTGAAATATCAGACGCATTCTGTTTTGCTAAAAATGAAGCATTTTTCAGTAATTAAGACTCATGTTGTATCATATAATAGGAAGTTTGATTTTGTGTTATTTTCCTCATAACCTCACTAATTTTATATCGAAAACTACATGTCAATATATATCAATCTATATATATACTCTAAAAGAAATTCTCCTTTGTCTTATAAAAAAAAGATATTCATTTTTTATTCCAAGGACACTTTTTCTATCAAGTAATGACAGAATGATACAAGCATAGGAACCAATATCTTATCTTGCTAGTTTTGACACAATTAACAAGAAGGTATAAAAAACTTTATGTAAACTTCTTTTTAGGAGGTATTAATAATTTACTGTTGTAGGTCTACGATAAAGAGTCTATCAAACATACTTTTCCATCAATGACTTAAAGCAATACAAGAATTAACCAAGACGATTGTAAATCTATTCATCTCAAGCAAACTTTTATTCCTGTCTCCATAGCATACATATACTACTATAATGCAAATTTAATTTTGAATCAGTATTAGTATGCAAAATAAAAAAATTACCACGACACAAATAGTGCAGTCATCGTTCATAAAATCTTAATTCTTGTGATAAAAATAATTATTTCATGTTTTATGATATTACTTTATAAGGTAAGTCTTATATTTTAAAATTCTAAAATTTACATTTTCTTATTAAGAAGATGTAAAAGACCTTTCTTCGAGATTATATTCTTTCTATTGTCAAAGCATCTTTATTTTTAGATCTAGGTATATGTATACTAGTTGAAGGATGGCCACTAAAAACATATATGTATATATTGAAACACAAGTAAAAAAGTGAAACATATTTGCTACAAATTTTCCTTCAAGTGTTTTGAATGCTCCGATTCTTAACCAACAGTCGTGTTTTCAATCTACACAAATTTCGATATCAAATGACATTTCCTAAAAAATACTCAATCAGTGAATCTATACAAACTATAAAACCGTTGTTACCTCCAAAATTGATAACCTTTGATGCTTACAATACACTATACTGTTCCAGTATCCCTGTCCTAGAACAGTATGCAAGCATTGCCAGAAAATACGGCATTATAATAGATCCTAATAACCTGGTTAAACGTTTTCCTGAATGTTTTAAAAAACTAACCAAAATACACCCCAATTACGGTAAATATACTAATATTACTGGTGACGAATGGTGGTCTATTTTAATCAAAGATCTATTTCAACCACATGATGTACCACAAGATATGATATCAAAGATTGTAACACACTTCAAAACTAAAAAAGCATATTCTACATATCCCGATATTATCGAGTTTATTAAGGCCATCAAATTGAAATATCCTGATATTATACTTGGTGTTATAAGTAATACAGACCCTGCTGTCTATGATCTATTGAAAAATCTAAATCTTTTCCAATATTTTACACCTTACACATATTTCTCGTATGATTTAGAAATATCTAAACCTAATCCTAAAATATTTGATTATGTAATTAACGATGTGTTGAAAAAAAAACCCAGAAATTACTAATGGTTTATTGGATAGGCAATCCCTTTTGAAACATTGCTGGCATATTGGTGATGAAATTGAGAAAGATATGTTAGCTGCCGAAAATGCAGGTTGGAATGGTATTTTAGTTGACCGGTTAGACAAGCATGGATATTTAGGCGATTATTCTTCTAAAAGAAGTATGACAGAACATGAATTATTATTAGATAAAATCGACCAACATGTACAAAATATTTGGGAAATATGTCATGCAAAAGATTGGTTTGTTCAACTAAATGAAAGAACTTTCGTTGTTCCAAACATCAGAGTGGTTAAACATATCTTTCTTCAGGAATGAGAACAAAGCACCTCTTCATGTCGGTTAGATTATAAACCCTTTGTGTATACCTAATCCACACTAATTTACAATGACAATTATCAAGTATATGGCCTGATATATATATATATATATTTATTTATTATGATTGTTTATATAAAATTATGTACCAGTTATGGTTATTATCTTGAATACCAATTGCAATTAAATAGCAATCGGCAAAAAATTATTTTTTTTCTAAACCATATATTTTATATTATATTTTGTGGATAAGTAAAGTGTGCATATGTATTTGTATCCATAGTGGAATACAGTAATGACCATACGACCTCTTTACTAGTACTAATATATTCATGCTGTTGTATTATTTTATCCCTTAGCTCTTATTTATTACTTGAATTAAGTCCTATGTCTTTTTTTGTTTGATCTAAACTATGTATTCTTTTCCTCTCCTCTTCTTAATGTATTTCTAAATCTTACACACTGATAGTCTTCCAAACGTTTAACCCATCAGTACCAGTACTGACTAAACAACCTGGGATTTGTTTGTGCCACTTAACATCTTTAACTTCCTTTTGCCAATGAACAAACAATAATTGTGGTGGAATTTGTTCTAACTCTTTCGTTTCAGCAGCTTGTTGTTTAATTTCTTCATCATCAGCCTCAACAGATAAATCCCATAATGTCACAGTATTATCTTCGGATGCAACAGCAATAATGGATTCATCTAACGGATTGAAGCTGATGGATGTGATGGCACCTTTATGAAAGTCGTATTGTGCCACAGGTTGAACATTATTAATATTTAATGGTGAGAACTGTCTTAGATCCCATACACCCCATGAACCATTATCATCTCCACTTGCTAACAAGTAACCTAATTTAGATGACCAACTAATGACATTGACATCTGTCTTTGATGCTTTAACAGATAGTGCTGGTTGATGCTTTTTAGATCTTGTATCCCAAATTCTGATGAACCCATCACAACCGGCTGTAGCAAATACAGTATTTTCGGTAGTAGACCATTGGATATCTTCAATTGATTTGTTATTACCTACAGTAAATGGAGTTTTATCTGTGACCCATTTAGATGTGTGTCTTTGTGTGTGATAAATTAAACCAGAACAGTCACCAGTTAAAAGGGAACCAGATTTAATTAAAGGTGACCAATCGACAGCATAACCCTCTACATTTCCATGATTTCTAATTGTATGAATTGGTTTTTTTGCTGTTTTTGGGATTTGGTAACCTGGAGAAGAAAAAGCTTTAGATTGTGGTGCAAGATCAAATATGTAAACCTCACCACTTTCACTCATAGTGGCAGTTAACACTTCTTGATTAACAGATGCAAATGGAGAAACTTTTAATCTGTTTGTAGTGTCTCTTAATTGTATGTTTTCATTTTCAATGATTGGATCAAGATCATCGTCTTCATTATCTTCATCGTCATCATTTTCATCATCATCCTTCACTAAGGTCTTACTCAATTGAGATAGATTTAAAACCATTAGTTCGTTTTCTTTCTTTCTTGATGCTTGAGTAGCGGTAGTCATTAGAAGAGATTGTGGATAACTTCTACGTTCAGAACCTAAATTATCCGGGATAATATCCAAAGTTAAACATGGCCATGGCATATTAACGTTATGTAACATTTCATACACCGTAGGGTCGGCTTCTAACACTTCATCTGGGCCTAAGGGACGACTCATATGAGGTAAGTATAATTCTTGACCTTTTTTATTTGAGTTTTCCTCGTCCTTCTTCAGCAATTGTTCAGCTTTCTCCAAAGACATCTCGGTCAATTTCTCCTCATCACCATCTAACTCAATATCTTCTTCGTCATCTAATTCGATAATTTCCTCATCACTTTCAAAATCATCACTAAATTGACCATCATCTGCAATCATATCGACATCATTTCCATTCTGATTAACACTAGTCGGACCAGATCCATTTTTTGATTTAGCAAAAACATTTCTTTCTTGTTCAGGATCTTCTCTATCAATAACTCTCTTGGACATTTTTTTTTTTTATTTTTCTTCAGCCTTCTATCCTGCAATCAACACAACCAAATCTTTAGATTGAATAGGTGTACAATACACTAACCTTTCTGTAGACACATGCATAAAAGTTATCTTGTAAACAACATTATATACTATTCTTTGTTTCCTATCTACTAACAATTGTTGATATTTTTGTCTATTCAAGTCATCGCAAATTTTTTTTCTCGTACCTGGAATACAAGTATCAAAAGAAAAAAAAAATTTTTCCTCTTTCTGATTTATTTCTTTTCTTTTTTTTATAGAAATGCCGAATATGCGCAGAATGCTACGGAATAATCCAAAGCCTCTTTGCGGAAAGCAGAAAAAACTTGTTTCCAATTGTTTTAAAAACTTAGGGCTTGCTAAATAAAAGTATAACTTTCTCTTCCACTTGTAAAATAAAACTAGGGTTTGTGTGTGAATTACTCAATCCACGGATTAGTAATATATAATGGTTCACAAAGCTATAACAGAGTTAATATCAAACTACCGTTGATATTAACTCTGTTTTTTCTGCCAGTGAATTGGTTTGTTTCAGCGTAGTTTAATTATTACAGATTGACTTCTACAGATTTAGAATTAGAACTATAATCCAGATGCTTAAGATTATCAATCTCATTCTCACCACACAACTCTTTTTCTTCTTCCCCCCAATCCTTATTTTTCTTTTTATTCTTTTTAGCTAGCTTTTTTGCTTGTTTTCTATTCTTTTCAATTAACAATAATTGTTCTTTATTTCTTTCAATAAATTTTAAGAAATAATCACCATCTTTACTTTTTTTAGCTTCATTTAAAAAACTATCTAATTCTTTGATGTCATCGGTCACATATTCTACTCTTGTTTTCGTTAATCTATTAAGTATTTTATTATCTCTATTGAAACATTTCCTCTTATAGCAGTTTTTGGTAGTTTTAAATGATACTTCGCCGGGTTTCATAAATTTTGTTTTTCTTAAATTAGTCCAAGGTGTGATAATTATAACACATTCAGGTAATTTGTTTCCTTGAATAGACTGAGATTTGCATAATTGTAAACAATCATTTATCACATCCTCCGGCACATCAAAAAATGTCTTTTCGTTTGATTTCAATTTCAAATATATATGACCACTTGAATATTTATCTGTATGAAACCACCAATAATTTAGTTCTTTATATCCCCATTTAATCAATAAATCATTTTCAAACTTGTCTTTGCCCATTACAATTTGATATGCTTCATCATATGGGTTTGGCTTAGATTCATAGAAAAATACCATTAGATACTGATAATATATCTCTAAAAACTTTTTCTCGTTTATTTGCTTATTCCGCTCAAATATTTTAGCTGGAAAATTTTTGTCAGATTGAATATACCTGTAATATCATTGCCACTGAAAATTTGAAGGTATAAAATCTTTGATCCTTTATCAGTCTTCTTAATTACCGTTTACTTATCCAATTCTTTTATATCTCTAGATTTCTTTCTTAACTGATATAAATGTTGAATGAAAATGTCAATAAAAATTTCACTCCACAGACGATTCGAACCAAGGAAAAGAAATTCATTCTTTTTTTATAAAAAAAGCTAATCACTAAATTACTTTCTATCAGTCAAAAATATTAAAAAAACGAGTTGTAAAGAAGGTTAAAATGCAGTTGCAGGAAAACTAACAACTTCTTCTTCTTTTTACTAATATATTGATAACACCTCAAAACGAAAAAAGAAAGTGTACAATATATTTGCATTTCTCTTCTTTTTTCTACTCTATGGTTGTATTATTTTTATTTTCTCTTTACTATAAATAAGATGGAATACCTATTAAAATTTGAGCTTAAATACTTTTCTCAATATGTGGATAATATTCCAGTTATCAATGGGATAGAAACTCACATGAGTAAGTTGGATTTTCTGAAATGGAAACATTATTCAACTAAGGAAAATTTTATCTTTCAATTAGCTATCTCTCAGGACAAGACTTTTTCGATAAATATTTTAATGAATGGATCAATTATTATTGATTCAGTGGAATTAAACACACAAAACGTAGATCGACAGACTTTCAAAAAAATTCAATTTTCTGTTAATTGTCCAATGATATCATGTAAATATTTTAATCATGATTCCATGTCAAACATATTTCAAAGAAGGTTTCAGATGACATTAAAGTCTGAATCAGATTTTAGTACTTTGACAAATATTTTAAGACAAATGGGGTTCATCGTTAAAAATGCAAAATTATTAAGCAATAAAGTTGAAAAGGAGAATTGTAGTTTGAATAATATTGCTGGAAACATATTATCACCATTAGTTGAATCTAGTTTTATTTCTAGTTCTAAAGATAATTCGTACTTTAAGCACCTAAAAAGTAGATCAAATAATACCAATGTTGATGAAACAACGATACCTTTGTTAGAAACACAGAGTAAAGATTTTGCGCCTAGATCAATTGTACATCACTCAGTTGAATCTATCGCACCCAATACTAATATTCCAGACATATTCTGTAATCATTCAGAACAAAACACTTTTCTATTGAGAGTTGAAAACTCTAATATGAATAAAAACTGCTCACAAGAAAATTCATTTATTGGAACATTTGGTAATTCTACTGGTTTGATTAATTCGAATTTAGAGGAGAGAACAAACAAGAAAAACGAAATTAATAATCATAATGTTCGAAACAATTTAGATAAAGATCTTGAAAAGGGAGACGAACATACACGGACTGAGAATAGTGGCCTACCCCAAAATAGAACATATGATCAAGATCGGAAGCAAACAATAAGTCAAGATATTGTTTCTCAAAAGGAAGCTTGTAATGTAGTATCCAATAATGATAGTACTAATCAAACAGAAAATTTAAGGAAAAAAGTTCATATTACCAGAAAATTAATTAAAACAAAACTTAAAGATAAAAAATTTCGAAAATTGGTATGTATCAATTACTATTAAAGAACTTAGTAAAGCAAAAGCAACAATCACTGTTGTGTATTCATATGATGTTCTTTGGCTCCTTATTTTTGAATACGATCATATACTAACAAATATATTATGCCACATATCATTTTCATATTTAATATAACAATCTATCGGAAAGTTAGCCAAGAAAATGGATATGCTAAATTCATAATCGAGTCATTATAATGAATGTGAACGAATTAAAGAGATATTAAAACAAGATTGCACGAGTCGAACAAGAATTAATCAGAATGAGTGGAATAGAAGATTTATGAACCGTTGTAGTATATTTTTATTGATTTTGTACATCTCTATTCGCACACCACTTACAAGAGATTATTAACTATTTAACTAAGCCTGGGCAACAAACACTTAACATTAAATGTTAGTATACAAAACATTATAGCTATCTTTTTTACACCCGTTAAAAGCGTTGATCACTAAATCCTTACATCAGAAGAAAAGAGACGAAACAGAGCAAATTTGGAAAATTTATGGAAAAATAGAAAGGTAAAAATGTGTTCGTTTAATAAGAAACAAGATGATGAGACCGATCTTTAATAGCTTTTATAGCATAATTCTTGATTAATTTACATATATAAAAACAAAAGATAATCACAGGCATATAAATCGTTTTTTTTGTATTTCTTTTGATAGTTTTTTATTTCAATGAATTATTCAAGATAAAAACATAGCAAGATAAGATAATAGAAAAGGAGGAGTCGATCATTCAAAGAACAATGACAGAAGTATTAAACAGATGGTTAGAAATTGAAGACAAATTATTAAATATTTTACATAAATATGAAATTACAAATCAATTTATGCATGACAAATTAAGTAGTAGGATAACATTATATCTAATTATAATTGGTTTAATAGCTTTTCTGAATGAACTGTATATTAGTATAGATATGATTTTCATTCAAAAACAAACATATAATGAATTAAATGAAGGTTCAATCACCGAGGGATTAAAGCTGCGTAAAGTTTTAATCAATGATCCAACATATCATAGCAAGGAATATATGGATCAGGTGAATGGTATAATCATTGAAGAATTTGAAGATTGGGATAAATTTTGTTCAAAACCCGTCCATGTATCACAATTGTTCGTTGAATGCAATATAATTAAAGATGGTAAAACGTTGCTATTTAAGCCTATCAAATATCATATTGAATTTCTACCAGAAGAATTTGATGATGAGAAAAGAACAGAGTTTGGTTGTTCTTTACACGTTTTGCGTGTTAAATTGTATCATCTTTTCAAAGATTCTGATTGGTATAATGAATTAGTCGATTCTGATGACAAAAAATTCACCATCAGTGAAAATGTTAAGGTTTATAATACACAAAATGAACTTTTACCGGTTGAATATGATGATATCCAATTATGTTTCTTAAAAATGGAAACAAATAACACAATTAAATGTGAATTTGTCTTATAGAGGTCATTCTTTCCTGTAACACTCTTATATATATATATATATATATATATATATATGTATGTTTGTGTATGTGTATGTGCGTGGTCATATATTGTTATGAAGATTTTAAATTATCTTCTACTCTAGGGATACCAAAACTCTTTCTATGTAATCTATTCTCTGCATATATCCATAGTTTCATTAATTGAACTAACTTTGCTTCAAACGGGGAATTTCCCCGTACTACGTTATTATCGGTATCGTTATTGCTGCCACCAATATCTTCATCGATATTATTCTGTAAATTTAAATATTTTCTTGTCTCTTGCCAGTATCTATTATGATCAGTAACAGGCAACTCAGTGGGATTGAAATCTGTTTTAACAGGAATTTCAGTAGTAGTATTTCTTAAGTTGTCATCGTGATGACTATGAAAATGTTGCTTATATCGTTGGAAATGAGTGATCTTGTTTGTTGAATCAATTGAATTCAAACACAAATTTCCAGATAGAATCAAGTTAGGGAATTTGCTTTGATTAGATACTTTAACATTAATAATTTGCAAAAATTTCATATTAATTGAATGAGCCAGTCTATTTCTTAATTTAATTGAGTATAACATTTTCAAATTAGCTGGTAATTTATTGATATTTAATGAAACATTCTCCTTATTATTATTTGATGCGGCAGTTAACATCAATAAAGATATAACAGATTGTAAATCAGTCATATATTTTTTGGATTGAGAAGCCTTAGTAGATAAATGGGTTCTTGCATATTCGACTAATTTAGGTATATCGTTTGGGTATGAATTATTTCTAATCATTTCGATTAAGTTTAATAGAATCAATTGGAAATATAAATCATCATCGTCGTAATTATTATTGTCATTGTTATTATTTTCGTCTATGAGATTGTCATTTATGATGTCGTCATAAAGGATATTCAAACCAAATAATTGATCAATCAGATTTATTGCCTCGGTTATCTTACCAGATATAATTAAGATTTTGATCTTGTTACGTTCTTTAATCATAAATAATTCATTGAATTGTTTAATATCATTGTTATTTTTAATCAAACCCAATTCTTTACACATCCTGATTGCTGCTTCTTCATAACCATAGATGACAAAATAGTTCAATAAAAGTAATGGGATTGATGGTTCAGGAATAATAATATTACAGACCTTATCCTTAGTAATGTGCTTATCTTTACCATCTTTATTATATAAATCGACTGCAGACTTTGATTTGTTCAAATTTATTGATGGAATATTAGTACCTAAAATATAGTTATTAAGCAGTTTATCATTTTTACATTTCATTGACCACTCATCTCTATAATACCATTTTCTTTTATACTTAAATTTTTTTTGATGTGAGATATTAGATGGTTTAGAAGGAGCAGCATTACTATTTTTATCTGTGGTTTGTGAATTAGAAGACATTACAATATTAGTAGTATTAGTGATTAAATTAATTGTGACTGTAGAAGTAGTCGTTTTTTCTTATTATATTTGTAAAAAAAAGAAAAAAAACAAGAGAAATATATATTTGTATATTTGTATATTCGTATATTTGTATATATATATGTATGTATGCTCATTTTTATGTTATTATAAATATTACTATTATTACGACTCTTTATTATAGTACATCACCTACATAATTCTCTGTTTCCTTCCTTTACCTATTCTTTGCCACCCCTTTTCTTCCTACCTTGTTTTTTGATCTTTTTATTTTTTTTATTTTTTTTAATTCAATAACGAAGTTAAAGGAAAAGAAAAAGAGAGGGGAAAAAAAGAAGGAAAAAGAGAACAAACCCTAACAAACATAGCCGACTTTAAATATAGTATAACGAAAAAAAAAGGTGCAGGACCAGTAAACGAAAACAACAACAACAAAATCTACTGTAGACATTAGAGTTAAAAGATAAAGTAATATAGATAGTATGTTGATAGTTCAACGAGATGACTATTTACTGAAAATAGACATCACGATTAATTTGTCTTTTTATCTTTTTTTTTTTTTTTTTTTTTTTTTTGGGCTTTTTAGTATTGCTATTAATAGCAACTAATTTCTTTATTTTCCTTTTTTATTTTGTTTGAATAAACTGTAAACACTATATATTGTGATATTCAAATGACTAAAAAAGAAATCATGCGAGGGATAGGAAAGAAACGTGGGACGTTTAAGGAACGTGGGCAATTTAATACAAATATACATACATGCATTTTTTTATTTTTTTTAAATTAAATAGAGTTACAATAAAGTTAATTGACAATTACTATAAAAGTTGCCAAGATTGAATTACAAAAAACAATACGATAATAAAACAAAGAAACAAAGAAACAAACAAATAAACAAATAAAAATGGTCTGACTCCTCACCAGGAAGCTATTAGAGTTACTCCTTTTTTTTCTTTTTCTTTTTCCTTTTTCCTTTTTACTGAAGGATGTGAGGAGGGAGTCAGACGTTGTTTTCATAGTGTTATTGTTAATAGTTGGTAGCAAAACAAAGCAAACAGTAGAGAAATAACAAATTAATGGGAAGAGTAATCGGTGTCCTTTTTGAAACTGGTTGTGTACACAGTAATATTAGAAAAGAATGTAATTTGTGACTCAGTCTCTCCTCATTCTTTTGTTTTGAGGATAATGGACATATGTTTATCGTGTATGTGGAGTTGTAATATTGTGAATGCTATTATTTATCTTATTTTTTTCTTGGTTCTTTTTGGTTATTATTCCGGAGATTTTGCTTTTATTTTTTTGTTTTATTCATTCTTGTAATAAGGGACAAAAAAAAGAAAAGAAAGTAAAACCGATTTTTTTTTGATTCGGTTAAAAGAAAAATGTGGAGAGAAAAAGAAAAAGAAAAAAAAAAAACAAAGAAAGAAATTGAATTTCTCCATCTCTGCGGGCGAATTAGAGAAGAAAAAAATCGGAAAGATTAAAGAAAAGTAACTTAATCTAAATTTAGAAAACACGTCAGTAGTTTTTTTATTGTATTTTGTTTGTTGCACGCCGTTGTGTACGTCATTCTTTTTTCTATTGGTGTCAAGAAAAAATAATAATCGGAATCTCAACAACACAATACTGTGGTAGAAATAATGCAAGTATGACAACTATATTTTGTTTCTATCAATTCTTTTGTAAGATTTACATTCTTTTTCCTTTCTTTTGTTTCTTGGAGTGTTACCACAAATATTGAATAAAAATTGCGAGTGTTAATTTATTTACAACCACCAAAAAACAATACGTAAACAATAATATTTATTTATAACGAATAATGAGTAGGGTTGCTGTATATTTGTTTGCTTGTGTTGTTTGTGCGGGAATAATGCAATTTAACATTTGCTTGGAAGACTTGTCTCAATTAACTCCTCTTTTTTCTTCTTTTTTCTTTGTTTAATGGTCGTATCTTTTGTTATTAAATAACAGAATAAAAGATTAGAGAAATCTAAGTTTTTGTTTTGTTCTTATTGCTCTTGTTATTATTATGACGATGATGTATGCAAGCCTTGAAGTTGGTGACTATAGTTACTGTTGTCGCCATTGTTATTCTCAATATTGTCTTCGATATCGCTATTGTGATTGTGACTTTTCTTTTTGTTATTTATCTATTTTTCTTTCTTTTGAGATTAGATTAAGAATAACATTACAATTCATTCTGTCATCATTATGCTCATAGGGAAAGTTTAATTATTCATTTCTTTTATTCAATTTCACTTTATTTGTCTTTTGGTTGTGGACTGAATTGGTAGTTGTTGTCATTATTGGCATCCATTTTCTACAAGTAAAGGGTTATCTGTCTCATGCATCCATATATACAAACAAACATACATACATGCAAACATGCATATATACATCCACACACACACACACACACAAAAAAAAATACACAAAAACACAAACAAACAAACACATATATATGTAGATATATATATAAACAGTAAGATAATCGTTCTCTCCCCTCTTTTGTATAGTTGCTTTTCTCCACTTCTGGTTTTTTTTTTGTAAACTTCGAACTACTCTTGGCACTTAACCTCGATCATTTATAATCCTTTAAATTATTTAATCTTTTTTAGATATAAAACTATTGAAATATTAATTAAGTTTGATCTCTAGATAAGATCAGATTCTTCCCTTTAAAAATATTTCTTGTATTTTGTCAAGTGTTTGAATAATAATAATAATAATAATAATAATAATAATAATAATAATAATAATAATAATAATAATAATAATAATAATAATAATAATAATAATAATAATAATAATAATAATAATAAGCATATATAATATATAAAATGTCTAACCTTTCAAATAACTGTTATGCTACAAATTTACCTCAAATATATTATTCAAACAATATGAATAATAATGATAATCACATTATCAATAACAAAAACTATACAACTTTACAAAAAGAGTTTATTTTACCAAGTTTTAAAAATCTTTTAACTACACTAAACCACACTAAACTTGTAAGGATTAATGATTACACTTATATTTCACCACCAAATAGTAATGATTTAAATTATCACACAGGAACTATATCTCCGCTATCATTATTACCACAGCAACAACAGCAGCAACAACTCCCAGCTCCTGCTTCTGCTATTACAGCTACAAAGACTAATACTACAAATAATACTAATGCAGCTCGCTATTCATTGCCACACTATATTTACACTCCACCTGTTCAAATTATAGGTCCTGAACAATTAAATCCACATTTTTTACAACAACAACAGCAGCAAATGCAAATGAACTATAATAACAACATCTCTGCATCTTATCCTCGTAGTTTACCTGTCTACATACCTAATATAAATATGACTATTAATCAACAACCACAATATCAACAGCAAGAAAATGTTTTACTACCACAGAATTTACCAACAACAACGGCTTTAAAGAACCATTCTGCTCCAACAAATAATGTAGATACAACTACTACTGCTACAACCGCTAGCACAGTTAAAAAATCTGACAGTAAAACTGTTAAATCTGACAGTAATAAAAGAAAAAATAATAATAAGATAAAGAAGAAAAGAAAACAAAGAATAACGAAAAAGAATAAAAAAATTTCAAATATTAAAGATTTACTTAATCCAATATCAAAAAGATCTTTTTCTTCTTCTTCCTCCAATAAGAAATGCTTTCAATGTCAAGAGACAAATACACCAGAATGGAGGTTGGGACCTTATGGTAGTAGATCCTTATGTAATGCATGTGGTCTATATTACAGACGTCTTATTCAAAGATACGATTTGAAACAAGCTAATTTGATTATGAGGTTTAATAGATTTATTCAACCAACCAATGTAAGACAAGTTCCAAGTCATATTGAAATCCCACATGATATTATTAAGCAATTTGATATGGATCCAACCTTAGATAATAATTATAATACTATAAATTAATATAAATTAATATATATATCTGTTATATAAATCATATTTTTCCATTATCTTCTTTAATTTTTGAAATAGTTTCAAACCACTCTCTCATATCATCTAATTTATCCAGATTTACTGTAGGAAGAATATTTTTCCAATATATATCCCTTGATGATAAAAATTGTATTAATTCAGGGAAACTACTATGCTCAGAGTATGGGACATTAAAAATATCAAATTTACCACGTTCTTTTAATTTTTTTTGATTACGTCGTATTATCTGCGTTTCGAACCATATATTATCTATATAATCACCATAAGTATTACCATTTAATATCTTTTCGACAATTTCTGCTTTCTCCTTTACATTTCTTCTTTGATAACTCCAATGTCCAGAGAACGTCCAGCCTGTTGGTATAATACCAATAAGGTTCACATCAAGCCACGTTATCCCATAATACGTCCTCTTAATATATTCACATATTTTGGATTCATCTTTTAGAATATTTAAAGGTACAATATGTACATCAACGTATCCATGAGTTTTGTTCAATGATAATTGTTTACCGTTTGGTATAAAACATTTTCTTAGAGTATCATTTTCTCTGATGTATATACTGGTGTCCCCATAGTTTAATGCTTCAGCAATGCCCTGAGCTAGTTTTTCTTTCCCAATAGAATATGATCCAACAAGAACAATATTTTTTTTATCCTTGTTCTGTCGATGTTTAACCAATTTATCAAGAATATTATCACTTTTTCCATCTGATTGTTTATTAGTAAGATCATCAAAATATGCTTTAATATATTGGGCTGCAGTAGTTATAACGTTATTTTGTGTAGGATGTGAGTTTCCTACATTTAAATACGTGGTATCTAGATATATTTCATCGATTATTTTATATTTATTCATTGATACCTCTTTCCCATCAATTAGATCCATACCACTTTTTAATACATTACTAATCTTATTAGTCAATTGTTCGGTTACTCGAAAGTCTCCTGTATGAAGAATTTGTTTGACAATAGTTTTATTAATATCCCATTCTCGAAATAAAAATATACTTGCACCTGGACAATGATTTGCATCCATAGCCATGACCTCAATATGGTCACTTATATGAATCCACGTATCATTCTCTAATTCAAATATTCGTTCAGCAGGGACTTTAAATTTATATTGAAGTAGTTGACTAGTTATTATTGAACAAAATATTCTCCCATTATCCCATGATTTATTTATTCCCATATAATGGTCTGAATGGAAATGTGAAAGAAAATACATATCTATATTTGGATCAGGTGCGAAATTAAATCCATCTACTACCAGTTTATATCCGGATTTAAAATTTAATATTTTGATTGATGGTAGAGGTAATCTCTGTTTTATTCTCTTTTTCTTTTTCATTTTTTTCGTTGCCATCCTCAACTTCGTTTCTTTCTTATTGTTCTCTGTTAATTGTTTTTTTGGGGAACTTTTTAACATAAGTTCCATTTTATTTGTGGATACTTTGGTTAAATTAACATCAAAACACTGTTCACAGTGTGCTTCTCGTGCATACAATTCTAATCCAGATATATCAATATCACAAATAGGGCATTTTATTGACGTGATTTGGTCTGTATATTTATGAGTAATACCAGTGGTAGGTGTAGTAGTGATGGACATTTCAGTTTCAAAAGATTCTTTCTGCACTTCATTCATGGTATTCCCCTTGTCTGATTCTATAATTTCTATTACACTTTCCTGTGATTCAACTAAAGCAACTAAGGGTTCTGCATGATTTGTAATATGAGTAGAATCTAGAGTTTCATTCATCTCTAATTCTTCGGTTATTTCAGTTTTCTCATTGACATTTTCTCTATTTTGCCTTTCATCTGGCTCTTGAGACTCAATATTTTGACTCTTATCGCCTTCAAATGTATTAAAATCTATTTCATCCTCATCCAATACAATTGGGGTGTCACCATCATTTATAATCACTTTTAATCCATCTCTTTTACGGATAGGTAAACTTGATGCCACAGGGATTTGAAATTCGGTCAACGTCCTTTGTCTCTTAAAATTCTGTGTCTTCTTCACATATGGCTTACTGCGTATATCTGATTGCCTGATATTAACAAGAGATCTTCTCATTGTATCTTACATAAACATAAGATCATAGTTTTCACTAAGTTATGTTATGTTATATGGAGTTCTTTTTTGGTAGGTTATATTTTAGATTATTTATTTTCTTAAGGGAGTTTGTAAAGTCTTGTAATAGATCAAGATTGGTAAATGCTTTTGTATTTGTCCACTTTTTTTGTTTCTTTTTACCTTATTAATTATTTTTTTGGTTATTTTATTTTGTTTTTATTTTTTTCTTTCCTTTCTGTTCCAAGTTGAATATCTCATCACCCTTTTTGAAGCATGCACTTGATTAAGATGTAGCACCGCAATATACAGATATCCTAACAAATTATGAGATGAGTTATACACACACACACATATATATATATATATATGGAAAAGTTAATTACTTATCATCTTCTATAGTTGAAAAAATAATGGGTCTTTTAACTATTATTAAGAAACAAAAATTAAAAGACCAAGAAATCAGATGTCTTATCCTAGGTTTAGACAACTCAGGTAAATCTACCATAGTTAATCAACTATTACCGTTACATGAAAGAAAGAATAATATTACGCCCACTATTGGATTTCAGATTCAAACCATTACTTTGGATGATTCAGGTAAACAAGTGTCGTTATGGGATATAGGTGGACAAAAGACACTAAGACCGTTTTGGGATAACTACTTCGATAAGACAGATATTTTGATCTGGTGTATTGATATCAGTTTACCTTTAAGGTTTGATGAATCTTTTAACGAGTTGAAAGAATTGATTCTGAGAGATGAGGGAAGGATTGGGTATGAGTGTAAAGTTATTGTTCTTTGTAATAAAGTGGATTTATTATTACCAGATGACATTGATGTTTCTTTTCAGCAGATCAAAAAGAAAATATTAGCACAACTAAATATAGATATTGAGGATGTAGATTCGAATATTAAAAGTCAGAAAATGAGATCAGAATCCATCTTATTTTTGAAATGTAGTGGTATCACGGGTGAAGGTGTGGGCAATTTGAAAAAAGAGCTGTTAATAGATACATCTAATAGATAGCCTCGAAGCATTTATGTTTCGAGTTTTGGAAAAATGAAAGAGTATACGATAGGAATTGTTTCTGTTATTAATACATATTGTCAGTTATTGGTTCATCTTTAGTATATAGTATGTAATATTATGACTGTTGTTAGTTAGATAAAGCAATGGTGTTTTGTTTTATTTGATTAAAAAACAATTATTGCTTTTAATTTATAACCCAGTTTAGGTACCTTTTCCATTTCTGCTTTACTCTATATATATTATGCTTTTTTATAGTATTAAAGTATATATGGTATTTATTTATTTATTTATTATAACAAGTGCACAATAAAACTATTTATGGTGAATCTCAATCATTCCTTTATTTTTTATATGGTCCATTCAAAAAATAGTGTAAATTCACTCTCAATAATATCAATATTAAAGAACTAATATTCTTGTACTAAGGTGAATTAATGTGAATGGAATTTTGAGTGAAACCTTTTCTTTTTTCAAAGTGTTATATATATTTTTATTTATTATTTAAGTCTCTACTAGGTGTGAGGAATTGTAGTTCATCTTGATTGTCAGATTTTGTATCTGGTCAGTTAAAGTTTGAAAATAATTTTTCAAGACCAGCAAAGAAAAGTAACTTATTTCAGCTATAAATATGGTACCTTATTATGAAAAACGGGTTATTATTTTTTTCTAGGAAAAAAAAGAAAAGAAAAAAACAACGATTTCGGAGTAAGATCGCCTTACCTTACCTTATCTCACCTTATCTTATCTTGTTTTTTCCTAATCTGGACATATGTTCCAACAAAGGTATTTCCTTTAATTCCATTTGGTTGGTCTGTTCAAGGAATTAGAATATTTGATAAAAGTTCAAATCATCTTTAAGGTGACTACTAGAGGACAAACTGACCATAATTCTGGCCTTGAAAGTGAACCAGAGATAATATATATACAAACGAAATTACTTTTAACTTTTAAAATATTCACTATAATATAGTTTAATATTTAGTTATCTTCTTCTATTTACTTGTTTATCTATTCATTTATGTATACATACATATATGTTTTGAATGTTTTTCTTTTTTTTTTCTCATGATTATGTCTTTTGATACTGTATCCTTATACAAGTAACTTTGCTGTTAAATAAATCAAGGATGAACACGTTCAAAAAGTATTGAATGCATTAGAGATGGTCATGTTAGATAATAATACAGCAATTATAATCTGTGAACATATAAATTTAAAGAAAGAAATTAATAAAGAGAGATATGATTAATGATATTGAAATTGATAAAAACAAGAAAATCAAGATCGGTCTTTTGTTTTGATCTGAAAATAACGCAGTTGTTTTTAGTAAGCCAGTTTTTTTTAAAAGACAGTTCAGGCATTACAACACTAGTTTTGTTTAGTTCAAAAGGATGAATTGTGTGGTATTGCTGTGTTTACTCATATTTATATTGCTACAGATGAAGCTATTGATGAAATTGTCTATAAAAATGTGGCCGCTGATAAAGCTTTTAGTAAAAGGTTTAAGAGTTGAGAGGATCCTTTTAGACACCTTATATTCTTCTAAGATTAATATGTGAACTATAAATATATACGATCGCACACAGAGTCCCTTGCTCTTTATATATATATATATATTTGTTATTTCTTTTTCTTTTTCTTTTTTTTAGTGCTAGTCTCATTCGTTTCCTTATCTTTACTTACTTTTTCTGCATTATCTTCCTAAAAAAATAAAACAAAAAAAAATAAAAAATAAAAAATCTATGAGAAGCGAGTTTTTTCCGGAAAGATGCCAATTTCCCACAAATCCCGCTCCGCTCCTTTTTTTATGTTTTATTTTCCCCTTTTCTTTTTTTTCTGTCTTTATTTCTTAAATTCCGCTCTATTTGTTTTTCTTTTTTCTTTTTTTCTTTTTATTTCCTTCTTGCAGGAGAGGCGCATTTCTTTTTTCTCTCCCTCCGCTGTGGGCAGCCTTTTTCTTTTAATATTACTTCTTCAAAAAGTTGCGAAAATGAATTGAAATTAAAGGGGAACCAAAAGGAAAATGAAAAGGACAATGGAAACGAAAAAAAAAAAAAAAAAAAAACAAAAAGAAAATATTTAACCAATCTATTGAATGCTGTGTTTGAAAATATATATAGATACATATATGTAAATTCATGTTCATAACAATGACTTTTTTTTTCTTTTTCTGTCTAATTAAACTATAAAATAAATAGAGAATAAGTGGATCCCCATCTTATTTAAGTGTTCTAAAAAGACGTGTTAAGAAGCTTTGTTGGTTGAATAAAAATAAAAACCAATCTTTCATTTTTCTTTTTCTTTTTCCTTTTTTTTTTGTTTCTTTATTTCTGTTTTTCAATTATCCATTTATACATATACATCTATCTACATTTATATTTATAATGGGGAATACGCCAACGAAATTATATCCTGAGGGTCCTACTTATAATGATACAGAATTCGTTAATGATGCAGACACCTTAAATCATAAAAATTATAAAAACAGATCTAAGAATGTTTCATTAGCCAACACTTTATTAAATCCTAACAGCAATAGCATGGTAGGAGAAAATTACACTAATAATACTAGGCAAAAACAATACAGTATCTTTAATAAGATAGATCGTGACAAGGATAGGAAAAAATACGTCAAGGATAGAGAAAAATTAAAAGAAATTCACGCAAGGGGGCTGGTGGTCAAATATGACGAATGTTGCGATGGTGGGTTTTTGGCACCGTTTGGTTGTTACAACTTCGATAAACTGGATTACAATATAGATATTGTTAGAAGCCTGATTATAGAGAGAAAATTGGCTCCATTTTATACGCCGTTACAAGACTTTGACGAAACTTGGTCAAGGGAAGAAATCATCAAAATTGTAGATGGGTTACCATTACATGCAACCTTTGAAGAAAATTTAGAGGAATTCGAAGATGTCCCAATCGGCGACCTAAAAAAACCTAACTTCGATTATTTGGTTGATAGAAGTTTGTCCAAAAGAGAACAGCGTCGTCAGCATGCAATGATCTTTAAAGCTAGGCTGTATAGGAAAAGATTAATCTGGCAAGAAACTGCAAACGAATCCTTCCTGGAAGATAAAGTCGATGCAAAGAAAAATAAAATTAAAAATAGATATTTACCAAGCGATGATTTAAAATATTCTTTATACAAAAATGGTATGGAATGCCCCATATGTTTTCTTCACATCCCTGGGCCTTTAAACTATTCTAAATGTTGTCAACAGCCTATCTGTACAGAATGTTTTGTTCAGATAAAACGATCAGAACCACATTTCCCTCATGAAGAAGTGGACCCAACAAAACCAATAACTGACGATAATTCTAAGGATCCAAACTTATTAATATCAGAACCTTCAAACTGTCCATATTGTGCAACACCCAATTTTTCCATTACATATACACCACCAACAAACCGTAGAACAGGTATAGGTGGTATCCCTCCTAGCGATTACTGTGAAGTAGCGCAAAATGAAATACAGAAACAGGAAATTTCTGGTCAAGAAAAGGAGAACAAAGAAACTTTGGGATCGCCAACATCCATATCCGCATCTGCATCGCCGTTATCATCATCATCATCATCATCGTCTGGAAATAAACATAAGGATATCATAATCAGTAATATCATAACATCAGATGATATTAGACCTGATTGGGAAGCTAAATTAAAGAAAGAACGTTCGAGGCTTGCCAAGAGAGCAGCTAATGCTACTGCTATTCATGTTAGTAATCAATTAGTGGATCCTGAATACTCTCTGAGACAAAATTCTAATACTAGTTCACCAGCCAAGTATTCAGTACGAGGAACTAATTCTAAAACAAAAAGAAAACAATTAAGTCTTGAGGAATTAGAGGAACAAATGATAAAACAAGCTATTCAACTAAGTCTTGAGGACCAAGAAAAATCCAAGAAAAAGTAAGAAATATGCTAATGATATATATGTATACATATATTAATTCTACATATAAACGAAATAACATTGACATGACAATCATTAGCTTCCTGATTAATTATCATAAACAAATGAGGTTAAATTACGACGGATCTTATAATAATCCTTTGTTAATAAAAGAAAAACATCATACATATCATTATATAATTGGAATTTTCTATATCTTCTTGCCTTAAACAGAAAAGAAATTACACCAAAAAAATACTGACGTCAGTCTGTATAAGTCACATGATTAAATTTCGTCAAAGATGATAGACGCACTTTTAATTTTTTTTTTTTTATTTTTGAGGAAAAAAAAATTGCGATGTTTAAACAAAACTCATTGAAATGTCTGAAAAATTTTTGATTTCTTACAACTTTATTGATAGAAGTTTGACTTCGTAGAATGAAAAATGCTACTATGTTCTGTTTCAATGCTCTCCTAAATTCTTTTGAAGCCTTCTCCGTCTTAGATACTTAAACTACATCTTTCTTAAACACATTTGCTTGTATTCCCTTTAATACAAAACCAAGGAAATAGTCTGCTCTTTTGAAGCTTAAATTGATTATTCTATAAACCCTCCACTAGGAAAAAAAAACAGAGATGTCTACCGAAACTGCTTTATCTTACGCTGCTTTAATCTTAGCTGATGCTGAAATTGAAATTTCTGCTGACAAATTAATTACTTTAACTGAAGCTGCCAACATCCCAGTTGAAGGTATCTGGGCTGACATCTATGCCAAGGCTTTAGAAGGTCAAGACTTGAAGGACTTATTAGTCAACTTCTCTGCTGGTGCCGCTGCTCCAGCCGCCGCTGGTGCTGCAGCTACTGGTGCTGCTGAAGAAGCTGCTGCTGAAGAAGAAGAAGAAGAAGCTAAGGAAGAATCTGATGATGACATGGGTTTCGGTTTATTCGATTAAGGGGATAAAGCTGATTAAATCATATTTGTTATATATCTATATATATATAGTATTATATAATTGTATTTAATTTTTTTTTAACCTCTCTAATTTAATAATATAAAAAGATATCTTTGTTATAATTTTATGTTTTTTGTGAAAATGGTATGGATAATGAACACTGGATTTTCATAATAGGTCATCTTATGGTTTTATTTGGGAAACTATGTATTATGATTTTTCGCAGTTATTTTCAACTATATATTAACATTTTACCAATTATTACATTACAAACATTTAGATTAATTTCATATATGCACGAGCACACTACATATACAATAATCAGAGTAAGAATAATCATAAAGTTACACTATGCTTATTTTTATTTATTATAATATATTAATGTAGAGTGTTATTGAAAAAAAGAGTATATAGTATGATAGAAAAATATGTATATTTATTTGCAATAAAATTAAATATCATTTATTTCTTCTTTTCAGCTTCAGCTTCAGCCTTTTCTCTAGCTCTCTTTTCTCTAATACCCTTGTATTTCTTTTCAGATCTTGCTAATCTTAAAGTTCTGTAAGCAGATTGTTCAGTGGCTTCAACAGCTCTGGCTTCAACATCGGTAGATGGTTGAGCAATTGGGAAAGCAGCGGCAGTAGATAAGACTTGTTCGGCTTCAACCTTACCATTTCTTGGGAAGACAATGATCTTAGATAAGTATTCCTTTAATCTTTGAACATTGACTTCAAAAGTTTCTTGGTTCTTATCTTGACGTCTGTGATCAACAGCGATACCAATGGTTCTGGCGTAAGCTGGGGTTAAACCAGCAGCCTTGATTTCACCAAAAGTAAAACCCTTACCAGCTCTGACCTTTCTGTTGTATCTAACGGTTGGAGCTCTGACAACTGGTCTTAACAAGTCTAATGGTCTTGGAGCAATCTTGGCAGCCTTAGCAGCTCTGGCTTGACGTCTAGCAACCTTCTTACCAGCTTGGTCAAAGTGAACTCTGACACGTTCTTGCCAGTGCTTTCTGAAGTGGTTATTTAAAAGTGGTAAATTCTTGGAAATAGCTGTAATGAAATAAAAAAATCAATTAATATATTATTAACATCAATAGAATGAGATCAAATATTAATCACAAAAAGGAGAAACCATACTACAATATCCACTTCTCTCTCTTTTATTGCCATTATAATTTTCTCATTTATATTAATGTTTAATTGTTCTTGTTAGTAATCAGTATTTTGATAATCTAGTTTATTTGCTATTATAACATGTCATGTACTGCATGGTATTAATGGTAAATAAATAAACTCTCAGCTTTAACTTAATTTCACCTCGACTTCATGATATTTCATTCTAATTTGGCATTACCTGTACCCCCGAAATCATTAGTCTTTTATAACATGTAACTAGCTTCTTAATCATGTATAGGTAACATACCCATTGTTACGTGTTTTCTGCTCTACGACCTTCCTTTGACAATACAAGACCAACGGTAGTAACGACGACAAGCTTTTTATACACACGTCACACTAACCGTCTATTTTTGTTACACTGAATTTGATATATACTTTTGTTGACAGTAACCATGAACCACTCTATAGTGATAGACGCTAAAGGATTCAATATGGCACAGCAGACGTTACACCATCCATCCATCCATCCATCCATCATAGAAAGGGATAAAGGTTTAGTCAATCTGTGGCCAGACAGGCTATATCCTTCTGAGTGGTGTTGTCAAGCCTCTCAGCTATCGGTAAGCATACTGCAGTGCATTACTCGTACAACTGGAAAACAGAGTAGACATATTTCCAGCTTCCTCCCAGTGATATTTTTCTGTCCAACAGGAATTTTTCCAGGCGAATAGAGCTCTCAAACAATGCATACTGTTTCTCCAAAGTTTGGTGTCCTCCTTACATTTGAACACTCAGTTTTCCTGTTTAAGAGATACTGTTCGCTCGGATTAATCAACATTCTTTTTCTGTCCTAACTTTCCAAGATTCTATCTAAATTTTCCTAAAAAAGGAAAGTGTATATATTTTAAATAATGCGAATGTTTTTCTTTTTTATCCAAGGTAAAATAAGTAAAAAAACCTTCTAATTAAAAATGTACTGATGTTTTAAAAAATAACAGTCCGAGGACTATTTTATAACATCTGTACACCATTGCTCAGTTTGTATGTATGTATTTGCATATTTTATTTAGTCGTTGGTTTAGAAAAACAAGAAAGCCATTTACGAGATCTTTAGTATGCAATGAAAAGGGGAAAAATATCTATGCAAATATGATGCTCCCTACATCCTTTTCCTACTATTATCTCGCAAGGTAAAACGACTTTCTGCTTTGGTTTTCGTCTATGACGCCTACCTAACTTGCTTACTAGACTGGACTATCTGTCTGTTTACCAGACAGTCAGGCCTACCAACACCTGCCTAACCACCACATCAGTCTGTTTGTGCTTATTGGCTTCTGAGTAAGTGGGTGATGAATAAAACAACCTATAGTTAAAAATGTGAAACTTGTGTACCCACAGATAAAAGAGACTGATAAATAAATTGCATAATGTCTGCCGTCCCAAGTGTTCAAGTATGTCAAGAATTTTTAGTCCAAAAATGCACTTTAAGAAGCCCCACAAGTTAATATCATAAAATCGACCAGCGATATTGAGAACCAGGAGGGGTAAATTTATCAGTTTACAAAGAATGTTTTGATACTAACATATTATAACCATGAATGGCCATATTGTCCCGCTTTCATTTGTAATACAACCGTATTTTAACGTGATTTTGTGTATATAGACCTTCGGTAAGAAGAAATCTGCTACAGCTGTTGCCCATGTTAAAGCTGGTAAGGGTTTAATCAAGGTTAACGGTTCTCCAATTACCTTAGTTGAACCAGAAATTTTAAGATTCAAGGTTTACGAGCCATTATTATTGGTTGGTTTAGATAAGTTTGCCAACATTGACATCAGAGTTAGAGTTACTGGTGGTGGTCACGTTTCCCAAGTCTATGCTATTAGACAAGCCATTGCTAAGGGTTTGGTCGCTTACCACCAAAAATACGTCGATGAACAATCCAAGAATGAATTAAAGAAAGCCTTCACTTCTTACGATAGAACCTTGTTGATTGCTGATGCTAGAAGACCAGAACCAAAGAAATTCGGTGGTAGAGGTGCTAGAGCTAGATTCCAAAAATCTTACCGTTAAAAAGAGTTTTTTGTCATTCCAACTTTCTTTTTTTTTCTATTTAATCAATTTTGCTTACTTCCATAGCCAGTTGAATTATAGTTATTCATAGAAACTATCGGTTTGCACTTAGCATACTTTTTATTTTTCCACAAATAAAAAAGGGAAGGTATATTATATATATGGGTATTCCCTATTCTTCCATCATATAATGTCATATTAAAAATAAACTAATTTTGATGCAATTTATATATATATTGTAAACTTTTATACCATTTTGTAAAATAACATCATTGTAATATACGGACTATAAATATTACAGAGCTTGTTTAATGGTGATTAAATGTACTATCTTTGATTACTCCCCCTTTACTAACTTGGCAATGCTGCTCTCACTCAAACGCAGTAGGCGATACAGCTTATGTATAGACTGACACATCGGTAGAAAATTCTTTATTTCTTAGATTAATTAAATTTTCGGGTAGTTACCGTGTTGTTACCATAGCGACCAACATATTTTAATCTCATTTTTTGTTTTCTTTTTTTCCATTTTTCGAAAATCTTCTCCGTTTATTTAATTATTTTTTTTTGTTTTCCTTTATAGAAATGTATTTTTTGAATTTTCACAATAGGTCGAGATTCATTTATATTATAAAAGGGCTATCCAGAAGGAAGATCTGAGATCGAAGAAAAAAGTAAACAAAAAGAGAGTTTTCACCACCAAACAAGCACATACAATAATTAATATTTGATCAGACATAATTAATAATGAGTAGAGGTAATCAAAGAGATTTAGCAAGAGCTAAGAATTTGAAAAAACAAAAGGAAGCTGCCAAGAACCAAAAAAAGACAGGTGATCCAAAAAAGAGAATGGAAAATGATGCTGATATCTTAAGGAAAAAACAGGCTATTGCTGATGCAAGAAAAGAAGCAGAAAGATTAGAAAAATTGAAGGCTGCTAGAAGATGATTGAATTGGTTTTTATTACCTTGTCATAACTATTTCTCTGTATTGATTTCTGCATCCCCATGCATATAGTTTTCTTATATACTAGTATAACAACTTGATAAATAATACATGTATAATTAATTAGTTATTATACATATTAATGAATAACGCTACATTTTGATCTTTCCAAATTAAGCGAATTTTGTTTGTTTTATACTTTTTCCTTAAGTATTCTTACGCTCCAGAAGTGGTTTTTTACTAGGTTCTTTTGATAATAAGGCATGTAATAGATTGAATTATCTCACAATATAAACATTATATTATGACTATACGTATATATATATATATATATATATATATATATATATATATATGGACATGTAATTCGTTTGGTATTATTTTATTAAAACATATGTGCAGAATAAATGAGAAACTTTTAAAATAATTAATGTATAGGTATATAGAATGTCGTACTTTTCCTCCCTTCTTTTTATTTATAGAACAAATTTTGAAAATGTTTCAATAATACGAAAAAAAATCAAAATTCACTAATTGATACTTCTCCTTCATACCTTCTAACTTCATAGAAGATAAAATAAAAAATCACTTTTCTTTACTTATATTTTTTCTTTTAGAATAGCATACTTACATAACTAACTAAAAATTTAGTTGGCTTCTTGCATATGTTCTTTGGCTTCAAAAGCCTTTTCAACATCATATTTGAAATCGAAATAGGACCTCTCAAAATGGTGTAAACGAACAAGCCCATCTTCCCCACCAGAGGTGTATGAAGTACCAGTTGGAGATACAGCAATACAGTTCAATGGACCGAAATGACCTTTAACTCTCCCAATTTCTTCTTCAAAAATCTTATGATAAAATCTAGCTTCAAATTTACCTTCACTGGCACTAGTAGTTGTGACATCTTTGGCACTTTGACCACCACCAAGAACCACAAATTCCTTTAATGGAGTGATAGCAGCGGTATTTAAAGGACAGTCACTTTCATAAGTCTTTAAGATTTTGAAAGAGGCAACATCCACTATATGGGCTTTAGAGTCTCTTGAAGAAGTGATAAAATATGTTCTATCTAAGGAGAATTGTAAATCACTAATGTTAGATTCGTGTAACTTGATAGCTTCAACAAATTTATAATCATTATCGACATCATATTTGCTCACTTCACCATCCTTGTGTCCACCAATAATAAATTTACCATTGGTAGACCAGCCTGCAACAGTGACTGTGGCGTGACCTTCTTGCGTATTTATAATTTTAATTGGTTCTTCATTAAATTTGATAATTTTGTGAGTTTCGGAATCTCTTTCAACTTTATAGATAGAGATAGAACCTGGGTAACCCATAACACTATCCAAGATGGCAAGGAAGTAGTTACCACATGGAGAAAATTCCACATGTTTGACTGGGACAGGAGATTGATAAGTAAAAATGTTTTGACCATTGCTAACGTCCCAGACTTTAATACTATAATCTGCACTACCGGTGATACAATATATAGAAAATGGATCAACATCAATAGACCAAATGGTACCTGCATGGCCATCTAAAGTTCCCAATCTTTCACCATTGACAGTATACCAAACAGAAGCAGAACTATCCTTGGAGCATGTGAATAACAGGTCACCTTCTTTATTATATTTAACTTGAGTTAAAGGACGTTCATGGCCCATAAGCACTAGAGGTCTCATTGTTAAATGTGTATTTTATTTTATAATATTAAATTCAAAATATGTTTGTTTATTTGTTTTTAATGCAAAAGAGATTAAAAATATCACACACAACCACAGATGGTTTGAGTCAATGAATACTTTGCTGTGTCTTTTTTATCTTTTCTTGATGTTGAAGAAAGATAATGTGCTAAACTAAACTCCTGAATATTAATGCAGAGGTGTCTAATTGGATACACAGCTCTATGCGTAATTCGATTTACTGATCTGTTTCAATAGCTATTAGACCTATTTTGTCTTTTGCAAAAATTCTGTTGAAAATTTTTCCTAACCTGAAAGGTAATAAAAAAAATTTCAATATTTTGGGTTGTGCAAAACGAAAAAGAAAAAAAAGAAAAAGGAAGATCACGTGAAATATATGATAGCGCACCCACTATACACAGCAGTGAATCTTGTAGATTTGCTAATGTTTAATGAAACTGAAGCCTCATGAAAAGTTAAAATGGTGGTGAGGAAAACAACAAGAGAATAGAAAGGGGGGAAGAGAAGTAATAAAGATGAATAAGGACAGTAGATGGATAGTTTGAGAAGTTACTATTTAAATAATTGAAGAATGATATAAGCTTAATCCTTAATACTTTCAAAAAAAAAGAAAAAAGAAACGGAATACTGTTACCATATAAATTTATAGGATATACTTTAATATCAATAGATTAAGAGATGGGTAACCCATGGCTTGGTGGATTTACTACAACTATAAAATGTCTAGCACTTTTACATATTGTTCATTCAAGATATTATGAATTTACTCAAACAAAAGGGGAATCCATGCTGCCTACATTGAACCGGATAAACGATTATGTCCATGTTTCTAAATGGTATAGAAATGGCAGAGATTGTCGAATGGGTGATTGTATAGTATTATATAAACCTAATGATCCAAAAAAAAGAGTTTGTAAACGAATAACAGGCATGCCTGGAGATTACATCTTGGTTGATCCATCATTGGATGATCCTAATGCAAGGTCTACATATATTAAAGTTCCTAAGGGTCATGTATGGGTTACTGGGGACAATTTAGCGCACTCTCTGGACTCCCGATCGTATAATGTTGTGCCTATGGGATTAATAGTAGGTAAAATAATTGCTGCAAACGATTTTAATAAGCCTGTATGGGATCCTGATTTAAGGATTTTATTTGGATTTAGGTGGATCATTAATAACTTTGAACATATATAAGAAAAAAAAAAAAGAAATTAAATAATACAGGGCAAAATAAGTTGGTGTATAAAATAAACCAATAAATGTACATAATTATATTATTTCTTTTATATATATATATATTTTTGGTCTTTCTAAATAGATAAATCAATAGGTATATATGTATATGTACATAAACACAGATGGTAGGTATATTTAAATATTGTTTCCAATACTTCTTAAATACTTAGTACCAATTACTAAACCAAAAATACCCAGCAACGAAGAAGTATTAATCGTTTCAAAGATACTAGTGCCTAAATAATACCTTAAAAAGACAAGCTCAAAACCAATGATTGAAATGATAAACCCTAATAAATAAATAAGATTTAATCCTGTTGCTATATTATCAAACTTAATTACACCAAAAGAAACCCAAATAAATAATAAACCAAAACCTGCAAGAATAATGATCCCAACAAATATTTTTGCTAAAAATGGAGAAACAGTTTTTGGTGGTGATGGGAAGATATGACGAATTTCTGGTAATGGTTCATATCTAATTGGCTCTTTAAATGAATCAAATGCAAAGGTATCATAATCTAAATTCATTTCAAAAGTTTTTGTGAAAATATAATCATTTTTACCAACCTCAGAAGATGCGACAATTAAAGTACCAGAAATTGGTTTTTCTTCGTTGTGAGCAAAATATAATATAGATTTAGGAATGTCCTTTAATGATAGTTTGAAAAGAGCCAATATTGAATTATCTTTGACCTTTAAAGTTGGTTTAATTGGGATCTCTAAATCTCTATCTGGTAAACCGACAAGTAACGCAATTTGTTCGGGAACTGCACCATAGTCAACTATTTGGAATGAAAATTTGATAGTATCATCAATTGTCAAATTGTTTATAATATTAGGTACTAGATTGTTTTCAATTGTACCAATTTTAATGGTATTGGATTGTTTATTTGAAGTGTATGTTAACTTTAAATTATCTACTTGGAAAGCTATGATCTTGCAAAGAAGCATGGATACTAACAAAAAAGTTGATTTCATCCTTGCTTATTTTTCTTCTTTACTAGTTTTACTTCTTGTTCCGTTATATATATAAAGATATGAATTGTATGTTTCCTGTCTTACTTGGCTGTCACTCCTTTTTTTTTTATTTTTTGGATTTTTTTCAATATTTATCAATATCCACTTTTATATATCACACCTTCAGTTGTTATAAAGATATTTAAGTTTATCCTTTAAACAGTTTAATCCTTTGTTGTTTTTTATTCTCTTACTCGATCTTTCAATTCTTCCTGTAATCCTTTCCTCTGTTTTTTTCTGCCATGTCAGTTAATTTTTGATAAAAAATAAAAAATAACAAGAAATAGCTTCAAAGTTGTTTACCCGCACAATAAAAGAAAAGGTAGCACAAAACAATAGAAATCAACAAATATTCCAATGTTACGGAGTAGTTTTCGATAACTAGACCTGATAAGAAGGGATCAATATGTGAATGTATCTTCTTTTTGTGACTTTATAGTTGTATTATTATCAATATAATTACATATATTAACATTTAATTTCAATAATGAGTAACCTTTCAAAAAAAAAAAAAAAGTGAAGACCTAAGGAAAAGATAATATAAAAATGTATGTAACCTTCAAAAGGTAAAATAAATATTATTTACTTATGCATCGATATATATATATATGCTAACTTCATTAATGCATGTCAGTTTTGTTATCCCTTCTTGATTTGACCTTATTGAATATTTGGTATAAAAAAATTCTTGTGCCAAGAAACATTCGCCTACTCGCTCTAAATGTAATATTACTTAATAATCCAAAGAAAATAACTGCAAAAGCACAAATAATTGATATTATTAAAACAGGGAAGATTAAAAGAGACGAAGTCATAGTAATGATAATGAAGACAAAAACATATATTGTTGATATTATCGCATTAATTGGCTGGAACATAGTATACTAAAATATTTTCAAAGCCATAAATATATACTTCTCTTTTTGTGTGTGTATTCACTTATTTATAAAAATATTATTTGCTTAAAAAGAGATGGATAAGATCTACGGTTCTGAGATAGTATTGTAAGTCTATTTCTTTTTTTTTTTTTATTATGTGAGTTAAAAAAAAATTGAAATTGAATTAGAAGTTTGATAAAATTATTTTTTTTCTTGTATTAGAATACTATGTTCTAATAAGCTAAGAATTTTAGATAGGTATCAATTAGGAGTTACAAAGTTACATTTTAGCTTTTTTATTCGACAAAACAAGTTCTCATTTTCTGACTGAATGTCTCTCTCTCTTTTTTTTTTTTTATTTTCTTTTTCAAAGAAAAAATTCCAAAACATAAAACTCTTTATATAAAGGTAGTATTAATGTATACGAATAAACAGGTAAGTATAACTAACTCTGTACCTATTCATAATAATCCTTACTCTTATTTAAATATTATAATAGCAATAAATAAATAAATAAATAACAAGCATAAGGCTACATTATTACAATATATTTGCTTACCTCTATAACCTCAATTATTGCAAATGCTTTAAGTACATCTCCTTGCTTATATAATAATACACCTCTTTCTTGTTTGATACAAAATTCCTTGTGCTTAAAATATAATCATGTTTTACTCCCTTCTTCATTCCTCTATGTATAATCAGTATTTATAAAATTGGAAAGACTACAGGGGAAGAAAAATATATATATACTCGTAAATATATACATAATAAGAAATAACTATTACCAATGGCTGCTTATTTAAAACATATTTCTTTATTATTAAATACTTCTTTTTGTTTTCGACTTTTTTTTTCTTATTCATAATCAACTTTCTACAGACAAAATTTAAGAATATGTAAATCTCGTCTTTTTTTTCTCTTTTTTCGATCTTGCTTCACATGCATTATCATGGGAAAAACAAGATGAGGAACAATTTAAATATTTCATTCAGTCACAGTTAACTAATTGATCTTGTACTTCTTTCTTGAAATCGGTACCTAGCACATATAAGTATAACAAGAATAATAAGTTTTAAGACTACCAGTAAGATTTTTTTTAAAAATAAGATAACAACATCAACAGCAGCAATAAAAAAAGAAAAAGAGAAAATATTGAAACATACCTAGAACATATGATAACTCCTCAGTTTGATATTGAACAAGATGATGAATTTTTGATTATTAAAATAAGAATCAGTAACATACGATTTTCATCAAATTGTGTTGAAATTAATATTAATGGAAATATGCTAATATTCCATCTTTCACCATACTATCTAAGGTTAAGATTCGATCATAATCTTGTGGATGATGAAAGAGCAATTGCAAAATTCCTACCTGGCGAAAGTAAAATTTTAATTAAAGCACCTAAGGCTAACAATGGAGAATTTTTTAATGATTTGGATCTTCATAGTAAATTGTTGGCCCGTGTCAATATTGGAAGTGCAATAAATGAAACCTCTCAAAAAAATCCCTTAATACAAGAAATTGGTAATAATGATGATAATACTAGCGATAATAAGGCAACTAGTGAAGAAAAAATTGAAGATATCGCAAAATTAGGAGAAAATTTTGATTGGGAGATCGAACAAGTTGAAACAGATAATTTTGATTTATTGAATAAAGCATACAAATATGGGTTTAATAATAACTATTCCGAATTAATTGGTATATCCATATCTAATGGTAACGATATTAATGATTTAAATGATCCAGAACATACTAATAGTATTGATAGAATCAAGCAGAGAATTCAAAGAGAGAATAATGTGTTTGATGATGAATATTACGCATCTGAATACATCTTATATAAATATGGTCAGGATGATGATTTAGAAATTAATCGTATAAAATATATTTTAAATTACACTCCTAAATTTGTTCAAGATTATCAAAATTGGATTAAAGAGCATTCCAACAATAACAAAGATGCAATCATGTCAATTGAATTCAATGAATTTGAACATAGGCAAATGGAAAATTATATACCAAGAAAGGAGTATATATTAAATCCTGAAATTGTTAAATTAAACTATATAACTATTTTGAATCTCTTATTCAGTTTTAATTTTGAAAGTATGGAAAATGAAGGCGAACACACAACCGAAAGTGTATGGACAATTGGTAAATTGACGCCACAGATAGCATATCTGGACCAACAATTAATGTTACCTGAATCTGCCTTGGAACAAGATAGTACTACTTCAGCTGCTGACACTATTGCTACAATGAGTACCAATAGATCATTGTTGAAGGAAGTTAAACCTGACCGAGTAAGGAATGAGAAAAATAATTCTGAATCTATAATTAAATCTGCAATCATAGTAGGAACTAGAAGATCATTGTGTTATCCACTACATAGGAACTATGATTTATCAATGAAAGCATGGCATTGTGTCTTCCAGACATTAAAAGCTGGTAAAAGATTAGTTATTAGAAATTTATTAGCTATTCATGAATTATTTAGATTCCATGACGTATATTATGTTTACAATAAATGCTTATTAGATGACTTATGTGCGTGGTTTATATCTTATGGTAATGAAACAATTGTTAGGAGTCTAGCTTTAGAACTTGAAAACCATCTGTTAAAATTTACTAAAGATGATATCGAATTTGAATGTATATCAGACATAGATATGGATACTGGAGCTACATCCTTCGAATCAGTCACAATCAGAGAATTAGAGATACTAACCGAACAAATGTATCAAGAGAATATAAATAAAAAAAATACAGAATAAATATATATTACCACTAATATTGGTAATATATGTAAATCAGAAATAGATAAAAACGCTTTTATTTTATTATTTATAGATTTTCTTCTTTTATATTACATTAATACATAGAAGTAGTGGTTAGACTACCATCTATGGCTCTAAAGAAAAATGGGTATTAATATATATACAATTCAATGTTTAATAAAGTACATAAAACAACATTGAAAATGCTTGTTACCTATCCTTCAATTCAGTAACTAACTCTAACAATGGACCATAATCTGCTGGCCGTAACAAATTAAATTCTTGAGCAAAAAGAATAAAATGTCTAAAACTAGTATTCAAAACTGTCTGTAGATTTAATTCCAAAATTTCATTAAAATGGTGACAATATATGTGTGCATAAACTCTGAATAATCTTCTTAACATTGGAATCACAATTTTTTCTGGAAATCTTTCTGGAAACACACCATCTTTTCTACTTGGAAATATAGTTTCATCATCAAATTGATCTTGACACCATCTCATTAGGCATTCTACATATTTAGGAGCACTAACTGATACAGGAGCTGCACCCTTTTCAAACGACCATAGATATTCGTATTCATTAGTTGCAATCATTCTTGGGCAGGTAGTCGGAGAACAAAATTCTGTTATAGTACCATATAACATGTTAATTTGGTTGTAAAAATCTACCACATGGACAGCAAGCCATTCATTTTCATTTTCACCTTTTGGTAATTTTACTGCTTGATTTAAAACCCCCTCAGAACCTAAAGTTACCTCCACTATTTGTCTTATATCTTCATGTGATGTCACTGTGGTGCCGGCAGTAGTCTGAAGAAATGGTTTTTGGTGAGATGGAGTATAATTAAAATCAGTTACCTTTTGTTGGCCTATTTTTCCCCTGAGAGAACCTAGTTGTTTTTGTGGTGTAGATACCCCGTGAGGATAAATATTACTATTATTGTTGTAATAATGATTTTGATTTTCAAAGGAGAGTGGTAGTTTTTGTTGAGGTTGTGAATGTGGGTTGACTAAAGAGTCGGATCCATTATTTAAAGGCTCAGAGGTTTGTTGGCCGTTATTCTGGCCAGTATTCCATTTGAATCCTCTAGTAGAACGTATAGTTTGACCTGGACTTAAGTGACTAAAGAAATGTATAAAAAGGGTAAATCAAAAATATGAGGAAGATAATATTGTTAGTATAGAAAATCAGGACATAGACTATTTAGCTATCTCTTATTTCTTATAACATACAAATTCTGTAAAAAAGACATCGGCTATTGGTGGCTTTATTTTGCAAAAGTTATATTTAACAAATGCTGAATATACCTCTTAACTGGTTATTAAAATTAACTATACACCAAATTCAGACTGCTATAATGTCCTATTCTGCAATACCTTCTCGCAACACTTTTTTCTAAAGGTTCTGAGATCAAACATTTTAAGCAAAATTAAACTTAGAAAGGGTTTCACAAAATAAAAAGAGACGTCAAAGAAATTTATTAGCTTCAAAAAAAGGAAAAAAGAAACAACCCTAGTTAAAAATATTTTTTTAAAAAATAAAATAAATACAACCCTAATTATTTTAAAAAAGTATAGGAAAAAGAAAACAAGACCTAAAATAAAGCCAAAATAATTGGAGGAAAATAAAACGGGAAAAAAAAAAAAAAAGGTTATAAGGGATTAATTATTAAAGATGCCTTTAAGGGTTGATCTACAGTGACATATAAGTTAACGATAATACAAAAAACATAAAGAGTCACGAAGCCAATCACTGAACAAGTTTGTTTTTGTATATAATAACTTAAAAAGATTTGTAAATATTATTTCCATATCAATATTATTATTAATACTACTATCAATTCATAAGAGAATATACAATACTAGGTTACATCTGTTCAGCTATACATCATTTAGATATCTTTTTATTCTAATTTTATATCCCTGTAATGTTTAAAAATATTAACTTTTCCGAGCATTCGTCGAATATTATCACATATGACTCCGATAATGAGACTGAAGGCAAGTTGTCTCCTTCCACCTCTACAATGAATCCACATATAAAAAAAAAAACAAACAGTCTGGTAATGAAGATATTAATTCACTCAGGTTAGAATCTACAGAAACATCTATATCCTCCAAAATCACAACATTAAATTCAGATCAATTACCAAAATTTGCTCGAAGACCTTTAAATGATACACCTATTATTTCCACTCTGACATCTCCGACGGAATCCGCTGAACCATCCCCTCCATCAAGTTCAACTTCTTTAAGGAATTTAGACAAAAAGATATGCTCTACTACCAATAATAAAACTTCTTTGAATAAAAATACTATCGTAGATGAAATTGAAGATGGATCTGATTTAAAAGAAGTACCTGAAGAAAAAGAACTTACATCCAGAAGTAGGTTTTCCTTTCCTAAGAGAAGACCTACCACTATTGATGTGCCAGGTCAAACTAAATCAAAGTCTTCGCCTGATGGAATGATTGCTAAGGAGGACTGTGGATCAAAATTGGTTATTGTGATGGTTGGTTTACCTGCTACCGGGAAATCCTTTATTACAAATAAATTATCTAGATACCTTAATTATGCCCTTTACTATTGTAAAGTATTCAATGTTGGAAATACTAGAAGGAGGTATGCAAAGGAACATAATCTAACAGATCAAGATTCTAATTTCTTTGATCCAAATAATGTTAGTTTTGGAAAATTAAGAGAAAAATGGGCATTAGATACTTTAGATGAATTATTAGACTATTTATTAGATGGGACAGGATCAGTGGGGATATTTGATGCAACTAACACTACTAAAAAAAGAAGAAGAACCGTATTAGAACATATTAGAAAAAGAAGTCATGATATTAAGGTACTATTTTTGGAATCTATCTGCACAAACAAATCTGTCGTTGAGAATAATATCCATTTGAAGTTGTTTGGTCCTGACTACAAAGGTAAGGATCCTGAAAAATCTTTGAAGGATTTCAAAGGTAGACTATCAAACTATCTAAAAGCATATGAACCAATTGAAGATGAGGAGAATATTCAATATATAAAAATGATTGATGTTGGAAAAAAAGTCATCTCTTACAAAATTGAAGGTTTCTTAGCTTCTCAAACAGTTTACTATCTTTTGAATTTCAATTTAACTGAGCGCCAAATATGGATAACAAGAAATGGTGAATCTGAAGATAATGTATTGGGTAAACTAGGCGGGAACTCTCGACTAACATCTAGAGGTATTAGATACGCAAAAGCATTGTCCATTTTTATCCACCAACAACGTTATAAATTTTATCAAGAGCAGATAGAGAAAAGACATCATACAGGTGTAATTAAAAGTAAAGATGATATCGTTCAGAACCTAGATGAAGGTGATGATGAAGTAGAAAGTGGTTTTTATGTATGGACAAGCATGCGTACAAGAGCAATTCAGACAGCTCAATTTTTTAATGAAGAAGAGTACCCAATAAAGCAAATGAAGATGTTGGATGAATTAAATGCAGGTGACTATGAGGGTATGACATATAAAGAAATTTTGGACAAGTTTCCAAACGAATTTATGAAAAGGCAAAAAGATAAAATCCGTTATAGATATCCAGGCATTGCAGGTGAATCATATATGGATGTGATTAATAGGTTAAGGCCAGTAATTACTGAGTTAGAAAGAATTGAAGAAAGTGCATTGATTGTAACTCACAGAGTAGTAGCAAGAGCCCTATTAGGTTATTTTATGAATTTAGATATTAATATTATTTCCAATTTAGATGTTCCATTGCACTGTGTTTATTGTCTGGAACCTAAACCCTACGGTATTACCTGGTCTCTGTGGGAATATAATGACGAAACTAATTCTTTCAGTGAAGTTCCACAATCAGATTTGAATACAACCACTGTTCAAGAAATGGGATTGGTAGATAAGGAAAGAAGACTTTCTGTTGTTCCAACAGCACCTCCCACTAGTGATCTAAGATCTAGTGATTTTTTGAGAAGAAGAGTTAGTGTTAGTTTTTCTGGAAGTGGTGTTGAGATTACAAATAAACTAAATCAATCAAATAAAGATAGACCATCGATATTAAGATCAAATACCACTGACTACAAAGATCCAAGAGCTTATAGAAATAATGGGGTAGTTTCTAATTCTATATTATTAAATAACAATTCTAAGGTGTCCAATTCTTCAATATTACTAAGAAAGGCTACTGAAAATAATAGGAATGGAGAACGTAAGAACACAGGTTTTCATTCTATGGAGATGACAGAATTAGCAAAATTGAATGAAAAATTAGCTAAATTGTCTGGTAATAATAAAATTGACTTTGAGAAATCACAAAAACCTAGCCATAAGGAAGCAGATTCTAAGGATACTACAACTTAAAGTCTCAATAATTCATAAATCATCTTATATAAGTTAAAGGTGGTATATAAGAAATATAGATTTTTTTACGTTGTACTAAAAATATAAAAAGCATATTAAGACTATGGTCAGAACATCAAAATATTTATTCAGTAGTGTAAGATTTTTTTTTGTGTTCAAATCTAAATAATATATATTTGTTTTATAAGTTACCATACACAATGCCTATGGCATCCACCCATTCACCAATTCTACCATAAACACCTAATATATATTGGCCAACTGGGGGAATCAATTCAGATAATGAACCACCATATTTATTACCAAACATGTCTGTAACTCTTCCATGACTTGTAATGATTTGGATAGCATCAATCCATGCACCACATCTAACATTAAAACCCGTTATAATTTCATTCATTTCTAATACAATATCAGTATAGTTTGCAGTTTCCTTTCCGAAAAGAACACTGGTGGTTGAACCGTCAGTAATTGAAGACATTGATGATTTAAATGATTGAGTAATTTTACCTAAATAAGTTCTTGGTGGTAGACTTGGAATCTTCTCTTTTTCAGTTTCAAGATTTTTTTGAATAAAGAAGCGAATACCATCCAAAGCAGCACCATGGTACACTCTAACTGATACAACTTTCCTAATATCAAAAGCCTTAACCCCAGAATCTTGCCCACCTTTAGCATTACCTAATAAAGGTGATTTGATACCTTTAACATTTGAAGAAAAGCCGTATTGCTCCATAGGAATAGTAGAAGTTAATAGAGTTTCAGGGAATTTTTCTATGTATAAATCAGGAGAGTTGCAGGCTAATACTCTTACACTGAAATCATTACCATGTTTACGCTGAAAGTCTGGAGGCATCAAATTACATAATTCATCCAAAGATATAAGAACCTCTTTTTGAGGACCACGACCTTGTAAAGACTTAGGTAAAAATTCAACAAAGCCTCTCGATAGATCTTCAGCTACAACTTCAATTAAGTATATACCTGTAGAAGATGTGAACCGTGCAATTCCATTACCCATTGGGTAAAATGCCGGTTTAGCCACTTTATATTTACCATTTTTACTTGGCCTCATAAATGTTGGGTCATAGAAATCAATATCCTTGGTGAAAGAAGGATGATATAAATATCTTAACAGGTCCATTCTATTCCATGTACATTCTTCCTTAGGATAGATAGGAGGTGCACTTCCGTATGAATTTGTTCTTACAGAGTAACTTTCTTTAGTGAGGAAGGATCTATTCAATCTTGTATAATCCCTCAACATGACACCATTAACTTGATGTGGAGAACCCAACAGATGACCAATTTCATGCATAAACGCACCTAGTGTCACAGTAAGACATTCCCAATGTGTCCCACATTCATTACAATCATTGGCGACTTCTTTAATAGAAATTTTGGTATCATCCAAAAAATATGGAACAATATCTTCCATACAAGTTGGCCAAGAATATAAACCATGAGAACCAAAAATAGCCAATTTGAGATCATCAGTACCACCACCTAAGGCTGCATGTCCAGTAATCAATTTACCATCCCAATGAGTGTCTAAATAGATACAAGCAGCTTGAGCGGGTTGCTCTGGTGGGTTAAATGGGCCACCATATTTCTTAAGTGCATCCAGAGCCCAATTAAATAGTGCACCTGTGTTAGTTCCTTTGCTATTTTGTTGGGCTACATTAGGATCTCTGATCTCTTTTGTAGTTTTATCTAAGGTTATAACATGGATTTTTACATTATTTCTCATTTGATTAGATTGTCTAAATTCGGTATCCATTGTATACTCTTCTACGAATGGGAAAGTACGGCGGCCAAATCCATTTCTTAACATTTGTTCATCAGTAAACGCTTGCATTAATCTAGCACCCACTCTTAATTTCTTAATTGCTAAATCGATCCCATTACCACCTTCTTTTCTAATTTGAGAAGAAGGTGAATCATATTTTAATGGTGAATCCTTAGCTACAAGTAGACATAGATGAATTGGTTTATTCTGAACCATTGGTGTATAATAACAGTTTATAGTCTTAACGACATTAGTATCAGTCACAAATGTCAACTTGTTTTCACCTGGGGTCAATATAATAGTGGCTTTAAAGAATTGAGCATTTATTGGGAAAGTCAAAGTTGGTAACTGAGGATGTTGAACTTGAATATTTTGAGCAGCAGATTTAGTACAGGACCCGTGAATTGTGATACATGGAGATACTAATTTCTCATTTTCCTGTAAATTAAATAGTTCAATAGACATTAATGATTTTTGTTTTTTAGGTTGCTTACAGCTATTCTATAATGATGTACTTGTAGGATAAAAGTACTCGAATTTAGTGGTATAGACGTCAAGTAAAATATATCTTAACAGTTCTATACATGAAAAACGTTCGAGATTTAAAGGGATTCAGTTTTTTTTTCTCTGATTTATCATCTTCAATAAATTTTGTTTGTTTATTTTTTCGGATCTTAATCTTCTGACAATAGTTTCCGCTCGAAGAAATCATGATATATATCAAAGTTATAAATAAACAGCGCAGACGTTGCGGGACAGCGCTTATCAAACAAATATTAAAAGGATAAATGGATCAAAAGTGGCATGAAAACTTAAATTAAAGGAATTCCTTGATTTAGAAGTTCTCTAAAACGTTTGCTAATTTGCTTTTTTTACACGTGTATTTTTCTTTATGGCAGAAATATATTTTGTGAATGGCAAGATAGATAAAAAGTTGACAATCTAAGCAATTGAAAATGTAATTAAGTTTTTTATTTTTGCTATTTTAATATCTTACAAATTTACAAATTCACTTACACACACAAATATATATATCTATATATATACTATTGATCTTTTTAAACCAGCGTTTATTTTAAATGTAACAAAATTGATATTTCTATCGATCAAATATTTTTGGAAATCTAATATACTACCTCCCACGCCAAAATAGATGTCTTTGGCAGCTACCAAAATATGATTTTGATTAAGGAATTTCTCATGTACGTCGATCAAAGTTTCAGAAATCAATGGTAAATTTTCTGGTTGATAAATAGTTTCTGATGTAATGAGTAAAATTTCTTCATTGCTGTTAACATCAATTAAAGTATATAACAACTGATTGAATTTACGACCCCAAGATCCTGAAATTAGACTTATTTTTACGTTCCTTCTCTCCATATCATTATAGAAAGTGTCAAGTAATTTATTAGTTAATAACAATTCATCGTCTAATATCGGAATATTTGGATCATTACATCTCTGTAGGTCAGTCCATTGATCCTTGGATAATGTCAACATTGCCCATGTGATAATTAGATTTGGTAAACTAGCTAATCTTAAAACACTTGAATTGTAGTCAGCTAGAATGAAATGGATACCATGATTTGAAGGAGTGGCAAAGGAATCATTTGTCTGTAGAAGATATTGCATGAAAATATATTCGGTTGGAAGTGAAGTACCACAACCCAATTCTACTATATATTTGATCTTATTAAAATTTAAATTAGGTAACAAAGTTTGATCGTGATTTTTTTTAGCAAAGGAATCAACTACGTCGATAGAGCATTCCCATGATTTTAATCCACCTTCATAAACATTTTTTTTCAAATCTTCATTAATCAGTATATCCAACTTCAGATTATTAGCGTCATTTTCTTCACTGTTAGTATCATATTCTGTCATTAATTGGTGTTTTATATCAAATAATTCACGTCTAAATAGCTCTGTTTTTGTTTCTGGTGTATAAATTTTTTCAAACGTTAACCTTACATCTTTCAAGGATTCTAGAAATTGTTGGTAATTTTCAATTTGTGCTTGAACAACTGGATCCTTCAAAAGATGATCAGAATCTAAAGGATTGATAAAATTAGATTGTATGTTATTGGTTCCATTATCAGTATACTTATTTAAAGATGATATATTCTCGACATTTGCATCATATTCAATCTCATCATTATAATCACTCCCAGAGAATCCAAATGAAAAACTCATTTCTTTGCTGGTTTTTTTTTTAATAATTTAACCAAATATACACTTTTACTGAAGTTTTCAATATATATAAATCTATACTAGCGTATGTATATAAAAAGAAAGTATATTACTATAACTTATCATTCTTCTTTTGTCTCTAGTTTTTTTATCTAAATCTTTAAGTTAAAGCTCATCGCAAAACGAATGAAAAATAGATAAACCCATACATTTTTCTCTTTTACATTTTACGATGTGTTCATTAAAAAAAATTGATTGATTAGAGAAACTAGAAAATCACAACAGCATTTCTGTGATTAAATTTTTTGTTTCAGGGAAAAGTTGTGGAGTTTATTGTTACTGTATAGAATAAAACTTGAATTCGTATCTCCCAAAAATAATCCTGAGAGTCTTCATGTATTATTTTTTTTTTTCTTTTTTCAATTGGTAAATTTTTAAGTAAATATAATAAATATTATAGAATAACATCTAAAATAATGTAATTTAATTTTCATTGATAATTTTCTTTTTGTAAATATTTCCTTTGTCTGTGAATGGAAGTGAATTTGATCTTTCATATGCGTTTTATTTATTATACTTTTTTATAACTTTCAATAGAAGATTTAGTAGTATATCTTGAAATAGGATGTTCAAATGAATTCGTTCATATGAGATGAAAGTACTATCAGTTAAAATAAATGATGATGGTTTTATTATTAGAAAAATTTTTGTATTGTTATTATATTATAGTTGTCTAACAACTTTATAGTTCAAGAAATTATGTAAAGATACAGGCATTAAAAAATACTTGATAAGAAATAACTACAATTTATGTATATACTTTATATATGTGTATAAATATGTAAGTATGTATAATATTGTACTCCATATCTAAATATCTAAAAAGAAACTTTAGAGTACAGTTAATATTTTTCTTTTCATTTAAGAGAGGAAAATGTGTTATAAGTGCCAAAGGTACCAAAAAAGAACAGAACAAACTACTTATTTTTAACTTTTATGTTAAAAATGAATCTAAAATATATCATATAGAGACTTAAGAAAAACAAAATTAAAAGTTAGTCATTCAACATTTATAATTTAATTTTTTGTTTATGTAAAAATATCATTCATTTTTTTTTACACAATAATCAAATCTACCAAAATTAAATGAAAACATAAATTATTACTTTTTTGAAAAATAGATAAAATTGAATTCCCAAATAAAACATATACTATTAGTTACTACCAAGTTTTCTTTCTACAATAGCATAACTATTTTTTGATTTAGACCAAATTTGGCACATTTACTCACCACTTTCTTTAAAAATAAGAATAAAGAAGCTGTAAAAAAAACGGCTTTTCAGTATAACAAAATATCCCTACCATTTTTTTGGGCTAAAATGATTAGAAACGAGAAAGTATTAGAACATAACTTTCAAATATTTTAGCAAATCAATACTTATTAATTATGTAATAAAATAGAAATTAAACCAATTACGTGTATATATATATATGAGAAAAAAAATCCATATTAATAGTAATAATACTTTAAGAAATCAAAATGACAGAAAAGAATCATAGAAAATAAATAATTAGGTAATAATATATTTCAATACATAATTATATATATTTTTAAGTTTTTATGGTACTAAAAAAATGAGAAACAGCAGCACATATATACAATACATGTACACTAGATTTGTAGAACATTAAAAGAATATAAATTTATTGTAATAAATAAAGAAAAAAAGATTTGAATGAAAAAAAGAAGAAATTTAAGATAAAAAAAACTAATAGAATATGGATTTCTATCAATATATATATTTATTTTTCTTATCTTATATGTTTCTTCTTCTTGTTTTTACTTTTTTTTTTCTTAGTTAACTTATCTTCCCCCTAAAATTACATCAAATGATTTCATTTGGATTGAACTTGTGAGTAACCACCCCATGGGTTTGCATTCTTTGATTTCAAATATTCATCAGATTTCAATTGCCATTCTCTGTTCATGGACTTAACATCTTCACCAGCAAATTGTCTAAAGAATGCGAACGTAGCTAAAGCAGCAGTTAAGCCAAGGATAACACCCTTAGCGATGAAAACACCATCACCTTTTTCTAAAACTGGTTTTCTTGGACCCCATGCACCATATGATATATACCAAGCAGCTTGTTTTTCAGTGGTAGTTAAGTCCTTCCATGGTAACTTCTGACGCTCAGTTAGTTTAGCTACAATATCCTCTTGTTCTTCTATGGGCATCTTTTCCCAACGACTTTGTAAGTTGTCAATGGAGGCCTTAGATATAGCTTGTATTTGGGAGCATCTGATTGGAATAGTACGGTTGACACCTATTCTTGTAAGAGAGTTACGTAACATCATTTTGCTTTTTCAACTGTTGGGTATATGTTGTGAATATAACTATTTCGATTATTCTTTTTATTTTTTTTCTGTTTGGTCTGTATTCTGCTAAGACTAATAATCAAAAGGAATGCACAATCTTTTTACCTTTCCTGACTATATGTAGATAACGAAAAAAAGAAGAAAACCAAGTAGCTTTCCAGTTTCTAGGAGTTACCCAAGAACTGTGTAGTAAGAAGTGAGAACCGCAAGAGTAAAATGAATCCCTATATCTATTAAAAAAGAGAGACGGCAGAGACAATGAACGCACCGTTGAAAGGAAAAAGCCCAAAACATATGTTAACTATATATAAATAAACAAGCAGATGGGACTATGCGACTTGTGTGAGCATTTCAGGAGAAAAACTTCAAGATGAAAATGCATTAATCAGATCGAGGATAAAGTCCTTTTTCTTTATGTCTGTGTTTATTATGGATAATAACAAGCAACAGCGGACAATAGAGTTCGAAATATTAACGGAGGTGAACAAAAGTAGAAAATTAAAAAAAAAAAATAAGCAAAAAAAACTTACTAACAATAAATATATATAACGGAGTTAATCAATCTAATCCAATAGAAATGTGGGAAAAAAAATGAAGGTGATGAGCAAGAAAGCTTTTCTATTTGATGGAAGGAGAGTTTGATTAAGTACAAAATCAGCTAAACTGTATGTGCAGAGACTATTCATTGGTATGGTGAAGTTCTCTGTGGTCAGGAGGGAACATTGAAACACTTAGAGAACAGAAAGAATGAAAGAGAAGTGCAAAGCGGGTACTAGAAACACATGCCTGCTTTGTGTTTTATTCTACGATTCTTGAAATCTTGGTACTTTTGCTTTTCTCTTTTTCTTGATTATATTTTCAGTTTATACACTCCTTGAGCAGACAATAAGGAGTATTTATATCATCCTAGCTCTGCACGACTGATTTAGCCTTGCCACGAACCATTATACTGTGTAATTATATCTCTACTGATATTCTTTTCCACTCTTACAAGGATATATTTTTACACTCTAGAAAAAGTTGGGATTGTAGAATCATTTTAATGATGTAAACATGAGGAACACTAAAACACATCTTACCTCACATTCTTTTGTTTTTTTGTAGCCGAGAAAACAAAATGTTATTGGTCACTTTGGATAATATTTGAAGATAAAAAGGAAAAAAACTATAAAGAAGCGAAGTTTTGTTATTATTATTTTTTGATAGATATAACGTAAGAAAACTTAGTAAGCAATAATTTTCGTGTATGCAAAATAATATTGCCTTATAAACTTCTATATAACAATATTCAATAAAGGCAATCGATTGAATTATATCTATATTTAGATTTTGTGGTATTTGATAAATACGTAGTACATACAATATGCATACAAGTCAAGGTAGACTATCAATACCAACTAGACCTTGAGAATAGAAAGCACCAAATACTATTCTTTACCACATAGGTTGAAATTCTGTGAATTTTTCATGCTGTAATAAATTAGTTATTCTGTATCTATGTTGCAAATTAATAGGTAACATTAAAGATGGTTTTTTAACATGTCTATGTTTATCCGTGTTAACTGTAGAAATATTTAGAAGAGTCTTTTCGATCGATGATGATACGGTTGGAGTTGAATTTTTTCCAACAGAGATCATAGATTGCTTTTTATTAGTTTCATTATAAGACAAAATAAATAATTCTGTCATGTTTTTCTCCAGGTTTCTTTTTAACTCAGAACTTATGAGATCTGTTTTACATACCAGTTCATCCCATCTAATCCAATTCATGGGCAATTCATTAAATTTTTTATATTCTTCATTTTCAAATTGTAATCTTTGTGATAATGAACAACTATGAAATATATTCATATATTCATTATCTTTATTTAATTCACCAAATAAAAATTGTGGTTTAAGTATATTCCATAACTGTAATCTTTCATTAACATTAATTATAGGCGAAACCGTAATGTCTTGTCTATTTAGTATCTTTGTTATAATTTGAGAATCTCTTAATATTAACAGTAATTGTAAATCAAATACATATCTGATTGAATCTTTAACAATATAATATATTGGGATATGTCTTAAATTTGTTGCATCTAGTTCACCATTAAATTTAATTAATTTTAACCCTAAAGGATACATGTTTCTTATACGACGTCTTTTCTCAATCTCTAATCTTTTCTCCTTTCTTTCTAATTCTAATTCTTTTTCTTTGAATACCTGTTCTAATTTTTTAGCTTCCTCAAATTTTTGTTTTTCCTTTTCTTCAACACGCTTCTTTTCATCTTCTTGTAATTTTTGTATTAATTCTAATTCTTTACGTCTCTTATTTTCAAGCTTCCTTTGTAAATATTCGTCTTCTTCAGCTTTCAATCTTTCTTGTTTTTTTCTTTCACTTTCCATATCATTATATTTTACCTTTTTATCTATATGCTTATCTGTACTATTATCACCTTCATTGTCCCTATTCTTACCACTATCATTCTCATTTGTTTCTAGTAATAATGATCTTTTACTTGGTATACTATTGCTGAAGGATGGTGAAGTGTGTCTATATCTAGATGTTGGTATAGTAGCATCTTCATCTTCATCTTCATTATTATCAGCCAAATTCACATTTTCAACTTCCTTCTGAGATTTCCCTGATTCTTTTTTCACTGTAATATCATCATCAAATATTCTATTAACACTGTCATTTGTCTTGATTGTTGTGGAATCTTTATCAGAACTTTTTTTCTTACTTTTATTCTTTAACAGATCATGGTTATGATTGTGAGTTTTATCATTTTCTTTATTTATTTTTTTTTCTTCTCTTCTTCTATTCTGTTTTTCCTTTACCTCATATTCCTTTTTTTCTTCCTTTATACCATCAGTAGTTGATTCCACCATTCCTCCATGTAATTTGATTGACTTTATTAATAATGCAATTTCATCATCATCAACTACACCTAGCGGACTATTTTTTGAATAAAATAGAGCATCATAGCCTTTCTTATTTTTAATTGTTGGATCTGCACCAGCTTCTAATAATAATTTTACAGTTCCAAAATGACCACGTCCTACCGATACCATTAATGGTGTATAATCATCTTTATTTAGTTTATTAACTTGTGCACCGAACGCAAGAAATAAACTAGCAATGTCTTCATGACCGAATTTAACAGATTCAATAAACGCTTTAAAATCTATACGTCCCCCATTTTCAAGATATTGCCCTACATATACTAAATTACCTTCTTTTGAAGCTTGCATCAATTTTTCTTTACCTGTTTTAGACGTTAAATCAGTCCAAAGAAATTCAATGTCATTTTTAATCTTATTTGGCTTATGATTTAATAACGTATCTTCATGATGATAATGACTATGACTCTTATACTTATCATCATCATCGTTAGAATCATTACTAGTAACACCATTGAAATCAGAAATCATATTATTCTTACTTCTAGCATTGTTCTTAAAATCTCGTCTATATGTATAGCTTGGACTTTGTAAATTATGGCCCATTGATTTATCATTATTATGACGACGTGCATTAATCCATGCCTGCGTGCCTCTTCTTAGTGTATCTTTAATGTCTCCTACTAATTCTTTCTCGTGTTCATCAAGATCTGAATCCTCCTCGATTGCTTCATACGCTGTTAATCCTTTTGCATTTATTACCGTTGGATCTGCACCTTTAGATAATAAATATTCAACGACTTCAAGATGGCCATTAGCTGATGCATCGATAAGTGGGGTATCTTTGAAATATTCAAAAGATTGTATATTAACATTTGCACCATGATCCACCAATAATTTAACTATATCTAAATGACCATTCAAGGCGGCTTCATGTAACGGTGTATTTCCAGCATTATCTTGATCATTAATATCGATATTTGAATCTGGGTTATCTGAAGCTTCTGCAAGAATTTTTTTAACAACATCTATCTTACCTTTATCACATGCAATTTGAAGTCTTGTTCTACCACCAAAATCTCGATAAACACTTTTCTTGTTTCTTGATCCTTTTGAATTTGCACTGTTATTACTATTATAATTTGACCTAGATTTAGGTTTTGATTTAACACCTTTATTAAATGATGAAACAGCTTCCTTGTCATCCTTCATCGAATTACCATTAAGAAAACTACTGTTAATATTTATATCTTTATTATCGTTAATATCAGACAATTCAGAGTCTGATTCATTATAAATTGTAGAATAATTTAAAACATTTGATAGAGTTTGTAATTTATCACCTCTTATTAATCGACCTCTTCTAACTTTAATTGGGGAACCCCTTGGTGTTTCTGTATCGCTATTTATCGTATTTTGTTCAAGTAATGATGAGAAAGGCTTTTCATTATCTTCATTTGAATTTGATTCATGATTTTCTGCATTTGATATTGATGATGACTTCGAATTAATAGAATCGTAATCTATTTGTGGTTCTTTTAATACAGATTTCAACTCTTCTCTTGAAAAAGGTGTGAAATAACTATTATTAATTGTAGTATGCTTTACACCTTTTTCCTGTGAGGGAGAATTTACGATTTTGGAGTCATCGACATGTAATTTGGTTTCATCTTTAGCATCTGCTATTTTTTTCTCATTTTCTTCCTTTTCAGTTTTTATTCTATTTTCATTAACAAAACTCATGATACTGGCTTTTAATATGTCGGCACTTTCAATCTTTTCACTTAATGGTTCTACTGATTTTTCTTTAGATGATTTATTAGTAGTGTTAAAAATGTCATTTTGCAATGGTTTAATACCTTCTTTCACATTTGATTCCATCTTTTTTGTATGCAATTTAGACAGATAGCTACTCAAAGACCTTCTTTTTGGAGAATGTACTACTGTATCAGTTGTGATAGCTTTTGTTGATGTCGCATAGATGGGTTTGTTTTCATTTATTTTATTGAAATTAGACATTATGAAATGATAAAACTAGTTTAGATATAAAACACACACACGCACATATATATATATGTATATATATGCATATAGATATGACAATGAATAAGTGAAAAGTATATATATTTATGGATTCTTGTGTATGTGGTATACGTGCCAGTAGTAACAACTAGCTGGGATGATTGCTCGTGAATAAAGCAAAGCTATTATTTCTATTACTATATTAATAATGCTACATGGAACCAAAAAATATAACATAATTGTATGAATGAGTCTGTGCTAAATGTTAATACTATTTTTTAAGAGTGGTTATAATAGTTTTATCTTATTTAGTTTTTCTTATTGTTCGGCATTACCCTCCTATAGACAAAAATGATTCCAAAAAAAAAAATCGTGAATTTATTTTTTGCAAAAATAGATATTCGTATAACATGACCGGAAAGCATATTGTTTTCTTGCATAAATACTTGTAGGTCGATTTATTATATTTTACGTAAGATCGTCTATTATATTTCTCAAAAAAATTTCTTGATAAATGTGTCATTTTAAATCCATTTATATAAATAAAGTCACCGTTAGAAAACAAAAATTCTTTAATTTATTGCAAAATATGTTTAAGTTCACTTCAAAAAGGATGAAGATTTTTATATTTAGGTTTTTATAAAAAAATCAAGTTAGATTTTATAATTAAGATAAATCAGAATTATTATAATTTATGTAACATACATTCGCAGAGCTCATCAATAATGTCACAGTTTTTTTTTCAGGACCCTTTGTTTCTGTTTAACAGTCAAAAAAAAAGGAATTTAAAAAAGTATCAATGACTAATCTCTTTTGAAACTTCATTTTATTACCTTTTTGATTATTGTCAAGGTAACAAGAAAATGCAAAATTACCTAAATATAAAAAATTTGATTACATTCTAGAAACAACTGCTGAATTATCATCTGTGGTATTAAGATATATTATTGAATCAATTTCGCCAATAATTAATGTGCACTTCACTTCTTCATATAATAATATACAAAAGGAAGGGGACAAGTTTATTCAAAAAATATTTAAATATTCCCAAGATGGAAAAACAAGTTGTGATAACAAGTATTACAAAAAACCATTACACTTAAAACATTTTAGTTATGAATCTACACCAATTGTTGAAATTGAAAATAGTTATAATTTTCTACGTGGAATAATATAACTTAAGTAGTATCGCTCAACTCAATATGACTTCCATTTATGTATGTCAATAGATCTGAAAATAGATATATGAGTATATTTCAGTTAGAAAAATAAAAAAAAAATTTTATTTTCTATATCTTTGTAAGCAACACCTACTAAGACATCAGTATAACTTATGACATCAAACACATAAGAATGATTTTCCAAGAATAACTAACATGCTTGTTGAGATCTGTTTTGCGTTACCAAGTCACAATTAGTTCACGCACACGAGAATTTTAAGGTTGGACACAATCTTCTATTTTATGAATAACAAGACAGAGGATAATGTGATTTCAAACCTAACAAGGTAATTAATCCACTCTCATTATCCAACGAGCATATTAGTAAGTCAATAACTAAGTAAAAAAATATAAGAAAATATATGAATCAATTATGAAAAGAAATTGATATAAATGTCACTAATGAGAGAGAGTTTCATATTGGTCTAACTTTTTAGCTCTATAATTGTGGCCAATTGAAATTTAATGGTCACTTTATGTAGAATCACTTACTAGAACATTTTCTTGAAAAGTTAAACCTTAAACTAATAGAATTTTTAAACTACAAGTCCCAAATTCGAATTACATTACCATTATTAATAAATAAAAATTTGAACTATGTGATAAACTTGAAAGCATTAATTCTATACCAATTTGATATAAAAAATTTAATGTTGTGAATACAAATGAGGCCAAAATTTCTAACGGGGACAAAGATAGCCCTAATAATGAAAGTATCAAATTTGACTTCTTACGTAAACTATAGTTAGAAGATTATAAAGGTAATAATTCTGTGGCATCGATGGAAAACTTTATTTTTAATTTGCAAAACTTAAATTAGAATATTTTTCAACTTCATAGCGCTAGTGATAATTTATTATAGACATAAAATAGCTTACAATAGAGTTAGTAAATGATGTTATTGAGCTTCTCAGCTAAACCAAGGTTCATGGCTAAATGGTGTTTATCAGGAATGATAAGTGATATGACCAGTTTTTGGGACCTAAATAGTTCTCTTGGTTTAAAAATACATTGAAATTGTGAGTAATTTTATGATATTGAAAAATTGATTAATATCTTTACTTGTTTATAACTAATTTTAACATCTTTCGTCCTTCTGTTGTTCAAATTGAGTTATCTTGCTATAAACCGCACCAAGAAGTTATTTATCTAAAATTGTGTGTTATTCACAGAAGAAATTCTCCACATTCTTGTTATTTTAGAAAAAAAAATACCATCTCTTACAGATTTTTTTTTATGTGAAATTTTTTAGTCACTTGAAACAAAATTTATCATTTCGGACTGCAAAAAATCTATGCACACATCTATCTATGTAAATAACAAATGCAAATACATAGATATATATACATATGTCACTGGCAGATCTACAAGAGATAACCGGACGTTATATTGTTTAGTGATAGTCTCTAGCAGTCCACCTACAATATAAATAAAATATAAATACACACAATAAAATAAAGCAGAAAGCAAATCAAAACTAAATAATGTCTGTAGCACCATTCTTTTCGGATATATTCCAAAATATTAATACGCTTTTAAATAAGGATTTCTTCCACAATGTACCAACAGCAGTCAATATTTCAACTATTACTAAATCTGGATTAAAATTTAATGTAAATGGGAAGCAGTTATCCAAAGACGCACCACTACAAACTGGTATAGAAGCAAGATTTTTTGACAAATCAACTGGACTCCTATTATCTCAAGGCTGGACTAATAAAAATAGATTGGATACCAGAATTGAATTATCTTCTTTGGCACCTGGCTTGAAAACTGATTTCTTTACGAGTATTATTCCTAATCAAAATAAATTTGTAGCATCTGAATCCACATCAATGTCCAATACTCCCAATACAACAACCACAACCACTAATATTACTGCAGCAGCAAATACAGGTCGCCATAATAATAATTCCACAGTCGATGAAAAATTGGAGTCGGTTAGTAATACAACTAAAGATATGATTAAAACTGCTATTGTTAATGTTTCATTTGTACAACCATTCTTTGCTGCAAAGGCAACTTTTGATTTATTGAAAAAACCAAGTATCATTGGTAATTTAACTTTAGCACATGACGGTTTCGTTGCAGGTACAGAAGTTGGTTATGATCTCACATCAGGTTTTATATATCGTTATGCAGTAGCATTAGCATATAGAACCAAGGGTTGTAACGTTGGAATCTCTATCAATGATGAACAATTGACAACTGCTTCATTCTTCCAGAATGTGAGTAAGTCATTGCAGGTTGGTTCGAAAGCAACATTGAATCCCAAATTAGGTTCTAATGTTAACGTTGAGTTTGCTACAAAATATTTACCTGATCCAAGTTCTCAAATCAAAGCCAAGATTACAGATGTGGGAAAGCTGACTTTATCTTATAAACAAAATTTGAAGGCAGGTGTTACCCTTGGTATTGGTGCTTCTTTGGATGCCTTAAAATTGGATGAACCTTTACAAAAAGTGGGCTGGTCATTATCATTCATCACTCCATAATGTTAACGTTTATGAATATTGCAGTATTAGCACACATAGACACACACACATATATAAATATGTATATATCTATATATTGATAGATAGACAAACTAAACAAAAATATAAATAACTGAATAAACTTATAAATGGAAGCCATCGATGGCGGAATACTCAAGCCTTCTTTTCCGAGTATAACAGATGTTTTTTCCGCTGTCCAACTTCAAAAGAGAAAGAAAATTTAGTAATAGCAGTAGGATGAACGGAAAAGAGAACAGCTGCAATAACAAAAAAAAGACTTTTAATTTTAAAACATATTGAGATGGAGCATTAAATTTAACAAGTTAATTGTTGTGCAAAGAAGGTATCTATCATATATATAATTAACTTTTGGTAAGATCGTTGTTAAGCTTGTTTTTGCAGCTAAGTGGTAATTATATACACATTATAGAGATATATTATTAGAGTAAAAAAGATTGTTATTCAGAAGTGTTATATTACTGCATTTAACCAAAAGATTTCATTGTTAATTATTCATTTTCTGTCTCTGAATCATATATTTTTATTTATTTATTGATAGAATCAAAGAATGGAAGAAATTATTACCACCATATCTGAAGATTTAGGATTTAAATCTTTGGGTGCAAAAGTTATCTTACCGCCATTTCCAAATGAAAAATTACCTTTGGCTAGCTTGAATGATTTTAAAATAAATAATGAAGCTGGTCTGTTTGTAGCTACATGTTCAAACCAAGTTATATTTGGGGATTTACAAAAATTAAGAGATTTTATACTATCTGAAAATGATACAAAGAATGATTTGTCATCATATAATCTCACCATATTAAATGATATTATAGAAGATGATAATGACAATATCATATCTGTTGATATTTTATATCATACTAAGCAAATTGTCGTTGTTACTTTATATGGTAAATTGTTTTTTATTGATTTCGAAACTCCCACGACTCCAAATCCATCTAAACAAATCGATTCTGATATTAAAATATTGAAATGCTTAATTATTGCTGATACCTTATATTATATAGATTCTAATCATTCACTAAAGTGTTTTCAGCTTTTAATACAGGATGATTCCCAAATGTTGATTTCTGATAATGTAGCTGACTTTGATAAAACTTTAAATACAAATGAATTAGTTGTATTAACTAGAAATGATTGTAAATTGCAATTCTATCATATTTTGAGAGGGACGTTATCGTTGGAAAGAACTCTTGATCTTCCAGAAGAGATCATATCAACTATACAAGAAAATGACGACGATGACGAGTGTATCTCATTGAATGTCGTAACATTGTATCATAAACAGTACTTATTAGTTTTTGGTAATTCTCCAAATCCAAATAATGATGGTGATGACGACAATATAGAGGTTGTATATAATCATAGAACATATATGGTGAAATTCGATTCAGATAATAAAGCCACATATTATGAAACCTTCGATTTGGCTCCAGCGTTTGGTGTAATTAAACGAGTACCTTCAATTTATAACATTTTATTACCGGATTTAGTTGACAACATATCTAATTTCAACATTATTACTTCTTCGTGTTCCACTGAACTATCAATATGGGATTCAAATGAAATTGTCCAACCAGACCAAGATAGTGAACGTGCAGTTCTACCTATTAGCAAAGAAACAGATAATGATACATGTCCTGTTGGTATGGCATTAGATTATTCTACAGTTGGTACTATAACAGAACCATGTTCTGGGGTTGACTCTGTAGATAAATTACCTTTAATATATGTGTTAAATAACGAAGGTAGGTTGCAGATATGGGGGTTTTATCATAGCCATGCGATTAAACAAAAAACATTTCACGTTGAAAAAGTAGCAAGCTTTTTTAAAGATCAAAATGTAATGGTATTACCCGATACTATAGAAGAGAAACAAGGTGAAAGGGATGTTGACACAATAAATTCAAATAGATCAGATGAGTCATCTATTTTTACAAAGAAAGACGATCGAAATACTGTAATTACTACGAACGAAGGTGTTCGTGAATCAGTATTACATACTGAACCGGATATTACTACTTCAAATAATGATGATATCACCAACTCTATGGGAAGTTTTTCTTTTGGTCAAACAGATAATAGTAATAACAGTACTGATATTCAAAAACCAGCATTCAGTTTTGGTTCATTGACTTTTGGTAATTCAACTGATTCTTCCTTTAAAATTATGGATCATGTAGAATCAAATAAACCAGTGTTTGGTTCAAGTACATTTAATCAAAATAATAACAATAATCCAAGTAATAATAAGACGTCAGCTTTTGGTGTTCCCTCATTTAACCAAAGTTCCAAGAATGGTTCTAATTCAACAATGGAAACAATTTTTGGAAAATCTGCATTTGGGAAACCATTGTTTGGCCAATTAGAAGTAGGGAGTACCTATAGTTTAGCTACAGAGTCCGTATTTGGAAAGCCTGCGTTTGGTAAACCATCATTTAGGCAATCAGATGGAGAGAGTACTAATAATGTAACTACAGAATTCGTATTTGGAAAGCCTGTGTTTGGTAAACCATCATTTGGGCAATCAGATGGAGAGAGTGCTAATAATGTAACTACAGAATTCGTATTTGGAAAGCCTGTGTTTGGTAAACCATCATTTGGGCAATCAGATGGAGAGAGTGCTAATAATGTAACTACAGAGTCAGTATTTGGAAAGCCTGCATTTGGAAATTTTAGTTTTAATGATATGGAATTTGACAAGTCTCCTTTTGCTAGTATTGCTAACAAAAAGTCACCATTTGCTAATCTATCTAATAAAGAGTCTCCTTTTGCTAGTATTGCTAATAAGGAATCGCCACTTGCTAATTTATCCAATAAAGAACCTCTTTTTGCAAATACAACTGATAAAGGATCTGTATCTAAAAGTTTGGAAGAATCTCGAAACCAGATTAGTGAACAAAAATATGATTTCAGCCAAACAGATAATATAGAAAATACTAAAAAGTCTATTAGTGATGATGAAAAAGTTAAAGAAGAAATATTAAATCACTCTATGTCTGAACCCAACGATGATCTTAGTGACTCTACAATAGAACAAACACCTTCCGTGTCATTACAGAAGAATGAATCCAACTTTTCCTTATCCGCTTTTACCAGTAGTCTTAAAAAAACAGCAAATATACCAACATCTAACTTTACCAATATTAACTTTGGGCAATTTAGTAATAATAATACTGAGAAAAGCTCATCTCCATTTGCCTCATTTGCAGATGATTTGAAAAAACCAAATACCCCATCTTTTTCTTTCTCCAATCTTAACATTAGTAATGATGAGAAGAAGGGCCAGGAAGAGGAACCAAATAATTGTAAAATAGATGAAAATAAGAATAATGGACTATTATCTGACAAAATTAATCAAGATTCTGAGGTGGAGGAAAAAGATGCAGTATCAACCTTTGGGGACAATAAGGATAAGGTAGAGGATAAAATTATTAGTAAAATATCAAACATCGATGAGATATCCAAATCAGATTTAAAATGTGAACAAAGAGATGAAAGAACAAATGATGGCGCAAAAATAAAGGAACCAACTAATGTAGATAACGAAGCAAATGAACTTTCTAGTGATTTAATAAATAAGAAAATAATGGAAGAAAAGCAACCAATTGAAACAAACATAAAAGGACCTAATACAGCTGAGAAAGACAATGAAGTGTCTGAAACTGCTAACCAACTAAAAGTAAACGATGAGAGGGAAGATACTAAGATTGTTTTAGATAAAGATGATCACTTAGATAAGAAAGATAATGAAGTAGATGGTCAAACTAGTTTTTCAACTGTTGAAATATCAACAGAAATATCCAAGGACAGAAAGCGGTCTGAAAATGTAGTGGTTAAAAATAAAGAGGACAAGAACGATGGGGAGTTAATTGACAAACCAGAAACCAAAATCTCAGAGATTCTTAAAGAAAAAATTGATGGTGTTAAAAAATCACACTTGGTTGATAAATGTGTGGACACAACTATTCAATCTGTCAGTCAACAAATACAAACAGAGCCTATTGAGTATAAAGATTCAAGCATTCAAATGAAAGAGTTTACTTCTCAGTCGTGCCAAACAGATGAAATAAAATACGAAACTTTTCAAATGAAGTCATTTGAAGAAGACGAAAATTATTTAGCTGAGATATACATACCTTTGTCTTTGGGTCAATATTACACAAATGCTAATATTTTAAATATTCCATATGCATCAGCAAATAAAACCATGAAATTATTTGAAAGTACTTATCAGCAAGTCAATGCAGAATTTCAGGTCTTAGAAGATAATCTTAAGTCAATGAAACGCTTTTTTGAGGATCAAACAACTATTAATCTAGAGCAACGTACAGAACAATCTGTTGGAAATAAATACACTTGGAGAATACCTGAAGTCAAACAGTTATTTAAGATTGTCCAAAAGAGGCAGTTAAAAATTGATGAAAGATCTAAAGATATTAATGAGTTAGAGGCAAAGATTTTTATGTTTAAAAAGAAAGAATGCCATATATTGTTGCAACAAAGAGATGAAATTAAAGAAAGATATTCTCAAATAGATTACTTAAAGACAGAGGTATTAAATAATCAGTATGCTCCATTAAGTTATCATCAAAACTCGTTGAAGAAAATATTACGTGAAAAGATGTTAAATTTGGATAAACAATCAGAAGAAATTAGCCAATGTCTATACATATCTAAATTGTTTGTGAATTATCTTACGGATCCATTAAATACAGATATTAGATCACTTCTTATGTCAGCAGAATATTTTGATGTATCAAACAAACTAAAGCCAAAATCTGTTAATATTAATACTGTAAGTAAGATTGGTCGAGACCAAATACAATCACTAGATGTTGTTCAAGTCGGCTTAGATATTAATGCAAAGAAACAAATGGGTAAATTTTTTAAAGAACTTCATTCTCAAAAGTTATGAAGTATGTATAGGAAAGCAAAACTGTTGCATCAAAATAATTACTATAAAACAAGAAAATGGAAGCATAAACCGTACTCGTCATTATACATAAATGACTCTTTTTTTTGTTTGTGTGGTATTATTTTTTATATTTTAATATATATATATATATGTCTATACAGGTAGGTTTTTTTAAAATAAAGAAAAGTTTAAGAAGTTCAAAATGTGTTAAACTTGAGCAGGTACAAGGTATAAAATCATTGGAATACAGCTGTAAATTTGAAGTCAGTTCACTTGGCTAGTTCTTGTACAGTTTCTTTGAATTTTTGGATTAAAATATCATTTTCTTCTCTCGTCCCTACTGTTACTCTTAGACATCCCTGACAGCCCAATTCCATCCCTCTGAATCTAATCACTACGCCACATTTTGTAGCCAAAGTTAAATAAATCTTTTTTGCTAATTCATTATCACCTTTGTTAATTCTAATTAAAATGAAATTAGCATCCAATCCACCTACATATTGATCATCCACATAAGGTATGGAAGTTAGCTCTTTTACAAGGCGAATTTTTTCTTCGTTTAATGTCTTGGTATTGACTTCCATTAATTCTAGATTATGATCTTGAACTGCTTTTATACCATGCTCAGCAGTGATGGTAGATATATTGTATGGGGCTTTCATAGCATTTAAAACTCTTGCTAAATCAGCTGTAGCAAAAGTCATACCTAATCTGATCCCTGCAAGACCAAAAGACTTTGACAAAGTTTGTAACGTAACTAAATTTGGATATTTAGTCACTAATGGTGCAGTAGAGCCTCCACAGAAATCTATATAAGCTTCATCTATAACAACAAGACCATTCTTCCAATTTTTTAAAATGTATTCAATTTTTTGGACGTTGATTTTGACACCTGTTGGATTACCTGGGGATGTTATAAATGTTAGTTTTATTGAAGGATCATTGTTCAATATTTCCACTGCTTTAATCTCGTTGACTTGGAAACTATTATCACCAACAATCAAAGGGCATTCAATTACATCGACATCATTAATATTCGCGCAGACAGAATACATTGAATAAGTTGGCGGCATAACTAAGATTTTTTCCTTAGCTGGAACACAAGTAGCCCTGATGATAGCATCAATACTTTCATCAGACCCAACACCAAGACAGATATTATCTGCTGTTAACGGTAAAACATCTGGAATCTGTTTAAAAGATGATGTCTTGTTTCTATAATTTGCTAATGCAGTTTTGAATTCAATTTGGTGTGGGTCAGGATAACGGTTTAAAGTAGAATCTTTTAATTCTTTTTGTGTTGGACCCCATGCATTCTCATTTGCATCTAAAAGAATTCCTTCTGTGAAATCATCTCTGGCACAACGATAAGGTTTCAAATTATAGATTTTAGGTCTGACAATCTTTTTCAAATCAAAACTCATTTCTAGCTTTTCAATATGATAATAGGCGGTATGTTAAAAGTTTCAGTATGTTTGCTTTTATTATTAGGTTATATATTTAAAAGGAATTAGATAGAAACACTACCTAGATGCTTACTCATGGAAACTTAAGGGGTAACGATCTTACAATACACCAATATATATTCAAGAATCAGCATGTATTCTAAGGTCGAATTAGTACTAGTAAAGACAAAAAAACATAAGAAGAATGTTGAATAATTGTTTGCTAGCATCTACTCAATGACTCCAGTCACCCAAATATATATATATGTGAATGTATATGCATATAAAAATGACTAATTTTTTTTTCTTTTAGATTTCCCTTTGTTTCTTGAGCAATTATTTTTCTTTTTCCTGCAGAAAAGAAGTCACTTGAGTGGTCCAAGGGCTATTATTATAATGTCATCTTTATCGTGGCACATTCTTTTTTTTTTCCTGCGTAAAAATAATATCCACGACCAAAAGAAAGACGAAAGAAATAAGAAGAGATATGTTAGATTTGAAAAGACCCAATTGTATTTCCAACATTTTGGAAGACACCATAAAGAGTTGGCATCGTTAAAGGAGAAGCCCTTGTATGTGCTTATTTTGGGTAGATGTGACAAGAAATAGGTTAATGATAACAACGATGGTGGTTTATCTACATAATTGGGATGCGTTAAACCCGTGTTTCTTCTTTTTGTAGAGAATTATTCCTGTTATTACCTTAAATGAAAATGTTATATATTTAAACGTGGTCTTGTATTCGTGTCTATATAGATAGTAATATATAAATCAGTATATATTTCTCGAAAGGACGTTGGTATAATATTTTGATCTGTTAAATATTCCACTCTAGGTTTACGTAATTAAAGTAATATTGTGTTTCATGTTACTCAGTACATAAAGTTACAATTTCTTGGTGTTTTCTATAATTGACATTTTTTTATCAGTAGTGTTATGCGTATATATATGTATGTATCATTGAAACCTCCGAAAGAAAGATAGTAATTTTTTTTAATGAAATGTTTGTATTTAGAATAAAAGCTTTAAGCTTTAATAAGATGATATTCTTTACTATTTATGATAGTCAAGCAACTGGATCAAAAGGATATCTTTTAACATTGAAAAGCTTCTATTTAAAGATAAAAGTACATATTTATAAGAATATAATACATATAATATTTAATAGTCTAGTCGGATAATTAGATTATTTATTATTTTTAACACTATTGTTGAAAAAGGGGGAAGTTGTGAGGAAAAAGAAAGTAAACTAATTCCAATCGATAAAAATTTTACATGATTACACAACTATTTCCACTGTCGTTATTATTATTGTTGTCACTGTGGCCATCTTGTTGACCTACAGTCAATGCAACTCTAGCAGCTTCAGTAAATGCTTCATTAACACCCTTATTAGATTTGGCACTACATTCTAAATAACGTAATGCACTAATTTGTTTAGCCATAGCCAAACCTTCTTCATATGATATCAGTTTATTATTTTTATTCTTGGAGTTGGTATTGTTACTGTGAATATTATTTGGAGTTATAGCTTCAGTGTCGTTATTTCTTAAATCGCATTTCAAAGCAACAAGAACTAATTTAACACCTTCGCAATGATCAGTAATTTCACTAACCCATTTATTTTTAACGTTTTCTAAAGAGTCATACGAGTCTACACTAAAACATAGCATAATTGTATGAGTATCAGAATAAGATAAGGATCTTAATCTATCAAATTCTTCTTGTCCTGCAGTGTCCCATAATGATAGGGTAATGTGTTTCCCATCAACGAATATATCATGGATATAATTTTCAAATACAGTAGGTTCGTATACTTCAGGAAAATAACCTCTTGTGAAAACATTTAATAATGAGGTTTTACCACATGCACCATCACCTAAGATAACAATTTTTCTTTCAATTGGTTTCTTAGATACGGTTGAACTGGATGAGCCACATAAAAATGCCATATTTAAGAAATTGAGTACGGATAGTGATGCTAAGTTTCTTTTTTATTATCTTTATTATTATTATTCTCTCTTCTTGCGTATTTAATTTTGATGTTAAAATAACAAGGCCAACTCCTTCGCAGTGTATTGACTGTATTTACTTATAGGTATGTGGTAGTAGTAGAGGAAAATAGATAAATATTCAAAACAACAAAATTATAGACATATACTTTAAAGAGTCTGATATTAAGTGACTATATTTACAAATATTTTTAATGAGATTGAATTGTAAACAAAGATATTGTGCATGGTTGTTTACTATCAAAAAGGGTATACACATAACAAGAGTAATGATGATGGTGATGCTAATGATAACAATGATAATTTACTTGCTATAGTGGCAAGGGTGAAAGCAGCTTGGCAAATTTTTGTTTTTCTTCTGATCAAAAAAAATTGTTTAAATTAAAAAAAAAAATAAAAAAATAAAAATAAACATAAACAATTACATTACCCGGTTTTACTATTTTTAAAACCTAATAATTTTTGGGAAAGCTTTTGGAATAAAGAGAAAATATTTTACGTAACCCTAATAATGATAATTTTATTTTTTTCAGAAAGCAATATTTTCTTTTTTTTTTTATCTTTTATTTGAACAAAGAAGAATCTAGACAATATAGAAAAATAATTGTTATAATTGCTAGCTGATAACGTACCTGTGTATCCATGGTTACTTATATATATCTATATACCAAATATACTGGGTACAATAGGTATGAATATTGTATGTTGTTTTTTTTTATGATCATTCCTAATGAGTTACTTATCTTTATGAAATCTTTCTTTTTTATTCTTTTCTTTAACAGAGAAGTCTTTTAGTCAGTCTTTCTCTCCAACTATAAGACTTTTATGTTATTTTCCTCTCTCGTCTTTTTTTAATAACGAAAATGTTCAATCGATTGGTATAACAAAACAGATACAACCATTTTTGTAAATGGATGGTTTATTTTCTTGAGCTATAGCTATACTACTACACTAAATCTTGCATTAAAATATTTACCAAAAAATAAAAATAAATAAATGAAAATCTGGAGAAGTATTTAATCGTATATAAATTAGTTCATCTTTTTCCTTTAGATAGCATTTTTGGTTTATTATCATAAGAAAGAATAATATGATAATTCATTATAAGATTTTATAGTATTAATTTTAATTGAGTCGATTACATTTCCCAGAAATGGTAATAAGAGTGTGTAATTCAGTAATAAAAATTATATATTTTTTCAGAAGTTGGTTAAATCTTAAATTTAATAGCTAGGTTAATCAAGTTGAGTATTTGGAAGCTGGACCTATTATGAACAATCAGGGAATGTGTTTACTCGACATGAAATTTAGTACAGACAAGGGTTATAATCGTAACAGTAAGAGTTTGTTAAATCTGGCTGATTTGTTCTTTTTTTTTTCAAACTTAATTTAAACTATGACTTTGAAAAAGTTGTTTGGTTTTTATTGCATTATATCAACCTAAATACATGTATTATAATTTTTTGTCATTATAAAATAATTGCAGAAATATAATAGAAGATGTAAATATATGAAATATGAAAGTTAGTCAACTATGTTATTAGGTTTAATTATAAAAAAATAAAACGAATACACATAATATTGTTTTTGATCAACAGTTTCGTCGTGTTATTAGACATAGTTAAGTTTTTGAACAATAAGTTGATCTATAAAAGAAGTTTTAGACGTGTATATGGTTTAAATAATGTAGAACTTATAAAACATTATTTTCTCCATAATACAAAAGATGATAGAGAGAGTCCCAGAAAGAAGAGATTTCTGAATTAAAAACAAAGCTGAAGAATCTTTAATGAATGAAAATTGAATATGGAAACGATTACATGATGATAGCTCTTTTATAGATGATATTTCATTGTCGTTGTGGAATAGAGAACGTTTATCTCCAAGAATCGGGTCGTTAAATAAAAGTTTTATGACAGAGTTAAAAAAAAAATTATAATACTGGTATTGCCAACAATGAGTTTTAGGTAAAAAAGGCAGACACACTAATAAAATCAGAGTATATTGATTTAGTAAATTTAGAAGAAACATATTCTTTTGTGTTGTTAATGGCAACATGTATTCAAACATGTGTATATAAACAATAGTAAGACTATTTATTAACAGAAGTATTTTTTAAAACTATCCCTTTAAAACGAATGAAACCTGGTATCTTCTGTTAGTGATTTATTAGGATATATATAATCATTGAATAATCTAGTACATTAGTAAAAAATGGAGTTTATATGTGGTTGGTGAGGAGGCAGAATACTGTGTAATACAACATATTCAAACAATAATAAATATTATTAATATTCATATTGTGTTGTTTTTAAAAATTTTCGAATATTGTGGTAGTGGTTTGGAATTACAAACCTATTTTATAAAGAAGATTTTTTTTAATTTCTTTCATATTATACATATATGATGTCTTTTATTAATATATTAGGTGTTGACAAAAACTTCAAGATTATGGAATATGGTATGCATGTTGTCAACTGAAAATCATAAATTGTTTTACTCTTTTCTTTAGTATATTCTTAATTTTTAATGAAAATTTTTTATTCAACTATATCTTAGGGGCCTGTGTGAAAAATATGTAACTGTAAAATTGTTTTAAGAGTTTATTTTGACCTAAGATTGATGTATAATTACATTCAAAGTGGTTGTGAGATTAATTTCTTAGTTGAAGTATGTCAACTTTTTTAAAACAAATAAGCCTGTCTATCATAAAAAAGTATAATGTTATTTTTAGCATCAGATGTTATGTTATTTCCAGGGCTTTAAATATAATAAAATCATTTATTACTCAATAAGACCACATTCGTTGATTAGCACATAACTTGAGTTTCTTACTTATGTTACAAATTTAAAATACATGTTAATATCCTATTTTCATCAAAAATGGTAAGTTTTTATTGAAACTTTATTTCTTTATTGAACAATGTTTCAGTACGGACTAGTATTATTGTTTTTAGAAATATAGCTACTTGATTTATTTCCTTATCTATCTTAGAATATAAAAGTATTTATTCTTTCAATTAAGTTATGATGAATAGCTTATATTAACGTCGTATTAATATGGTTGTCACTTACAATTTCGATATTCATATACATTATGTATAAGTTTTTTTTTTGTATTGTTATTCTAAGTAAATACTTCATAAATAATAAGGATCCAGATAACAAAAAAGCCATAAAAAATCCAAATTATAACTGTTAATTGGGTATCTTTTAATATTATTTAAATTTGTATAAATATACATATATATATTTCATACACATGTTTAACTATTTATATATATGATATGCAAAACTTGGAACCATGATAATTATTATGATTTGGTAATATATAGTGTTGCAGGGATAATGATCATGGTTATTTATGAAGGTGGTGGGTGTTTAGGGGTATGTATCAAGAAATTCACAGGTTTTGAATTATTAAATGTTTGAGGGGATCTAAATTCAATATTATTATTTGAATAACTTCCAAATGATACAGATGCACTTTGAGTCCTTCTATGACCCTTTTTCAAAGGTTTGGAGATGGGTGGTAAAGGTTGTCTATATGGAGAAGTCTGGGGACCTGGAGGAGCTAAAGGTTGTTGGTGAAAAAAATTAGGATGTGACATGGGAACTTTATAATATGGATTCTCTACACCATAAGTATTATTAGGATCAACTCGGTTTAGATTTTCGCTGATTGGTTGAGGTACCATCAGATATTGTCTATTTTGCGAAATTTTGTACGCTTGTGAAGAATACAATTGAGTAGGTTGAGGAGTTTGAGACACGTAATAACCTACATTAGGTGAATTTTGAAGATGTACATTTTGAGGCTGTGGATTAGCAATGTAGCCTGTGTTACTATATGCAACATTTGGATCGGTATAATGTTGCCAATTAGAGGAAACCGTTGTTTGTTGATTGCTTGACGGTATTTTAGGGGCAGGTAATTGGTATGGTCGTGTAGAATTATTAAATTGGTGTGATAAATCACTGTTTTTTTCTCTTGAAGAGGTTTCAGTTGTACATAGTTCGTACCCTCTAGGACTAGCAAGTTTTGGTGTATTCTCATTTGAAATTTCCAATTTCCTTTTTTTATCCACATTTGATGGTACCTTCGATTTGGAAGATCTCTGTAAGGACGAAACTTTATTTCCAAAATTAACAGTATCCATGATTCGATCATCAGCGGTATGAATGAGACTAAAAATTTTATTCAATGTAACATTGTCAAATTTATCACATTTCATACATTTATCTAGCAATATGTTTAATTTATCCAGATTTTGAGATTTCAATTCTTCTAATTTTTGAGTTTTCTTTATTATTTTTATCTTGACAAAATTATTAAAATCTTCATCGTTACCATTAATTAGATGCTTATGCTCATCACTATTGTTTTCAATTTTTAACTCTTTGATTATTAATTCTTTGTATGAAATAGAGTCATTATTCAATAATAAATTAGTAATATTAGATTTTTTGTTTTTAGTGGCATTTTCTTCATTCTTCAGCTGAGTGGTTATAGTATTTGCATGGTCTCTGTCACTATAGTGTGTATCGGTTGAGATAGATGAGTTTGTTTCGCTTTTTTCATTGTTATCTTTTGCTTTTACAGGCGCTGAATTGGCATATTCAGATGCAGCTGAATCACTCATCGTTTTTTTTATATAAATTATTATAAAGGTCAGAATATAAGACTTTTAAGTGGATTTATAGATGAGACACAGAATAATGTAATCTTTTGAATATAATTAATAGGCCTTGACTCTTTAGAAGAGGTAGTTTAGGTCTATTGCTAATGATAGAAAGTATGAAACAAACGAATTTCAGTATAATTCTAGTGAAGGAATATAAAGATATTGTACACTCTCAGCAACTTGTTTGCGATAAATAGATTAGTGTATATAGGAAGGAATACCAATTTAATAATCAAAAAAATGAACGATGCAAAGTTGTATCTTATTTCAAAGGTAAAAGTTTTCAAGATAACGTATTTCTACTACACACAGTAGATAAAAGTTGTATATAGTTAAAACTAGACTACTTTTTCCTGTTTTTTGGTTTTTATCGACGTTCTTTTTCTTATGTTAGAGCCAATACTCAGAAAATAAAATGTTATGGCACTGTGGTATTAGTGGAATGTATTTTTTGTAGTTTTGTATATTTTGAACCAACCAACCAAAAAAAAATAATAATAATAAACTATAGTCAAATACTTATTGTTTATTTTGTAATTTGGAAAGATAATGCATATGGTTTCTGAAACAAAAAATTCCAGATTTTAGTTAGAATGACCAAAAACAATGAAGAATATAAATATAAATAGCACGATAAGGAATTATAGGTGGTATTGGATATCAAATGGTAATACTCTTTTTTTTTTCTAGAAAGAGTAGATATACAATATGGTTAAGTATTGAAGCTTATGAAATATTGTAGGCACTTTTTTTTTCTTATATTTCTATACTGCATGAATACATATAATAATTTTAAAGATCTTCATCCATTGCTTTGTTGCCAAATTTGGGCATCGCTATTTCCAAAAGAAATTCTAGTCCAGGATATTTTTGGCATCACTTCATTTTTTTCCCTTTTATTTTTGTTCTAAATATTTTTCCTATTTCGAAAGTTATACAGATCAGGAAATAATGGCACACATTTTTCCATATTAAGTAAAAAAAATTCACTAATGTTTTAATCGGTACTTGTAAACAAGGACAAAACTTTTCTGATGCATATCCCGTTTCAACGCAGCTAGAACACGTTCCACTCTATTTTTCGAACCTGACTTTAAAGTAAATTCAGAAGGCATTTCTTTCTAAAAATAATTATGGAAGTTAATTAACACTAGTTGTGGCGTATAACTAATATTACAAACCTTTTATCAAAAAAGCGATATATATATATATATATGTCTATATATTCATTAGATGTATAACAATAAAAATATACACATATAGAGTAATAAAAAGTATAAACAATGAAACTATACAAACTTAATAAAGTATTCGACGGGAGGGAAACTCTTTGGAAAATACTCAAAGGAAGCTAGACAAAAAATCAGAAGAAGAAAACTGAACCATATCGAATAATGTCTTGCACTAGTAACAGCAGTAAAAAAGAAAAGATAAATTTAAAATAAAAATAGGCGTAGTATCAAAAAGAAGTAAAGACCTTTATTGTTTTTCAATATAAAACAAATTTAGCTTTACCAGAAGTGACAGCAACAGTACAACCATCAGAGCCACCAGAGTATGAACCATTTTCATAAACACATTCACCGTTAACAACGGAATCATCACCATCTGGAACGATTTTAACATTGAAGTTCAAGGGAGCTCTGTTGTTTGGATTTGGAATTAAAGATAAGTATGTAATACCATTTGTGTAACCAGCTCCAAAATTCAATGGAGCCCAGTTACCAACACCGGAACCTTCAGTACCCCAAATACAGCCATCTTCGACAGAAACACCTGCGTTGTTAACATAGTATTGAGCGGATGTCTTTAGACCTTTCCATTGGTAGTAAGTGTCTTGATTCACAACAGTTAATGGTATGCTTGCACCAGGTTGCACGAAAGTTGGAATATCCATATTTTCAGTACCTGGATAATCAGTTCTACAGATGGCAACACCTTTACTTAATTCAGAAACAACAACAGCAGTATCAAGACCCCATTCACATAAGTAATCGGAGTTGACATTGGAACGGTATAAGAAGCCATCTTTACATAACAAACCACCAATAGATCTACCATCAGATGGTTGCTCAGATGGCCATTGAGTCTTGGACATACCTGGTTGACAGGCGTAGGAACAGTAAGAACCATCTTTACAAGAACCACCGGTAGACTTGTCAGAATTTTCAATACCAGACCAACCGTTGGAGCCAATCCAGTCAACAGCAATAACACCTTGGCCAGATGGGAAGCTACTACATGGAACGACACCATCTTGGAATTTCTTAAAAGGACCGGTGAATGGTGCTAAATCACCGTAGATACCACCAGGAGCGGAAGAGGTGGAAGTGGCTTGGGTAGTAGTGGTAGTTGAAGAAGCAGCTTCTGCTGTAGTTTGAGTAGTAGTAACAGAGCTGGTTTGGACTGCCTTAGTTTCATTAGTAGTCACAGGTGAAGCAGAAGTGACAACTGGAGTGGCAGCAGCTGGGGCAGAGGCTTCAACAGCAGAAGCTGCAACTAGAGTAGCAGCAGCTGGAGTAGAAGTTGCAATAGCAGAAGTTGGAGCTAAAGTAGTTGGAGAAGATCCATTACCGGAAATGACATTACCGTTTTCATCAACAACTACAGTTTCGTAAACATATTCAACAGCAACAGCTCTCTTATGTTGATGAGCCTCGTTAGTAACAGTAGTGGTACAATCAGCAGAGTTTTGGGATACTTCTAAAGCAGGTAAGGCTGAGACAATGGCACTAGAGCCAAGCAACGTAGCAGCTAAAGTGGTGGTGGAGAATTTCATAGTTCTTGAAGCTTGCAATGGATTGGACTTGAGTGATAATAGTTTTTAAAATATGATATAAAATAATTTATTTGATAATTTGTTCTGTACAGTAAAAGGGATTTTTTTTTAAAGGAATGGATGGTCAAAATGTTTTGCCAAAGTTAAAGATAATAAATGTTAGTAAGTTAATGTTATGGATCACAGGGGTCTGCAAAAAAAAGAAATAGTACTAGATTATGGGTCTACATTTGAAGTTAAGTATTAGTTATAAGTAAACATAAGAGCATATGGTGAAGGGCGTTAATAACCAAAACTATAAGATATAGGTAAATCTTGATCAAAAAGCAAAGCTAGTCAAACAAATTTAGTACAAAAATAAATCAAAAGTTGGAGGAAATACCCAAGTTATGCACTGACATAAGACATTTTTTCTGGAGTTGGTCTTCTTCTACGTGCCGTTTTAGAAATGGTTAGTGAGGAATTTTGTAGTATTGTTGTTTATAATCTAAAAGAAGTTTTTTTCGTGTCTTAAACTTTTCCGGCGCATTTACATAAACGTTCATACAAAAGTAAAAAAAACAATAATATGACGCGAATTGACAATTTGGACATTTTTTGTTTTTTTCGGTCCATCTTTTTTTTTTTTTTCGCTTACGACTATTTTTTTTTTTCATGGGATGACGCGAAAAAGTAAAAAAGACAAAAAATAAGCGTGGTTAAGACTCATAATGTTATTGGTTCAATAATTTCTAAAACAATGAAAAAAATTTTCATGTCTATTTTGGTTTACTTCATTTAGTTAAACTAGCTTGGCTTTCTTACGTTTTTTGGTAGGAAAAAAATATAATATATTTCGAGTGCTTGGAAACATTTTCAGGAAAGATGCATTATATCTATCAGGATAGGCCAGTAATAAAAACTCTAAATTGAAATAATACTATATTCATAGCAAAACCCATTCAGGAACAAATATTTCATAATTCTGTCTAATATATAAAACAAAATCATACATACTAATAAAAGGAGTGTAGACAAGTTGGATGTTCAAAAAATGAAATAAATTAATAAAAAATTCAGATATTTTTGTTAAGGAGTGTAAATAGTTGGAATCTGTTGTTATCGTCACAGTGATACTGGTGATTGTGTAGATTGTATCAAAATGTTATCAAAGCAGAAGCGTTGTTTCAGAAACTCTTTTTTTTATGGTGAGGACAGAGGAGGAAGCAATTATAAGCTTGTTATGTATATATAATATTTAAATATGGTCATTCTGGTTTTCTCAAGAAATGTCTTGGCTCGTTGGATTTTGCCTTGTTTTTTTTTTTTGTTTACATAAAAATAAACCTCATAAGTTTATCCGAAAATAGAACAGGTTTTTTTTTCCAAAAAAGTAATGTCCGCTGCGTGCGTACGTACGTGTTGTTTCTTTTTTGAAAAAATTAAACCTGTGCTTACCCTAATTATTTTAACTTTGATGTGAAGAAAAAATCTCAATAATATGTATATAACCTGTATCATTTTAAGATGCAGAAAAAAACTATCTTTTGGGAATAGAAAGGCTATCAAATGTTAAACTTTACTAATACAAAGTAGATATATTGAAATTGCTCTGTGAGCACTCTATGTAGTCATTATCACATTACAAGCATATACTTCCCCCATCTAACTTTCAAAAAGTACTTGGCTGTAGAACTGTTTTAAGAGAAATACTTTACCTTTCTATTTTGATTACATGAAGGTTATTGGTGGTGTACAAGCTAAAAAATTATTATGAAATTCTAACATTCATGGTGAAGTGTTTGGGATTTACACAAATTCTACTGATGATAGCAATTACTAATGAATCACTAAGACTAAAAAGATTAAAGGAGAGTTTCTAAATATAATTGTGGATGAATTAACTGATAAATCAGTTTTTTCTAGGAAGATTAAACATATGATTAAATTAAAATCTAGGACTGATCCTATGTCATACAAATTCTACAGACTGAATATTTTGGAGAATAAAAAAAACCAGAATGTTAAATAGATGCTTTAGTTGAAACATGATGCATTGAATTTTTTTATTTCTCCTTTTGTAGCTCTAGTTTCGTTCGTTGTAAGAGAAAGCTACACAAGGCGGTTGTACTGCGGTTCTAGAGGGTTTATGGTACGATGATTGAAGGTAAAAATCTTCTTCTTAAGATCAGTGAATTGTTTGACCAGCTTTTAGGTGCTTCCCGCTTTTTTGAATTAAATTTCGTGAGTGATAATTACTTACTTACATTGCTTATAATAGGCATATATAAAAGAACTTATATAAAGTCGGTGTAGGTGTACATTTTATATATATAACCCTATATTGTGATAAATAAAATTAGGAAAATTTAAATGCAACTAAAATGAACCCTATAATTTTATGATTGTCTTCCTGGTAAAAAAAACTTTCATGAAGAGTGTTTTTTCACATATTTTGTTTTTAAACGATCTCCTTAAAAAAACATAAATAAAAAAAAAGCAAGCAAATAAAAAAAGATAAAACAATAGTTCAAGATACAGATTACAATTCCCCCTAAAAACTATTAAGAATATCATCTAAGACGGAAACCATTTTTTGTCAGAAGTATGTTTTTTTTTTCAATGACAAAAAACTTTTTAGTTTGGGTATAATGTAACTGTGCTACTTGTTCTTGAAGCTTATATCTAGGACAGATCTTTGTTTTACTGGTGGATACATAAATATCAAATAAAAAATAACTTTGGTAATTCACTAATAAGAAATACAAAAAAAAAAGAGCCCCGTTTTTGATTATATAAGATAGAACACTTTGGGAAAGAAAAATAATAGCATTTAGTTTTTATAACTTTGCATGATTGAGTTTTGACCCTACATATTATATTGCAATTTAAAAATATGCTTTTACAGTCTAAATGGAATATCGGAGCTTGAAACATGAATAACATTTTCTTACAAAATAATCGAAGCTAATGAAAATATTCAATAGTCTAAACCGATAATTTCAAAACAGTATTGTAGGGGAAATAATAAAAGTATCAATCTTTCTCTTACAAAAAAAACAAAAGATTTAGCTAAATTCATATGTTTTCAACATAAAAACGAGACTATAGAGAAAATTAATGAATATAAACTATTTATAAAATACCATTATGGTAGAGATGCGTTACATTTTGAAATATTTTCGATTATTAATCATTACATATTGGAATATTCTTCATTATGGTTACTTTTTTTCTGAAGAGTTGAGAGTTCATTACTGTTGGAGCCATTTTTTGCACTTACTTTTAAATATATAAATTTCAAAAAGCCATTGTATAATTCTCATGGTATATCAGCTTATTCAAATATATAAGTTGTCGAGGACGTACATGTTGTTTACTAACTATAACCTGGTAAGACTGTGAAAGAATACAAAGATCATTATGTTCTGAAAAAATAGAAAAGAGAGAATTAAATAATAAAATAGGGGGTCGAAGAGTATTTTTGTTTGTTTATTATAGATACACAAATTTTTTTTCATTTCATTGGACAATACTTAATCAAAGAAATTATTAATTTACTTATGTCTTGCATTTAATGTCGTTCTTTCAAAAGAAAAGATTAATAGTTGGCTTAATTCTTTTAATAAAATGACGGATGAATACGTCAAAAATTATCTAAAAATATTAAATCATTCTTTTATAGGAAAAATCTGTTGATTTGGTAGTCACCAGAATAATAAGATTTTAAGTATTTTTAAGGAAGACTTGTCTAGATTTGAGTAGTTCTGCGTGGAGAAAGAAAGTTTTAAAAAGAATAGAGATAGAAAAAAACTGCAAACTAATGAAAATATCTTCTAAATTTGTATCTGTTGTAAAAACAAATATAGAAAAGCTTCTTGAGGTTGGATATCTCCTAAGAATCTATTATGTTATTCAATCACTTTTCTTTGTTAATGGTACTGTAATAATATAGAAAAAAAGTAACACTGTTAGTGTTTTCTTCAAGTCTTGAGAATTGTGTTAATATTTAAAACAAATTATGAAACTTTTATAACACCTGAATCTTGTCTAAAAAAAAATAATTCAATATATCATTTAAACTATAGAATGCAGAAAATTGTGGAGACATTATTATATTATTTCATTTTTTTTCTTTTTATTCGTTCTTTCTCTTGTGTGTCAGCTAACTACTAGGCATTATCTTTTTTAAATTATGTAGCAGGTACCATTTGAAAGCTCCTGTTGAGATCATATGATTGCAGTTAAAAAAATGTCTAGGTTTATTTAAAAAGAATATCCGCCTCTCTTCATTTTTAAAATAATACTTCAGTAACAAAGATGAACATTTTCTTATTTAAAAGCAACTATATAGCTGTGTCTACTAAAACGTATAGAATATTAAAACAATGATTTATTTATAAAGAAAAGAGATAATAAGGAAAAGAGATAATAAAACAGATGAACAAGAGTTGTTTTTAACTATCTTGATTTTTATTAATCTAGTTTTTTGTCCTTTCTTTTTAGTGAATCAAATAGTTTGACTAACTTAAATTTCCTTTTCAAACCCCATTCCAAGATGTAGTATGGTATTAGGAAAGCAATCCAGCTCACTAGCCATGCTTGTGATCCACGATATACATCCACGGGATCTTTTTGTTTTTCTACAATTAAATCAACCACTTGTTTAGCATACGTGTCAGCAGACATAGGCGTGTTGTGTTTGACCATATTTTGTCTATACTCAAAGGCTTCTCTTCCCTCTTTGAAATTGTATATTGATCCTTCTGGCAGTGGACGATTATCACTTATGTTGGTCGCAACACCACCCGTAATTACATTAATTACACGAACACCAAATGGTTGTAATTCTAAATGTAATCCGCGAGCATATGCATGGATAGCTGCCTTGGTTGCAGAATAAATACTACCGAATGGAAAACTAATCACACCAGCTAATGAACCAGTGAAAAGTATAGTACCTCTACCATTTATAATAAATTCTGATAACTCTGTTGTCATGTTAATGTGGCCAAAAACATTGACTTGGAAACACTTTTCCATGACTTCTGGAGTAACATCTAAAGCTGGAAAAGTACAGCTTTGGCCAGCGTTATTATACAATACATCTAATGTAGGTTGGCCGTCGGAATTCTTTGGCAATTCTCTGGTTAAAAAATCCTTGAACTTCTTTATTGCATCTGTAGAGGTAATATCTAGTTCATAGGCAAATAATTGCAATCCAGGATATTCTTTTTTGATATCTTCAATCGCTTGTTGTCTACGAGCTACAGCATACACAGTATAACCTCTTTTGCATAATTCAAGAGATACAGCTTTGCCAATACCTGAGGAACCACCACTAACAATAGCAACTTTACTCATTTTTTTCTTTTTCTGCCAATTTTGTGTTATATGTATTAGTGTATACTAATATTATTGTATTTTGTCAATTATAGGTGAGATATATCGGTGTACCTAAAGCGATCCCTCTTGATTGATATCTGTCTTTTTATAGTTTATCTCGTTTTTATTATTTTCTCCCTTTATCCCCTTTTTGCATAGTATGAAAAATGTTGGAAATATTGAAATAAGATTAAAAAAAAATATAGAAAAAGAAAGAGGTGTTGAAAATATCTTATATAAACAACGATAAGTGAATGATATTTCTTACCTTAACATTAATCATAAAAGAATAAGTACGACATTATTGGAATATACATTTTATATACATAGATAGATTTTGTATTTAAACCAAAATAATTTTTAAAAACATGATCATAGTTATTAATATCATTTGCAATATTTATAAAATAAAACACCTGTATTCATCATAAATATAATCATTTAATTAAGATATGAATAAAGGTAGGATGAATTTATTCATTAAATTCTTGTTGGAAGACATCACGCAAGAATTGATCTTCTTCAGCAAGATGTAGACCTTTAGAACCAGCTGCAACAGCACCACTTGGATTTCTACCACAATACCTAACTTCATGATTCTTGTATTGTTCAGTTTCTTTTAATGTAGTCTTCAATCTTGGTTGAACATAAGCCCATGCACCCATATTTAATGGCTCTTCTTGACACCAAATAATATCTTCTAGGTGTGGATAAGAGTTTAAGGTGTCACGCAGTTGTTCGAATGGGAATGGGTGAAGCTGTTCGATCTTTAAAAAGGCAGTATTTCTATCTTTTAAGTATTCACGTCTCTTATGCAAGGCTGTATATACTTGACCTGTTAGCATAACTAACCTCTTTGTCTCTTCCTTGGTACTAATAGCCTTGCCATGTTCAATATCTTCAATAATCCATTGGAATTTACCATTAGTAAAATCATTCAATGGAGATTTTGCTAGGGGGTGACGCAATAATTGTTTTGAGAAGAATAATGCTAATGGCTTACGGAATTGACGATGTTGTTGTCTTCTGATAATATGGAATAAGTTAGCTGGAGTAGTTGGATAAGCAACCTGGAAGTTACAATCTTGATGTTGTCTTTGTAACTTTTTAGGGGATGGGAAATATCTTGGGTCTTCGTTAGCCAATTGTAAGAATCTTTCCAACCTACCAGAAGAATGTTCAGGGCCTTGACCATCATAACCATGTGGTAAAGACAGGACTAAGCCTGAACGTTGTTTCCATTTTTGTTCACCACCTGCAATGAATTGATCAATAATCACTTGCGCAGTATTGGCAAAATCACCAAATTGAGCTTCCCAAACAACTAAATAGTCTGGTGAAGTTAAAGAATAACCATATTCAAAACCCATTACAGCATATTCAGACAAGGATGAATTGCAAATAGAAAAATCAGCTTGTTTTTCAGATAAATGTTTTAGTGGGGTATATGTGGTCTCAGATTTTTGATCATGTAAGACCGCATGACGTTGAGAGAAGGTACCTCTTTCAACATCTTCACCAGAGACTCTTACGTTATGACCCTCAAGAACTAGAGAGCCATAGGCTAAAGCTTCACCTGTGGCCCAATCAATGCCTTCACCCTGTTTGATTGTTTTACCCCTTTGATTTAGGATTCTCTTTAAGTTTCTGTGAACTTCAAATCCCTCCGGCCAGGAAGAAATGACTTTACCGATGTGTTGTAATATATCGGTAGAAACATTAGTTGGTTCATGAGGTAAAATCTCAGTAGCTAATTCCTTTGGAGATTTAAATCCTTCCCATGCAGCAGTTAACCATTCTCTTTGAGTTGGAACATAATCTTTCGACTTTTCAAAGGCCTCCTCAAACAAACCCCAAACCCACTTCTTATGTTCTTCAATGTCCTGTGTGGTGAAAGTTCCATCAGAAACTAATTTTTCAGTGTATACATCAATTACAGACTTTTGTTTAGAAATTTGTTTGTACATTAATGGTTGGGTAAATGCTGGCTGATCAGTTTCATTATGGCCATGTTTTCTCCAACCAACAACATCAATAATAGCATCAGTGTGGAATGTATTTCTCCATTCAGCAGCCAAATTAAAGATAAATGTAACAGCTTCGACGTCGTTAGCATTACAGTGGAAAATTGGAGCGTCAATTGCTTTAGCTAAATCAGAGGGATATGGAGTGGATCTGGCAAATCTTGGATCAGTGGTGAACCCAATTTGGTTGTTTGTAATGATATGAATAGTACCACCAGTAGAGTATTCAGATAAGTTAACGAAACCCATAGTTTCATAAACAACGCCCTGCCCTGCAAAAGCAGCGTCACCATGTAATAACACACCTAGAGCCTTAGTCTTGTTCTTCAAATCATTTTTGGCGTGTAATAAAGCTCTGGTTCTACCAAGAACAACAGGGTCTTGGGATTCTAAGTGAGATGGATTGGCGACTAAGGATAGATTAACGTATTTACCAGAAGTTGTGGGTCTCTGGTAATTCATCCCTAAATGGTATTTTACGTCACCAGAACCCTCTGCTTGATCTGTAGTACCAGTTCCTTTAAATTCAGCAAAGATAGATTCATTTGGCTTACGAACAACGTTAGATAGCACATTGAGTCTGCCACGATGAGCCATACCTAAGACGACATCTTCGACACCTAGTTCTACAGAACGATCGATCAAAGTTTTAATACCGGGAACAACGGCTTCTAACCCTTCTAAACCAAATCTTTTGTCATTAGGGAATTTAGTAGATAAAAACGATTCAAATGAGGTTGCCCATATAAGTCTGTCCAAAATTTGTCTCTTTTGATCAACATTGTAAGAATATGGATTTTCAACTTCGATTCTATCTCTTAACCATTCACATTTTTCCTTAGAAGGTATGTGAGTGTATTGAATTCCATATGATTGACAGTATAATTTTTCTAAATGATTTATGATTTCTCTTAGAGTCATGGCTTGTCTACCTTCTCTTGCGAATCTTGGTAAAATACCTGGGCCTAAATTGATTTCCCTGTCTAAGTCTTTTTCAGTAAAACCATAATATTCGATCGTTAATTCTGGTGGAGTAGGTTTGAATTTATCATCACCAAAGGAAATTTTTAACGGATCAATATGTGCTTTAAGATGGCCTCTTACTTGATATGCTCTGCATAAAAGTTGAGCCTTTAAATGAAAAATAACATTTTCGTCAACGTTACTAGCTAATCCAGCACCAAAAGCTGAAGTTTCTGTGCCTTGAGGACCATGTACCAACAATGGAGGAGCCTGAAAAGCTCTAGAGGTTGGAATATTATCTCCTAACTTCTTTAAATTACTAAAGTAAGCATTCCAAGAAACATGTACTGATGATGGGTCTTTTTGCCATGCTTCGTACATCTCATCTATGTACTGGGCATTAGAAGTGGCTAAAAAGGTGTCAGTTCCAGTAATAATAGTTCTGTGTTGACAGAAGTTACTTCTAGAAAATGTAGAAGTTAGATTGGATCTCCTCAAGAGGGAACCCTTTGCTAGTTTGGATAAAGTAAACACTGATTTTGTATTCCTGCTCAAATAAACCGATCTAAGCATTTTGTATTGTTTATTATTAAATGTGAACAGAATATGATTTCTTCAATCTTAAAAAATGATAAGGTGTTCAATTCTAAATAATATGAGATGAATATGGAAAATATTTAACTTGAATGTAGGTAAAAAAAAAAATAATTGTGGTTTTTTTGTCTTTTAAATCGATAGAATATTAACAAGTTAACTGTTTGTAACCACCTGTAGCAAGTCAAAATGAAATAAAATATAAGGACATTGGAAAAAATGCTCTGGGCTCCATTGTGGTCTTCAGTTCCATTTTCTCTTAATTGGTTTTTATATTCCTTTTCATAATTTATGTAGGCGGACTTTTTTTTTTTGATAGAAGAATTCGACGTTTAAGCTGATTCGTTGAAGTTTCGGAAGAATGAGCGAGAGAGAACAGTGGGTCATAGATAAACTAAAAATAATAAAAAAGCAAGTTTGTCTTCAAAGGTTGCGGCTTTTTTCTAAGAGATAGTAAGAAGGGAGAGAAAGCCCTGGGAGTGTTCCTAAAACAAAGGCCAAAATTAATAGAAGCATTGATCAACAGGAGTAGCGGAGATAATAACTATTCCTCTACAAAATATAGAAAGGTAATTTTTGCTAGAAAAAGAAATTACAACACACGAATCATTTCCTTTCAACTAAGAATAAATAATGTCTTGTACTTACTACAGTTTATTGTTTTAAGCAAAAACAATTGAAGGTAAATGCAGGAGAGTAACTATGTGACTTCATTTATTTATAGATATGATTATATACTGTATACATTAATTATGATTTTTAGTCTTTAAACAACAAAGTATAGAATAGGTTAAAGATTAGTCGTTTATACTTAACTTAAGAAGTAAATACTTAACCCTGTCATGGTTTTGTTTGACTTATATGGTCAGTGAACCATTTATCAGTAAATTCCTTTAATATAGTGGCATCATTGTAAACCCAGGAACCTTCTTCATTATAAAATCTTGCATTGTCAAACATAATGTCGAATTTTTCTTTAACATCTTCTAAGGTTTTAAAAGAAAGTCTTTTTGCGCTACTTAAAATTTTTTCTATAGATATCGGAGTTTTAATCACTTCATAATAATCAGGGTATTCTTTCTTTGAAGGTAAGGCCTCAAATATTTCTGTTCTTAAATGTTTATCTGTTTCATCTTTGATCTTACGTATTTCATTAACTAATGATTCCACAAGCAATCTTATATCCTTTTTGGTTGGAGCTTTCTTAACAACCTTGACTTTAACTCTAACATGAGGTTGCTTTTGTTTACTTTTTGAGTCTGAAGTGGTGCTATTGTCGTTGGCATCATCTAGCTTCTTGGCTTTGCATTTCTTATTTACAATTTTGACCACTGGCTTGGGGGGGTTGCTTACTTTTTTTGAATTTTGTTCCTCATTATTCAAAGATATGTCATCTATGATTTCAGCACCTTTTAGGCTGACTTTTACTCTTAGTTTACGTTTCTTGACTTGAGGATCATTAATCTCTTCGGAATTAGCAATATCTGAAGAGGAAGCATTTAATTTTTCGGAGGGGGTATTTTGATCTTCATTATCTAAGACAGCAGCTTTTCTTTTAGATCTGTGTCTTGTTGAACGTCTAGGTTGTTTAGGGATCTTTTGGTCGACATTTTCCTTTTCTTTAAGTTCCTTGCTTGATGCAGCTGATACGTGATTTGTTGTGTTAGCCTCTTTATTTTCCTCTATCTCTTTATCTATATGCGGCATATCTTCTGGAAGCTTGTTTTCAGTATTCTTTTCTTTTAATTTTTTCTTACGTTGTCTTCTTTCACGCTCTTGGCGCTTTTTCTCAATAGCTTCCTCCAGTGTAATATTTTCATTTTCAACAGCCTCCAAGAACTGTTCCTCTGTTAACCCATCATCATAATATACCCTTTTCGTCCTTCTGGTTTTGTTCATTTCCTCAGGTTCATGTTCCAAATGTTTGGAAATATCTTCAGTAAATACAGATGGTAATTCGTTCAGTTGAATTAGTCTTGGAAGTGGTTTCTTCAAATGTAGTTTTTTGGCGGCTTTAACCTCGTTTGAAATTCTTTCTTTATCCATTTGATCAAATAGTTTTTTTTCTTCATCACTACGGGCTAATATTTCGTTTAATTCATCATCATCTAATTCAGCGGAGCCATCATTGTCCTTAGAACTTTCATTTTCAAGTAATCTTCTTAAAAATGCTTCTTGTTCTTCTGCAGTTGATTTATTATCGAATTTACCTGCTTGGATGACTTTGCCATCTATATCTAATTTTTGCATAGCTCTTTCAAGAATGACTTCTTCCACAGAATCAGTGGTTATCAGTCTTAGAATTCTGACTTCATTCTTTTGACCGATTCTGTGGGCTCTATCTTGGGCTTGTAAATCTTGATGTGGATTCCAATCTGTATCAAAAATAATAACCGTATCAGCTGTTTGAAGATTTAGACCTAAACCACCAGCTCTTGTTGATAAAAGAAAGCAGAAATATTCAGAGTCAGGTGCATTGAACAACTTAAGCATGGAATTTCTGTCTTCAGCTTTAGTACCACCATCCAATCTCATATATTTTAGGTCTCTCATTCTTAAAAAGTCTTCCATAATATCCATAACTTGTGTCATTTGAAAAAATATCAACACTCGATGGCCCGATGCTCTAAACTTAGGTAGAATACGGTCTAACAATTCGAATTTTCCCGACACACGATATAATATGTCTGAATTACCTCTTGAAGGGTTGACAACTGCTTCAACTTCATCGAAAACAAATGGATGATTACAGATTTTCCTTAATTGCATAATTTTATTGTTCAAACCTTTAATACCAGACTTAGTGGCACCCTCTGTACCAGCTCCTACAAACAAAGCATTATGTTTCAACATTTGTTCGTATAGTTGTTGTTGAAGTCCTGATAATTTACATTTAATCACTTTTTCAACTTTATCAGGTAAATCCTTTTCAACTTCTTTTTTCAAACGACGTAATAAGAAAGGTCTTAATACTTTATGCAATCTTCTAATAACTAATAAAGTTTCTTCTTCGGTTAATTCTAATTTCTCTTGAGTGCCTGTATTTGCAAATGGTGTGTTGAACCAATCTTCAAATGTCTTTGCAGAATTAAAGATCTTAGGAAGCACAAAATTCAGTAGAGCCCATAACTCTGGTAAATTGTTTTGCAACGGTGTACCAGTTAGAATTAATCTATTTTGTGTTTTGTAATAACGCTGAATAGTCGAAGACAATTTCGATTGGGTGTTTTTCATTCTATGACCTTCATCGATAATCATGTGAGCCCAATCATGTTTGCATAATAGAGGTCTATCTTTAATAATATATTCGTATGTAGTTAGTAAAACATCAAAGTTACCAATTTTAATTTGATGTTGTAGAGACTTTCTTTGATTTGGTGTACCCTTATATACTACAGTTGTCAAACTTGGCGCCCACTTCTCAAATTCTAATGTCCAGTTTGTAATTGTGGATAGGGGAACAATAACCAAATATGGGCCAGGGTTGTTCTTAATTTCATAAAGATACGTAATTAATGAAATGGATTGAATAGTTTTACCTAAACCCATTTCATCAGCTAAAATACCGTTAAGATGATTGTTATAAAGAGACACCATCCATTCTAATCCACGTAATTGATATTCTTTCAAAGTACCACCAACCAATATGGAGGGCTGTTTTTCAATTTTCTCCTTGATTCTATGGGCTACTTCATAATAATCAATTTTCTCTCTTTCTTCATCAGAAATAATTGGAATCTCTTCACCCCTTAATAATTTTGCTTCATTTTGCTGTACTCTAACGGCTTGAGATAAGGAATCCAGAAAGTTATTAGTTTGTTTTAATAACTGAGTGATTCTTGTATCTTTTGTCTGGTCTAATAATTTCAAATAAGCTTCTTCATCATTAGATTTTAAAGCTGCTAAACGTTGTTTTGCAGTTCTTTCTATTCTCTTTTGTTCATCCTTCTCGATTTGTGTGTGAGTAGTTTGACAAAGTTTACCAAAATGATTACAACGATCACGTAATGACCAATGATTTTCACTTTTTTCTTGCTGATATTCTATCAGAATATTTATTTTTTGTTGTTGCATGGTACGCTCCTTTTTCCTCTTTTCTAAAAATTGTTGCCTCTCCAATTCTTCCGCTATTCTTGCAGTTTGTGGTACTATTACTTTGGTTCTCACTTGAACTGATCTTTGAGCTGCCATTGTATATGGTGAATCACGCAATTCCGGAATCAGATGGTGCGCTTGACTTGTTACATTGTTTACCAATTTTTGCCTGAGTTGCTTTTGTTTTGTTAACAATTTTAAAGATTTTAATTCAACTAATGCTTTTAATTTTAATTTATCAATATTTGTAGGTAAATCATATTTGGTTAAAAATTCTAAAGAATCGTCTAAAGAATATGTACCCAAGTTCCCTGGTAACCGTTCCAATTCATATATTCTCTGAGCTATTTGATTTGATACAATATCCTCATTTTCTGAACGACCTAGTATAGATTTATTATTATTATTAAAAAACTTGTTTTCAAGACCAAAATTTTTGATGGTGATATCGAAATTAGGTGAAATAGATATTTTGTTTAAAGATAGATTATTTAAATTACTATGTGTTAAGTCATTATTTCTCAGAGTTGTTGAGTTGTTTGTTGATTCTTCATCAATATCGAGTAACCCCTCTGGAATATCTAGGTTTTTTTCTAACAATTGCAGGGCTAAAATTTCTTTGAAAATTTCTGTATCATCCAAAATAGCATCTTGTTTCATTGTTTTAGTTAAATGAGCTAGATTTTCTTTATAATATTGGTGATCATTGGAAATTGATTCTAAGACTCTTTCAATTGCATTGATTTCTAGTTTTACATTCTCATTATTTTCTTTAGTGTTGATATCTGTTAGATTATTAGGATGTTCATTTGGAGATGGAAATGTGCTTGTAATTTTATCATATATGGATCTGTATCTATAGATTAATTGATCTAGTTGGTCTAGTGTTTCTGGTTTGGGAATATTGATGATGGAAATATTCTTGATAGTTTCAATTTGTTCATCACTTGATAAATTATGATTGTTATTATTGTCAACAGAAATACCCTCTATTATTTGAGAAGTATTGTTATTGAGTTCTGAATTGGTTGCAGAAATAGTAGTTATAACCGGTGTAGTTTGTTCTAGCATGTACTCTAAATCAATAATCTTTGTTTTGTTAACAGTTCAGGTGTATGTTTAAAAATAAAATATACACAAATATAAAAAAGAAGGTCACGATATCTACCTTCTTTAAATGAGTTTAGTATATATAAATGTGTATAATGATGAAAAAGTGAATTTGTATGTTATTTTCTGTTTTTTTCGGTTTCCTTTTTGTAAATTGTAAAGAAACTTATTGTTATTCACTTCAATAGTAACAATATTTTGAAGGCTAAATACAATTCTATCTGTTTTTGAAATTATAAATTTTTTTGTAGGAATCTTTTATTCTCTTTTATTTTGTTTTCTTGTATTTTTGATTTTTCTTTTTGGATAAGTCAAAAATTTTTTTGTACGTGGACACAATGAAATTTTATTCTAAAACCGAACAAAAAATAGATAGTGGAAGATAAAAGAAACTATGTGCGGAATTATTTTCCGAAAAATTTTAGTTGAGCATTTTTGATGGTTTTTTTCATTCCGCATATTTCAAATGAAAAATTTCTTTTTAGACAAAAATTCCCCCACCCCAAAAAAAAAAAAAGAGAGAATTTGTGTTAAACTGACAACTCGTATTTAATGATATAATGTAGGTACTGTTTATTTTAGCTTTATTTGCATAATCTCTAATATTGTATTTTTTCTATAAGCTTCTTTATTCCTATGTAAGAGTTGTTGTATATAAATGGATGAATCATATCAATTAGTATAAGTATAAATACCCTTACGTAGGCTCTATATATTACTAATTAATAACCCTGATGTCGTATTACTTCATCTTGTTGTTGTTCTTGTATGATATTAAGAGGCAGCTCTTAATATCATTACTAAGATGTATTTAAATAAGATGATTACCCCTGGCATATCTCTCAATAATCAAAGGCCTCTTGACAAGATCTGATATAATTCTCACTCCCTGGAAATCCTCCAATCAGATTCAATACCTTATACGAGCCGCTGCGCACATGGCCGTACCAATCCTCCACCTAGACACTCAGGTGTTACCCTCGGAATTGCGTATCTACTGGATTTCCAGTTAGGTTCCTTACATCATCTCCCTTCAAGATTTCAATATCATTGAGTCGCGATTATTTTGTGACTTAAGTAACTTCATTAAAAATTAATTTAATGAAGGTGATTAACTGATAGAATCTGAAAAACTGAAGTAGGGACCTAATTGGAAAAAAAGCTGCAACCAACGTATCTAATCTCTAGCCTTCATATCTAAGATTAATCGAAGGTGAATGATCATTTGGGTGATTCAATGGAATCTCAGATGCGCACGCGATTTGTAGCTTTCACTAATCATCTGGGCTTAAGCAACAGTAATTTAAACTTACAACTAAATGAAACAATTCAGGAACTTCATATAGTAGAAAAGCAATCTAGAAAAAATAACAAACTGTCTACATTTATGTGGTTGTCTTACAAATAAAATGGAGTTCGAGGCAATGTATCAGAGTGGGTAATTGGTTCATCTCTACTCTCCCAAACACAATAAGAACCTAGCATAAATGGCGTAAAAACTAATAAAACTACTATCAACATTTGATCAGACAAGTATAACATCTTTTCTTGTAATCTATCTCACCACTTTAACCAAATCTTCTACGTTTGATCTCTTTCCTCTTGTGGGCATTTTTGGTTAGCCAATCATCTATTCTTTCACGTTTATGTGACATATGTTGTTTCCAGTAGTTGTAAAGATTAGGGGGTATCATAGGCCGTATACTTTGACAGGAAGCTTGACTGTATCTCAAGGTTCACAGTCTTTCCATCCCACATCTGCCATAACCATGTTGTTCACAAAATGGATATCATTAAAGCCTGCAATTTGATCGATGTTTTTCATAATCTCTTCCCTTCCCATGGGAGGAACATGACCGTAGTCGTTGAAACGTTCATGATAATGTTTCAAATACCTGACATTAAAAGCATCATGTCTAACTGTATCTTGGTTTAAGGCTAACCGAACTGCGTTAGGATGCCTTAATTCGATGATTTGGAAGGGGCCGTACCATTTAAATTGGAATTTGTCACATGCATGTGGTTTCTGATATACTTCTCTATTTATCAAAACCTTTTGTCCTACTTCGAATGTGGGCCGTAATGACTTGGCGTTTGCACGTAGAGACAGACGTTTTTGTTCTTCAGCAATGTTGTGTGTTAAAACTTCCTTGATTCGATGGGCACGTTTCAAAATTCTCTCAACTTCTGATGATGCAAATTTAGGTAACGATGGCTGATCTAAAGGATTCCGTACAGATGATTCCAATGGGTTTAAAATTCCAACAAACCTAGGATGGTAACCATAGCATGCTAAAAATGGAGTAGTCTTTATGGTTGCTTGATAGGTACTGTTGTACGCAAACTCAACCATTGGCAAAATATCAACCCATTTATTAGAGTGAGGAGCTAAAGCACCAGTGATCTTTTCAGCTAAAATTTTGTTGACCCTCTCTACTTGACCATCTCCTTGTGAATTGTGACTGATAGTCATTTGAAGTTTTATGCCTGCTCTCTGAGCGAAAATGTTCCATACCGTTGATGTGAAAATTTTATCTCGATCCGAGATAATCACTCGAGGCATTCCATGTAATCGGAAAATTTCTCTGAAAAAAATCGAAACGATATCTTCCGCTTTAGCTGTCTTTCTGCAAGGGATGAAATGTGACATCTTGCTCAACTGACAACTAACAACCAGTATATTATCGCATTTAGTCTTCTTATCGGGCTCCGTACCTGAAAGAAAATCAATGTTTATGCTTCTCCAACGTTCGTCGGGAACACTTAATGGCATATAAGTACCAAATTGTTTACCGGCCCTATACTTAGATCTCTGACAACTATCACATGTCTTCACATACTTACGTATGGACTCATTCATCTTTGGCCAATAATAATGAGGTGAGATATTGGTCAACGTTCTAGAAACATCACCATGACCGGCTGCAGGAGAATTGTGAGCTAGTTGCAGTATTTCTCGACGAATTTCATTGTCAGGAATACATAACTTGTCAATCGGTAATTCATTATAACCATGATATAAAAGACCGTCAATGACTTTATATTTTTGACTTATAGTATCTAACGAATGAGGAATAGGATTCTTCTTACTGGATAAACCTGCATAAATTATCTTAAAGTCGGGATCTTTCATATACTCATTCTTTAAAAGTTCGACATATTCAGGAGACAATTGATTTATTACTGCAATTTGTGATGGAATTTCCAGACTAAATAGATATGTGTCATAACTATAGTCCTCAATTATAAACTTATTAATTACTGGAATTTCACTAACTTCACCTGGTAACTGGCTGGGTTGAATATTTGATTTGTCTGTGGATTGTTTTCTCAACCCTTGTTCTTTGACGTTCATCAAGTCAGGACGACGACTAAAGCCATCAGCCTTATTACATTCATCCTTAATGTATACTATTTCAAAGTCAAAAGCAGCAAATACATCCAGCCAACGGCCTACTTTCAAGCTACTGTCTTTCTTTAACTGCAAATATTCTAGGGACTCATGGTCAGTATTCAAGATAAAATGTCTACCTTTCAGATAATGTGACCATTGCATAAGAGTAACCCATATGGCATAACCTTCTATTTTTCCTGTGGGCCACTTCAATTGAGATTTTTGCAATTTTCTGCTTGAATACGCAACAACACCTAAGGAATGACCTTTGGCATCTACATGTTCCAAGACAGCACCGATTGCAAAATCTGATGCGGCAGTAGTAACCAATATATCTTTCGATTTATCAAAAGGAATTAACACTGGAGCTGTTGTCAACTTTTGCTTCAATTCGTCAAATGACCAATCGCATTCAACATTTCATTTAACTTTCCTATTGGCATATTCATATAATGGATTACTAATTTTGGCAAACTTAGGGATAAAACGACGAAAGAATGAGCACGTAGCTACAAAACTCAAAGCCTCTTTAGGTTTTATAGGTTTTGGCCATTGTACAATAGCTTCAACTTTAGACTCATCCACGTGAATTTCATCTTTATCCACTCGATGATCCAGGAATTTAATTGAAGATTGAAATAGTTTGGTTTGGGACCTTTTTGCATATAAGCCTTGGTCTCTCAAACGTTTAAAAACTTCACGCAAATGTTGTACATGTTCTGATTCGCTTTGGGAATACACTAAAATGTCATCCAAATAAACTATAACACACTTACCTATTAACTCTCGCAGGGTCTCGTTCACTAACATTTGGAATGTGGAAGGGGCATTGGTGAACCCGAATGGCATCACTTTCCAAATATATTGGCCTTCATGAGTAATGAATGCAGTTTTATATTGATTTTTCGGTTCAACTTCGACTTGATGATATCTGCTGACTAGATCTAGCTGGGAAAAGTGGGAAGCGCCTACTAACTGATCAAACAACCCATCCATTTTTGGCAAAGGATATTCACTTTTAATAGCTGCGTCATTTAGACTTCTAAAATCACAACATAATCGTTTAGTGCCATCCTTTTTGGTGACAAATAGTGCTGGGGTAGCAAAAGGTGAAGTTGAAGGGGCAATTCGTTGAGTTTTCAATAATGCATCCAACTGTTTTTCCAACTCCTTTTTATCAGATATATTCATATGATATGGACGATGAGTGGTAGAAACTGTCCCAGGCTTCAACTCTATCGTATGTTTAATCCTACCTGGATTCGTTGGTACGTCAGGTAATTCTTCAACTATGACATCAGAAAATTCCTTTTCAATATCTTTAGCCTTGCCTGTCCACTGATCTGTAATTTCCATATTCGACTGTGCTGCAATCCAAAACAATTCAGTATGAATGTCTGAGTTTTGTGATAATCTTCTAGCATGCACGCCATCAATAACTTCAATATATTCTGAATAAGGAATTAAATTTACCTTCCTAGAAATAATTGAAATAGCGATACCTTTATATTGTTCCTTAAAAGGTACACCTAAAATACAATCTCGATGTAACCATTCTGTAATAAATGCAGTAAGAGTTACTTCTTCTGATTTAACTGGACAAGAGAAAGAGACAATTTGTTTCACCTAAAGAGGAAAACCATTTGTAATGTTTACTCGAATACTTTGTTTCATTTCTTGTAGGTTAAATATATTATTATTCCTATGTAACACTTTAACTATATCACTAGATATAAAATTTGCAGTAGATCCGGTATCAATAATAGTCATAAATTTTGTTAATTCTGTCTTAACAATAGTTGCCGGAGCTGGACCTAACTTAGCTTCGTCATTACTTGATATTTGTAAACAGTATATTGCGTTAAGACTTAACTCTTTGGAGATTAATTTCTATTGGTCTCCTTGGGCGGTACTTGTCTTCTTCGTCTTTCTTACAGGACAATGAATGAAGGAATGTCTGTTGGTTTTACATAATCTGCATCTAAAACCTCTAAGCTTCTTGTTGACTTTCTTTCCTTCGATGGTTCCAATCTGTTCACTGTTTCTTGTTCGATTTCTTCTAGTTTTTGAAAACTTCGAAACCCAAGCAACAACTTGTGCGATTGTCCTCATTGATTTGTTGGTCTCGATAAGAGTGGTATTGGCTTCACTCATACGACTCAAAGCTAAACTAACACCTATTTCACTTGCAGTTTTATTTGCAAAAGAAGCGTGTCAATTTGTCAAAAATCTATCAGCATCTTCGGGATAGCCCAAATTTAACTTTTGTAGTTCCCTCATCACCGAATTTGAATTCCTAGACGTTCTATATTCTTCCATAATTTTGTCTAAGAAAAATTCTAATCCATGATTTCCAGGATAATGTAATAAATGAATAAATTTGTAATTTCTGGATAAAACAATATAATGTACTTGGATCTTTTAACCATGAAGACGTCTACCAAATGTAAGAGTTGTTGTATATAAATGGATGAATCATATCAATTAGTATACAACAATTCTTACATCCTATTTTTAAAGAAAGTGGTGAGTAAATGTGCCAATTTTGAATGAAATCCAAAAATAGTTATATTATTGTAAAAGGAAAACTTAGTAGTAACTAATAGTATATGTTTTATTTAGGAATTCAATTTTATCTATATTTCAAAAACACTAGCAATTTATATTTTCAGTTTATTTTTGTAGATTTGATCATTGTGTAAAAAAAATGAATGATATTTTTACATAAACAAAAATATTAAATTATAAATGTTGAATGATTAACCTTTAATTTTGATTCTCTTAAGTTTATATATGATATATATTAGATTCATTTTTAATATAAAAGTTAAAAATAAGTAGTTTGTTCTGTTCTTTTTTGGTACATTTGGCACTTACGACACATTTTCCTCTCTTAAATGAAAAGAAAAATATTAATTATATTCTAAAGTTTTTTTTAAACATTTTGATGTAAGATTCAATATAATATATATAAGGTTTCTATATAAATTGTAATCATTTATTAACAATTAGCTTTTGTTATCTTTTGATTCTTACAATATCTTAATTCAAAAACATACTAAATATTTACATTATAAAAACTACCTAAAATAGAACCAAAGAAATATAATACTAAAACCCTGAATATTTACTTTAGTACATAGTATTATAATAACTCTTACATAAATTAGTACTAACAGAATACCTTATAATATATTACTAAATTTTATTTAAGATTTATACCCGATGGTTATATTAAGCTTTATTTAAAATTATAGTTATACTTATATGAAAGATCAAAACTTCTCTATTTATAAATAAAAATAGTATATACAAAGCAGAAAATATTTATATAAGTTACTTTACAAAATTTTGATTATTTTTTTATATCTTTTGTTTAATTTAACCAAATATTTGTCATTTTAATTAAGAAATATGATAGATAAGGAAATTCTTGCAATTATTTTAAAATGTACTTGTTTACATTTCGTTGTTTATCAGGAAAATAAAACCAAAAATTCTTCAAATATTGTGAGTAATTATTTCAATTTTTTTTAAAATGAGAAGACTATCAGAATTTTTATATAGTTTTTTTAATATAAAATTAAACTATATTGTGTATACCAGATTGTCTTATTAAAGTTTTAAAAAGAAAATGATATATTAATTAAAAAAGTTTAAAAATAGAAAACACAATTTTTAATATTCAAATACGATTTTAATTTTTACGGTTTGTAATATACAATTGTTATTAACATAAAGTATAATATACAAAATAGCTTAATTATACATTAAAAAAAAAAAACTTTAATATCCAATAATATAATATTTTGAATTATATAAAAAATACTGAATTAAAAAAAACTTAACACAAAAAATATTACAAGTTTGTTAGTAAACAAATTCAACCTTATTGATAGACAAAAGTTAAAATGATGTATATTTAATATCTTATATATTATTGTGTAATATTATAAAATAACTTATTTGTATAGATTAATAATAACAAACAAATTATTTTGCTTATACAATATAGACCAAAAGATGGTACATATTACACACAAAGAATAATCGAGGAATGCATTTTAATTCTCCGAATTTTTTTACATTCTGTAATATTTTCTAAAATTTCTTGTAGTATATATGTTAGCAATATATAAATGTTATGAATTTTTTGATTCTTTTTTTATTATATACTTAATAGGAAAAGTCTTCTATTCTATATTACAGACCAAAAGTATATGGTTTGTGTCAGAATAACACACAGGATGATCTACAAACTTTAATGCGAATATGTTGTCAAAATAAGACAAATATGGCTTTATTGTTAGATCCATGTGTGTTAATAGCTCATCCTGCTATTTTATTTTCTTTTATATCTTCAACAACAACCACAATTCTAGTTTCAGATAATAAAGATACCCATACACAAATTCCTTTTCGAATACTAAGTAATTAATTTAATGAAATTCATTACCATATACTCCTAAGTGAATTTTCTATTTAACCAAATTACATAGGAGGTATTTGAAAAACGTAGTGATCTTATTTTTTTCCTATTATTTGTACATAATCTCTTAATTTTTCAAAATAAAAATATAATCAAATACCTTTTTAGCAATCTTACAACGAACGTCCTTAAGTTTTTTTTTTAAAACTCTAAATGGAAAATATACCACATCAGTAACATTGTATTATACTGTCCTAAATGTAGAGATTAACATCTGCACCAAACTCTAATATGCTATTATATCTCTAAAGAAAAATGACTTACGATAATAGTTAGTATGCTTTTATAAAAAAATGCAGAGTAAATGGACATCTATTAATTTATATTCTCTAGCTCGTTTCTATATATAATCTGCTAGAGAAATAAAATTAATATTTTCGATTTGATGGATGTCTAAGCCTAAATATTTATTTACTGAACCTAAGTTCTTCATTTTTTAAGTTTTCTATAAATACTCTTTAATTGTACGAATTTCAATGTTTAAAGCATAAGCACAAAATATATCAAAGGTATACAATGCAACTAAAGATGTGTCAACTTTCAATACTTTTTGTTATTTTGTATAATTGTATCTTTAGATAATAGGTTCTTTACACTGTTCCATAATATTAATGAGAGTTTTAAATCGTAGCTAATGCTATTTAATTTTCAAACATATTTATACTTACTATCTTATCCTGGTAATAGTTTTACACAAATATTAGATTTACAGAAGTACTTAACAGAATAACTTATAAGATTACCAGGAAATTCCGAAATTCCTCATATTATATCTATAACAAAATCTTAAACATCACGAATTTCTTCGATATTGGATCATGAGAAGAGAATTTCATCAAAACTTAGATTCCTTACTATTTTCATTTATAAAAAACGAAAATATATAATATCTCTTTCTGGATAAATCATACTCTGCCATAACACATGCAAAAAAGGTAAAAAGGAATCTAGCATGACAATAACTCAAAGAAAGATGTAGCTATGGATTTTTTTTTTACAACTGATTATACGAGCTCTATTCCGTAGGAAAACATCAAATAACAAGGCTTCTGATCAGAAGTATAGGGAAATGTGGTCCCCAATAGAAAATATATATATATATTTTGAAGCACACCTGGAACACATTCAACTGCACCAATTTAGGAACTAGAATAACATAATATTACAGTCAGTAAAAATAATTATTTAATACTTGCCCAATAATTTCACTACAATTGTTAGTATGTACATAAAATACTTCATAATTATCATAATAAAAAAAATTCTTCACCTAATGGATTCAATCCAATAATTTAATAATAGTTTGAGATATAAACTTTAAAGCAATAACATCATAACAAAAAGAAAAAAATATATCGGAGATAGTCAAAAAACATTTACTGGTTACTTAGTCGATATATCTAAAATCACCACATATATTCTTCTAGATTAGTTTAAAAGAAATAGATGCTTTTCGATTATAACTATGACTATTACTAATCTTTTTTTAGATAATAAGCAAATTAACTCCACTGTGTCATTACCAATTGATAGGATTGATAGGCTTTTTATTTTTGCAGGAGTTTTATAAATAGCATAACTAGGATGACAAATTCTGGCATGCCACATATTTCCAAAACTATATTCTCAAATAAAAGAAATTTTAAATTTATTAGTCTCTTATGTTGATAAAATTGATGCAAGGTCAACAGTTCACAATGAAATATCATTTGGACTATATACCGACGCTTCTTAAAAACTGTTCCTTGAAACACCTATTTTCCTAACATACTTAAATACTTTAATTCTTAATAATATTAGATAAGCATCATTATTATTAAATTTTTATATGACATTTAGGTTTAGGAGCAATTGTTGAAATAGAAACTAAAACACACTGAGAAAATGAGTCCAACAATGCATTAAATATACATATATCTATTCTGTCTTCCACATGGTACTAACAAAAACAGCCAAACCAGAAACATTTGAACTATACCTCAATTCAAGTTTCTTAAATATTTTATTATACCTCTAATATGAATAGTGTATCCACTATCTCAGTACCAAAAGTCATTATTCTCATTGTCAAAGTTTGCATATTTGCATGATTAACTAACCTAACAAAGTTCGATATTTCATCTAGCTCAATATTTAATCATACTAGGACCAAATTAACAATACTACTAGCTAAATATCCTTTCACTTAACGATCATCTCCTTAATGCAGCCAAAAAACTTTATTACTATTTTTCTCTTTTTTTTAATTTTGGCCAATGATCCGATCATAATAATAAACTTAAAAAGTACTTATCAAAAACCTTGAAAATCGTGATGTAATTTGCTAAAATAAAATTCGGTGTCTATATGAAACTTTAAGAATATTTCTGTTCTAGTTTGATCAAATCATTTCATTAAATTGGTGTAATTTTTAAATTAATTAAGATGCTTAGTTATGGTAAAAAGTTGCAACATAACTGTTCAATAGCAGCACTCTCAGTGCCAACAACTTTCAAGGATTAGCCTGAAAATATTCAGCAAAAATTCCATATTTTTTTAAAACGTCTTCGAATAACACTTTTAACGAAATGTACCAGTAAAGTTCTTGACCCAATTTAGTAATTTTCAGTAGAATCTTTAATTGGAATATAAATACTTAATCTTGGGGTACCGAGTAAAAATGAACTATACATATGGATTAACTACCTAAGAATATGTGCGATAGGAATTTCACTGTTGACAAGATTAATAATATCGTTATGTTCAGACTAGAAATAATTACTAAACAATTGAAAAGAAGAAAGTAGAAATTGTTCTTACTTGATTCTCCGTAATCAGTAGTTTGATAAATCATTAGCGCGTGAGTAAATTTACAAGCACCACGATTAGGATTCATAACTTGTAACAAACAATGTTTTCCATCCGAACACAATGGTATTTTTCATAACGTTAAATAGTACATATGCTAGTATTATATAGATTTTATAAATATTTCTGTTGTTAGGATACAACTCATAAATTATGATGTGATAAAGAAACTTGTATAAAAAACATTATCTATCCATTTTCATGAAAAAGAGATTTTCAGAATAATTAAAAACTTTACACACTTTCAATTATCTTAAACAATATCATTAATGAAATATAAATTCGTATCATGTGATGATCAAACATTTCTTTTCACAAAAACCAATTTTAAATATCATCAATATAAATATACTTTTTAACGAAAATATATTTTGTTTAATAATATTATACGATTATTTATACAAAATATTAACTAAGGAAAATAAAAATTATTTATTATTTACTAATAAATAAAATAAACATTTAATTTAAAATATTTATCATGTGACTATTAAATAACTTATATCAGACAATATGTATTTTCGTAGTATATGATAGTTTATATCAGGTATTATGTTTAAGAAAAGAACAGCTTTTAATATAGAATATTTCGTATTCTATGATATTATTTATTTCCATAATTATTTTATAAAAAGACAAAATCATGTTATGGAAAGATACTAAATAAAAATTTGCAATGTAATTTCGATATTTGCTAATTTTTGTTCTGTACGTTCTCAATATTGTTTCAAGCTTTAGTATTATACAAATTTTTCATTTTAACGCAAAGCGCAAAAATTGGATAGTAATAAAGTAGATATTATAAATAAATAAATAAATTAACATACAATTTTCTGCATAGCTTTTTCAAATAATGATTTTTTACTTTACACTAAACTAATGTATTTGACTAAAATAATTAGAAAGCATGCAACAATCCAGGTTTTTTTCTAGATTTAGTAATATTTTTCATAATATCAGATAGTATATACATCAATAGTATTCAAGTTTTATAAAGCTTCTATTATTTTAATATCACTATTCATGAAAATTCTAACATGTAATTTTATACAGTAAAAGTAAAGAATACAAACTTTTCTACATTAAAAGATATTTTATATATGTTTATTTAGTCACAATTTCAATTTTTAAGTTTTCATGACAAGAAAAAGAGAAAATATTACATCACAATACATCTGAATAGATTTTACTAATATTTTTATGAAACCCAAAAAAGAATAAAATTTATAATAATTACTCTCCTTTTTTTTATGAATAAAAGTTAATGTCATCCAAATAATTATTTAGAATCATAAAAAAATCTTTAAATTTGAAATCATACTTTACGGAAGAACACAAAAAAGAAGATCAAAAAAAAAAGGATTCAAAAAGAAAGCAAACAAAAGATAATTTTGAATAAATATTGCTGTTTGTGTTTGTTTATCTAGTGGAAAAAATATTTTAAAACTTCAAAGTAATTACAAAAGAACATCTCATTACCAATCTTTTAGAAGTATGTCTGACTGCGATTCCGAAACAGAGTTAACCTTATCAGCCAATGCTCTAGCTGCTTTAGCTGAATTTAGACAAGAAGAAAAGCAACGTCAAGAAGAGTTTCAAAGATTATATGATGAAACAGATAAGGAGTATCAGAAAAAAAAGAAACAAGAAGGAATGAAATTATTCCAAGAAGACTGGCAATTATCACAATTTTGGTATAACGATTCTACAGCGGATACACTTGCGGATGCCCTTTTGGATGGTGCAAACAAAGATACAATAATAGCAATAGTGAGTGCACCATCTGTTTATGCTGCCATTCAAAAAAGGCCTGCTAATGAAATACCCACAGAACATATTTACTTGTTTGAATTTGATAAAAGATTTGAATTAATGGCAGGTAAAGATCATTTTGTTTTTTATGATTATAAAGATCCATTGAATTATAACTGTTCCATTCGTGGGAAGGTCAACAGATTATTAATTGATCCTCCATTTTTGAATGAAGATTGTCAAACAAAATCATCTATTACTGCAAAATCTCTTTTGACCTCTTCATCAAATAAAGAAATGAATCAAGAGATCCGTTTAATTTCTTGTACAGGTGAGAGAATGCATGGAATTATTGCTAAAGTCTACCCCTCCACTAAAATCACCACTTTTTTACCAGAACATGAAAATGGTTTAAGTAATGAATTTAGATGCTACGCTAATTTTGAATGGAGGGGATGGTCCTTTCAAAGTTGAAAAAGAAGTAACATAATGGAATAAGAACTGAACTAAGTACAAACAACTTTAGTATTCCAACTATATAGAAGAAGTATAATAACTAATATACAAAAAATTGTTACTTTCTAAACTCTAGAAACAAGAATATATAAAAATGAATGATAAATTTATATACACACATATATATAGATATATATATAATATTTTTTTGCCACTAAAAATCATATATAATGATATATAGGGGAAATTGTACCATTTAACTTAAAATAGAGTTCCATATTTGATATAATTTTTTGTGTAGGTGCTAATTTATGCCACAATTAGGCAAAATAATATTCATTCGATTAATATTTATTTATTTGTTGAAGGGATATACTGTGGTACTTTCCCGAATGGTATTACCCATTATTTAATAATAAGGAGTCTGTAAAACTATTTCAAGATCCCAAAATAGAAAGAATTGCCAAAAAGAAACAGGCTATGGTACTGCTTGCAAGTCTCTTTTTCTTACTTTATCCTTTTTTTTTTCATTTTTCTTCTTTCTTTTTTTGTAATCTCATTTACATGTTTTAAATCGTTTAGCAGATTTGAAAAAAGGAGCGATAAAACGAATTACCTGTTTTTCTGAATAAACGATTGATTTTAAAAGGCAAAATATTTCAAAGTTGTTTTTTTTTTGAGAAAGTGTGTTCTTTAAAAATAAAGGTAAGGGAAACAAAGACAAAACTACCTGAAATAAAAAAAAAAAATAAAATTAACAATCTCTCACTTATTACCAACTGAAAGACGAAGGTTCAAACGATTAGGATTGTAAGAATCAATAATATAGTTCTATTTATTACTTTAATCTATAGTTGAATACAATTAAGTCAATAATCATGTCAGACACCTATAATTTTCCCGTTGACTCAGTCCTTATCATTGGTGGTACTGGGTTTCTCGGTCTACATCTAATTGAGAAATTTTATCATATGGGTGATGATTATCCAGAAGCACAAGGTTTACATCCAAATATTTACGTCTTTGACATAAGACCACTACCAGAAAAAATCAGCAGTCAGTTTGATTTTGACCCTAAAGATATTAAGGTTATTCAAGGTGATTTAACTAGTAAAACAGATCTTGAAAAGGCTATAAATGAGGTAAAACCAAATGTCGTGGTCCATGCTGCATCACCAATACATGGTGCCTCAGCAGATATTTACGAAAAAGTTAATGTGCAAGGTACAAGAAATATCATTGAGGTGTGCAGCAAAAATACATTGGTTTCTGCCCTTGTGTACACTTCTAGTGCTGGTGTAGCATTTAATGGTAACGATTTACATAACGCAGATGAAACTTGGCCTATTCCAAAACCTGCTATGGATGCATATAATGAGACAAAAGCCATTGCAGAACAAATGGTATTAGATGTAAATGATCCCTCAAATAAATTTTACACTATAAGTTTAAGACCAGCAGGTATTTTTGGTCCTGGCGATAGACAGTTAGTTCCTGGTCTTAGAACAGTAGCAAGATTAGGCCAGGATAAATTTCAATTAGGTGATAATAATAATCTATTTGATTGGACATATGCTGGTAATGTTGCCGATGCACATGTATTAGCCACCCTAGCTTTAAGAGACGTTGAAAGAGCATCTAAAGTTATGGGTGAAACTTTTTTCATTACTAATGACTCTCCTTCGTATTTTTGGTCATTAGCTAGAACTGTATGGAAACAAGATAATCACCCAGTTGACGAGAGACGAGTCATTGTTTTGAATAAGCCATTGGCAATGGTATTGGCGTACTGTTCCAAATGGGTTTCTAGTCTTTTAGGAAAGGAACCTGGTTTAACCCCATTTAGAGTTCGTATTGTCTGTGCCACTAGATATCACAATATCACAAAAGCAAAGACTTTGCTTGGCTACAAACCCCGTGTAGGTATCGAGGAAGGCATTAATCGTACACTTCAGTGGATGGATGAAACTGAAACAACAGCTTAGAGTTACATTATTGTTTACTTTTATATAACATTAGTTTATACATGTAAGAATTTATGAGAAAAGCTACTACGTAAATATGCCCTAATATTGAACAGAATACTATGATTTTTAAAAGTGATTATATTTTCCTAACTGAAAATCAGAATTTGTGGACTGTCAATCCACATTTCTTGCGTCACTCATACCAGGGGTCTTACTTCCTGTCATAAACACGGACCAAAGAATTGAATTCATCATTAACTTCATATAGGAAATATATAATACATTTTGGATCTTTAAACTGATACCATTGAATTTCTATTACAGATGTTCGGACGTATTTGCCCAAAAGATAAGATGACTTTCACTAAAGTCCATGATATCATGATGCATTGTTAATTCCAACAAGTTTTATGCTCGAACGTGGATAATTCTTGACTTGAGGAAACAAGTCAAAGACTTTGCAATAAATAAAAAATCTTTTAATCTTTTCATGCCCATATATATAGCTTTTTTTTTCAACAGAAAAATATTTTTTTATTTTTGAAAAAGAAAACGAAAATAATAATGCCAAATTCGGACCAACAAGATTGGAAATATAAGACAAAAAAGTCTGTTAGGGTTTCTAAAACATTTAAATAGAGAATGTTCTAAGATCCACTGAACATGTGTTGAAGGTCAGATTGCCAGATAGCATAGGAAACCAGCAGGATATAATGAGTGGAACACAAGATAAATATAGATATAGAATAGAAATTCAGCAGATGATGTTTGTTTCTGGTGAAATAACGGATCCACCAGTAGAAACAACCTCATTAATTGAAGATATTGTTAGAGGACAAGTTATTGAGATCCTTCTACAGGCTGCTAAAACATCTCATGCTAGAGGAACTAGGTCAATTTTACCAGAAGATATTATTTTTCTTATTAGGCATGATAAGGCTAAAGTAAATAGATTACGAACATACCTTTCATGGAAGGATTTAAGAAAGAATGCTAAAGATCAGGATGCTACTGCATCTTTGAATGCAGGGGGATCAGGGCCTGGTGATGACGATGGTAAAGACAATAGAGATGGAAAGGATAAGGATGGTAAGGATGGTAAGGACAACATGATGAAAGTAAAAAAATCAGCTATCAAGCTACCTTGGGAGTTACAATTTATGTTTAACGAGCAACCATTAGAGAATAATGAAGATTCTAATGACTTGGATGAAGATGAAAGGGAAGCCAACATTACAACACTAAAACGTTTGAAGATTGCTGATGATAGGACTAAGCATATGACAAAGGAAGAATATGTTCACTGGTCTGATTGTAGACAAGCCAGTTTCACATTTAGAAAGGCTAGGCGGTTCAAAGACTGGTCAGGTATTACACATTTAATAGAAGGGAAACCTAATGATGATGTCATAGACATTCTTGGTTTTCTGACTTTTGAGATTGTTTGTTCAATAACTGAAACAGCATTGAGGATTAAGAAAAATGAACAGTTACAACTGCAACGAAAAGCAAACAATCAATCATTCGAGATTACGCATAGTTCAAATTCTGCATCTAATCCAACAAACTTACAATTTCAAACCACAACTTTGTCTCATAATTGTGGCAATAAAAGGAAAAAAAGACTTTTTGATGGTCCAGACGATGCACTTGAACCCTTAAAACCAAAACATATTGAAGAAGCATGGAGAGTACTTCAGTCCATAGACATGAAACATAGAGCTGTAACTAATTTTAAAGGAGGAAGATTATATTCGAGACCAATAATTCTGTAATTTATGAATTGGAAAAAAAGAGTCCAAAAAAGAAGAAAAAAAGAAAAATAGAAAATAGGAAAGGAAATAGTTTCATTAATTATTAATATATATTCATATACGTATATACGTGTGTTAATTTTGATTTTATGTATATTATTCTCTAACAGCCTTCTCTGCATCAAGTTTATCCATCTGTTTCTTTAAATCAAGTAATTTCACTATTTGTTTTAATAGTTTTTCTTGGACCTGTACTACATCGTAAGAGGGCATTGCAGGTCTCGCTGGTAACCCTAGTTCTTGTAGAACACCTATTACTTTATTTTGTAAAGCAGGTTTAAAAGTAGATATTTTTGTTCCTCTTAAATAAACACCTGGGTATAACTTTTCACCATGGGCAATAACGCCAAGAGATTTCTTTTCCTCTTCAGTAAAATTTTGCAGTATATGTTCCACAAACTGCACTTCGTTTTTTCTCTTGATCGAATTCTGTAGTTCGAGTTTTTGTTTTTTTGTCTTACGCGGTGATGTTGTGGAGGGTGTAGAGGTTGCTACCCTTGTATCTGCACCACTTGAATTCGTACGATTAGTTAACAAATCTGGAGTTTCCATAGAGAGAGATTTTGATACAGCTGTGGTTTTAGTATTTGGTTCTGAAAGTTCAGATCGCTTTTTTTCATGTAATTGCTGCAATCGTTGCTTCTGTTGGGCAAATTGCTGTTGTTGTTTCATCCATGGGTTTTCTGGAATACTAGAATCATGCTTACGCTTACGGTTTTTATCAGTTAATAGGGTATTATATAACTGTGATATACCTTGTGATGTCATATATTGGGAACTATTTTGATCTGAGTTTGGAGAATCTAATAGTCTCAATAATGATTCTCTTTCATTCAATATTTTTTTAGCTGCCATTCCAAATTTTTTGGATTCCATAATTAAAGCTTCTTCTTCAGCAATTTCTGCTGCAGTACGTGACAATAATCTATTTAGATATTGTTTTCTCTCTAGTTCTCTTTCCTTGTCATACTTTAGTGATTCTAAAAGAGGATCCTTACTATTTCTTGCTGCAAAATAGTTCTGGCAAACTTCATAAAACTTATCTTTTAAATCTTCGAGAGTTCGATGTTCTGCGGACTCATAATAATACCTGTCGTATATAATAAACCACCTTAAGTCATATTTTCGACACAACCAGAAAAGATAATTAACTTCTTCATAATCCCATTCATTCTTATTTTCATCTACATTTATATTTGTAATACCAGTTGTATTACCTTTATCCAAACTGCTATCATCATTGGAGCTAGTCTGATTGTGGTCCTTAGTACCATATGTGATGATCTCAGTTGCAGCTTTTTCATTAATCTTGGCAGTAGATTTATCATTAGATTTTTCGTCAGTATTATCAGCTTGATTTGATTCAATGGGTGAATTTGTTTTATTAACTTTATTCTCCTTATCGTTGACTGTTTCAATGGAACTACTTGTATCTAATTTATTATCATCTACAGATTTAGTAGACGTTTCTTCTTTGTTGTCTAGCTTACAATCCTTTAGTTCGCTATGGTTTCTTTGATCAGTATTTTTCTCACTTGTGGTGCCATCTATTGGCAAATTTTCTTGTGAATTCTGGATTGGTGTTCTTTCCAAACTATCACTTTTCTCCTGAACTCTTCTCTTTCTGGCCAATTCCATAAATGATTGGTACTCTTCTTTTGTAAATCGTGGTAATGTTAAATGTTGATTAAATTTGCAGAAAGTGGAGGTTTGAGGAACATCACCAACTAAATTTTTAGACCCCTTTACCCAGTGTTTTAGTTTAACTCTTTTTTTTATATCTGTTTGATCACTAGACCAAAACTCTGCATATGTCCAAGGGGACGGTTTTCCTGCCATCTTGTCTTTGAACCGATTAGCTGGTTGAACCATAATTGGTGGTTGGTTTTCACCCAATAAATTATATAATTCTCTTTGCATCCCAGTTACCTGGGGTTTAGAAGTTGTAGCCTTTATTGGCTGAACATTGTTGCCACTTAAGGAAGAAGATAAATTTAAACTACTTTTCTCATTAGAACTAAGTAATTTGGATTTATTTGCAGTACCTGTATCATCATTTTGTGGGCTTTGTGATTTTGATCTTATGTTAAGGATATCAAAAATGTCCGACGATGACATTCTAGCTTTATGTTGTGGGATTTTGTATTATGATTACTGTTCTCTTAATAGTTTATTTTGTAATTGTGGTTGTAGTTTATTATTTGTTTTGTTTAATCGAAGAAATATATTGATGTTTTTCTCTGTTGTTATATTTGAAATTATTTTCATAATTTTAAATATTTAGAACCTTGCGCAAATTCATTAAAAAAATAAATATCCAAGAGACTAGCAGTAAAAAGACGTACGTAATAATATTATTGAGCGTGTGTCTACGCAGGTATTTATTTATTTATCTATATGCTCATACAGCTATAAATATATACCAATTAATATCTAAATTATTATGGCTCCACTAACTGTCAAATCAGTGAAAAGAACTCCGCCATTATACACCTCTTTTGAAGAATTATGGGAGGTTGTAAATAACGCACTAGAGCATATTTTTCTAGATGAGACGTCAAAAGTTTCTTTTCAAAGGGTATATCGTGCAGTATATGATATTACATTATTAGGAGAATCTTCAAGGTTCTATTCTCAAATAAAAACATATCTTACCGACAAGATGATTTTATTGAGAGAGGAAATGTTTAACAATACGGATGATTTAATGAAAACAGAGTTATGCTCTGATAATGTTCATATGCTCAATGTTTTTTGGTTGTCTCTTAACCAACGTTTTAAATGGATTGGTGACCTGATGTTATATTTCGATAAAGTTTATTGTGTGCCTAAAAGATCGTTACAAGTTATTGATCTATGCTATTCTACATTCTATCAAAATATCCTTTCACCATTATCAAATTTTTTGCTATATTCTGTGATTAACACAATAAATCTTATTCGAAAAAGATTGTCACAATCTGATGATTTATCTGTATTGTTGCCAGAAGAACAAAATGTTATTGAACAAGTCAAATCCCTTATTAGTATGATGGAGTTGATAACTGTTGATAATGCCACACAATATAGTGTCTACAATAAGATTTTTGAAAGTTATTTTTTAGAAAATCTTGATATATTTTTTGGGACTTCTATGAACTGGGAAGGTACGTCACCCCTTGAGACCTTTTATAAAATCCAAAGATTGATTTCAACAGAGTATTATATATCAAAACAATTATTCAATGATGACACACGTAACAAAGTTTTTAAAAAATTAGAAAAGGTACTAGTAGAAGAAAAAGCTACTACTATAGTGGATCCTTTAATTCAGCTTGCTTTGTCAGATTTAAATAAAACACTATTAAAAAAAATTTTATATCTAACTATAGACTGTGAGGAATACCTAACCAAATGTTATGACTCTATTAAATTACATATATTAAACGATCTAAAAGATAATATTCACCTTGATACATCTTTAAAGAGACGGTCTTTAATGGGTGTAAAATGGGTATCTAAAGTGATACAAAAAAGAGAATCTTATTTAAAGTTATTAGATATTCAGTATCCAAAGGGATATGATGCAAGTGGACTTCTTGTGGATGAACCATTTCAAAAATACCTAAACCTTGATAAAAAACAATCAACAGAATTTCTTTGTTATATTATTGATACACAATTAAAGAGACCACCAAGTGTGTCATTGACATTAGAAGTCATTAATAGTGAATTGGATTCTATTATTAAATTGGTGAAAGCTTTATCTGAGAAGGATGAATTTATGGAAACATATAAGGTGATGTTATCGAAAAGGTTGTTACATCAAAGATATACTTATGAATGGGAAGTAAGCATTTTTAAAAAGCTATCATATGAAATTGGATCCTATTTTACTGGAAACATTGAAACTATGCTGAAGGATATAGTCATATCTGGTGATTTATCAAGAATTACGAGGACTATGAATGGAAATAAACACATGGCCCATCAATTGCCTTCCTTTGAATTCCATCCTAATATATTGACAATGACCGCGTGGCCTTTTAATCCAGTAAATGAGCAAGAGAATGAACAGATTATACTTCCTAAATGTATGCAGATACAGTTAGACAACTTCGAAATGGTATATAGAAAAAAATATAATCAACGGTTATTAAAATGGTGCCATCCATTAGGGTTGGTTGAGGTTGCCTATTGGTTTGGTGAAGGTGAAGATTTAAGAAAATATAATTTATTGTTGCCATTTTATTCTGCAATTGTTTTTCTTTCAGTTTTAGAAGATGATGTTGTAAGTAATGATAATGATAATAATAATAGTAATAAAGAACCATGGACCTTGGGTAGGATTCAGCAGGCTACAGGATTGAGTATAACAGAGGTAACTCGTCAACTGGTATCATTATCTATAGCACCAAGATTCCGTATCTTGAAGAAAATACCAGAGGGACCTATAATAAATCCTTCGGATATTTTTTCAATAAATGAAGACTTTAGAAGTCCCACAGATATTGTTAGGGTAAAGACTGTAAATATAACATCAACTAATGAGCCGTTGGTAAATACTAAATTAGGTATGAGCGTGAAAAAGACTCTCGAAAGAGATCGGTTTATAACTACTAATGCTATAGCGGTGAGAATCATGAAACAAGAAAAGACATTGACGGAAATGGAATTATTTGAGCGCTGTCAAGCTGCCTTAAAAACTAGATTCTCATTGCAGAGTAGAACATTCCATCACACTATACGGCATTTGTTAGACAAAGAATATCTAGCAACAGATCCTGATGACTCGAAAGTGTATAGATATCTATAATAATACTATTACTTATTAATAATATTATCTATTATACATTTAAATGTTATCGATATATATTTTAATAGTAAAAATTATTTTGAACTACACCGAAGCAAGTCTGGAAAAAAAAATAAGATAAAAAAGATAAAAATACAAAAATAGCCAAAGATGATATAAGCATACTATGTAACGGTTAGAAGGATTAATGAACTAAATAAATGTTATTGGGTCTCATAATCTTGAATGATTTTGTTTTTCTTCCTGACAACTAGAAAACAAAACAAACAAGAATATAAGAAACTATTTAAAAACTAATAATTACTCTGGAGAATAAAATTGAGTACTGACCACAAACGAATGAATAATTTAAAAGAATATGTCCATCCAAGAGAATGGTGTTTTGAGTAGTACATTCAGGGAGTCAGACACTACCTCTTCAAATATGTTAAATGGTATAATACAAAATAAAGAATCAAGGATATCTCCTACTTTGATATCCTCATCAGTATCAACACAACCATATCTTCTAAAGAGTGCCATGAAACGACGACATAAGAAAAACTATAAAAGTGGGGGTATAATCAATCAAAGAAGGAGAAGATTAAGAAGACAAGATGGTAATTATCGTAATGATTATAACTATATATGGTCTGATGATACTGTAATTGCTTCCTCTCCATTGTTGAACTCGACACCCCCAATCGTTTCTAGACGATTATTGAAACTTTATCCATATTTAATTATATTAGACAGAGTTTTAGGCATTCTAATATGGAATAATAAAGAATTTTATTGGGTTAATTATTCATTAGTAATAATATTTTTTCTTTTAGTACAGTATTTTCACCTGATTATGAAATACATGGGTCATATCCTTTTGTTTTTATTGTTGTTGCTGTATTCATTGCTTGATAAGTATGTTAATTCGATAGTCTCCACATATCCAACACTGGATGATATTATTCTCATAATGGGAACTTTGTCTCAGAAAGCAGATTTAATACAAACACCTATTACTATCCTAAATAAACAAGACATTATGAGATTGTGGTTTACAATTATGTTTTTTACACCATGTTATATTGTTTTAGCGACGTTTATTATTTCTCCAAGACATATTTTTTTAATAGTAGGATTATACATTTTAACATACTATTCACCATCTTGTAGATGGGTTAGAAAATACTTATGGAAGTTTAGATTAATTAGGCTTGCTTTGTTTTATTTAACTGGATTGGATTTTGGTGGATTGACAAATAAAGATAAGAATGCCTTCAGAAAAGCTATAGAGACCGTAGCTATGATGTCTAGTTGTAATAATAGTGATGATAAAACAAACGATAAAACAAATTCAGGAGGTGTTAAATACACTTTCGTATTGTTTGAAAACCAGAGAAAATGGATTGGGGTTGGTTGGACAGCCAGTATGTTGAGCTATGAAAGAGATTGTTGGACTGATGAACATCTGAATCCAACCTCTGATTTGGCTAATTTTAAACTTCCACAAGATGATTCTGATGAAAATCAGTGGAGGTGGGTAGATAATTACTGGCAATTGGATAAAACTAATAATGGTGCGATTCAGTTATCAAGTAAGGAACCTACTTTAACTTCAAATCCAGCAGATGATGAAGGTTTCATTTATTATGATAATACGTGGAAGAATCCATCTTTGGAGGACACTTTTACCAAGTTTACAAGACGAAGGCGTTGGGTCCGAATAGCAGAGTTTATTAACAATAAATATCTTGAAGCTGGTAATAATCAAGAAGATAATACATCATCTGTTAAGGCTGATTTAGATTCAATAAACTCATCTTCATCAGTAAGTTCATTTTCAATAAACCACGAAAATTCAATCAATAATGAGAATTTTCCTTTAAAACCAAGAAAGGTTGGTTTCAGTGAAAACAATAATATCCATATATTACCGTTAGATGGGTATATTAACGAGGATGATATGTAGGAAACATAATGTTCGTGATATATAACGATACATATGTATTATCATAAAAGTGATCTCTAAGCAAGTTTTACTGTTGAAAACATTGACTATATAAACCATATAAAAGTGGTGCTAGTATTGTTGTTACTGTTGTTGGTATTATTCTGAAAAGAAAATAGTGTTTATAAATATTGGAGATGTCTTTTTGATACAGTTAGTACATTGTAATAACTTACATATATTCAGTAAATTAGATTTAATAAATATATTATTCTTTTTGTTGTTTCTTAGTAGCCTGAAGAGTTTCTTATTAATAGATTTAGTTTTACTCTAGGGGAAACTGTATGGTTTCAAAACATGTTTATCTTTTGTTTTAAACTATTTTTAAGTTCGTTTTGAGAATATTTGAAGTATCTTATACAGGTTTGTTTAATTTTTATAATTAACAGCTTTCTATATTCATTCATTATACTTAAATGTGATATTTTAAGGTGTTAAGTATATATAATATACATATATTAATTAATGCAAAAATTTAATACTTTGATAAATGAACGACTTCCTTCTGAAGGAGGCAGTTGTCTCTATTATAAAGATATATTACTAAGAATATCGAAAAATAAAAATAACTAAATATCTTTGAATAAGGTAATTTTTAGTAAATTTTCTGTGATTATTTTATATTATTTTTTTTAGAATATAAAGTAAAACAATCTAATATATATATCAAAGATTTGCTTATAATAGTTTTAAAAAGAGTCATCTGACTTCTTAAATACTTTAAAACATGCTAAAACATAAATATATTAGAGTATATAAGTTCAGATGCTATATCAACCTAGACTTTTTTAACTAGTTAATAATTTTTTGAAACTTTTTTGATGATGCTCTGTTTGTTTCTTGTAGATAAAAGTTTATGCAAAGATATTTTTGAAAGAAAATTGTTATTCAACTCTTAAAATCTTTGTTATAATTTTTAAAAATAATAAAGTTAGAAACAGATTATTCTAAATTAATGTATTAGAGTAGTAAAATAAAAACTTGTTTATTTCATGTTCACTCTTTGTAGCTTTCACTATTTTTATCATTTGTTTATTATTTTCTATTTTCAACGGTTTATACGAATAATTTTAAACTTTTAAAACATATATATACTTTTTTTAAAGAAACTAATTCCAAAACAAGATATGCCTCAGGATCAGTTTAAAGTACAAATAAAACTATGAATAGATCTATTTAATATAGTCCTGAATAACACTTACTATGAGAATAAAAAAGCCTATTAAGTAATTTACTAACCCAAATAACACATTATTTTATCGATAGAATCACAATATAATAATAACCACTATGGAATTAATTAATGTTTTTATCACTGCATATAAAAAAATAAATTGTAAAAAGTTATAATACATACAAACATAATGGAATTCATGAATTAGATTAAATTTTGTACATTCAATTTTTTATATCTTTATGAGTTATATAAATCACTCATTTTGTATAACAAACGAAGAATTCGTTTCGTAATTAAATATTCTAATAATATTTATTAACCTTGCTAAATAGCATAAATTTAACAACACCTAATTTTCATATCAACGTTTTAAGCAAAAAGAACAGTAATTAGTCTAGTTCTGGTAATAGTGAGAACAAGGTACTTTATCCAATTTATGCATTTAATTTAGTGACGAAATCCTTCATACACTATCGATAATAAACTTTTTTGAAAGAAGTAGACATGAACAAACTGATGAATATTAAAACCATATCTACTAAAAAAAAGCAACAAATTTAAAATACCTAAATTAGTTTTTGAAATAGTTCTACAAGAGCTAAATGCATACAACAAAACGATTGAAAAAGACATAACACATTATTGGACGTTGATGGCATAACTTACTTATATACTTGAAAATAATTAAATCCATAATCCAACTGCATATATATCTGTCTACATAAACAACGAATTTATAGAAAATCTACATACTCATTTTTTTTCACATATAAACAGTATAACCATAATACTAAAGTTAAACAAATCTTTATGCGAACTGAACTAAAATATTACCAATTACTATAAAAAATAAAATAAGAATATATTTGGTAAAAAAATAGAACAGAAAGAAGTATCCAAACAAATATATATATTTTTTTACAAAGATAATCATAACAATATGTTTATTTGTAGATGATATGATTTCCATAGCAAATGACATGAAAACTTCGTATATGCCCTTAAGAAAATTATAAGATTACGATACAGGTAGGCTTCAGAACTGATACATGATAATGATCTCAAAAATAATACTAATTAATATGACATTTTAAGCTCAGAATTAACATATAAATTTATGAAGAAAATAAAACTTGGAATGTGTAAATCTTTAAAATATATATATATTTAATTTAGGACCTAACCAATCGAATTCATAAAACAATTATGTCACTGGAAGTCCTAATTTTTTATTTCGATATTAATAACTTTTAAGTGTTTGACGATACATTTTATGGAGACACACTAAATTATTTTATAGTGACAAATAATGATATTCACATTAGCAAACATCCACAACCTCAACTATCAATTGTTACTAGTATTATTCATATTCAAAAAACTTTTAATATGATAATCACTATGTACTCATAGGCATATTCATACATATACAGGCATTTAATAAATTTAATGAGTTTTTCTGTATTACTTTAATTTTTTATAAAAAAAAATGCTATCAAAACAACTTATCTTCCCGAAAACTTAGAGCTTTTTTCTTCTTTGCATATTAGAGTTACTATTGATACTACATATATATATATATATATATCTATATATGCACCTATGGTAAACATGGATATGAAATTTGTAAGAAACATTTCAATTACACAATATCTTCCATTTCAATTTCATCTTCATCTTCATCTTCATCTTCCTGCTTATTAGCGTCATTATTAGAAACTGGCGAAGCAGATGATGCACCAGCTGATTGATTTTCATCTGCTAATTCACCTAATGTAGCCTTTCTTTCTTCTTCCTTCAATTTTTTATATTCAGGTCTTAAAGTATATTTGAAGGCATAGGGTCCCTTTTTCACTAAAGTGGCTACTTTGTCTAAACATTCTTTCAAATGAGCTTCTGGCTGTCTTGTTCTTTCTTTTAGCCCCTTTAGAGACCAATAATCATATTCGTCGAATAATTTGAATAAATAATCCAATATTTCCTTTTTTGGCATTCTAATGGATTTGACATTGCTCTTAGCCTTTTCACGACCAACTTTCAAGAAATTAGATGTATCAGACCTCATGGACATACCTGTATGACTCATAGTAACACCCACAGTTTCCTCCAATGTAGTAATTTTTTCTTTATTATTAAACTTAACTATATTACGTCTTTGCTCTACAATTTTATGATAATTTGGATCATTCATGGATGGCATAACTTGACATTCATGACATACAGTACCGACAATACCTGTTTTCTTTGGGATTGTTTTAACATAAGGAATGTAACGGTCCCTACCATCACGATCTGTCATAACACGATGATTGAACTTTCTACGTTGATTTCTCCTTTTCATTTGTTGCTGTTTTTTCTTTAGTTCTTCTTCACGCTCTTGTTTTTTCAAATAAGCTTCGATTTGTTTTTCTGGATTTGATGCCAGTTCTTTTTCTCTCTGTTGATACTTCTTCAAATTTTGTTCAGTAAAGATAAATTCATTTTGAACCACTTTTTTAGTCAATTGTAAATCATATTCATGTGGGATAGAATCACCGTCTTTATCATTATCATCTCTATTTAACATTAGTTTAATTTGAGAACCGTCTTTATTAATTTTAATTTTCCCTAGTTCCTGTCCATGTAAATTAGAACGATCTCTCCATCTTTCTGCTAGAAACATTGGCAATCTGACCAACCAGATCTGTCTATTGGCTTGAGATAAATCTAGATCTAGTGATTCTTCATACACTTTAGTTTCATTATTTTCAATATCATTACCATCAAAGACTTCTTCTTCTTGTGATAAATAACCATTATCTAGATCTCTTGCATCTATGTGAGTGACATTGTTAGTAGTAAGGGTTGGTGCACTAGTAACATTGTTTTCCATTATGAACAAATAATATCTGAATTGATAAGTACAGGTAGCAATATATATCTCTATATATTTATTTATGTGCTTATGAGAATAGTTTGGATGGAATATGGTTTATCTTACATGAACAAAATTTATTGTTATAACAACAGTAATGAAGAAATGATTTCAAATTGATTCTCTTCTTCTTCTTTTATTTTATCAATAAATTTTTTATTTAAATGATTTTCAAAAAATAACAAAACAATGTTTTCAAAGAGTTAGGTCTTAGTAAGAGAAAGTTGAAAAAAAGAACTCCCTGTAATAATTTACTTAGGGTAATGTTTTAGAGTATAAAAAAAAGAAAAAGAAAAAGAAAAAGAAATTGTAATTAAGAAATAAGAAAGAAATCCATCAACATGAAAAGTTGAAAGCAAATATGAAGTTAACAATATTTCATCATGTCTTTAAACAACAACAATTAAAGATGTAGAATCTGAAATAAAAATGAAGTAAAAATAAAAAAAAAAAATAAAATAGAATGATAATAAGATAGGCATCAAGATATGGATTTAGGATTAGATTCATTATTAGAAGAAGAAATTCGACGTCAAACAGGATCTATCGAAAAGATAGAGAGTGCTAATAACACAGTAAATAAAAATGAAAACCAAAATAATACTGATAAACTAGATAATAAAGTTAGTGGTGAAACCAATCATATTGAAAGGGAAGAGCCCATCAATGAAAAAGATTATACATGGATTGAAGACATTATAGATAAAGAAAATAAGGAATATAATGATTTAACTATTGATATAAAAGATATTACTGGTCAGAATATTCATGAGAATATACTTCCTATGAAATGTAATCTATATATTCATAACATATTACGACAATGGGAGAGAGAAATCAAGAGTCAAGAAGTACATACTGATGATAATACTAGTAGTGGTAGTATCGATAGAACAACACAAGAGAGAAATGAACTATTTTATGATACAAAGATGAGTTTGTTTCCTCTCCTTGTTCAATTGAGAAAAAACAGTTTACCTAAAAACCAATTAATTTCTGTATCCACTATTTTGTTTCATCTACAACGTCACGAGTGGGATTTATCATTACAATCATACATGCAGTTATCAATTGGGAATGTTGCATGGCCTATTGGTGTGACTTCTGTAGGTATTCATGCAAGAAGTGCCCATTCCAAGATTACTGGTGATAGAAAGCATAGTTATAACATAGGGAAACAAATTAATATGGCTAATATTATGATAGATGATTCCACTAGGAAGTGGACAACAGCATTAAAACGGTTAATAACAATAAGTAAGAACATAGCTGTTACAAACACACAAGAACCTAAACATAAATAATGCTTTGAAGTTAAGAGGAGAAGGAGATGTGGTAAATGTCAACGTTTAAGACATGCATATTTTTATTTATAATGCTGCTTTTTAATGCTTCAAGAACTTTCTGCTTTTCCGTTTTTCGTTTTCCATTTTTTTTTTTTTTTTTTCTTTTTTGTCTAATTTCTAATAAATTTTAAGCAGAAATGAAAACAAAAAAGAAAAAAAAAATAACAAAAACAAAATCCTCGATAAATGTATTGTATAAGTCCCAATACCAGTGTTATAAATAGTCTGTAATTTATTCTGACACCAAATGTTACATTAGTTAACTAATTTCTTTCTCCAGTTCTATTATGGTTGAATGACAGCAACAATAATAATCCAGCAGAACAATTTCACAAATTCTCTTTATAATCTTTTTTATTTTATTTTATTTTGGGAAGGCAGATTAGTTCAGAAACACAATGAGGTTAGATGAAAACAAGATTTGGGTAGACGGATGTTTTGATTTCATGCATCATGGTCACTGCGGTGCACTTTTGCAAGCAAGACGCGCAGCATCAAATCCCACACAATCACAGTTGTTAGTTGGGATCCATACAGATGAGCAAATCACTATTAATAAGGGACCACCAGTCATGCACACTTTGGAAAGATATGCTCATGCTAGGGCATTGAGATGGTGTACACAGGTTATCGAGAATGCACCATATGTGACCCAACCAGAATGGTTAGACAAATATGGATGCGTATATGTAGTTCATGGTGATGACATTACTACAGATGCAAATGGCGAGGACTGTTATCAAGAGATGAAGGATTTAAATAGATTTAAAATGGTGAAAAGGACATATGGTGTAAGCACAACAGATATCATTCAAAGAATCTTAACTGGGGAAAACAATCATGAATCATATAAAATCAATGGGTTATATTATCCCACTATCAAAGAATTGAGCTTTTATTCACATGGAATTAATGGGATTGATAATTATTGTAATGTTTGGGAAAAATCTTTCAAGAATTATTTGGTGAAAGGCTTAGAGATCAATGATTTCAACTCATGTGTGTTAGTTATGGGTGTGTTTGATTTATTTCATATAGGCCATATTGAACAATTACATAACATTCATGATAAATATCCAGATTGTAAGATTATTATTAGTTTAATGGAGCCACAGGATAGAAATAAAGAGTTTTGTATTATGACGTTAAAAGAAAGAGCACTAAGTATACTAAGTTGTAAATATGTGGATGGATTAATATTGACACCTAGTGATGATTTGGATGCTTTCAGAAAAATGTTCAAATTTGTTACTTACATTGACAATCCAGATTTTATTTCTGGAACTGGATCTTTCAGCCAATACTTAAATAAACAAGTCATAATTGATAGAATCCAAGAACAAAGAAATTTATATGTGGCAAGAAATAAAAGTAAAGGTATGGTCATAACATAAGATTTATTATTTAAGCAATAAGCGCTTAATAATAATAAAGTTATTGCTAAAATTAGCAACATGTAACTTTTGTAATATTATACTTCATATACTCATATATGTTATTTAGATGAATGTTTTTAGTTATATGTGCCAATAAAAGTCCAAAGAAATTGGAACATATAAAGTTATTGGCATAGACAATACTTCTTCATATACGAGTAATTTTAAATATTAAGATAAAAGAAACACAAATAATAATAAAGAAAATATAATGGAATCCGCTAATGAAAACAATATATCAATTGCTCAAACTGGTATCTCCCTTTCAGATTATAATGTTATATTTGTTACACATTTAGCAACACTAATCGGAACAGGATTCACTTGTGCTGGATTCCCACTAATTTCAGCTACAGTGCTTTCTTGCACTTTTAATCTTTTAGCAGCCGTATCATCACTATTACTAAGTATATTAGTCGGTTGGGATGCCCTATCTGCGGCAGATTATTACAAAAAAGACTCAATTAAAAGTATAATGAAATATCCAGCTTCACCAGCTTTATTTTTATCATCATCATCAATACAAGGTGTAGTTGATTCATCTGATTATTCAAAGACACCTGCTATTTTATCATTTTTTGAAGAAATGGATCTGATATCCACTTCTTTTGTTAAAAATTTTATCACCCAAGATATATTGGAAGATGATAATATGGACTATTCTTGGATCAACTTTGTTAAAGGAATCCATTCGATTAAAGAGTCCTTACAAACTCCAATCTATTATAATAATCAAGGATATAAATGTATTACTATCAGATTAGCACCCTTAACTAATGAAGAAAGCTTGTCAGGTTGGAAACAAGAGGTTTGTACCAATTCCATGGGTAGAAGCATATTATCATCAGCATCATCTTCATCAATTTTGATAAATACAAAAAAAAATCAACAAAAAGTATCAGGGTGGTTATTGGACCATAATCTTTTAGAATCACAACTCTCTATTTTCCAAGGAACGTATCTGGTCCAATTCTATCAGGATATAAGTACCTCAGTAATAAACTGTCTATTAACTCAAAGTAAACAATTGTTAAATGGTGAGAGCAAAATATCAGGAGAAGTTACAGATAAAAATGGTATTATTTTTATCACGTCTAAATTATGGAAGGACTCCTAGACTTTATGTATATATATATTTTTGAATAATCTTTATATCAATATAACAGCTTCTTTTTATTTCTGCACAGTAACATTTAAATACGCATCCTGTCTTAGAAATAGCGGCTAGAGTTTTCTTCTTTGAACATTCTGCGATTAATTTTAAACATTACGAGAAATTTAAATACAAATTAAGATTATTCCTGATCTCAAAAACTGCAACAAATTTGCTGTAATAGATGTCATTTTCTCATTGAAAAAGCTTTGGTTCTTTGTTGTATTGACTTTTTTTTTTAAACATGCTAAGTTTAACATAAAAAAGATAAATCTCTTATTCCTATAGTGGATTAAATTGCCCATAACTCATATTTATAGAGAATGACTATGGTGTTATGGTTGTCACTAAACCTATACATTCTGAACAATCGGTTAAAAAACGGAAAAGAATCACAAGAAATAGAGTCATTAAATCCTGTAGAAGTTGCTATAAGTATAAATTAAAGTGCGATAAAGCTACTCCTTGTCGTGCTTGTGTTTCCAGAGGCACTGTGGACCAATGTGAATATGGATTTAGTAAAGCTTTGGAAAATCCAGTGTATAATTTGGATTCATCAGCGTTAATAAATTCAGATAAAAGATATTCAAATAAAATTGATGGTAATATTATTAATAATGAATGTTACCATTCGGGCAATAATGTATCTAAAGCTACTTCTTTTTTCTCTAAAAGGATTCATTTTGATAATTCAAAAATATGGAAAGTTAGTGAAGATGATTCAGTATACAAGTCAAAATATTTTTACCCATTTTTTACTAATTCGATTAATGACAAATTTCTGTCTTCTGAAGCTTATGGAAGAGTAATATTATCCGATGAAAACTTCATTAGAAATGAAATAACTAAATTCAATAGGTTTTGTTTTCATTCTTTAACTAATCCCAATGAAGTGTTAGACCTATTTCCAACAACACCTGTGATGGCAAGAACTCAAATCGAAATATTTTTGAATGGGTTTATCCAATTATTCCAGTAATAAATAAGGCGAAAGTGTTAAAAAAACTTGACAAAATTTATAATTTTTTATTATCATCAACTACTGAAAGTTCAGCTTCTAATCCTTACCAAGAGGAAAATCTCAATATTCATAATTGTGTTAAAAACACCTCTACTCATAAAAACAATCATTTTAACGATATTAGCATTTTAGATTTGCTTCTTATTGTGAGCATATTCTTTTATTCAGCATATTGCAGTGTAGCCTCAGGAATTAGTCCTGATTTGCTACTTTGTAATAAATATTATGCAGCATATCAACATCTTTTGAAACTAAGTGAGTTTCCTATAAAACCTGTATTAGAATCACTTCAATCATTCCTTTTAGTAAATTTTATTACAGACCCCAACATGGTTGATGCTTCAGATTATTCACCTATGTTAGTTAGGATAAGCCAACAGCTTGCTTTACATAAACTGGAATTGCACCCAAGAAATAAAGATTTGATTTTTTTGTGGCATTACATATTATATGTGGAGGAATTTGCATCTGTTGTTTCTGGATTTCCCTTTTCTACAAGTAAAGCTCTTCTAACTTGTGTACCCATTCCTGAAGCAAACTCAAAATTATTTGTTACTAATACTAATACCCCTACATTAAACAAAACTAGTTTAGATACCACAGTACAGGTACCTATAGAATATAGTATTGGAAGATTTAAGATCAATTTAGTTTTCAAAGATATAATGGACTCTACTGTCTCCAAAACACCACTAGTTGAATCACTGAAACAGAATTTATTAAAACAAGTTAGTAAGCTCTACATAGAGGTTAATAAATTACTCATTAATATAAGAAATAACAAATATACTCATACTGAATATTATTGTAGTACGTTACTGGTATTTTTATATCGATTACATTTAAGATATTACGCCTTAGTGAAGATTCATGGACAAAATAGTATTTTTAATAAGAACAAAAATGATCGTCATAGTATAATATTGAAGCATAGAAAACACATGGTTAAGATAGTAAATAATGCTAAAGAAGAGGCAGAATTACTTAAACCACATGATCTCACTTGGATTTTGGAAACTACACAAGATGTAAAGGAGGATGTGATTCCATTATGTCTACTATTACTTCTAGCTACATTGAAACGTTTAATTCAAAACAATGTAAATAATTTTGCGTGGTATACCAGAGGATCTACAGTAATGCAATATTTATTTGTAGTACTTCGAGATCTGTATCAAAATCCAAAAAAGGAATATCCTCTAGAACATTTCAATCGTCCGTTTTGTAATACCATTAGTGATGACATGAAGGAAATTATAAATACTGATCTCTTATGCTTTAAATTAGTACTAATTGAAGAACTATTACCATTAATGGAACTAAAACTAACACCATTATGGAAGAAAAATGATTTGTATAAATTTGTCTTGATGAAAACAGTCAAGAATAAGGTTTGGCAAACACATGGACCTCTGTGGAATAATAATGAACATGTAAAAAGAGTTAAAAGACAGTTACAAAAATGTGAACTATTTACTTCAGGCAATATAAATCTGGAAAACAAAAAAAGTATTGTTTTAGAAGATTGTTTGGCTCAATGGAGTTCTGATATAAAAATGTTTGATCCGGAACAAATTGTGATTGATTGGTTGGAGGATTTCAATTGATTTAATAACAGAAAGCATTAAAAGTATTACTTCTGGGATAATATATATATATATATATGTAGATTCCTGTAGTTGCGCTTCGTGTATTACCCTTGTATTTTATTGCGTTTATGATGAACTTTGCATCTAGATAATATTGTATTTGTAAATTGAAAAAACATCTTCTTTTTTCTTTTATTTAAAATTTATTTATTCCTGATTGTAAGTGGTAAACATACTAGAATAGTCTTTTCAACTTAACAAATTACTCCAAAGATCATCATATATATGATCAAAATATTCTATGGAGTGAATTATGATTCGAACTTGTCATATTCAATACGATTTTTATCAAGATCTTTCAATAGAAGAACAATATCGAGGAAATACTTTAGAACCATCCTTTTATATTAATGTAGATATTACACCAGAATCTATTAGAGAATATAGAATTCAAAAGCAAGAAAGTATCAACAATAAAAATAAGAATGTACAATATAAAGTTGTAAGCGATTATGAGGGTGATTATTGCGGAACATCGCAAGAAAACCAATTTAGAAAGGTTTCGGAACGAATTTATGAAGCTACTTTGGACAACGAAAAATACCAATTTCAAACACCAATAGAAGATTTAACAAATTCGATCAATTGTTTAAATATTAATTGGAGCGCAATAGCTAAATTTCCAGATGGATATATATTAGGTGATCAAACAGGTTCAATTCATACATATGATACTCAATGGAAATCAAAAAACATATTGAAGAATGTTCATAAAGATGAAATCACATCGTTAAGATGTTTTCCCAGCGGAAGTGTTCTATTATCCGCATCTAATGATATGCAAATCAAATTGTGGTCTTTATTGGATGATTCAAATCCACGTACATTTATTGGACACACAGCTGGTATTACAGATACGGCATTACTTGGTAGAGGAAGAAATTTTCTATCTTCCGGACGTGATGGCACTATCCGATTATGGGAGTGTGGTTCTGGCCAAAATATTTACACGTTGACAAGAAAAGAGACCCCTTATGATCCTGTCAATTCAATTATTCTCTTTGATGGAGAAAATCAGGGCAAGAAAGAAAAAGACAAACAAGGATTAAAAAGCCATGAATTGGAATTTGAAACAGAAGGTAAACAAGTTGCAGCAGCTCATGAATCTGGTGTTATTACTTTTCATGATCTTTACACAAAAAAAGAACAATTACAATTACCAAATGAATTCATATCAACATGTAATGTAGTTGCAAATAATCTCGATATGAATAATTATTATTTATTTGCAGGTTATGAGAATGGTGTAGTGGCACAATGGGATATTAGAAGTCCAAATAAATCACTATCACATGTAAAATTAGAAGGTACACTTAACTCTATTAACACAATGGTATGGTCCGGATCTTCTCCATCATATTCTTACGATCAAAGCTCACTTTACATTTCTGCTGGAATAGATACAAGTTTAAGAATATTGTTAACTGCAGAAGGAATATTACCAATAGAGTCTGTGCCACAGTTTTTAGTTTGTGATGATTATAAAGTGACACAATACCTGGTTATACAAGATTCAGAAAATATGACACAGGTTAAGAAAGACTTAAGTGAAAAAAATGAAGTTGTAGCCATTGGAAATAGGGGTTTTATTTCCATATATCAAGATTTATTAGTCATGGAATAGAATCAATGTGTTACCAGTTAATCACTTATCCCTTATTTAATTTTTTTTTCAATAATATTTTTTGATAAATATCTTTATTAGTGCATTAATGTATATAAGCGTATAGAAATTTATTTAGCTCAAAGAATTCATTTTTTTATACTGTCTTTCATTACAAACCGACAAATCAAATCAAGTTAAAAAGTAAATAAAAAATTTCGTTAAAATGTAAATTTGCATTATATTTATATACTCTAATATATTTTAGAGGTTCCCTCTCCACTTACCTTTAGTGAAAAACAAACAAATAAACAAACATATATTATGGAATGACTGTTGTATTTCGTGTTAAAATTAGCACATTTGATAAAATCTGGAATATTTACATACTATATTATATTTGATATATGGTTATATAATTAGTGTTATTCCTAATAAAATTATCATTATTATATCGTATCACTCTGTAACCAGTTTTTTGAAAGTGCATTGACTCATAATAGTACTCAATTAAATAAACATAGTAAATAAAACATTTGATAATAAAAAAAATACGTAGCTTTATAAAGTTTGGATTATTTTTTTAAGTACTACACTCAACATAATTAGAGGATTCAGTTTTTTCAAAACATAGATGTCAAATATACATAGTGTGTTTTATGGGAAGCAATCTTTGATAATGTTTTCTTAGTTAATAAATATTTATTCAAATCATTTGGAAATGGATACAAAAAATTATTTAAAAGTATATTTATTATAATAATAACAGATTTTTTACTTCAATTCATCTATATATAGTCTTCCTTAATTATTAAAAGCCTAAGTATCTAAGGTCTCATCCTATTCGCATCTCACATATCTTGCTAAGTAATAAAAAAAATGTATATATATATATTTTAAATCCTTGTTAGCTCAATCAGACATGTTATAATAATAATGTATACAGATTTGTTATTTGTATATTAATTAATTTACCGCAACAAAGACGCATGCCTGTTATGTATTCTATCAAAAAAACTCTGTTGATTGAAATTTTTAACTAAACAACCAATCCAATGTTTACAAAGTAACCATTTAAACTGTTAAGTTAGAATTTTCTACATAAGAAATAAAGCAAATATCTTTTAGTCAATAAATAACTCACTCTTTGTTTTAAACTTATAACACTGACGCTTTTACTAAAAAAAGAAATTTTTTTTATAAAAGTATTCGCACTTTATAATGGTTTTTGTGACACTATGTGTAAAACTTCTCTGAGGTTAGTATACACAAAATTAATAGAGAAAAATACATAGAAACACTTTAATATATAAAAAAATTATGTATGTTTACTCTTTTCCTGATTTAAATATTTTTTATTTATATATTTAATTGATTAACAGATTTATTCTATTGCTAATTTATTTTTTTAAACCTTTAATATAGTTTTTGCTTTTATTATTAATCAATTACATTTCTTGTATCATAGAATGTCACCTTCTTTTTATATATAAAAGCCAAACATACACAAAGTTTCTTTTCCTTTCTTTTACAACTCACCTGAACACTTTTTCTTAAATTCTTTTTGTTTATTTTCACTTGTTCTTTTGTATTAACATCTCCATACCATAGACTTTTTTAGATACGAGACATCAGTATATATCATATTAGTGTTTCAGTTGCAACAAAAAAAGTTTTGCGTCAGAGTTCACTTTAGTTTTTATTTCGTACTTATTTTTGAAACAAAAAAATGGTTTTTGGTACAAAAACAAGACAATCCAAGGTTTCTTCAACAAAAGACCATTTGTCTAAGTTCAAATCATTTTTTAAAAAAAGTAAGAATGAAAGCTCTAAGCAAGTTCACTCTCTTTCAGCTGCAGATAATCCTTCTGTAGTGTGTCATAAGGTCAAACATTTCTTAATAGTTGAAAAAGTTCAGACTGCTCAATCAGAAGAAAGCTCTTCTATTAAGAACAAATTAAGATCTTTATTTGCTATCAAAAAGAATGACGAGCAATCACCAGTAGTTAAACAACGACCATCTGGAAGGAAAAGAAAACAGTTCATCAATAAGATTGACATCTTCTTCCAAGAAAAGATCGTTCCAACTTTCAATCCTTCCAAAAAAATGAGACCTATCGAAACAGAGCTAGAAAAAAAACAATATGCTGTTGCAGGTAAAAATATTCAGATTGATGCTCAAGTTGAAAGTATTGAAAATTTAACCATTGAAATCGAACAATTTGAAAAACATTTCCAGGAAAGAGTATGTAACTTCAACTTGGAGTCCAACCCATGGGACCAAGATGAATTGGAAGTGCAACAAGAAGAAATTGATTTTTTGAACAAATTGATTCGTCAAAAAAAGATGGAAAGAAAAGAACAAATAAAGTTGCTAGACGTCTATTTTGCTGAATTGTCATCTTTAAAAGAAAATGTAACAGAACAAGAAAAGCAAGACGATTTAGCAAGAGTTCAAAAGATTGAAAAGGAAAAACAGAGAAGAGAACAATTGCTTAGAGAACAACAGCAGCAAGCAGAAGAAACTGAATTATATAAATGGCAACTAGACCAAATTAAAAAGCAGAAAATGCGCCCAAAGGAATATGAAAGACTAACACTTCATCCTACCAAATTAAATCCATGGACGGTACAAAAAGAACTGCAGAAGAATCATACTGAACAACTTTTAGCCTGGCAGGAAAGATTTAATTTGTTACAGCGTACAAAACTCTCTATAACCCTGTTGGAGATAAAAAATGGTATCGTACCATTATCAGAACTTCATCCTCATGAAATAAAATATGCACAGGAATATGAAGAAAAATCTTATAGGATGCTATTAAAAATGAAACATATTATGCAGCAACAAAGACAGGAAAAGATACAATTAGAAAGAGATACTGTTACCTACATAAAGGCATTTTGGGACACAAAAAGTAAACAAATAGCAAGAGGTATTAAGGATAGTGGAGTAGCACAACAATTGATGCTATTTAACAAGAAGATTGGAATTTATATAACCAATCTTTATTATAAAATCATTTAGAGTTCCTAACCACAACTCTATATGAAGGTATGCTTTACTGGTGTTTTTAGAGGAGTTATATAATATATAGTGAAGTAAACTTACTGATTAATACCCTGGCCCAGTATTATTCACAAAGTTTTCTTCTGTCAACTCCTCTAAAATTTCCATTGCAATAAACCCATTATCAATTTTTGAAATAGTACATAATTCCATTATTATATTTGGCACTATCCTCTCCCACAGACTCTCATATCTCTGTGGTTTTAATCCCAATTATTGTCCTTTAATTCTGCTCTCATTTTACAACTTCATATTCCAACAGTTTTATCCATTCAACTAGTATCTATCGCATTAATGCTATTTTTATTTTTATGTAGGTATATCTAATTGCCACTAGTTTTTGTGCGTCACTTTATCTAGTCTGTTCATTCATAAGTTATTTTTTGTTACAACTACTTGTTATAGCTTCCATGACTCTTCATATCTGATATTTTATTACTATAAATATCAACAATACTAGCGTCTTTTCAAATAATAAGATTTACAATTGGATCCTGAAAATAATAATTGCATAGAAGAATCTATATTGACAATATCAAGTACAATTTATAGAACCACAAAACCCATTTTCAAATATGATAACCAATAAGTGTTTGTCAGGGTTTTAAATTGTACCTTGTTGACAATATTATAAAAACTTCAGATCTAGGGTAAAATATTAATGAACCATTGTGATAACAGGTTGATAAGTTGTTGTCTTATGTCTGAATAATATTTTACATGCGTCATTTGCTTCTTTTTTGATTTCTCTTTCATCTTATTTTTGTTTCTCATTTCTCTATATCTATACTTTATTTTTATAAGTTTTATTTTTATAAATTTAATATTTTCTAATGTGTTTTGTCTTATTTTTTTTTTTTGGAAAAGTTATATTAAGCTAGTTTAATGTTCAAAGATTCTATCATATTTCAGATCTTTATACAGGTAATAATTTGTTTAGAATCATTTGTTACCTCATGTAATCTAAGTGAAAGATTGTGTATCACATTATTTACTAAAATATTAATATAGTAAATTCAGTGAGGAGAAGTAATTCTAAGGAGTATTGATGATAGACATATAAAATTTGTTGTCTGTTTATATTTGCTATACTCAGATGGGAAAATGTCTAAGAAGATATATGAAAGTTCACAAATATGTACATATGAATTCAGCTGATATTATTGGTACCTCTGGATTGATAATTAGCTAAATGAATTTGCACTTTTTTAGAAGACAGAATTTTTTTATTTTATCTCTTTACTCAACAACTCTATAAGTGATGGTTGTAAAATTATGCCTTCATTTTCCTTTAGAAATTATCATTTATGTGAAAAAATGTAATAACTAATGTAAAAAGAACTATCAAATTCTATCTTAATGTACTTTTGAATAATATATAGCATATCAAAAAAAAAATTAAGAAAATAAGTTTTCCGATTAATGGTTTTGTAAAAAAAATTTTCATTAGATATTTCCCTTCTAATATTAAATTGTCTTATTCATTGAAATAAACGACGCAGCTACTTCTTTCGATTATTTTAGAGAATTATATGAATATATCTTCTTTCAATTTCTTTTCTGTATTGATCTTCTGACTGGACTTACAACATATAGAAGAATGTATATGCCAACTTTGTTGAGACAATTTCTTGTCTCTTTAATTCAGTACTTAGTCAGATGATTAATGATCACATTGTCTATATGCTTTGAATTATGTGCATTATCATTTAAAAATAGTTTTGCTTAATAGTTCAACTTGTACTACTAATATATTTTCCAATAAATCTTTATAATATGTTTTACATTATACTGTCAGATTTTCTTTGTTGTAATTTTTAAATCTGTTGATTGAATATGTTAATACATTCTTTTTTTTTCAGTTATCATATATTTAAGTATTTTAACTAAACATTCACTATCTAGTGACCAACTAATCTCAAAACATATTTCTCTTTAAGTAAAATTGGCTTCATATTACACATACTGGTGTGTACCACTAGTGGCAATCATTTCGATCTTATTACCGATTCTTCTTTTTTCCTTTTTTCTTTCTTGCAGAGTTGTCAAACATATGTTTATGAATTGAAAAATGTCAAAAATATTGAAACAAAGACGCTTCAATATTTAGTTTATAGAATCAAGTATCTAAAGTGACAAAATAAAAATGAACTATCCAATGACTAGGGATATTGGTGCCGATGATACTAATAGCATGTCATCAAAAGATGATCTTTTTAATATGTTTCTAGATGAGGATTTTGTACCTCAAGCCTATGTAGATATTCTTTTAAATAATATTGATATAGATAACTTAAATCAAGTTCATTCTCTATCATCTGGCCTTTTAACCAAATTGGATTTCTATACAACAAGTTTAACAAAAGAACTTGAAAAAAATGTTTGGAATTTAGAGAAATTGGCACAGAGTTTACCTGGTACTTGGTCAGTCACAGATCCAATTGAGAATCAAGTATATAATCATAATTCGAAAGAACATGAGACCAAGACCAAATCAGACAATGATACGTTTCCTTCACCTATATTAAACGAAAAACCTGTAAGAAATATTGGAGCTTTTGGGGTCTCTAAATTGGAATATTATCTTGATACACTGGGGTCATCGGTGAAATCTTTGGAAAATGACTTAAACAAGTTGGAAACAGATTTAAGTCAACAACATAAAGACACACAAAACATCAATCAAAGTGAGAAAACCAGATGTGTTATACAGCAACTGAAAGATATAAAGTTAATAAAGACAAGATTAATTGAAGTGTTAACAGTATTTACCACTTTGAAGGATATTTTGTTTATTTCAAATGCAGGGGAGATGAAAGGTAAAGAAGAAGAGCCTGCAAAAACATTTACAATTAACGATTTTAGAGTGTCACTTTTTACTTTACAACAAACAATTGAGCAAACCTTAGAAAAGGCAGCACAGGAAGAAGATTCTGATGTTGTGAATAAAGAAATTTTATCTAAAATAGAGAAATTGGTTAAATTAACAGATGTGTTTAAGAGTTTTGATAAATTTTATAAAGAGTATCAAGAGTTTTCAAAATCTATATCACAAAGTTCTACTAAATATCTCGAGTTGAAGGATATTGTAAATGAAGAATAAAAATGCAAAGAACAAAGAACTTTATGAATAAAAAAGTTGAAAAACATAACTACAAATGATATATATATATACATATTTATATTATATAAATACCGAGGACATAAATTGTATAATGAAAAATGATATTATGTATAGGTGATGGATAAAATTTTGAACGTAAATATAGTAATTACTCAGTAGTATGGGACGCTTCTTTAGTTCTAGATGGCAGTGTTTAGTCTAAGTTGCCATTTTTCTCTTTTTAAAAGAAAACATCAGAATTATTTTCATTTGATTCATTCAGTAAGGCTTCTTCATCATTAATATTAGTACCTGTGTAGTGGTTCGTAATATTTCTTAACCACTTAAGGCCTATTAAACATTGTATTACGTGCCATAACCGAGATGGGAAAATGGCTAATGCCCACTCATCAGGGCATATTCTAATAAGTGCACCAACAGGTAATGATAACATACCACAGCCAACGGCAGTTACCCACATAGACATTGTTTGAGGAGCTATTGAGAATGCTGTACCACCAAATTTCATAATTAGAATTTGACACAAACCAATAATAATTAGAATAGAAATAAAATAGTAATTTCTGAATAGGTCCTGGAAGAAGTTTATATTGTTACAGGATATTCTTTTGCGCCAATCTTTTATACCATCAGCCTCATCCAACTTCCTGGAAACTAACAGCGTAAAAAATTGTAACCAAACAAATGTATTAAATGTCATTGCATTCAACGATTGCTGTTGAACACCAGTGATTTCTTCCATATCAGAATAAAAAATCGATTTACCATGGAAATGTAAAATAAATGTAACGGTAAGTTGAACCATTGCTTGTCCTAAGATCATTTTCCATGTAGATGGTGCAATCAGAGGAGTTGATCTTCCTCTTGGTTTTTTGTTCATAATATTGTTATCAGGTTTATCTGTTGCTAAAGCTAAGGCTGCTAAGGTATCCATAATTAAATTAACCCACAATAATTGCACAGCGGTTAATACAGAAGTCTCATTTTCAGAAGACACAGCTGATACAAAGGTTAAGATCACTGCAGTAACGTTGACAATTAATTGAAACTGAATGAATTTTTTAATGGATATAGAAACACATCTCCCCCATTTAATAGCATTAACGATGGCAGAAAAATTATCTGTCATTAAAATGATATCAGAAGCTTCTCTAGCTACTTCTGTACCAGAAATACCCATAGAAAAACCAACATCTGCTAATTTGAGAGCTGGTGCATCATTGGTCCCATCACCAGTAACAGCGACAACATTACCCATACTCTTCAGCGTTCCAATTAATAATCTTTTATCTTCAGGAGATGACCTAGCAAGAACTCTTAAATTTGGCAAGGCTTTAATTCTTTCCTCAGGTGTTAATTGTCGAAACTTTGGACCTTCCATAGCACAGTCTACATTGTTGAAAATACTATTGTCCAGTATGTTACAGTTCCTGGCAATTGCCTTTGCTGTTATAATATTATCCCCAGTAACCATTCTAACAGTGACACCAGCATTTTGACATTGTAATACCGAATCTTTGACACCCTCACGTAACGGATCCTGGATACCCAAAACACCATCCAATATTAATCCGCAATTATTGCTCTTATTATGATATGTTTTGGTGAGAATTAATTCAGGAGATGGCGTGTCATTCTCAGAATCGTCTTTATTTATGGAGGTGTCTACAAACTCTTTTGGTGGCCATTTTTTCAAATTATAGAAATCACAGTGTGCTAGAGAGATTGCTCTTAGAGCATCATTAGCTAATTCTCTAATATTTGCGTTTATCTCATTTTCAATAGTTTCATCGATTTTGATTAATTCAAATTTTTCATTGTATTTGTACTTGCAATAACTTGAAACAATCTCAGCAGCACCTTTTATGAAAAATCTATAGAAATCCCCATTTGGATAATGAACTACTACACCCGACCATTTTCTGGAACTTTCGAAAGGGATGATTTGTACAATATTATCAATATTGAAATACTTTTGATATTCTTCACGTAAAGTTTGTAATTGACCCCATTTTAATTGTTTAGTTTGATCTTTAGACCATGATAATAACGCCGTTTCTGTCTTAGAACCAATGTATGGCTCTTGTCTTCCATGTTTAATTCTTTTTATTAGGTCTTCATCAACAGCACCATTCACGTCTTCTTCTTGTCTAGAAATCACAGGAGTAGCAGTAGTGTTATTATCCTTATAATCCTTATTTTCAAATGCAGTAGAATTTAAAATAATGTTGGTAAAGATAATATTTTTATTGACATCAGGTATGATTTTATCGAATAGAACAGGAGTAGTAGCAGTAGTGGCTGGGGTGACAGTAGAAGAGTTCATAGTACTAATAGTCCCATTACTTCCGGTAGTCGTGAGTAGATCAGAATAATCATGAAAGCCATAAGATGCTATGACACCTTTGATGACAGTCATAATATTTTCTGTTAATGTACCAGTTTTATCTGAACAAACAGCGGTAGCTGAACCCATGGTTTCACAAGCCCTTAATTCTCTTACAAGATTACCATCTTTGGTCATTCTTGTTGTAGCAAATGCCAAAGCCAAAGTGACAGCCAATGGTAGTCCTTCTGGAACAGCGACAACTATTATTGTAATAGCAGTAATAAAGATGTTCATGAATTTAGTACCCTTTTCAGCTCTTGTTAGATCATGGAATTTTCCATTAGGTAATAAAGTGTTGAATAGGAACCTTATAAAAAGGACAGAAAATAAGATGATTGCAGCTACACAACCATATACCGATATATTATCTGCCAATTGACTCAGTCTCTCTTGTAAGGGTGTTGGATCTGGTTCGACTTTCAAAGACATCATTGTTCTTCCATATATAGAGTTTGTTCCAACAGAGGTTACCACAGCTTTACCTAAACCTGAGAGCAATTTGGAACCAGAGATTAACATACAATCAGGAACTTTTTCTCCTTTGCTGTTTCTTTCACCGATATCAGGTAAAGGCAGAGTTGGATCTGGCGACGATAGTGAGAAGTTACTATTATATTTTGTCAATGCGTGATGAAGATCTACTTTTTTGATTGTATCGGATTCACCAGTGATTGACGATTCATCTGCTTCACACTCACCTTCCACAAGGATGGAATCCGCGGGGACCACATCACCGGTCTGTAGACAGATGATATCACCGACTAAAAGATTGTAGATTGAGATCAAAGTTTCTTTTCCTTTCCTAATAACCACAATTTTTCTATTCTCCTTTTTTTGATTCAATTTAACAAATTGTAATTCTTTTTGGTAATCATTGATTGCACCTACTAATACGACGACTATAACGGCCATCATAATAGCGACTCCTTCAATCCAATCCACTTGTTTTATTGGATTTCCCTTAGGATCATATTCAGGAGGTTGGAAAAAGTATTCGTATAGCCCTAGGACAAAGGATATGATTGCAGCAAATGATAATAATAACATGGTTTGATCTTTTAAAGCTTCTACTATCAGTTGCCATAGAGTTTTGGGGATTCTATCGGGTAATTTGTTATCCCCGTATTTTTTATACCTATTCCAAATGACATATTTTGGTGGTGGTGGGTGATTTAGTGGAGTTTTGGATTTAACTTTTTCGAATGCAATAGTAGTTCTTCTTTTAATGGGCAATCTTAAAAACATTTCTGGTGGATACTCGATACCATTTGATAAGGAAGTATGTAGAAAGTGATATAGATTATTTTCATCATTTTGAAATAATTGATTGAATTCTTTCAAAGATTTGGGGTTATGTAATTTATTTAGATCGTTGACAGATAATGTGAAGTCTAAATCATGTGGTTCTTGTTCTATCGAATTGTATGAAGTTTTGTTATTGTTGTTGTTATCTGTTTTATTTCCATTACCCACGTTTAACGGTGTATAAACAGAGTTCTTAGTAGTTCTTTCATTTATAATAGTCATAATAATATGAGTATATAAATATCTAGAACAGGTGGATGTCTATGGGGTGTATATGTGGTATACGGGTGTTTATTGAGAAAGTTTAAACTTCAGAATAAGAAAACTATTGGGTAGATAATAAATTTTGTCTTTGAATAGTAGATACTAAGATAATTTAACCATATAAAATATGGAGATAAAACAAACTTAAATTAAATGATTCTTTTTGTTTGTTATATTCTTCAAGCTTATTCCGTTACATAACAAAAAAATTAAGATTAAGAAAAGAGAGAAAAGAAAAGAAAAGAAGAAGGGAAATAAGGAATTAATTGATTAGATTCTCTAATTTAGTTTTTATAAAGAAAGAAAAAAAAACAAAGTTCGATCTATACAAAAGGAATCAAGCGTTACAAATATCTATATCGAATATCTATAACCATGTCTATGTATATGTATATGTTTATGTTTGTTTGTTTATTTGTATGACTATCTGCTATTCTTTTTCTCTTTCTTTTTTTTCTCTCTTTTTCTTTTATCCTCGTGGGGTATACTCTGCCTCACTAATATTTTAATCAGTTTCCTCCTTCCTCCTTTTGTTTGTTTTATTGATTATTATTATTAACGTGGGAAGGGGAGAGGAAAAGGTGGAAAGAATAAAAGAAAAGAAAAGAGATGCAGAAAAGAGAATAGAAAAATTTAGGGGGGCAGGCGAAGGGGAAAGAAGGCAGGGCGAGTGGCCACAAAAAAGAAAGAAAAGAAGGAAATATAAAAAGTTTTCAATTGTCTTTTTTTTTATTACCAACATTTCGACTCATATAAGCCCTGTTTCTTTGTGTGTGATTAACAAAAGATATTATATTATTGTGTATTAATTAGTTAAGTTATAGTCATTGAACACAAAAGATAACATATTAAACAGAATACAAGATACAGCATCTTATACACGCACGCACACATGTACATACTCTCTCTCTTTCTCTCTCTCCCTTGTCTTTTATTTTTTTTTTCCTTTTTCCTAATTGTATATTATGTATTTGTCCTATTTATGTTATTTGTCTTAAAAGAAATATATGAACCTACTAAAAGACCAGTTTTGTCTTAATTTTTCATACAATACTTCAATATTTATTCTATATATTCATTTGTCCATGTCTATAAGATATGTCCCATAAAGAAAAAAGGTGGCTGTGCTTCTCTCTTTCTTTTTTTTTCATTTATTTGGATTAGGCTGGGTAATCCATCCTAAGGACTGAGATGCTTACGAGTAAATAATAATTATAATAATAAGAAAGATGGGAATTGAAGCTTATAAAAATCTTTATTAAAGAACTTTTCATACTATTCTCTTTTTATTTTTTCGATATTATTAATAAGGTAACAGATTAAGAGATTTGAAAATAAATCTAATGAATAAAATATAATCTTTACATAAATTTCAAACCGTTAAGAGTTTTACTTTGCGTTTTTTTGTTTTGATAGAAGTTACTTGTTCAACTAAAACCAAGAAATAAAAAAATATATATGGGTCTCATAAAGTAATGCTTTACAGCCCTTTTCTTTTAAGTCGAGTTAAATATCTTAGTCTCTGTAGATTTTCTATGGATTTATTCTAGCAATGATGTAAATATATATGTGTGTGTGTGTGTGTGTAATACGTATATACATTATTGTCTTTCTTTATACTTTTGTATGTTTGTGTTTTTCTTCTATCTTTTCCCTTTTTTATTTGCTTTCTTCTTAAGCTAACTGTATTTTTTTTTTACAAATAATATTTGACAGAATACAATTAAAAATAAACAAAATTATAATATTTTGTATAAAAAAAAAAATAAAAAAGACCATACAATAGTATAAAATTACACTCAACGTGAATATATTTACAAACAAACTAATCATTAGTAATAAAAAAAAACTCAGATCAACCTATTAAAAAAGTTTATTTTTTTTCTAAATTGTCTAACATTCTTGCTCCTTTTTTCTTACCTTATTCTTTCTGTTATTGAAAATAGATAACAATATTTTCTATAAATTTACAAAATATGATTGCAGTCCCTATTTGTATAATAAATAAACATACTCATAAGAATATAGATATAATTGTACTTTTTTATAATATTAATTGTTTTAATTAGATAATCAAGATGATCTTTTTTTTTTTTTTTTTTTTTTTGCAAATCATAGAAAAAACTAAATACAAAAACTTACCCAAATTAATATATATTATAAAAAGAATAGGTTATTTACATGACCCTATCGAAAACCTCTTCTTAGAAGATAAGTTAAATAAAAAAAGATTGTACAAACATTCATTTTTTTTTAGCACTTTATTACTAATACAATTATCTTTTACTGAAATTCTATAAAATCCTTTTATTAGAAGAAACTATATGATTGAACCTTTATCATGATTATAAAAATTAATACACATATTTATCAAAGATAAGTTTTCCCTTGTAGATGACCTACAAGATATGCTTCTATACTTGACAAAAACAAAAAAAAAAACTACATCCCTTTTGCAAAAAATCTAAATCCTTTGTTATGAACATTAGATATTGTTTTTGCATTACTCTAGAGTGATGCCATTTTTTCCACCAAAAAAAAAAAAAAAAAAAGAAAAACAAAACAAAAAGTGGATGACCATAAGATTTACCGTAAAATCGATTTTTCAAAGTAAATCAATTTAATAAAGTGAGTCTCAAGAAACATTACATTGTGCACTATACAACAGAAACAACCTATTTCATACCAATTTTGAATAAAAATGCATGAAAATTACATAAATAATATTAACCGTTAACACTTTTAATTGTATAATTATTTATTTAAAAACAAAAACACTTCTAAGGTCGTTTGTCTTACCAGACAACTTTAAAAAATAAATTCAGAAAACTACTCTAAATATCTATATTCAGTCTTATATAGTATCTTTACTGATTTCAGTAGAATAAATTGGAATTTAAGCCAATGAACTTTTCTTCTCTTCCCCCTAAAAAAAAAGTAAATAAAAAAAAGAAAGATAAAGGTAAAAGTGAAAGAATCTGAACTTATTAAAGAGATAGTCTGATGCATACAAAAACTTAATATTAGAACGGCTGTATATCTTTGGCAAAATCTATCCGTGTAAAAAAAGATGAAGGGCTAGATGTTTTTTTTTCCACCTTTCTAGTGTAGCCAAGATGTTATAAATTGTCGTAAAGATAAAATAGTCTAAAAGAATCTAATATCTGAAAAATTAAAATTATAAGTATATTCTTAAACTTTAATCTTCAAAGAATCACACTTTTGTTGCTCTCAAATTAGTTTATAAAAAAAGAAAAATACAATAAAACACCATCACTCATTGAAATTATAGGCAACTTAGAAGAGTTTATCGGAAAACAAATCAAGATTAGGTTTCCTGATATCTGTAACTGTATAAAAAAAAAACAGTAGCAATTCAACTAATAATATTAACCATTTTTCGCAAAAGCTGAGAAAGAGATACCAAATCCTTGTGGTCTAAACATTTTTCAAAAAGGTAACAAAGAAGTGTCTACATCTTTACCAGTTAAAATTGACTACTACGCAAAGTTCACTTGTCAAAGGTGAAAAACAAAAATAGAAATCAAATTACGGCGAAAATTTCTTAACAAACTTGAAAGGGGATTACCTAACTATCGATCTTGGTTACAATCCAATGAACAGAACAGAAGAAAAAAAGGGAAAAATACTTTAACTCAGTAATCATGAATAATATACATCTAGATGGTGTTCTACATCAATTCCATATAATTGTTGGAGAATTACAAGAAACAAGGTTACCCTATATATCTACTCTGTTCATAAAAGAACAATGCAACAATCACAATAATGCAATATTCTTTCCATGAATAGGGAACCATTGAATTGTGATAAAATAATTTACAATCATTCTATTGGTTATATTAATGATAAAAGACATGAAAAGAGCAACAACAATACATTGATAGCAAATATTCTTTCTGAAGCTTCTAAAGAAATAAAAGATTATGTGATGGAGAACAAAGAGTAAAGTATATCAGCATTATCAATTACGCAATCCAAGACAGTATGACTCTGCCGAATACGATTCAGTCGTCCCCTTAGACAGACTATCAAATACAATCTAAGCGAAACTGAATCAAAATAGAAAAACACACATCGACTAGCATTACAAATTGTGGGTATACTATCCGACGTCGTTTAGCATTTACTATCTAAGTAAATACACACACACACACATATATATATATATATATATGTATATATGACGTTATTATTATACAGTGAAAGTAAAGTTTCTCTATTTGTGTATTTGTTTACTCACTTCTTTGTTTCGGAAGTCCATTTATTTACTTATCATTTTTGCCATTTGAGAAAAAAAATCGTAAAAAGTTATATATTTTCTTTTTTTTTTTAAAGAAAACCTCATAAAGAAATCACAGTGCCCTTTTTGTGATGTGTTTTTCTTTTTCGGATACCCTCGTCCAGGACAAATTTTTGATCAAGGTTGAGTGGCAAATTTATTTATGAAAAATGACATCTACGACTTGATAAGGTGTCTTAGTTTCCTAATTTGTCTAGAAAACTCTGTATACAAAGTATTCATCTTAAGAAGTATTAACGATGTTGTTTACTTGAAGAATATTTTTAAACAAAAAGGAAAAAAAAAAGAATTCCTGTTTCTTTTTTTCCTTTCAGTACAAGCACAAAACTTCCTGTTTTTCGATAATATATTTTTTTTATCTCAAAGTAAAATATTGTGATTCAATAATATTATATTCCAAAGAATCTGATACTATTGTTTACTCTGATAATTTTCTTTGTCTTCTGAACAATGTCATTCAATTTGTTATTTTTTATTCTTAAAATATGCAGTTGAGCTATTTTATGATTTTTTTTTCTACCAATTTGAATTTCGTCATTTTTTTTATCTTGAAATTGAGAATTCCGTTCTTGTGTTTCTAATTCCAATTGGCTAAAAGCGATGACATATATCCTAAATTAACATTCTTTTTGCGAAGATGTGTATTATTATGAAAATGATATCATATCAGTAAAACGTTGATTAAATAATAGAAGAGAATTGTTTATTTATTTATTTTTGTTTCTTTTTTTTCCTAATTGGGTGATCTCGTATTTATTTTTTTTATTTGAGTTTTTCTTCTTTCGGCCCTTCATTCACAGTTTACCTAATTTGGACGGCGAATGTCCATTTTTGGACAAAATAAATATTACTTTTGGGAAAGCCAAAATATGTTAGAATTGTTTACTTTACTTTTTTTTTTATTCTTTCTTTATCGTATTTCCTGATTTGATCGGCATTGGCTATTTGGTATCTTTTCGAGAAATGAGATGAGGCATCAAGAAAAAAGAATCTTAAAAAAAGAAAACTGTTTTTTCTTTTTCTTTTTCTTTTTTTTTTTTTCATCTTTTTTGTTTATTTCTAATTTAGAAATGCTGAGATATTTTCTCTTCTCCTGGAGGAACTGTAGGGCATTTCCTCTTTTGGTCTCGGGATTACCATCCTGGTAAAACCTCTTCAAATCTCGACTTCCAGACACCCTATTACTTCTCTAAAAACTATTCTTTCTTCATTGACTTCCCTTTTTGAGTTCTTATTTTTTTATTTGTTTTATTTATTTGTTTGTTTATATTACGTACCAGCACCTATCCATTTCCGGTAAAATAACAACAAATAAAGAACCTTTTTCACTTCATTAGTTCTTTTGTCGTTTTTATCTCATTACCAGTTTCGTTTCTCTCTGTTTCATCTCGTTTTTTCATGTTTCTTTTTTTTTCTTGTTCTCATTCTTCTACTATGAATTGTTCTACCCATCATAATATTCCTTATCTCATTGTTCACTCTTATTTATCGTTTTTACTTAGTCAATCAATTACGTGGGTAATCTCAATGAATAGAAAAATAGTAATAGATGGAAAAAAAAAACCTCTCATCTTACCAATCAAGCAAAGTAAACTTGTCAGTTCAATTCGTCCGTAGCAAAATGTTCTCTTTGTTTCTTGCTCAAATTTTATATAAAAGCTAACACACCCAAATTCCTTACCTCGAGAATTTCCTTCTTTCTTCTCTTTAACTCCCACTCTCTCCCTTTTTACCCAAACACAAAGCAAACCGATAACTGATTTCTATTCTTTTTAATACCCCATTTTATACACGATAGTATCTTTCTATTAGTTCGTCCCTCTTTTATCCTCTCCATAAATTTTGGAATTTTTTTTTTTTACATTTTACTTAATTACTAATATTTTAATAGTAAAGATCTACACTTTTCTTTTCGTTAAAAAAAGATTAGATTTCATTTAAACATATAAATATGTCTGAATCCATTACTGAAGAAAAACCTCCAAAGGATGTTTATGAATCTTCCGGTGAAGAATCCGAAGATGATGATATCGATGCCTTAATCGAAGAATTACAATCCAACCATGGTTTAGATGACGGTGACGATGAAGAAGATGAACATGCCGCTGCTGGTGAAGCCAGACTCGTCCCAGAAGAGTTGTTGCAAACCGACCCATCTTACGGTTTGACTACTGATGAAGTTCTCAGAAGAAGAAAGAAGTACGGTCTTAACCAAATGTCTGAGGAGAACGAATCTCTTGTTGTTAAGTTCCTTATGTTCTTCATCGGTCCAATTCAATTTGTTATGGAAGCTGCTGCCATTTTAGCTGCTGGTTTGTCTGATTGGGTCGATTTTGGTGTTATCTGTGGTTTGTTAATGTTAAACGCTTGTGTTGGTTTCATTCAAGAATTCCAAGCTGGTTCTATTGTCGATGAATTAAAAAAGACTTTAGCTAACTCTGCTATCTTGATCAGAGATGGTCAATTAGTTGAAGTCCCAGCCAATGAAGTTGTTCCAGGTGATATCTTACAAATGGAAGAAGGTACTATTATTCCAGCTGATGGTAGAATTGTTACTGAAGGTTGTTTCGTTCAAGTTGACCAGTCTGCTATTACTGGTGAATCCTTAGCTGTTGACAAGCACTACGGTGACCAAACTTTCTCCTCCTCTACTGTTAAGAGAGGTGAGGGTTTCATGGTCGTTACTGCTACTGGTGACAACACTTTCGTCGGTAGAGCTGCTGCTTTAGTCAACAAGGCTGCCGGTGGTCAAGGTCACTTCACTGAAGTCTTAAACGGTATTGGTACTATCTTGTTAGTTTTGGTCATTATCACCTTGTTATTAGTCTGGACTGCTTCCTTCTACAGAACTGATGGTATTGTTAGAATCTTAAGATACACTTTAGGTATTACCATTATTGGTGTTCCAGTCGGTTTACCAGCTGTTGTTACCACCACCATGGCTGTCGGTGCTGCTTACTTGGCTAAGAAGCAAGCTATTGTTCAAAAGTTATCTGCTATTGAATCTTTAGCTGGTGTCGAAATCTTATGTTCCGATAAGACTGGTACTTTGACCAAGAACAAGTTGTCCTTACACGAACCATACACTGTTGAAGGTGTTTCTGCTGACGATTTGATGTTAACTGCTTGTTTAGCTGCTTCCAGAAAGAAGAAGGGTTTGGATGCCATCGACAGGGCTTTCTTAAAGGCTTTAGCTCAATACCCAACTGCCAAGAATGCTTTAACCAAATACAAGGTTCTTGAATTCCACCCATTCGACCCAGTTTCCAAGAAGGTTACTGCTGTTGTCGAATCCCCAGAAGGTGAAAGAATTGTCTGTGTCAAGGGTGCTCCATTATTCGTTTTAAAGACTGTCGAAGAAGACCACCCAATCCCAGAAGATATTCATGAAAACTACGAAAACAAGGTTGCTGAACTAGCCTCCAGAGGTTTCAGAGCTTTAGGTGTTGCAAGAAAGAGAGGTGAAGGTCACTGGGAAATCTTAGGTGTTATGCCATGTATGGATCCACCAAGAGACGATACCGCTGAAACTGTTGCTGAAGCTAGACGTTTAGGTTTGAGAGTCAAGATGTTAACTGGTGATGCTGTTGGTATTGCCAAGGAAACCTGTAGACAATTAGGTTTAGGTACCAACATCTACAATGCTGAAAGATTAGGTTTAGGTGGTGCTTCTGACATGCCAGGTTCTGAATTAGCTGATTTTGTTGAAAATGCTGACGGTTTTGCTGAAGTCTTCCCACAACACAAGTACAGAGTTGTCGAAATCTTACAAAACAGAGGTTACTTGGTTGCTATGACTGGTGATGGTGTTAATGATGCTCCTTCCTTAAAGAAGGCTGATACTGGTATTGCTGTCGAAGGTGCCACCGATGCTGCTAGATCTGCTGCTGATATTGTTTTCTTAGCCCCAGGTTTATCTGCTATTATTGATGCCTTGAAGACTTCCAGACAAATTTTCCACAGAATGTACTCTTATGTTGTTTACCGTATTGCTTTATCCTTACACTTAGAAATTTTCTTAGGTTTATGGATTGCTATTTTGGATACTTCCTTAGACATTGACTTAATTGTCTTTATTGCTATTTTCGCCGATGTCGCCACCTTAGCTATTGCTTATGATAACGCTCCATACTCTCAAAAGCCAGTCAAGTGGAACTTACCAAGATTATGGGGTATGTCTATCATTTTGGGTATCATCTTAGCTGTTGGTTCCTGGATCGCCTTAACTACCATGTTCCTACCAAAGGGTGGTATTATCCAAAACTTCGGTTCTATTGATGGTGTTATGTTCCTGGAAATCTCTTTAACCGAAAACTGGTTAATTTTCATCACCAGAGCTGTTGGTCCATTCTGGACTTCTATTCCATCTTGGCAATTAGCTGGTGCTGTCTTTGCTGTCGATATCATTGCTACTATGTTCACCTTATTCGGTTGGTGGTCTCAAAACTGGACTGACATTGTTACTGTCGTCCGTATCTACATCTGGTCCATTGGTGTCTTCTGTGTCTTAGGTGGTGCTTACTATGAAATGTCTGAATCTGATGCCTTTGACAGATTAATGAACGGTAAGCCATTGAGAGAACAAAAGTCTACCAGATCTGTCGAAGATTTCTTAGCCGCTATGAGAAGAGTTTCCACTCAACACGAAAAGGAAATGTAAAGCAACTTGCATTTTGGTTTCTCGAATATGCTTTAAATTTCTTTTATTTTAATATCATAGTTCAGTAGGGACATTCCTTATTAATAATTTTTTATTTCTTTATTTTTATGAATATTGATAAACTTTTTTTTCTACATCAAGTTTGCTTAACAATTCAGATCATTTTTTGAGTTGTGATTCTTCTCTGTCGTCGGTTTTGTTTTCTTACAGTCAAGGAATTATAACGTGGCAGTAACTTGTGTTTTAATGGTATTATTTTAATTACTACACACACATTTTTTAATATAGTACATTGGGACGGTTTAGAGGGCATCTTTGTTTGAGTTTGGTTTGGGATGCGGTTACACACACACTTAATTTTATCTGCATTCCTTCTAATACTGATGAAGCTCTAATCGGTTGTTGTTACGTTAAATGCCTTGGAGGTATGTGACAAAGTGCGTGAAATTTCATTTCTTAAAAGTGAATATTTGTTTGTGAGGAGGCTTTTTGTATTTTCTTTTTTATGTTACTAATATATTAATTTGCACACACATGATACGCATTTTGTTAATACTTTATCGTTGAAACACACATTTCGATTTATTTGCACACATATTCACATATAACTAATTTTAATAATTTAAGTTATTTTTTATCATATAGTTAATATTTAATTTTTATATACTTTTGCACACACTAATTTAATTAATCATTTGTAAAATTGTTAATTTTTGTTTTGGAATCGATAAGGTTAGTGCTTCGTAGCGAGGGCAAATGACCTGTGGATTAAGGTTTTATATGTTTTTCTGTTATCTGCAAAGTTCAGAGGAAAAAGAGGAAATGATACAGTGTTGATTGCTTGATATTTCATTTCCATGTTAGACTCTAACAATGGTTGCTTTATTTTAAGTCATCCTTGTCATTTGTTTTCCAGTATAACTCTTTATTGATGAAGCTATCTCAAAGCTTGTATTTGTGACAGCGCATTTCTGACGAAACTTTTGGGAGAATTTTTTCGTAAAAATTTCAAAAAAAAAAAAAGAAAACAAAGAGAGAAAAAATAGAAAAATAAAAAATGACAATTCAGTTGAAGGATATTTGGATCAACAACTGAGCGCTTACGATACATTGGCAGGTTGCATTCCTGGATTTAGTATATTTTCTTCGTTTCAGTCACTGCTAACTTTAGAGAACTATTTCAAAAAACCAAAGATAAAAAGGAAGTCAAAATAGAATAACAAAAAAAATAATACGAATAACTGAAGAAGGCTTGACAAAGACAAGAAATATTCATTCAATCTTCTTTTTGATTCCTTTTTTACATATTGTTTCTTCCTTTTCGAATTTACTCAATTCACCCATTGTATATTATTTTGTATTTTAGTTTCATTAAACGTTTGTTTTTATCAACTGCATTTTCTAGTACGGTTATAAATAAATATTCAAGTTGTAAATTAGTAGTTTTCTGTACTTAAATTATTTAACGATAGAGTTAGAAATAAGGACCACGGGTGTTATTTACTTTTTTTCGTCGGTAAATACACCATAATTAATATAGATAAATATTCTGTATTTTATGATTAATTTTGTACATTATTATACCATATACCTTATCATATCGTGATCACTTTTAAATTACTATTATCCAAACAAGCCATCCCTTATTTCATTTATTCTGTATATTATCTATTAATTAATTGACCAGTTTTTGAGACTATATTACTAGCTTTGCCTTATCTCTTTTTTGCATATTATTAAGATTTTTTAAGATCATTACAATATACCATGTGTCCTACTAAAAACCCTAAAACAAAAACAGCTAATGTTCCACAAACTGATGTAGATTCAACAACAACTGTTATCAACACAGCTCTACACCAGTTACATTTGGATGTAGCCGAATCTACCAATGTTGCTGAAGATCCTACATCTATGAAAAACTCAACAGATAAAAATTCATTTATTCCAAATGCTATGGAACCACCTCCAAATGGCCCTCCACCATTGATGGGTATGAATTTCCATTATTCTCAAATGATGAATTTACCACCACATCAACAAGCCTCCTTTTTGCCAACACCTGAATTCCATCCACTGAATAGAAACAATTCTAATGTATTCCCTCCAAGTAAAGGTGCTGTTCCACCATTGGATTCAAATATTGATATGCCAATCTTCCCTAATATCCCTGGTCCAGATGGTAATGGATTGAACCCATATAACATACTACCATTACCTCAATTAATGCCACCACTCAATGACCCCAAAATAGTTCCCGTTTGGCCTGGTTCAAATCCTGCTAGTCCATCCATAACAAACGATCCACAATTACCACCAACAACCGAAGGAACCATATCCAATTTAAATGCAGACGATTCATCCGCAATCGATGATGGTTTGTCTTCTATTAATGTAAAGACTCCTGGCGCTGCTACTATTGGTATTAGGAGAAAAACTTTCCATGCATTATCAACAAAGGACCTAGTTGATAGTGCAAATTCAAATTTTGTGTCTTCTTCTAATGATAAGGGCGGGTCTAATGATGAACCAACTAGTGGTACAGTTATAAAAGACAATTCAACTACACTTGGCGGTACTTTTAATGTTGGTGCAAAGACAAGAACTATGTCCACTTCTGATAGTATTTCTGATCGTAGCAATATCTTCTTACCCTCCAATAACTCTGGTGAATTAACCAGTAAAAAATCCAAAAAAATTACTGAAAAGTCAGACAAAGAAAAATTAACAGATATGAACAACCCCAAGACTTATGCAGCTGCTTACCCATATGGTGGCCCATTACTACAAAATAATCCACTCCTTGGTGATAATAGTCACATGACTGCATCTTATCCTAGTGGATTACATTCTCCATATCCAGGCAGCTTTGAATTTGGATCCCCATTCCACGGATTTTCTCCAATATTAGGTGGACCAACACCACCGTTACATAGACAATCCCCTATTCCTCCAATGGGTCCATCCCCTATTCCAATGGGTCCAGCTCATGATGTGGCCAGTACTTCAGAGAAAGAAGATAATAAAGTCCAGAATATTAGTACTAATGCAATTGCTGAAAGCCCTAACAATATTCACTTCCCATTCCAAATGATGCAACCTGGTCATAGTGGAACTCCACCACCATGGATGTATGGTAATCCAGGATTTAACCCTGTTATGGGTGCTCCTCATAGTCCACACCATCCTCACCCTCATGGTCATGTACCTTTGATTGCTGATCATCACGGTAAGAATTATACATTCAATTCTAACAAGAATGATAGGGGAAACAATTTTAGAGGCAGACACAAAAACAATGATCCTCATTTCTATACTAATGCCAACAAACGTAGAATAGAAGATATTTCCCGTTTTGTAGATGCTACGTTAGATGATTATGTTGGAAACATCTATTCACTTTGCAAAGACCAATATGGATGTCGATTCTTACAAAAACAATTAGATATTAGTGGAAAGGAGGCTGCTGCTATTATTTTTGAGGAAACCAAAAATCATACCATAGAATTAATGACTGATTCTTTTGGTAATTATCTTATCCAAAAATTAATTGAAAAGGTTACTATAGAAGAAAGAAAGACTCTATCTGTGATTTCTGCTCCATTTTTTGTTGATATAGCATTGAACTCTCATGGTACAAGAGCATTACAAAAATTAATCGAGTGTGTTGATACTCCTGACGAAGCACAAATTATTGTTGATGCATTACGTGATAATGTGGTCACGCTAAGTAAAGACTTGAACGGTAACCATGTCATCCAAAAGTGTTTACAAAAATTAAAACCTTCTGAATTTCAATTTATTTTTGATACTGCCTACGACCACTCCTTAGAAATAGCCACACATAGACATGGTTGTTGTGTTCTACAACGTTGCCTTGATTTTGGTACTAAAGAGCAGTCTCAAAAATTATGCGAGACATTGCTATCTAACATTGATAAGTTGACCCTAGATCCATTTGGAAATTATGTAGTTCAATACATAATCAATAAAGAGACCGAGAAAAATGACTATGACTACACTTACAAAATTGTCCATTTGTTAAAACCAAAAATTACCGAATTATCAGTTCACAAGTTCGGTTCTAATGTTATTGAAAAAATTTTGAGAACTCCAACTGTCTCAGAATCAATGATTGTAGAACTGTTAAATAATGGCGGTGAAAAGGATATTCAAACCTTATTAAATGATAGCTATGGTAATTATGTTTTACAAACAGCTCTAGATATTTGCCATAAACAGAATGATTATTTATATAATAAATTTTCAAGTATTGTTGGTCCATTGCTAGTAGGACAAGTGAGAAATACCCCCCACGGGAAAAGAATTGCTAATATGTTAAACTTATCTCAATCTACCGAAACATAAACGATTTAAATCGGAACTACCTTTTTCATCCTTTATTTTTACGAAAAAAAGTTTTCATTTTTTTATATCTCAAATTTATTATATTTTCATTGTACATTATATAGTGTAATATAAAAAATTTACATGTCAAATATTGGTTGGTTATTTGTTATATAAACAAGAAATCAATCTTTTCGTAATATTTTGTTTAACGCAAACATTTCTTAGTATTTAAATGTATATAAATCACCCCACAAAGCATCACAGAGATCTGTTAAATCATTATTTTGTACGAATTCATCCAAAGTACCAAGATTATAAGCAGGAGACTCAAAGTCATTTTCCATTAAGCCAAAATCGTTAGGATGTCTACCCAAGTTATCATTATTTCCTGAAGATTGCGCTGCATATGTTTCTGAATCGGTAGTTGTCGAAGAATTACCCATCGTTGTTCCAGGAGTTAACATCTGATGATCCATTGTCTTAGAATATTTATTTAAAGATGAACCAACTGAAGAAAACGAATTATTATTATTAATTACAGCACCAGATAATCCGATATTTTTAAAAATACTATTATTCCTTGAAGTTGGATTTTCATCTGCAATTCCTTCATTTACTCCGATATAATTCAACATTCTTTTAATCTTGAGATGGAATCCAGACTTAGCCACCGGTCTCATTAAATATCTATATGGCCAGGCTTTAGGATCAGAACATGCCTCAACCAGGGGCATAATTTCAGGAGCAATCTTTCCTAATCCGTCTATTAACTCTTCCTCTTTCATTCCTATTTTATGTGGAAAGTTTTCAATCAGCATCTTACAATAAATAGCCGTAATAGAAAATGTTCTACAATAGGATTTAAAAAGAGCACTATCCGTAACTTGATGATACCCTACATTTTCTGTTAGTATTGGGAAATAACTTAATCTACCAAATATTTTAAAAATTACAGCAATATCTTCCAATGTGAAATGATCCACTAATTCCCCGAGATGTGTCATTACAATAATTAAAATTGTAGAGTAGATAAAAAAATTATTTGCTAAACAATATGTATCATTGAATCTTAATACGATTTGTGATATATCTCTCCAAAGTTTGTGTAAACGCACAATGTTAGACAAAGTATTAACTTTTGGATCATCAGCTCTTGAAGAAAATCTTGCATCTAAATTATCCAAAGTTGATATTAAGGTAGCATAAACATTACCTGCATATATACAATACTTCATTGCTTTAATTATGCTTTCCTTTGGTAACGATGTTTCATATAACGATGGATTTTTGGAAATTTCATATAATTTTTTAACTTGTTCATATACCGCAGTCAATTTTTGTTGAGTAAGTTCACATTGTTCCAAAATTTCTTCAAACCTTTTAGATTTCAATTGTGGAGGTAATGAAGCATTTCTTATTGAGGTAAAACGTTCATTCAATAAAACATTAAGGTGGAATTCTGAATAAATTTGTAAAATCGCAGTCTTACCATAAAATACTAATGTATCAATATCCATATTATCAAAAATTTCATTCCTTTTAACTTCTGCGACCCTTGATAAAAAATCTCTATTATCTAGAAATCCTACATCTCTAAAGCATTTAGGCAATAAACAGGTCATAATTTTATCATTGATGACTGAAGTAACCCCCGATTTTACTATACTGCTCTTTTCATGACAATATAATTTCCACCATACTTCTCTTCTTCTTTCAGCATAAAATTCATCAAGGCCAACATAATACTCCCACCTAGATAAACCCATATCCAATGCTCTTGGGATTGCAGCACCTAGTACTTTATAAAAACCATTTTTATCCTCATTCCACACCTGCTGATCCAATAATCTAATCAACATCTCTAAATATTCCAATGCACTATCTGGATTAAAATACATATAAAGAGTAGAATTATAATATGTGTATAGTAAAACCAACAACAACTCGCCCTCATTCGAAAAATTTAATAATTTATGTGTATCTGCGGGTTTTATAGTTGGAACAATATTGTTCATAGTATTGTAATTAGTATAATTACTATTATAATTACTATTATTTTGATGTGTCTGTAAATTCATTTCCCCCATAAATTTGTCAAGTGATTTCATATGAGTGTCATACATATCTAAAAGTAATTTAAACATTAGCACATCATCATACATAGAATCTAATAATTGAGCATTGCTAATACCTGTATGTTTTTCTACAAATGGCTGAGGTAACATTTTAATCAAAATAGCCACTAACGCTTTTGTATTTTCAGAGGAAAATGATGAACCTGTAGATGCTGAGTTAGGAGAATTTGGCATAGCAGTATTACCGTTCCCAAAAGAAAGTTTAGTAACAACATTGCTATTATTATTAATATTATTACTCTCAATTAAAGGAGAATTAGCGTTTGAGATTGGTGTTTGTGAAATTGGTATTTTTTTCAACTGTAGATAACTTTCAATTGGATTTCCAATAGACAAAGCATTTTCGTGAAAATGTGACATTACCATGTCAAAGAATCTCAAAGTCAAATATAAAGTTTCTTTTATACTTTTGCTTATGTTTTTACAATGATTTTGATTTTTGATAGATTTAATGAAACATGTACCTATACCTCTAAGAGAGAAAACTTCATAAGCTGAGTATAAACCGAACATCTCGTCTACAACTGGATATTGAGTCACTTTCAATTGAGTAAAATTATCTATATTATTTGCATCAGAGTTTATTAAAGTTTGTTCCAACTGTTTATCACCGGATATCGCAAATTTAGTTATTGGAACAGTTTCTGAATATTTATTTTTCAATAAATAAGTCTCTACAGATTTAACTGCAATTTTATTCAGTTCCTTATATTGAATCAAATCTATCTCAGGTTGCCATTGATTATTAATTTCAGCTAACTGTTCTTTAATTGAATTAATTAACTCGTTGATATGCAAGTTTTCACCATCTAAATGTGTTTGCTTTATGGTATTTTCCAAATCCTTCAATTGTAAAAGTACTTTATTTAAATTATCCAATCTTTTTTCAATATCTGTATTGTCTTCATAAACACCACTGTTTATTTTTATTACATTTGCATTTTTGATCTCAATATCATTGTGGCTATCCCCAGTACTAATACAATTATTATTACTGTTGGTGCTAGTGCTAATGCTAGTGCTAGTGCTACTGCTGCTCCTGCTACTATTGATACCATTCTTATTAATTATCTTAGATATATGTGTTTCATTAGAAGTATAGGAAGATATGTAATCACCATAATTATGATCATTATTACTAATGTTAATATTAACATTATTACTTGAACCTATAGTTCTCCCACTATAAACACACTTACAATTATATGCCTGACAAGAGGAACATGGTTGTGTTCCGGTGCATTTTATCTTTCTCTTTCTACAACTATCACATGCTTTCCTCACTTTACTCCTCATTGGTTTTGTTACTCCACCATTTGGAGATGATCTCCTTTGGTTATCCATATTTTTTTTTTTTTTACAAAATATAATTAGTGCTAATAAATGTTTATTATATATACACAAACAGCTATTTAGTAGATCTTGACAGTTATTCTTGTAGACTATAGTAACTGTGTCTAATAGTTGACTTGTAAAGAAACATTTTTAATAGGTTTAATGGAACTCAATTGCCACTCGCTTTTAAATTATGGATAAGACAATCAATTCGGAGTGTGGGATTGATCATAAAGAAAGAGGCGTGTGAGATGTACATATCTTAAATAGGTCTGAGTCTTTTTCCTCTCACAGATCACGTGAACAACACAATGCTTAAACTAGGTCCAAAAACATTTTTCAATAAAATAATCACTTTTGGAGAATATTACCTGAGGGTTTGAGTTTTTCATACAATAAAATATTTTTCTTTTTCTTTTTATAGGAGAAAAAAAATTAGCAGTACATATAAACATACATCACAAATTCTTCATAAAAAATCAGGTATTCTTCAACACTTATAGTTACAGTAGATGGTGTCCTTAGAAATAGTTCAATTTCAATATAATGTTACTAATCTCGATTTCTTTACTCTCCTAGATATTCATACCACCGTTTAAAGTATTGACCATTACCCTTTTGCTTTTGACATAAAACTTTGAAATTTCTTATACGATTTTTTGGAGTACTTCTTCTCGTAATAACTAACAAGAACCTTAAAAGATTTGTTATTTCTTTCAGAAAATTAATAGATTTGATAATTAACAATTGTCTCAGTCAAGATTAATAGCCATCACATATCTTAATAGTGTATATGACAATGCCCTTGCAACACGCAGCTTCTTTCATAAGAAAAGAAAAGCTTGGTTTTTTACACCAACAGTCTGTTTTTAAAAATTTTTCATTGTTCCCGTAAGGGGTTTTAAAAAATTTTTCATCTTTTTACCATGCAATTCATTGGAAAAAAAATCCAGTTTATCCTACATCTATGGTGACATATTAACATATTAGGGCTTACCTTTTTATTTTTTTAATTTTACCTAAACTGTAGGTCTTTTACATTAGGGTTCATATTATTTTGGTTCTTTTTTTCTTTTTAGCTACTTCTCCAGCTGCATTCATACACCTGCAAAAGATTTAATCTTATACTTTTTTTATTTTTTATTTTTTATATTTGTTATTTCGTAATTTTCTGCTCGAATCGTATCTTTTTTTTCTTTTCTTTTCTTTTTTTTTTTATCTTCGTTTGGAATTGCGATATTTTTTTTTATATCTTTCCGGTTGTTCGAAGCCTTGTGTCCCTCTATTAAGCTGTGATGTTGGATCTACAGAACATAAACATAGATAGTTAATAATCGCAGGTTACAGGTATATATAAATATATATGTTCACCAAATAATTTACGTGGATTTGGTATTCCTAAAAGGCTAGATCGTACATTGCAAAGTTCTTCAAAGTAACAAGAAGAAAAAGAAAGGGAACCAGTTCGTTAATTCTTCAATATCGAACAAGAAACTTTAAAACTAGACTAACGATATTTTACGTACTTTATTTATTTTTATAATCTCTTATCTTATCTTCATTTTTTTTTAGTTTTTTTTTTTTGTCTTTTGACTATTCATTAAAAGCTAACTTAAGGATATAGACCTACGAGCAATAATATCAATAACATTGTATTAAATCTGTTGGAACTATTATTATCATCATTTCCCTAGTATAATAATTATAATAAGATGTCCACTGAAGAAAAGACTGAGCCCGTATCTGCTCCAAAACATGCTAGTTTTCTACCTCAAGGTAAATATTTGAAACCAGAAGAAATTGAGTATGAATTTGGTGGCACTGTTGGTGTTGTTGGTATGCTTATCGGATTTCCTTTATTAATGTATTACATGTGGATATCTGCCGAATTCTACAATGGTTCCTTGGCATGGCCAAGTGAAAATCAAACTTGGTATGATTTTGTTACTAACACCCTTTATGGTAACTACTTTATTAATTACGCTATCCCAACGAAATATGCATGGACTATCTTTTTAGCATTTTGGGCCATGCAAGTCATCTTCTATTACACTTTACCTGGTATTTGGACAAAAGGTCAACCTCTAATCCATCTAAATAACAAACAATTACCTTATTATTGTAATGCTATGTGGACTCTTTACACAACTACCGTAATTGTTTTAGTGTTACATTTTACTGGCATATTCAAACTATATACAATTGTGGATCTTTTTGGTCAAATCATGACCTGTGCCATCATATCCGGATTCACATTTTCTATTGCCTTATATCTTTGGACTTTATTCATATCTGGTGACTATTATAGAATGACAGGTAACCATCTTTATGATTTCTTCATGGGTGCCCCATTAAATCCAAGATGGGGGATCCTAGACTTGAAGATGTTCTTCGAAGTTAGATTACCATGGTTCACCTTATTCTACATCACTTTAGGTGCATGTTTAAAACAAATTGAAGTATACGGTTACTTAACTCCACAATTAGGTGTTGTCATGCTAGCCCATTGGTTATATGCTAATGCATGTGCTAAGGGTGAAGAATTGATTGTTCCAACTTGGGATATGGCTTATGAAAAATTCGGATTTATGTTAATCTTCTGGAATATCGCTGGTGTCCCTTACACTTATTGCCACTGCACTCTATACCTATACTATCACAATCCTGAAGAATATAACTGGTCTTTACCATATAACATCAGTTTATACGTTGTTTTATTAATTGCATACTACTTCTTCGATACTGCAAATGCACAAAAAAATTCATTTAGAAAACAAATGTCTGGTGATAAAACTATCAGAAAAACTTTCCCATTTTTACCATATCAAGTCTTGAAGAATCCAAAATACTTCAAAACCGAAAATGGTTCATATCTATTGATTGATGGCTGGTACACCTGGGCTAGAAAAATCCATTACACTGCAGATTGGACTCAATCTTTGATCTGGGCTTTATCGTGTGGTTTCAATTCTCCATTCCCATGGTTCTTCCCAGTCTTTTTCTTTGTTGTGTTAGTTCACAGAGCTATGAGAGATCAAGCCAAATGTGCAAAGAAATACGGTAAGGACTGGGATAAGTACTTAAAATATTGCCCATACTTATTTATCCCATACGTTTTCTGATACATATCCTCTATCAAACTACCTTATTTTTTTATGCCTATTTATTTACTGTCAGCTCACAGAATCATGTACCCCATATATAGGTATGTGGAAAAGAAGAAACTATTTATATATTTTTTACTTATTAAAAGAAAAAATGTTTATGTAAATATGTTCTTGAGAAATATATTGAAAAGGATAACTCATAAAACGTACATAGGAATGGATATGTCTACCTACATACCTACATACACATATACGTAAATATATTTATATTTATTTTCTTCACTGTTTTTTAATATTTCAATCTTGTTCTGCAATTGCAATCAATCTTTCCTCAATTTCATTTGGAGTTAAAACAAAAAATTTATCTTTAATTGCAACACCAACTTCAAGATCATTTTTAGTAAATTCGGTACCTAAGGAATCAATTAAATGTGTAATACCAAATTCAACAACTTTGTCCCATCCATCTTCATTTAAATAATCTGTTTTGGATTTCTTAAAGAAATTCTCCAAATTAGTGGTGATCTCTTGTTGTTTAGGTCCTGTAGCAGTAGCTTTATAACCAACATAATACCCTGCTGGATCACATTTATAGATAGATGGACCCAGTTCTTCATCAAAAGAAATAAAAGTTAATATCACACCAAGTGGTCTCATATAAGCTCTTTGAGTGTATATTTGTGCCAGATTAGCCATTCTCTTAGCTAAGACATCCACCGGCATATCATACCCATATTTATAACGGAACTCAGCTGCTTCAGCTTTAGCTCTTAAAGCAGCATTTCTTGCATCTGGGATCCCTCCATTAACCACCATACCTATATGATTTGAAATACGGAATATATAAGACACAGTACTTGCATCCAATAATTTATCTGGAACTTTCTTTTGATTTATTATAACGGCGCATTCTTTGCCTCTGATGGCCATAGAATTTAAATTTGTTTGATTAGTAGCTTTAAATGCATATTCAACTTGGAAAAGACGACCTTCTGGAGAAAAAATGGTAATATGTCTATCATAACCAGCAGCGGAAGCAGCAGCAGCACCAGACATTATGAAGTTTTGAGTATGTTAATAAGAACTATGAATATATATATATATGTATATATATTTTATGTGATATCGGTACTTTACTTGAACTATAGTTATAAAGAATTGAAAAAAGTTTATTCTTCTTTCCGAATGTACTTGGAAGTTTGGTAGTAGCTATTTTATTTGCCACACATGCAGTTGTTGATTTTTGTTACTTTTATCAAACCTTGCCTTGTTTTTTTTTTTCTTATTTTTCTCTACCTAGTAAAAGGAGAAAAAAATATTTAAAAGTTTCATAAAACATATGGAAATCAACTACTACAAAGCAAACAGATACCATTAGAAGAAAAAGAAGAAAGAAACTGCAGAAATACCCTATAGAGATACATATATATATATAAGTTTATATATATATATATATATATATATATATATTAAGAAAATGTGTATGTAAATATTCCAATAACTCTTAGATCATCGTACAAAAAAAAATTTCGAAAGAAAGCAAAATTAACTTACATAATCGTCGTAAATACCTTGTTATCTTTCCTCAGCTTGTCTTTCCTTCATTGTCTCCATATAATTATCAGTACTAATACTACATTTAGAAACGTATGATCTTCATTCTACACATATATCTTTTCTTATGTTCTTTATAAATATCAACTTATGACTATTTGCATTTTTAGGGGATTACATATATAAAAAAACCCAAATCTTCAGTTTTATTCTATTCTTTAATTTCTCATATATTTGATACAACAAACAAACATATATACACAACTAACACATTTTCCCGACAAATTATCCTCAGCGAACCTAAAATTTTAAATAAGCATTCATGGATTTAAGATCTCAACTCAAATTCTATAAACATTACCACTGCAATGCTACTAATGTTCTAATTCACTCAATTTTTGTTCCAATAATTTTGTATACTAGTTTAGCAATTCTTTCTGATATAAAGATATATCAATTAAATGTTAACATCTGGGTATCACTAATATACAGCTGCTTCTATATCTACCTATGTGTTCCAACTGGTATATTCTTTGTCATACTATTTTTTTTTTATGAATAACTTAATTTCAAAGGGGTTTCTTTCTGGGAATAAGGAAAGATTTGGATTATTTATATTAGGCTGGATATGCCAATTCATTGGACACTTTAAGTACGAAGGTGATAAACCTGCCATATTTAATAATTTGTTCCAAAGCTTAATACTTGCCCCTTATTTTATTCTGTTTGAATTATTATTTAAATTAGGATTTTATAAAGAATTGCTCAAACAATTAGAAGAAGATACCAAACTTAGGAGAATAGGCAAACAAAAGGAGAGAAACTAATAAATACTGACATAATATATCTTAAAATAAATAGTCAATTAAGTTCATAAATAAATAAATAAATAAATACAGATAAATACAGATAAATAAATAAGGTAAATGAATGCAAAAGATTTATGAAAACATCTTAAATCTCATTTTCTTTTTAAAGTTTTCAATATTTATTCGATGAGATCTACCTAGATGCACTTATAAAAATACATATGCCACATGTATAATTTTTTTTATTCTCACCATTCTTGGTGGATAGTATTCGCAGTTGTGACAGGTTTTTCAACAGGCTTGACATCCTGAAACTTCAATAAAGATGAACCAGGCTCATAAAATGAATAAATATCCCTTCTAAGTGCTTCATATCTAGCAATAAACTCTTCTTTTTGTAAAGTGATACCAATATCATCTAAACCGTTAATTAAACAGTGTTTTCTAAATGGTTCAACATCAAAGCGTTCAACAAGAATATTACCTTCACTGTCTAAAATTCTTTGAGTTGGTAAGTCGACAACCAGTTTACCACCAGCTTTAGCAACTGGAATCAATTTAGCAATGATTGTTTCTTGATCCAGTCTAATTGGTAGTATACCGTTCTTGAAAGAATTGTTATAGAAAATATCACCAAAAGATGGTGCGATAATAGATTTAATACCAAAATCTTTCAAAGCCCATGGTGCATGTTCCCTAGAAGAACCACAACCAAAATTATCACCAGTGACCACAAGAATCTCTGCTTTATCCCATGGTTTCACATTCAAGACGAAGTCAGTTGGAACGTCCTTACCATCAGCGTCCTGAGTGAATCTCCATTCATAGAAAAGACCAGATTTCAACCCTGTTCTTTTGATAGTCTTCAAGAATTGCTTTGGAATAATAGCATCTGTGTCAACATTCGCCTTATCTAATGGAGCAGCAATACCTTCCAAGGTGACGAATGGTTCCATACCAGCACCACCAGTGGCCTTATTATTAGAAAAAACTTTAACATTTGTGTGTGTATTATTCAATTCCCTATGTTTGATAATAGGGTTGTTTTGAACAGAGCCTTCAACCTCTTCTAAAGGAGCATCTTCAGAAACAATATCAATCTTAGCACAATCCCCATCTTTATAAACATGGTTTCTGATATCAATGAAATGACCGTGGACACCTGCAGCAGCAGCCATAGCTGGAGACATTAAGTGAGTACGAGACAAAGCACCTTGACGACCTTCAAAGTTTCTATTGGAGGTAGAAGCACATCTTTCATACGGTTGTAAGATATCTGGATTCATACCTAGACACATTGAACAACCAGCCTCTCTCCAAGAGAAACCAGCATCTTTAAAAATTTTATCTAAACCTTCCTTTTCAGCCTGTCTCTTAACAAGACCAGAACCCGGAACCACAAGAGCCAATTTGACATTTGGAGCTAATTTATAACCTTTACAGACAGCAGCAGCGGCTCTTAAATCTTCTATACGACCATTAGTACAGGAACCAATGAAAACTTTATCAATTTTAACACTTTCTAATGGAGTGCCTGGTTCAAGACCCATATATTTCAATGCCCTTTCCATACCAGATTTTCTAATTGGATTTTGAGCATCTTCTGGATTAGGAACAACAGAGGTAACAGGCAAAGCATCTTGTGGAGAAGTTCCCCAAGTGATAGTTGGAACCACATCTTTTGCATCTATAATAACTTCCTTATCAAACTTAGCGCCTTCGTCACTGTGTAAAGTTTTCCAATACTTAACAGCCTTTTCCCACTCCTCCCCAGTTGGAGCTAATGGTCTGCCTTTAATATAGTCGAAAGTAGTCTGGTCTGGTTTGATCATACCCGCTCTAGCACCAGCTTCAATAGACATATTACACATAGACATTCTAGCTTCCATTGAAAGATTTTCGATAGCTTCACCAGCAAATTCAATAACGCAACCGGTACCACCAGCAGTACCAATTTTACCAATAATATGAAGGATTAAATCTTTGGAAGTGACACCTTTGGATAAAGTTCCATTAACTTTGATTAAAAGGTTTTTAGATTTGGTTTGAATGATAGTTTGGGTAGCCAAGACATGCTCGACTTCAGAGGTACCGATACCAAAGGCAAGAGAACCGAATGCACCGTGAGTAGATGTATGGGAGTCCCCACAAACCACTGTGGTACCTGGTAAAGTGAAACCTTGTTCAGGACCAATAGTGTGGACAATACCTTGTCTGGCAGAAGTCATACCAAAATAGGGTATACCAAATTTCTTAACATTTTCTTCTAAAGTTTTGACTTGCAGACGAGAATCGGCTTGTTTGATAAATGTGTCCAGGGAGTTGAAATTAGCCCTAGATTCTGTTGGGATATTGTGATCCACGGTGGCCAGTGTACATTCTGGTCTCCTTACTTGTCTGTTAGCATTTTCTAGGCCTTCGAATGCTTGCGGAGAAGTGACTTCATGTAACAAATGTCTATCTATATATAACAAATATGAACCACTCTCATCCTTATGGACAACGTGATTTTCAAAAACCTTATCATAGAGAGTCTTAGGACCAGCGGTCATTTTTTATATATTTTAAATAAATAGATTCTGTATACTTGCTTGTTTGCTAGGTTGTAAGTTCTGAAACTTAATTAAAATAAAAAAAAAGAAAATAGTAAGCAAGGATGCGCTGAATAAGGTAAAAAGAGCTCAAGCCTAGTGTAGCGATTCTGTGACATAAAATATATGCTATATTTATATTTTCTTGACAGATAGGCATCTCTGGGTTTTCTTTCCCTCTCTTTTTCTATATATTTTTGAAATTATCCTTATTTTTGTTCCATTATTCTTTTCAGTACTGAATGACTATTTGTCTCCTCTCCGATGAGTAAATCTTCAAATCTTCCGAGAGTCCATAACTCAGTCCTTTTTTTTTTTTTAATTGTTTGATTTACCCGAGTAAAGAAAAAAAAAGACAAGTCGCCCAAACTGGCTTCCGGTCCCGGACAACCAACCGGCAATTTTTTCTTTGGCAACCGGCCCGTTTTGAAATCTGAGGAAAACGTTGGTGGTTCGAATGGGCGTCTCCGCCGTTTTTTTCTTTTCCCTATTTCTTTTTGTTTGTATGGCGATAACAACAAACAAAAGAACAAAATAAAAAGGAAGATCGGACACATTATTCTCTTTTTAGAGATAAATTATATCACGTGCAAGACGTATCGAACAAACAGAAAGATAGCTCAAAGCAGCATTAATCCAAGACACAATATTATATTAAGACTTAAAACTACTAAATTATCATTTTTTTTCTGCAAATACAAAATGAAAAACAAACATAGAAACAAAAGATAACATCTCCAGTCTTGCCTCAACATAGTTGACATGGAAATATGAGTACAAATTGCAGTCAGTGTAATCGAACAGTAATAAGAATAATAATTTAATCAAATCGAACAGTAATAAGAATAATAATTTAATCAAATCGAACAGACACATTCTCTACCTTCTTTCTGAAAAAATAAATGAATAAATATTTACACTAATTACTGTATCGAAAAGGCAATAATGGCGTATGAATAACACTTTATTTTTTTTATTTCTTGGAATTACAGGTATTTTTGTCCCCTATTTTTTCTTCTAGGATAAATAACTGTAGTATGTATAATTTAGGTGTCCGTATGCAACTTTCAAAAAAAAAAAAAAGACATAATAAAAAAAAATGTACAATAGATTAGAAAATCTTCATAATAGTTCTATGAGTTGATACATGACTAAACATATCAAATAGTTTTCAAAAATATTTTATCAGATTTCAATTGTTATCTCAAAAGAGCATTATGATCAATTCTTGATCATAAAAATCTTTATTCAATAATTTCAAAAAACAATCCATGGTAACTTTGAGCTCTTAATGATAAATCTTAAAAAAAAAAAAGATATCCTACGTTAAGTAACCAATAATCTAGTCAAACAACAAACTGAACCACTTTTGCCTTTGAAACAAACAATGTGTTTACAGGCCACAGGTAAAAGTTAACCAAAACTAACAACTGATCCATCTTCTAATTTTACAGAGTTATATTTTATTGTAACACATTTAATATATTGGCTCAAAACTGTATATACTCCTACTAGTATAAATTTATACCTTTCTCTCTCTCTCTCTATATATATATGTATGTAAATATGTTTCTCTCACTAAGTCAAGATATCTATCATGCTCGTTCACTATAATTCTTTACAAATAAAATAAAAAAAAACCGTACTTTTCTCCTAGGTCTCGTTTAGAAAGGGAAAAAAAGAAAGACCATTTTCCACCAAAGTTTTCTAACATTTAAATATTTCCAAAAGTTGAATTAATTACAAAAATTTTCCACCCTTTTTTTATATAGCAGTGGTAATTGCACCTCCCTTGCGAGAGAACATTCCTCCTGTATTATAAACAACTTTCAATAAGTAAAAAAAGAATAAAGGAGTAAGAATAAAAATGTCAAGTGAGTCCACTTCCTTAGGTTTGAAAATTTCAAAAACTGTAGCCATCTCCTCTTTAGGATTATACGCTGGTTTATTAGCCACATCATCAGTGATAAACATATGTTCACCAATAGATGCAATTAAGAAAACTGTTAACACAATTTATTGCAGACTGGGTGAAACTGGCTGTCTTCTAGGAACCTTGACTACTGCTTCCTTCGCTGTTAGTTGTTTACTAATGAAAAATGTTCCTAGTAGTCAAGAGAAAAAAAATTTGTTTTTTGGACTATTGGCTGCCCCAGCAAGTGGTCTATATCTCTGGATTTCATCTAAAGCAGCCAACTTTATGTCTGACTTCTGTAAAAACCAGAATAAAAGCGGTGTTGAAGTAGAGTTACCACCCAATCATCCAGATATTTACAATGAAAAGGGTGAAAAATTACAATGTCCCTTTAGTGGAACTGTAAAAGATGACACAAAAGGCAACAAACATAAATGTCTAAGCAAAAATATCCCAATGAAACTACTAAAACACTTTAGACCTTGTTTTCAATCCATGGGGATACACATTTTTATTGCTTCAGTAATAACTATTATCCCATTTTCAAAGATCATCTATGAAAGACTTTAGTTTACAAGAAATAAGAATCTTTCTTTTCTTATTCTATTTAATATAAATAAAGTATTTAGATTTTATACATCCCATTTATAATATAATTGACTATATGTTTATATGAAATAACATGACCCAACTTAATGATATATAACTAATCAAACTAATCTCCTAAGTTTCCTTTATTACTAGCTGAGTAGAAATATACATTAATAAATTTACAATTTATGTAAGTATATGGTTAACAAAAGATAGAACTCTCATGCTAGAAAAAGAAAAAGAAAAGAACTGTGTAATCCTATGATTATATTAAACTGTATCCGCATATTATATAGCTGTTAACACATGAAAGAAAATTTAAATCACACATAAAAAATAGTTTAACTAATGCATTAAATCAAACCGTACTAAACTCAGTAGAAGATGGCTAATTGTTCAAACTAGAAATCGAACAAAATAAATATTGAACAACAACATTTTCTCCAGTCGAACAATAATTACCAAGTATTTAACACCCTATGCCTGTGTAAAAATTTGTATCTTTTGAACTATTATATTCTTAGATCAGATCTTAGAACGTGTTGAAGAGTTATTGAATGTAGAGAGTCTCTACATAACAATTCAGATCAATTGTAGAAGTTAAGAAAATAATATCTGAATCTTCTTAAATGATGTATAAGGTTGAAAAAAGTAGTAACAGCTCCTCTCCCCACAAAAAAAGATCAGGGACCAAAATTAACAAACTAATAGACCAGGAAAAGAAAAAGGTTGGGTGGAAAACAATATTTATTACCGTCTTCTTAGGTTCCCTTATACTTATTTGGAGTTAGGGCTATATTCAGCATTGTGCAAGCAGGTAAAAAAATAGAAGAAGCATTCTGCTAATCATGAAATGTAAATAAAAATGAATAATTAATTAATAGTAAAGTCATACATGCTACGTATGTGTAACTGTTTATAGATATCATTTTGTTGTTTTGCTCAAATTAATATAATTAGGGTTTAGTTAAAAAAAGTTAGGTGTAAGGTTTCAAGACTGTAGGGATGTAATAAATTTTCAATAACTTTTTTTCTAAGAAACATTTTTTCTACAGCACTTTTTTGCATGAAAAAAAGTCTTAAAGAATAACATTAATAGTGATGTAATGTCAAGAAATCTATTTCACATCAAAACAAAAACACTTTTTTTGTTACGTAATTCTGTCCATAAACCGGAGATAATCAAAACCCGATTGATTTTTAATTTTCTTCAAGGTCTATCTTAAAGGTCATTAATAACGAAACATACATACTGTTTATCCGTTTATTAAAAAATCGGAGGATTTTTTTAGTTTCTTTAATTTTAATACGAATTATAGATGATATCAAAAAATTTGCAGCATGCAAAAAAAAAAAAAGATAACCTATAACGAATAAAGTATAATCCGGGGGGGGGGGGGGAGGAAGAAGAGGAAAAATGCACACACACGATTATTTACCCTGAAAAAGTGTTTCCGATAATCTCCATTACCTACTAGTCCTAAAATTTTAAACACTTTGCAAACCTTCAATGGAAAACACGGAGAGAAAAAAAATCCTCTTTATTCAAGTAAAACCTATTTCCATTTCTAGAAAGTTCGCAACTAAATTGAAAAATAACAAGAAAATCTTAATATAATTCACTATTATGTTTCAATATTTCCATAAAATTCTAAAAAAATTTTCATTAACAAACTGAGCTAGCTAATACGTTATATCCAGGAGAAAAATAATTTTTTTAATTTTCTCATAATTTAGAGGGGCTAAATCTTTCATCACTCTTGCTTCACATATGAAAAACAATATAGCTATTTTTTTCACCTAACTCCTCAGAAATACTAACTAATTTTTGCAAAAAAAATAATAAAAGACGAATTGAAAAAAAAAAAAAATTGTTTTTTTATGGATTGCCACGTTTTCTTCGATGAAGTTTAAGAAATTTTCATAACTTTCCCCTCTCGTCTCATGCAACTCACATTACAGGTAAACGTGTGTATTCTATTTTTAATGCTTTGTAGCAAAGGTGGGGAGAACATTGTAACAACTCAACTATGGGCGGATTCCTGCGTCTCAATGTTAGTCATGATAAGATCATGTCTCGATCTGTGAATACTCATTTTATTTCTTTCCTCTTCGAAGAAAGCTAATACCTAAATTAAAAAAAGTATGTTTATGTAAGGAGCAGTATCGGTAAAAATATAAAACTACTCATTAAAAACTGTTTAGTTTAACTTATATATATCTATGAAAAAAATAACTACTACTTTTCTAAGTGACTGTCTTGGAAGCTTGGTCCATTTGTTTATTGTGTAATATGGAATTAACTGGACCATTCCTCAGTTACTTTAATCATATATTAATATAGTATCACGGCACTAATAAAGTCTGTTTCTCCGACAAGGATAAGATCAGTTGATCTTTTACTTTTCTCGTCCAAGCTGAAGATTTCAAACAAATATTATTAATATTATATATATATATATAATGAAAAACCTTAACCAATATCCTTTTACTGATATCAAACCTCTACAAACAGGTTCATTTAGCACAGTTTACAGAGCATGGTCCTATTCATTGAATAAATATGTTGCATTAAAAGTTGTACCTAAAGATAAAACATCACAAAATATTCTATATAATGAAGTTGAAATAATGAGAACTTTAGGTGACACACATCCTAATATCTGTCAAATGTTGGACTTCTTTGAAGATGAATTAAATTATATAATTGTATTGGAATACTGTGAATGTGGTGATCTATATGATTTTCTTGATATTGCCAAAAGACAAGGAGATTCTACTGCACCATCATTAATACAACTGAATTTTCAAACATTGACAAAACAACTCTTCTCTGCATTATATTATACTCATTCTTTGGGGATTGCTCATAGAGATATCAAGCCCGAAAATATCCTACTAACAAAAAATGGTGACATTAAATTAGCTGATTGGGGACATGCTACTTTTGAAGAGACTTCCACTGAATTCCATATTGGTACTGACAATTATCGTGCTCCAGAAACATTTTACGATAGGAATGGTTACAATACAAAAGTATCAGATTATTGGTCCCTCGGTGTAACAATTCTTTCACTAATATTTGGTCAAAGTCCGTTTAAATCTGCTGCCTTGAATTTAAATAATACTCCCGAAAAATATTCGAGAGAAACAAATTCATGTTCCAATTTCCATTATTACTTAAAAAACCCTTATCAGTTTATCAATGACTATTATCTGGCACCAATACTTGCAGTTAGGGATAAACAACCGTGTAACTATCGCAATGGTAGAGCAGCAACTTTTGTATGGGAAGATATGGTTAATATACATTATGTGATGAGTTTTTGCTATATTATAGTAGATACATTAATCACTATCGATGTCAAAAAAAGAAATTTTTTCAAGTGTATTGATGTGTGTGATGTTTTTTGGTCCATATATCAAGGACAGCATTCAAAAGGTAAATTTGTGCAATTGCATATATACAAGGAAAGTTTATCTACACCAACATCCTTACGAGAATTACAAAAATGTTTATCTGTTGACAAGAACACATCTTCTTTAAATTCACATGCATCCACACACTCATTAACGATCGCTACTCTAGATGAAAATAACAAAAGATTTTATAATAATACAGTAACACATAATCCAGGAGATGGGATTCCCAATGGTGTGACTCCTATTCGTCATTCTAATAATTTTCCATATAAAGACGTTGCAAACGTTGCTTATAACATTACATCACATACATCATTATACAATCAAGTAGCATAATATTATCTCAGCACACAGAAAATTGTCATTTCTTTGTAGAAAGTAACAATAATAAATTAGTTACTTTCTACAAAGATCAATTTTTTCAATATTTATAGAACACGGACATTTATGTAATAATATAGAACCATTTATCAAAAAATAGACAAACAAAAGTGTTATATATACATATATATGTATGTATATTCATATGCTTTTCTGCCACCTTATTATCATCATGATGATTATATTTGTGCAAAATGTTTTGTAATCATTGAAACCGAACTCACCAATGTATACAAAACGTGCCAAAATTAAATCATATTTTAACAAATTGATACATTAGTAGTATTTTCGTTATCACTTTTCAAATGATAAAATTCAATATTCTCGATAGTATGTATCAATATCTTAGAATTATCAGAATTAAATTCGAATATAAAAGTACCTTTAACCATTCTATCATTTTTAATTTCAGTAAAATTTCCATCTTCTACTCTAACATATTGTGGCATGGTCAAAGGAAGGTTGTAGTTACTACCACTACCATCACCATTATTACGAATATTATTATTTTTATTTAGTTGATTTGGGGAAGTTTTCCACTTAATTAACAATTTATCATTTTTGGTAATAAAAAGTTTATTTTGTGAGAGTTGACTTGACTTGATTTGATTAATTGATATTATATTCAATTTATGTGGTAGATGATCTTTACCATGATCCAAAAGAAACCTATTGCATAATACTCGTAGAGTGTTTAAACAGGTTAAATATTGTAACTGACCAGACAAAGCAGGTAAGATCGGTAAACTTAAGGGAAATAATCTTAGTTTAATATTAGTGTCTAAATACTCTTTGGATAGGTTACATAAAAGTAAATTCGGTATACCATCATTTTTCAAAAAAGTGGTTATCCGTCCTAAATTGACTAACTTAATTTGTTGTGACATATTACTGATTTTAAAATTAAAATGAAACCAAAATTAAATTTTAAGCCATTACCTTAATAATATTTTTCTTGACTCCCTCTCTTCTCTCCCTCACAATTAATTCTAATCTTGTTGTATGACAATAGTATATCTGAGAATAACTACAAACCTAAAAATTGTGTAAAAAATGATACTTGAGAACAATTATAACATGTTTAGTTAGACAATAAAAACTATACAATATAAAAAAAAAGATATAATCTCCATGCCAGGTATATTTGATCATATCAAAAATTGCTCGAGATTAAGACAGCAAATCAAAACAAATAACCTTGACACATTCAGTCATAACACCTTCCTTTCCCCCCCTTATTTTTTTCTCTTTATTGTCACATTTTTTGCTTATAAGAAGAAAAAAAAAATCTCCGAAGATTTTATTTGTGTGGATTGTACAAAGACAAAAAAAAGACATCTTCCACAGTTCGAACGTCAGTTCAAATCACTCAGAGCTAATTTTTGTAAAGAAAAGGACAAACGACAAATCCCAATGAACTCGGAAATGTCGGAATACAACTTTTATTACACCCATACATTCACCAAAAAAGCAATAAAGAATAAGAAAAATTTTTCCTCATTGTATATTTTTAGAAGTGGCTATAATATTTCAAAATCTTATTATTAATTAAAACAATTGAAATTCTTTTTTCAGAGCCGTTTGCTATTGTCTAAATTTTTTGTATTGTCTTACTTTTTTTTCTTTTTTAAAGAATTTATAATATATAGAACGGCTCTAAAAATTAATTACAATAGAAAAATACTAATTATTATGGATGTATTGTAAAGTTGACAATGTAATTGACACATTATTTTTTTAGTATGCTGTTAATGAGTAAAACACAGAGGTAAACAATAGTTGTTACACAGTTTTTTCGACTAACTTATACATAAATTTACACAGTTTTTGATATATATATATATATATTTTCTTTTTCTTTTATTTTTTTTTTTTTGCTTATAATAATACTTTCAAAAAAATTTCAGAAGCACAACAATTCACATACTTCCACATTTTTTAGCGTTGTTTTTTAGAAGTACTTGGCTTTGTCTATTCTCCTTTAACTCCCTAACGATGACTAAACATTAATCCAGCATGAACAAATGAAACTATATATATATGTGTATATAGATAGATAATCACTTACGACCTTAATAAAGAGTCTCCTAGTCTCTTGCTTCTAATGTAGATTGTATCATGGTGAACCAAACAAACTAAACAAAATTAGCATACAATTGCGTATATATACAAATCACTATATATACTGTACAATATGTCGGAGGTAAAGAAAAACACATTTATTTCTCAACTGAATGTATTTAACAAAGAAAATTATTCTTTTAAGAAGCCATCAAATTCTATAACATCGTATACTTCTGATTCCGGCGAAACATCCGATATTGAAGCAGGCCAACAATTTACAACAGAATTAGATCAAGGTGAAAAAAGAATTGGTTTACTATCATGTATTGGTTTGATATGTAACCGTATGTTGGGTACTGGTGTCTTTGCTGTCTCTTCTACCATTTATACCCTTTGTGGTTCTGTAGGTCTATCTTTGATCATGTGGGCCGTTGGTGCTATTATTTCTCTTGCCGGTCTATATGTTTATATGGAATACGGTACTGCTATACCCAAAAATGGTGGTGAGAAGAATTATTTAGAAGCTGTATTTAGAAAACCCAAATTTTTTGTTACTTCAATGTACGCCGCATATGTATTTTTTTTAGGTTGGGCAGCGGGTAACTCTGTCAATACTGCTGTTATGTTTTTAACTGCTGCAGATGCCAACATCACTAAATGGAACCAAAGAGGTATTGCTGTTGCTGTCATCTCTTTCGCTTTCTTAGTCAACTCTATTAACGTGAAACTTGGCATCTATTTGCAAAATATTTTAGGTATCTTTAAGGTGGGTATTATCATTTTTATCTCGGTTACAGGTTGGGTTGCCTTAGGTGGTGGTCTTAAGGACGGTTACCATACAGATAATTTTCATGATGCCTTCGCAGGATCAGAAAAGGCTAGTGCATATGGTATTGTTAATGCATTATATAATGTTATTTGGTCCTTTGTTGGTTACAGTAATGTCAATTATGCCTTAGGTGAGGTTAAAGATCCAGTAAGAACATTGAAGATTGCTGGCCCAACTTCATTGATCTTCTTAGCTATCCTTTATATCTTTGTTAATATTGCTTATTTTGCTGTCGTACCAAAGGAAAAATTGATCTCTTCTAAATTAGTTTTAGCCGCAGACTTTTTCGATATTGCATTTGGTGGTCATGCAAAGAGAGCAGCAGCAGCATTTGTTGGTTTAAGTGCTTTAGGTAATGTTTTAGCTGTTATTTTCTCTCAAGGTAGAATCATTCAACAGCTGGGCCGTGAAGGTGTTTTACCATTCTCAAAGTTTTTTGCTACATCTAAACCATTTAATTCTCCAATGGTAGGTCTTTTCCAACATTTCATTATTTGCTTGATTACAATTCTAGCACCACCACCAGGAGATGCTTACAACTTCATTATGAATCTAATTTCCTATCCATTGAATATTATTAACTTTGCCATTTCAGTAGGTTTGTTATGGATTTATTATCAAAGAAGCCAAGGTAAGATTGAATGGAATCCACCCATCAAAGCTGGTGTTTTCATAACATCATTCTTTGCTTTGACAAACTTGTATTTAATCGTCTGTCCCTACGTTCCACCAACAGCTGGAGAATCTGTCTATGAATCGCTACCATATTGGATTCAGTGTGTAGTCGCATGGGGGGTCTTCGCTTTTGGTGGCTGTTACTACTTAGTTTGGGCGCAAATATTGCCAAGAGTTGGTCATTACAAGTTGGTGACTAAGGATGTGTTGGGTGAAGATGGATTCTGGAGAGTTAAAATCATTAAAGTGTATGATGATGAGTCTAAAAATGACCAAGATGTTCTAGATTATATTAATAACAACCCTAATATTGATTCTTCTGATACAAATACACTAAGCAAGGGTGAACAGATTGAATACATAGTTAGTGGTAAAGAATCAAATAAAGAAGAACATGAAAACAGCTCTTTCCATGAAAGACAAAAATACTAATATTTGTTTTTCCTACAGAACAGAAGAAGAAAGGAATCGATTGTAACATTTATATTTAGATAATATTTGTTCTTCACTTGTATCATATTGCGCGGATGACTACTTCTTCTCTTCCTTTTTAGTACATCTATACTTATGTATCAAGTATACTATTTTGCATTTAAATATGGACATATAAATATTCTATCTTTAATTTAAAATATTTTCACTTTTTTTATACTTGGATTTCTATGAACTCTTATATCAAAAATGTTCTATACATACTGCAATACAGGAAGAAAAATTATATAGTTGGTCAACGTTTCAACAAGTTCTTTTAACCGTCCCAAACCATTATTGTTTAGAAAAGACGGGGAACATGCTTAACAACCAATCATTTATTATATATTATATAAATAATGAATTTTTACTAAGTTAACCGATCTAAAAAAATAATTTCCTACCATACATTGACTGTGGTATCTCTTCTTAAATCTTTGCATCATTTATACAAGTAGTATGAAATACATGATTCATTAAGAATTTGGCAACGTCTACATATATATAATTCGATGGCGGAAATAACCCGGCGAAAATAAAACTCGTTGTGAAAACCAAATGATGTATAAATTATTTTTCGTGTTTTTAAAATGAAAAAAACTAACAATCAAAAATAAATAGGTGTAAAAAAAAATTAGAATAAACAAAATAGATTTATAAGACAGCATCTACTACTACTATTTCAATTAACTATCTGAGTTGGTATGCTATACACTGAAAACTACAATCACAATTAACTAAAGACAAACATAATTTTTTTTTTTAAACATTCCACTACCCTTCTTTCTCTTTTCATTTCTCTTAAAATACCACTCTTCCTATTCAAATACTTTGTGTACATGTACTATGGTGGATGTTGATAAGGATGAATTAGAAAAGACATTACGTGTCTTTCAAAAAGAATTTTATACTTTAAAAGATGAAAGTGATAATTTGATATTCCCTGTTTTCAATACTCTACCATTAAAAAAAGAATATCCAGATTACTATGAAGTTATCAAAAAACCTGTTTCATTAAATACTTTGAAAAAAAGAGTTCCTCATTATACAGACCCTCAGCTGTTTTTAAATGATATTGTACAGATGACATGGAATGCAAGAATTTATAATGCACCTGAGTCCATAATATATATATACGCAAGAATACTCGATGCTTACATTAGAAAGACTGTTGTCCCTAAATTAATTAAGAAATACCCTCATGTCGTATACCCTAACCCTGGACCCTTACCTGAACCTGAAGATAATAAAATTCAAGAGGATATGTTGGCAAAATATGGTGGAATACCATTACAAACTGAACTACCAAAAAAGAAGGATAGTATTGAACAAATAGAAAATGATTCTGAACATCAAGGAATGAAAACAAGATTTAGAAGTACAAGACAGAGTGAAAGAAATACAAACAACAATCATATTTCACAACAACAGGGAAAACAGCAGAGTAGCCATGATGTTGTTTCTGGAACAACCCCCAATTCCATATCTTTACTATCAAAAAAGGATAAACTTGATGACATGGGTACTGAAACTGCTCAATCTTATACATCTAACAATTCATCACAATCATCTCTTTACCAAATGAACGAAGCGACACAATTATCGTCACTTCAAAATCAGACCCAATTTCCATCACATCGAAATCCAGCTATACTTCAATGGCAGTTTCCAATAATAAGACAAGGATCAGATAATCAGTCTATGTCTAGGAGTCGGGGCAGGCCGCACAAGTTACGTTCCCCAGAAAGTTCTCCTTCTGTTACGCCTACCTACTCATATTCAAAAAATGCCCAACATAAGTTATATACCAAACGTGGTAGACCTCCTGTTATTGATTTGCCATATTTACAGAGAATCAAAAACATTTTAAAGAATTTGAAAAAAGAACGTGACCTTAAACAAAAATTATGGATAACAGCACCATTTGAAAGACTACCTGGTGAATTTCAAAGTGAAACAATTAAAAAATCAATTCCTGATCCCTTATGTTTAGATGATATAAGAAAAAAAGCAAAACATCGTAAATACAAGGACTTTCAAAGTTTTCAAAATGATATAATGCAAATGCTGAGCACGTTTAAATTATTTTATAAGGACAATAACACTATGTTAAGAAATATTTCAAACTTAGAATCCGTATATGCCAATTTGGCAAGAATAGAGCTAGCTAAACCAGATCGTTCTTTCCTTCCAGAAGGTGAAGTTAGAATTCCATATGAAGATGTAACCGTTAACAATATCACATATCATATTGGTGATTGGGTATTCATAAGGAATCCAACTGATGAAAACAAACCTATTGTTGGGCAAATCTTTAGAATTTGGAGTATGCCGGATGGAAGTAAATGGTTCAATGCATGCTGGTATTTTAGACCTGAACAAACTGTTCATAGAGTTGATAGATTATTTTATAAGAATGAAGTTATGAAGACTGGTCAATACAGAGATAGCTTAGTAACTGACTTGGTAGGTAAATGTTATGTGGTTCATTTTACTAGATACCAAAGAGGTGATCCTGATATTAAACTTGAAGGTCCGATGTTTATTTGCGAATTTCGTTATAATGAGACAGATAAAGCCTTTAACAAGATTAGAACATGGAAAGCTTGCCTACCAGAAGAGTTACGTGATCAAGATGAACCTACTATACCTATTGGTAGTCGAAAATTTTTTAAATATCCTTCTCCAATTAGACATTTGTTGCCTCCTAATGCAACACCGAACGATCCAATACCAGAACCTGTTGAGGGTGTACCGGATGGACCACCATTGGTTGGTGCCGTATATATTAGACCTCCATTAAAACGGGATGATCTAGGTGAATATGCATCAAGTCCAGATTCTCCTAGGCACATCATTAGACCTGGAGAACCCTATGGTGAAGGTAAAATAGATTTTGAGATGGGTACATTAACAGTTTCTGCGTCTGCCGTTGGTAAAGTAAGCTACTATCAAGCTAGAAAGGCACAAGCTACCTTAGTTGCTGAGGCGAATGCAGGGAAAATACACTCTCAAGTACATACAGGAATTGATAATAGTGCATTCAATAACCTGAATATACACAACTTCAACAAAAGTCCAATCACTGGAATTGATGGAAACAATAGTAATAGTATCCAGTTGGATAACAGGATTACGTTTCAGAAGTTGAAACAAAGACAATTACAAAAAATACAAGATCAACAAGATCAACAACGCCAACAACACATGAGTAATCATGCTACTAATTACAATCTCACCAATGTTATTAACAATATGTCTTCCTTGGCCTCTAAGAATGCTTTAACACCAATAGATATAGATTCACCTGGTGCATACACTCTACCAATAAGTATTACAAAAGGTGTTGAAACTCTACAACATTTATATGGTATAGATGGAAGGAAACTAATAGATAGATCTATCCCTCGGAAAAGAAATCAAGGTGACGTTGTATGGTTTAAAGGTCCAAGCACCCGTATTGAAGAACGAGTTTTAAACATGGGCACTTCAAATCATTCTGAATTCTCACTATATAATATATTTCCATGGAACCAAAAGAAACCCCACCTAGACTATAAGGAGATTGAAGAAGAGGTAACTGAACATATAAGACATACTAGACACAATAAAAGAAAAGATGTTTTTGAAGATGATGTCGAATTCAAATTGCCAGATGAAAATGAAAATAAAGAAGATATTAAATATGTTTCAGGAACCTATGCACTTGGACTACGACCATCTGCCACATTTATGGCCCACAAATTAAATAAAAGTGGGATTCATTAAGATCATAATCCACTTATACTCTGATCATTCTGTGACCAAGGTGACGACAACAGAAGCCAGAAATACAAATATGGAAATATTATTAATCTAGTAAAAAAATTTTTTATAGATTTTACTTTTATATAATGAGAGAGAATTGTAATGAAGTAAAAACATATGTATCATTATATATCTATAAAATATTGATTGCATAAATCATTTAAGGGATTAAGTTGTTACCATTATTATTATTAATGTCAACACCGATGTTAATATTATTAATTGAGTTGAGGCGATTTTTATTTATGAGTGAGCTTATAAGATATGCATTCCATTTATGTATTTTAATGAAAATTGACTTATCATTAGTTAAAGTTATCAAATTTTTAGCAATCTTTGTTTTATTAGCTCTTAAATAGTTTGATATAAAAAGATTATTATTATTATTATTATTATTATTATTATTATTATTATTATTATTATTATTATTATTATTATTATTATTATTATTATTATTATTATTATTACTGTTTTTGTTGTTATTACTGTTAGTAATACCTAATTTATTTTTTGATAACTTCTCTCTATTTGATCTGTCTATCGCAATTTGATGGAGTTCTTTTATATGATTTATAATTTTTTTAAATCCTAATAAAATGAAATTCCAGTTTTGTGATAAAAGATCCATTGCAAATTCAATATTTGGTTGATCAATAGTCAAAATCAGACAATACCTCCTTTCATTACCTCTTGCATTTTCATCATACAATTTAAAGCCCATGGACAGATTCAAACCTCTAATATCATCGTAGAAAACAAATGGGGAACAATCATATATCATAGTCTCTTCAGAAAACACTTTCCTTGTTATCGAATTCAACTTTTGGAATCTTATGGACGAATATTGTGTAGTGACAAAAGCATGGTTATTTAAAATGGACCTCATGGATCTGATAGCATCATTGATTTCTGGTTCAGAATTATCAGTTGAAGCTGGATTTGGGGGGAACCATAGAAGACATGAATCACAGTATGAGTCGATTGGGTAATTAGGTACCAACAATTCTTCTCCCCCAGTTACATTAAAGGCATCCTTAACTGAATTTGGTATACTTTTGATCTCGGATTTATCCTCATCATTATCTTGATTATTGCTTGTAAATGTGACATTATCTGATTGTCTTTCGTCAATGTTATTATTAGAAGTAATACCAGAATTACTACATTGAGTCACACATATAATTCGAGGTCCATGTTTATCGCAGAAATGAGTTAAAGAAATTAACACTGTAGAAAAATAATCCATTGAGTAACATAAAGAACAGTCACATCCACATATAATAACCAAATTCCTAATAGCTGCACCAGAATGATATTTTAAATGATAAAACCCAAGCAACCTTTTCCTTTAAACGTAATATCGTACATCTACTAATTTCAAATTTTCTCTCTATTTTTTTTTTAAGAGGTTGCTATTATTACTGTTTATTCTGCAAATTACTACCATAAAAAACAAACACTAGATATACTGCTTTCTGTTGGGAGAAGGGAATGAAGCAGAATAGGTCTTTACAAGTTTCAAGTTTACAGAGGGAAAGGGAGGAAGATACATATTCATATTTCTCAAACACAGACATTCTCTTTGTTTCTGTATTTTTCCTAATATTAAGCTAAACTTTGCAGATGGAATTGTTCATACTGTGGTGTGTGGATGTAGAAGATATATCTGCGAGAATATTTCGATGTCGGCTTTTTACTTTTTTTTTTTTATTTTCTTCTGTCGTTTTGTTACTTTTTTCTTCAATTTTGATGTAATTAATAATATGCAGGTATCTTCGAGCTGCTATTTTTTTATTCTTTTACTCAACTGTTGCAGATGAAACACATCAAGAAAAAAAAAGCGTGTGTATATATATGTATTTATGTATGTGTGCATTTGTATATTTGTATTTCAGCTGATTAATGTGTATTGGCAAGAATATTAGTTGGTTGGGAAATTTTTCTAAGTTCAGAATTTATAAGGCGAAAAAATAGTAGGATCCATTTAGAGAAGCTCTTATGTGTGCCAGAAAGTTAAAATACGCAGCAGGTGATGATTTACATCTATATGCTACGCCAAAGGAATCCCTTGAAGCATCCAGGAAAGAGATTGAAGAGAAGGAAAGATGGAGACAGGTAATTGAAAAACAAGAAAGATTGAAAAAATTGGCTGAAGAGCAAAGCTGGATACGAAGAAATCAATCTAATTCATACCAAGATTCAAATATACGACATAATGGGAGCAGAACTGTTTCTGGACCAGCCAGTATGATATCAGGACAACTAAATCATAATCGAAACAACAATAACCATAATACCAATGGGAATTTCCATATTTCAGAAAATATTGAAAGTAATCACTCTATGCCTCCCACTGGATCTGTATTATCATCTAGACATAAAAAGACAAGACCACCACCTATTCCAATACAAAAGGGTAATGCATCCACTTTTTCATTATCGCCCCATCATAATGTATTTAATAACAACACTAGTACCAGAAGTGATGTCAGCAGTAATAGAAGTCGTTCTTCATCGCCAAACAAGCTTCTGTCGCCAAACTCTAAGGAATCTTCTACTGAAAGAGATATTAAAATAGCTAAACAGTTATTTAACAACCATGATATTAAACGTAAGGGTAGGTTGACAGCAGAGGAATTGCAGAATTTGTTGCAAAATGATGATAGTAGCAGATTTTGTATCTCATCTATAGATTCAATAATTGAATATTTCGGACAGTCTAGGTTTGGTACAATCAATGAAACAGAGTTTATATCGTTGTACCAAAAGATTAAATATTGGAGGAAAGTTTATGTAGATAATGATATTAACTATTCCTTATCGATTAATGTGACAGAATATTATAATTGCTTACAAGAATTGAAATACCTTATTCCATTCGAGATTAGCGAAAAATTGTTTAACCAATACGCTGAGTTCAATATAAATAAAACAGATATGAATAGTAAAGAATTAAAATTTGATAAATTTGTGGAAAGTTTGATTTGGCTAATGAAATTGACTAAAATATTTCGTAAATATGATGTTAAGCATGACGGTGTAGCGAATATTGCTTATAAAGATTTTATTGAAACAACTATATATTTAGGTAGATTTCTACCACACTAACAATTGGGAAAAAAATAAATTTAATGTAGATACGTACATATATGCATATATACATACACACATATATATTTGTATGCGTGTATTCCTCATGGTTTTTCTTCATATTATATTGCATTTTATTTAATATATTAAATGTAACTTGTGCATATTTTTTATATTTTTGGAATACGTCACACTAAAAAAATAACAAAAAAAAGGAAGAAGAAAAAACGCGAATAACAACTGAAAAGTGTCACAAATTCAAAAAAAAATATATACAAATATATATAATAGATGAAGATACAAACAAAGATACCCACAGACACAAGAAAATACAATAATATAGTTACTATTATGAAAAACAATCTAAATAAAATTAATCAAATCAATGATGTCTCTGAAAATGCATATATCCCAAATATGCTCCCTTATTTAATTCAAAATTATTTCAGAGAAAATAGACTAAAAATTTCTTCTCATTTGGATGATATGCAGATAGAAGAATTTTTGTCAAAAGACTCGAATAATATAAAAGAAACAGAAAAAGGAGAAGTTAAAAACTCAGAAGGAAATATTAGCAATCTTTCTAATCTATTAACCCAAAGAGACAGAATATATTATGAAAGGGGAATAAATTTTAACATATTGATATGTGGCCAAAGAGGAGTTGGTAAGACAACAATTCTTGAGAAACTCTTTGATATTGATTTATCCATAAATAGAGAATATCCAAATTATAAAGAGGAAATCGAATTAAGATATAACAATAGTAGTAATAATATTGATAATAGTATTATTAACAATGGAATAATCATCAAATTGGGAATTACTGAAATATCAAACTTTGATAATAATAAAATAAACAACTCATTTTCCTGGATTTCTATTATTAATGAAATAAATAAACACAGCAATCAATGTTGCAAAGAGAGACAAAGACTACATCGAGATCGTAAACCAAGTCAAGATAAAAAGATACACGTGTGTTTATATGTCATGGAGCCGAACCAAATTTCTGCAATAGACATAATTACCATGAAAATGGTAGGCCAAATTATTACAATGATCCCAATCATTAATAAAATAGATATAATTAGTGATACTGAAGAATTGAATAGAATAAAAGATGAAATGCAAAGATTGTTCAAAATATATGATATAACCTCCTTTCAAAACATTAGTAGTAAAAATGATAACCTAGATCCAATATTTATTCACCAAGACGACAGTTCAGATTTGAAAAAAATGGTCATTGATAAAAATATGATTGAATTGATTGATAATGATGTTGTTTATGATTTAAATATTTGCAATTTTGAAAGAGACCAACCCAATGGTTTCTGGTGGGGAGAGAATTTATTTTCAAAACAAATAAATTTACAAAAAAAATATAGAGAATTAATTGAGTTACAGGATAAAAAATTTCAAGAATGGATCAAAATGTTAATTCAAAAACAAAAAAGATGCAATTCTGTAATTGAACAGTTACTAAATCGAATTAATTTAATTAGAAAAGAGTGTCATATATTAGAAGACAGATTAGTTACACTCCATGAATCTAATAAATATCTGTCCAATAAAGAAACCACATATACTACTAATTGTAATAATAGTAGCAAAACACTTGTCGTAACCAATAAAACTAGTGATAGTAGCGATAATAATAAAAACGAGTATGAGTCTGAATACAGTAATAATTATAGTATCAATCTAAATCAACAAAGGAGAAACACAAATAAAAGTAAAAATCCAATTAAAAATGGACATTACCTTACAGAGAATATTAGGGTTATGCGATACTAAAAACGAAAAAAAAAAAAAAAACAAAAAAGCAAAACGTTTCAAATTTCTAATGATTTTAAGACCTAAAACAAAATATGAGATAAACAAAAAAAAATTAAAACATTTTTTTATGAGGGTAACATCCCGAAGTGCTTATTTATTATTATTTATTTATTTTTCTTTCTCTCTCTCTCTTTATATATAAAAGCGCACAAGTGCAAAAAAGTTTGGAAGACATAACTTTTCCTTTCGTTCCAGTCTTTTCTCCTTGACACCTCTTACTCCTGCCAAGAAGATAAAAGAGACATTAATTGAGTCAAAGCAAAGTAGAGAGTGGGGGAACTGTCTATAGACAGGATAATTATAATATCGATGTTTGGTGTGTATGGCTCTATATTATTCTCTATTATTTCCTAATTAAATCATTTACTGTTTGATGTCTTTGTTAGCATGAATTTCTTCTCTCTCTCTCTCTCTCTCTTTCTTATTCAGTCTTTTTTTATTTTTATTTTTATTTTTATTTTTGTTGGCTTTTGCTTTCTTTACTTTTAAATGAGAAACATAATGATGAATACTTTATCATATAGCATTTTTTTTTCTGGCATCTCTAATGTTAGGATGGGAAGTTTAAGTACAACTCATTCGATGAATACAACCTTATGACTATTATCTGAAATTGATTTAAGAATAAAGAAAAGAAGCAAGACAAAGATAAGACTAAGTAATTTAGAAGAGAGTTACAGTATTGTGCTCTTGGTGTAGTCTATATGTGAGTAGTGTAATTATTTCATCCGATCTGCTTGCTTTGGATAGATATTAAGCGGTTTAAAATTGATGAAGAAAGTAGTAATGGGTCATCCTAGTAATCTTGTATTTGATTTTCCTTGTATTTATATGCAGTATATTATTATTTCTTTTTTTTCTTGACTCATTGACATGTCCACGAACTCTTATTACTGTTGTTGTTATTACTACTATAGAACAAGGAAAACAATTAGGAGTAATAGAGCAAAGAACAGTGCTATGAAATTATAGTGCATTTTAAATCGTCTTTTATTCTTTGTGGGAGGTGTGAGGAAATTTGCTAGTGCACATATCAAGTTGGCATATATACATTCACACACCAATAGTATGACTGTATATATCGGGGTTTAAAAGTTACCAATAGTAATGTAATGTAAGGATCTTAAAACTGTATATCCAACTTTTTTTAACTAAACCCTAATTATATTAATTTGAGCAAAACAACAAAATGATATCTATAAACAGTTACACATACGTAGCATGTATGACTTTACTATTAATTAATTATTCATTTTTATTTACATTTCATGATTAGCAGAATGCTTCTTCTATTTTTTTACCTGCTTGCACAATGCTGAATATAGCCCTAACTCCAAATAAGTATAAGGGAGCCTAAGAAGACGGTAATAAATATTGTTTTCCACCCAACCTTTTTCTTTTCCTGGTCTATTAGTTTGTTAATTTTGGTCCCTAATCTTTTCTTGCGGGGAGAGGAGCTGTTACTACTTTTTTCAACCTTAATGTGAGTGACAGATATTGTTCTTTTTTTTTTTTTTTTTTTTTTTCATCTATCTCTCTCTCTCTCTATCGTTTACAACAAAACAAAACAAGACAAAACAAGAAAAGACAAAGAAAGAGAGAGCCATTACAAAAATATAGTCGAAGAAATTTCATGGAAGGTTCTTATTTTTTTTTTCTTCTTTCTTTTTTTCGGAGTTGTGTACACATAGACTGTCTTCTGTCTTTCTTTTCTTTCTATCATTTTTTTTAATTTGTTAAGAAAAAAGAAGAATACATGTACCTTTTACTGATTTAAGAAGGATGCACAAAGAAAATTCACTTGTAACGTACACATAAAAACATTAAAAACATCATGATCCATTCATTATTTTAAAAAAAAGGGAAAAAAAGAAATATACCTTAATTACTCAATGATTCATATCAAAAAAGAAAAGAAAAATTTAAGAAACGATATTGTACCAGTAATATTAACAATAATATACATATATATCAAACATATTGAAGTATAAAACTTGTTTTAGTATATCAACAGAGACAATATTTTGTATCTTACTTGTAAAATTAATGTATGTCCCGTTTTCAGGCTTATCATCTTGTAAAAAAAGAAAACAGAAACAAGAAAAAATAAAATAAAAAGAAACAAGACACAAACACCGAAAGAAAAGAGAGGGACGATTTCAAAATGTTTTCTACAGACCTAAATTTCCGGAAAATTAGGGCGATAAGTTTTATTAATAGTTTTTCTAAAAAAAAAAAAAAAGAAGGAAAGAAGGGAGGAAAGAAAAGAAAGAAAGATCCAAACGATAAAAAGAAAAACAAAATCTGTTGGAGTTCATTATTTCGGAGATACAATCTCATTTTGATATGACTTTCTTTTATTTATTTATTTATTTTTTGTTTCTTTGTTTTTCCCATCTTTCCCACCGAAAGGTCCCCAGAATTTCTAATTCTCTTGATATCAGCCTATATCGTTTATAACGTAAGAACAAAACAAAACAAAAAAAATAGCCTATTCGTTTATAGAAACAAAGGAAATAGACTCTTGCTTATGATTATTGTTAATTTGATAATAACATTAAACGATTCTTGTTCTTTTTTTGTTTCTTTTGTTCTCCCCTTTGTCATTTGTTTTAGACATAGCAAATTTGCTCTTGGAAAAAAACAAAAATGCTGAGATTTGGAAATATTTGACTATTTGCCGTACAAAAAAAAATCGTTTCCCACGTTCTATCTTATTTTCATTTTTATTTTATTTTCATTTTTACTTTATTTTCAACGATTCTTAAACGATTGGATCAAAAGTAATCTTGACAATAGATTAGCAACCAGTGGTATTTGCTGTGTCATTATATCGTATTTTATCAATTGATATATAGGAAAGCCTATATATACAATTTTATTTAGCTATCTATCTAAATATATATATATATATATATATATATATTCACTTAAAGAGACAAGTCAACAGGAGGAATAAAACCTTCTTTACACTGAGTCTCTTGTATCTGGAACAGCACGTATTTTCTTTCTACTCTTCTCACTAGTCTGACTTGTGAGAGAGAATACCCGAAAAATAAATAAGTAAATCAATAAGTCCATAGAAGGTGAAAAGAAAATCAACCACATTATAGATCGGATCCCACTTGATTTCATTTATATTTTTATTTATTTTTTACAAAAAAAAAATAGAAATTAAGGAAGGAAGAAACTTATAAATCTAAATAAATCAATAAACAGGTTTTTTCTGTACATTTGCTTTATATTATTAAAGAAAAAAAACGATAAAGAAATTAACAAAACAAAGATGGTATCCGCAGTTTTCAACAACTCAACTATCGCTGAGTTGGTCCAAGCAGAATCTTTCACTGAAACCCTACATAATGTTATGAAATATCAACCACAATTGAATATCATGGAACAATACTGGGCATCTTGGTACTCTTACATGAACAACGATGTCTTAGCTACCGGCTTAATGTTCTTCCTTTTACACGAAATCACGTATTTTGCTCGTTGTTTACCATGGTTCATCATCGATCAAATACCTTATTTCAGACGTTGGAAGATCCAACCAACTAAAATTCCATCTACTAAAGAACAATTATATTGTTTGAAATCTGTCCTTTTATCACATTTCCTTGTCGAAGCTATCCCAATCTGGACTTTCCACCCAATGTGTGAAAAATTAGGTATCTCCGTCGAAGTTCCATTCCCACACTGGAAGACTATGTGTTTTGAAATCGCCTTATTCTTCGTCTTGGAAGACATGTGGCATTACTGGGCTCACAGATTATTCCACTACGGTTTCTTCTACAAGTACATCCACAAACAACACCACAGATACGCTGCCCCATTCGGTTTGTCTGCTGAATATGCTCATCCTGTAGAAACTATGTCCTTAGGTTTCGGTACCGTCGGTATGCCAATCTTATACGTTTTATACACTGGTAACTTACATCTTTTCACCTTATGTATCTGGGTTGTATTAAGATTGTTCCAGGCTGTCGATTCTCACTCCGGTTACGATTTCCCATGGTCCTTAAACAAATTCTTGCCATTCTGGGCCGGTGCTGAACACCATGACTTACACCACCACTACTTCATTGGTAACTACGCTTCTAGTTTCAGATGGTGGGATTACTGTCTTGACACTGAAGCTGGTCCAGAAGCTAAATTGGCCCGTGAAGAAAAGATGAAGTTAAAGGCTAACAAGAATGCAAAGAAGAGAGTTTAAATAATATACTCCTCCCTCACCAGAGTCTTTTAATTGTTTTTCTTTTTTTTTTTAGTTGACTTGGTTTCTGCCTTTTTTTTTTTTTCATCTCTCTGTTATGTTTTATTCTATTTATATTTTTTTTTATTTTTTGTTAATGACCTAGATAGACCTTTTATTTTTCATCTTATTTATATAAATCTTTTTTCTTTTTTCATAATTTTATTTATATATATATCCTTTTGCTCTATATATATATATATGCGTATGTATATGTATATATGTACATGTATTATTTTTTTTATTAATACATATTTATATATAAGTGCACGTTTTTACATATCCTCTGTTATTTTGCGATCTTTTTTTGTATAAAATTGTAAGGCCATTTAAAAGAGTCCATTGTATCTTGTTCATTTTGTCATTTTTGTTACTGGCAACTCTCCTAGAAAACCTTCCTCATTTCTATTTTTATTCTACCCAATAAAAATTTACCAATCTTTTAAAAATGTATAAACAGCCTACACATACATGTATATATATAACACATGTCATTTTTTTTGTTATTATATATCGTTCAATCATACACTACTAATTAACTTAAAATCTGTCACCAACCCATTTTCTTGCATTCTTAAATAATCTAATCCACGGACCATAACCCTCCCATTCGTCATATTTGCCACATGGGTAATACGAGTTGGCTTCTAATCTACAAACTCTTTCTGGGTGTGGCATCATGGCAAGAACTCTACCATTTGGTGACTTAATACCAGCAATACCATCAATGGAACCGTTTGGATTGAATGGGAATCTTGTAGTAACAGTTCCATAATTATCAATGTATCTGATTGATGCCAATCCATTACTTTCAAATTGCTTAACTTGTTCATCAGATACAAATGTGGCTCTACCTTCACCATGGGCTACTGCAATTGGCAATTTTGACCCTATCATACCATCTAAGAAAATGTTCTTTTCTTCAACGTTTTCATCTTCAACCAGTTCTACCATACAGACACGTGCCTCGTATTGTTCACTTAAGTTTCTTTCAAAAGTTGGCCAGTTTTCACAACCTGGAATGATATCCTTTAATCTACTTAAGAATTGACAACCATTACATGCACCAAAGGCAAAAGTATCATCTCTCTTTTGGAAGAACTCAACAAATTGATTACGAACGTCTTCATGGTATAAAACAGACTTGGCCCAACCTGCACCAGCACCCAAGACGTCACCATATGAGAAACCACCACATGCAGCAATACCGACAAATTCATTTAAATGGAATCTACCCTCGATTAAATCTGTCATTGTCACATCAATAGAATCAAAACCGGCTTGTTGGAAACACCATGCCATTTCCATTTGGCCATTAACACCTTGTTCTCTTAAAATAGCTACTTTTGGTCTTCTTCCACCTTCTAGAGTAGTTGGAATCACAGTATCAGTTGGGTTAAAAGTCAAGGAATAATGAATACCTGGATCCTTATCATCAAGAATGGCCTGATACTCCTCTTCAGCAGTTCTTGGATTGTCTCTTAATTTTTGCATTTCAAATGAAGTAGTAGACCAAATCTTTTGTAATTGACCTCTTGTGTTTTTATACAATTGTTTACCATCGAATGTGGACTCGATGATTGTAATATTTTGAGATACAAAATTTGGTTTGGCAACAATAGAGATATATTCCTCACTGACGCCATTCTTGGCAAACACATTCTTGAATTCTTCTAATTTATCGTTTCTAATTTGGAAAATAGCACCCAATTCTTCATTGAATAAAGAGACCAAAGCATCACCTTGAGAAATAATATCAAGACCACATCTAGAAGCAAATGCCATTTCTAATAAAGAAACCAACAAACCACCATCAGATCTATCATGGTAAGATAAAACGATATCAGTTTTATGTAAGTCTAAAATACTCTCTAAGACACCTTTAAATAACTTGTTATCATACACGGTTGGAGAAACATCACCAACTTGTTGATAAACTTGTAACAATGCTGAGGCACCAAGAGCTTTATATTCTTGTAAAGCTGAGACATCGACAAGGACCAACGATGTATCTTCAATCTTTTCTAATAATGGAGTCCATGTTTTTGACGTGTCATTTACAGGAGCAAAAGCAGTGATATTTAAAGATAATGGAGCAGTAACTTCCTTGCCATCCCATTTCATCTTCATGGACATAGAATCTTTACCAACTGGGATAGCAACGCCCAAAGCAGGACACAAATCCATACCAATAGCCTGAACAGCCTCATACAATTTGGAACCTTCACCTTTGTGAGAGGCTGGAGACATCCAATTTGCAGATAACTTAACATGAGATAAAGATTTGACATCAGCAGCTAATATATTTAATAATGATTCTGCAACACTTAATTTAGCTGAAGCGGATGCTGAGATTAAAGCATTGATTGGTCTTTCACCCATAGCTAAGGCCTCACCAGTCTTAATTATCTTATCACCTAAGGAAGTGGCAGTAACACCGACATCAGCAACTGGAACTTGCCATGGACCAACAAATTGATCCCTGTCAATTAAGCCAGTAACAGATCTATCACCAATTGTAATTAAGAACGACTTGGATGCCACAGATGGTAAATTCAAGACTCTTTCAACAGCTTCATCCAAAGATGTGATAACAGATAAATCTGGCTTTGGTAAAACTAAGGGTTCTGTGATTGCAGTTCTTGACATCTTTGGTGGTTTACCAAACAAAATAGACATTTCCAAATCAATTGGAGTCGTTTTCAATAGTGGATCTTCCACAATTAATCTTTGCTCAGCTGTAGCATGACCAACAACTGCAAATGGTGCTCTTTCCCTTTTACAAATTTCTTCAAAAACAGGCAAGTCCTTTGGAGAGACACCAAGAACATAACGTTCTTGAGATTCATTACACCAGATTTCCATTGGAGACATACCCTTTTCTAAAGATAAAACCTTTCTAATGTCGAATCTAGCACCAAGATCATTATCATGGACTAATTCAGGTAAAGCATTTGAAAGACCACCAGCACCAACATCATGGATGGATTGAATTGGATTATTATCACCTAAGGCCACACATGCGTCAATAACTTGTTGACAACGACGTTCCATTTCTGGATTACCTCTTTGGACAGACGCAAAATCCAAATCAGCTGACCCTTCACCAGAGGCCACAGAAGAAGCAGCACCACCACCCAAACCAATTAACATGGATTCACCACCGAGAACAATCAATTGGGACCCTGGGGCGATTGGTTTATTCTTTAATGCAAACTGTGGTCTGACAGTACCAAACCCACCAGCAATCATAATTGGTTTGTGAAACCCTCTAATTTCTTCTTTTTGATCATGATTTGTCACTTTAGTAGTTAAAGTTCTAAAATAACCGTTAATACAAGGTCTACCAAATTCGTTGTTAAAGGCAGCAGAACCTAATGGCGCCTCAATCATGATATCTAAGGCGGATGCTATATGAGCTGGCTTACCGATATCTAATTCCCATGGTTGTTTATAATTTGGTATCGAAAGATCACTAACAGAGAACCCACTTAGACCACATTTGGATTTAGAACCTCTACCAGTGGCACCTTCATCTCGAATTTCACCACCAGAACCAGTAGCAGCACCGGGGAATGGAGAGACAGCAGTTGGATGATTATGGGTTTCCACCTTAATCAACATAGGTACAGGCTCTTTCTTAGCTTCCCACCTCTTGGTGACGGAATTTGGTGCATAGTAATATGCTTCGTTATTTGTGTCCAAGACAGCGGCGTTATCAGAATAAGCACTGAGAGTATAATCTGGGGTGACATTATATGTGTTTCTGATCATTTTAAATAGAGTCAAATCTTTCTTAATACCATCTATAGTCCAGTCGGCGTTAAAAATTTTGTGTCTACAGTGTTCCGAATTAACTTGAGCGAACATAAACAATTCAACATCAGTTGGATCTCTTTTCATAGTTTCAACAAATGCATTAATCAAATAATCGATTTCTCCCTTATCTAAGGCAAGACCTAACTCTACATTAGCTTTAGCTAAGACATCTCTTGGAGATCCCTTGTTCTGTTCGTTAGATGTCAATGGTACATGAACCAAAGGTCTTGGAGTCTCATGAGTGAATACATCAGTAGTCTTTGGTGGATCATTTAGATATAATTGTTGCGTCATTCTATCAAAGATAACTTTTAAAGAGTCTTCATTTAAGTTATCCAAAATAGGGAAGTTAGGAATAGTCTTAATTAATAAGGCCATACCTCTTTCAATTCTATTAATCTTAGAGGAAAGACCACATACATTAGAAATATTAGTAGCTTTTGAAGACCAAGGAGAAATGGTACCAGGCCTTGGCACGATTCTTAATAGATATAAGTCTGGTTCATTTAGTTGTGTAGTAGAAATATTGTTGTTAATTGCATGATATAGAACATTAGATAATGGATCTTCTTTGAAATTTAAAGCAGTATCATAAGTTAATAGAACATCCAATAGGTTTCTATCCATTTCAGTTAATTCCACATTTTCTTGAATATCGACATAATGAATAAAACAAGAACGAATTTCCTTGATAACAGATGTACTGTTTATATATTTATTAAAATCCTTAATTAAATTATCAACTCTGAATTGTGATAAAGCTTGTGGACCAGCTAAAATTAAAGTAGACATTTTTTTTTTAAAGAAACAATATAATATAATGTGATAAATAAAGGAAGAGAGCAAAAAAGTGCTTCTAATGACTTGGTTGTATATGTTTTTTTTGCTTGTTTGTTTGTTTGGTATACTAGAAAATAACTTTTTATTCCTTGAAAATAAAAAAGTTTTATTCTTTACCAAAGACAAATATTAAAATTGGGTTGGTTAACTTAAATTGCTTTAAAGCAGTTTGATTATATATATATATATATTGGAGAAAGAATAAAGAAAAGAGTAAAGAGAAGAATATAACTACAGTCATATTTAGTCTTTAAATGTCACAAGAAAAAAAATGGAGAATGAAATATTAGAATTCAAAGAAACAGCTTCTCATCACAAGTATTAGATGAATCATCATCTGGTACAATAAAGTAAGGAGTTGAAGAAGCTAAGAGAAGACTTCCCCCCAGTTTATAGCTAATTCCAGAATATATCAAACAAAAATAAACAAGTGGTCGGAGTGGCTACAGAACAGAGTAAAACAGAAGGAGTCAACATTTCAGAACTCCCCTCTCCACTCAACGTCAAAGGATCGAATAACTCTATCTTTCCCCTCTTTTTTCAATGTTTAAATATCTTGGAAATTTGTTATGAACAGTATTGCAGACAATCTAATGACATGGAATATAATTAGGTGACTCGGATTTTAACTGCGTCTTACACTATTGTAACATCAAAGGAAACCAAACGATTTATGATCTCGCTATTATTATTACTATTATTATTATTATTTTTTTCTTGAATAAAACAGAATCAAAAAAAAAAAATGAAAAAAAAAACAAAACAGAAAAAGAAACTCCAAAAAACAAAAAAACTTCGTAGTCATTTTTAACGAGTTTTATATGCTAGCGCCATTTTTATTAAATAAAAAGATTTTAAATTTACATGTATACTTTTTTTAATAAAATAAAAACAAAAAAATGATGCACTAGATTTCTAACCACTAGATGAGATGACATTAGATAAGATTAGGTAGTGATATGGTATAATAAACGGTGATATAGATATCTTCACGTTAAAAGATAATCTATATTACCTATTTACTGCCTATAGAAACTAACAAATTCAAAGCGTTTCTTTATTTTATTATTAACCATGGTTCAAAAACCTCTTAAAGTGAAAACTAAAACCAAAGATCCACGTCGTATTACTAAAAAACAAAAAAATCCAAGAAAGGCAGCACCGCTAATAATTAAATCAAAGAAAAAACAATTGGATTATTTAAAAAAATTAAATAAAACTGTATCATTAACTGCATCCACTGAAAAATTAATTGCCAGTAAAGTCGGCCATTTAGAATTACTAAAGGGAACAAGAAAAGAGATTGAAAACAACAAGAAAAAATAATTAAATTAATAAAGTAATAAATTAACAAATCAATACGCCAACAATAATATTAATGATATTACTATTTCCGTACCTATTCATTTGAATCATATATACCTATAACTAACTAAGAATATAAAGCCATATAATCTGTATATTATTATAAAAAATATTATTTTTATTGTCTAACATAATTTGTTCTAATTGTTTATCTTCTCTATTTTTATTTACATGCATTGTTTGTCCATATTCTATCTCCGATACGGCCACATTTTATCTAAAATGACGTTTTGGATTAATGAATATAGTTGGGATGAAATCCAATATATAGAGAGTAATACAGCACTCTGTGATGACACACCCATCATAAAGATGCATCCAAGCCTAGATATATTTAAAATACTTTTCATAGCTTGATTGATTCTTGATTGATCATCCCTAAATACTTCTATACCAACATTATCTGTACCTCTTCTGGACATCATCTTCCCATTATATTCTACATTCATTAAAGATAATGCACCTAATGTCACTGGTACAATAAAAGGATAATCTGAAAATGGGCCTGTTAAATCAGTTCCCTTATAGTTAAACGATTCAAACCATTCTTTGGTAGATCTTTCAATTTTTAGTTGGGTCAAGCTTCTAATACCAAACGACATTGTAATCCATAATGGAATTTGAACTAATGGTAATACCATATTCTTCCACAAAGGAACATTATAAGACTTGAATAATTGTTTCCCACGTTTTCTGGTTTCTTTCAATGCCAGCAATTGAATCTGGTCAGGTGTCAATACTGGCTTACTAGGTTGAGTCATTTGTTGTCGATTAGCTAATAATGCTAACCTTGACTTCACAATTGGAATACTGCTCTGGGAAATCTTTCTTAATTCTTGTTGTTTCACTATGCGTTTCCTTTGAAGGATACTTAGAGGCAATGTAAATATAGTTCTTAATGTAAATGTTGTTAGTGGAATCAAAACAACCCAGCAGATACCTGTTATTTCATGTGCGGTAGTGAAAAGATCAGCTATACTACTTGCAAAGTAAGTTCTACCACTAGAAGCTTGAAATCTTTGTCGATATAGCCATGGCAACGTTTCTGTCCTTCTCAATATTACTGAAGAAGAAGTAAATTTGGAAAGTGTATGAGAATTTCTTAATATTAATGGCTTAAAAAACATATTGTTACTATATCTCACCATTTTATTTAATCCTGATAAGTTCAATATCTAACAAATAGATCTACAATTGTATAACATATATTCATCGATCTGGCGTTCTTTCTATGAATTTACTATTTTGTGTGACCTTCGTTGAAGGTTATTCATTGTCTAAATCCTTTTCTTTATTCTTATTCTGCAAGTTATTTTTCTGGTGTCATCTTCGGTATCTTAAAGAAAAAAGTCATGTATTGAAATCCTTTAGTGTTGTAAGAACACTTGTATATAATACGTATATATTCTATTTTATACTTATATATCTGCAGACTATCATGACAATATTTATGTTGTATCTTTATACCTAAGAAAAATAGCTGCTAATGTCTCCTTATACCGTTTTTATGTTTCTATTCTATTCTTGTTTTTCCCTCCTTTTTCTTCCTTTCTTTATATTTGTGATATGCAATATCATTTATTACTCTACTCTATTTGACTACCATCCCTTGGCTTGTAATGAGGCAATAACTCGACTACTTCTACAGGCAGTCTGCCATCCACCTTAATTGCATACATCGCTGGTATGTTCATATCTACACTCAACCATTTTGCTACCCACGATTTAGTAGGTTTGCACATACCAACAAGCCCTTCAAATGAAGGTGATGTGCATTCCATTGCCGAAACCCCTGCTTCTTCAAATATACCTTGACAGTTTGGACATCCATTCCTGTTAAATTCATTAGTGGTTTGCACTATCCCACATAACATACATGCCCTTTCACTTGACATTTTGGTATTATTTATATATGAATATTAAACGATTTATCGATTAAAGTTGTGTACAGATATCTAAAACAAAAATATTATCTCTCTGCTTTGTTATTCAGCCTTTATTCAACGTATTACGTATTTTTATTTTGTAAAACATAATAGATACATTTTGCTGTCTATAAAAATTATACTTCAACTTTTTCAGTGCGTTAAGCTTTTTATTCGAATATATATATTTTTTTTATTTTTTTTTCTTGTAGTTTTTAGATTTTGTCAAAAAATCCTTTTCCCCTCTAAGAAGAAGAGAACTGTCACAAATCTATATTTGTAGTCTTCTATAAACTTTTCATGTAAAGGCAGTAAATATTACTGATATAAAAATAGGCCAATCCACCCCAGTGTCCATTTGGAGATATCTTTCTTTTTTTTTAGTTTTAACATTTTAGTACAGCTTACACAATTTTTTGGTACATATGCAGATCTAAACTTTTTGAGACTATTGGGTGATAGAAATTATAATCAATGTCTCAAAGGGAATACAATAAGTTATGTATCTAACTTTAATTTATTATTATTCTTATCATTATTTTTTTCGATTTATTTTTGTACTCTATTAATATAATATTTTTATCAAAAAAGTTGAAGAATTGATCACATGTAAAAGTGGTCAATACATGAAATTAGTCCTTTAATCAGAATTAGGACTTATTATCAACATCAACAACGCAAAGATAAGATATTAACAAAATTAACAAATTATTATATAGAATATATTATATATATACGTATCTATCAATCCTATATTTAAAAAAAAAAGACTAGAAAGGATCAAGATAAATGACAATCTATGGAAAAAAGATGAATATTTCAATAATCATAAGAGCGACCTAACCATTTTCCTTTTTGAGTTCATTGCTTTACATAATAATATCCATCTTCTCTTTGTTCTAAATCTCTTTCCACAAAATCAGGAATTTTACCTTCTTCATTTGGTTTACTACTATCATATAGGATAATGCCATTTCCCAACGCATGTTTTCTTTCATTCTTTTTATATAGATATAATACAACAAAGGTCCACAACCCATATATTGTGCCAAATATTAATGACGTAGTATATCCTGTCTTGAATCTAGGTGATTCCACAGTGGGCCATGCTAGTTTAGGGATCCATGCATAAGTAGATTGTGAAATGGAGTATATCGCGATCCATGTAACCGCTTTAATCTGAGGATCGAATCTTAAGAAATCGTTTATAAATGACCACAGACATGGAGATGCAGATACACTGAAATATGTGGTTAAAAATGCATACCATTTAGCGGAAGATGAAACATCCCATTTAACTAGAATTGAACAGGATATTGTATTCATAATCGCGGCAAAGACCATGAAGAACCATTTGGAATGAAACAAATCTGCTCCAAATGAACATAAAAACACATATATAAAACCCAAACAGGCAGGTAAAACACACAAATTGTTAACTTGGACAATGGAATAGTTTGAATTTGATTTCAACCATAAAGCATAAGATCCACTAAATGCCGTCATGTTGTTCCACGAACACATATCAAAAACACAAAGAACCCAGAATGTAGGGTTACAGAAAATTGCTTTCCATATACTTTTATTCCATAAAGGTTTCAAACTATGAGTACTTGCTCCATCTTTGATTTGGTTTCTTTTATTTCTAATTCTAGCTAACCTAATCTCATCATCCGTTAAAAATAACGAATAGCATTTAGATGGGACTCCTGGTATAACAAAAAACCCAATTATAACGGTAGGCAATGATATAGCTATTGAGTCGATCAAAAACATCCACCGCCAACCTGCTAACCCATTTCTTCCATTTAGAGACGAAAATATTCTACTTTGTAAAAGACCAGAAGTAATACCACCTAGAAGGTTACCACAAAAGAAAAGACATACACGCGAACTCAATTCATCAGGTGCATACCAACATCCCATAATATATTGAGACACAGGATAATAAGCAGCACCAAATGCATTTAGAAGAAATCTGTACGCTTGAAGTTCAGGAAGAGATTTAGCTCTGTAGCAAGCGAATGTAAAACTTGTCCAACCTAAATCCATAGCCGGTAACAATATGTGTGGAGGAAATCTTGGTAAAAGATACATGAATGGTAACTGAAACACAATTGAACCTATATTAGCAATAGTCAAAGTGTTGATATAATCATTACCCTTCATCTTTAAGTCTTCTCTCATGTTAGACACATAGGCACTTGTAAAATTGTTTAGTTCAACAGAGTTAGACCAAGATAACATGAAGAAATAGAATGTGATAATCAAATCTAATTTATAAAGTAATCTCCGTTCTGCAGGGTTCTTTGTTGTGTGACTTGGATACAAGAATTCGTACCATTTACGGGATTCTCTATATTGTTTGTTAACACGGTACTCGAATTCATCGAAAAACTTCCACCAAGGTCTATTTGCTTCATCTCTTAATTCATATGGCATATCCTTTTCCAACTGATTGTAGCGTTGTGTAGCTAATTGATAATGATCCACACATTGATCCTGTAGCGAATGGCCATTGAAATCCAAGGTAATTGTTTTATAGCCAAGATCAACAATTTTAGAAGAGACCTGATCTTTATTTACATGTTCTATACTATCACTGCTATCATTGCTGACTGAAACAACCATATCATTCTCGTCCGTATCTTGTTCTGAATTGACAATATCGCCAATATCTTCTGGAAGAATTCTCAAATGCGGGAAAAAGTGTCTCCAACCCGCAACCATATTGAATTATCTACTTCTTTTAACTATGCTTGCTTTGATGTTATCTATTTGGGAATATAACAACATGTGGAATATATATATGTATATGCTTAGATATGAAACTTGAGACTTCATATATAAATTAGTTATATTTATATTTATATTTATATATTTTTTGTTGAATATAAAATTACCTTGTATAAATGTTTTCATGGAGCTGATAATGACTATCCTATTATAAGATAGGATTATTGTATTGGCGTCACATATTTATTCGATTAGACTATGATGATGCTTTTAGAAGAAAACCGTAGCGATTAAAAGTTGGCTCAGTTAGTTTCTATTAGACATACCTTGAGAGAGTCAAAGAAAAAAACAAAAAGAAAAAAGGAAAAAAAAAATCCAACAGAGTTACGGTCCCTTTAGTGATCTCATTTCCCCTTTAGGAAATTACTCTTCGGTGTCGGTCTTGCCTTGTCTCCCAAAACGGATATAATCAATAGTCAAAATAATATAATGAAATTGCTTCTATATATTTATTATGATTGATAAGCAAACCCACCCAAAAAATAAAAGAACAAAGTAAGAGAAAAGAAAAAAAAACACAGTGATATAAATTATACCAATCAGAGCTCACTTCCTTGCATCATCGTCTCAGATTTTAAGGAGCCGAGGAATGTGAGCTGCACATAGACATGGAAGAAGAGAGAATGACATGCCATTCATGCCAACTTGGTCTTATACTTGATTAGCTTCCATTTTTGATCATGTTTTCTAACCACAAACTTAACATTTGTATTAAACTATCATATGCTGCAATTTTTCAGAATTTGGCCATTTTCAAAATTGCTAATAAACTATATAGATGGTAAGTAGTTTTCATAGTTTCTTTGGAAAAAGAAAAATAATCTTGTTTTTTCTCTGATAGTCCTTCCTATATAGGATCTATTTGATATTTTGTAGAATAGTCCACTTAAACTAAATTCTTCCCTGATTAGGTGGTAAGTAGTTATGATATAAAAGAAAAATCCGTAAAACTACATGATTCCACTGAAATAATCATGGTGATTGGTTAAGCTATTTCCATATAAAACGTACCAATTTGAAATCAATTGGTCCTATATCACCACTATGTATAATTAAAATCTGAATTTTGTCAGTAATATAGATCGTATACATAAATATATAAATATGTGTATATATTATTGTGTTATTGCTAAACCCTATAATCTGCATCACATTCTCTTCTGACGTAAAAAGCGATTTCAATATCTCTTCTTTTTTTTTTTCATTCACTTTTTCGAAGAAGGAAATAAAAAAGAAAAAATTTTTTTTTTTTTTCAAAAAACCAAAAAAGAAAAAGGTATAAAAGCAATGTGAGAACTAAAAACAAGGAAATTTTGCACTATTTTGCCTACTTCGTTCCTGCTACGCTTTCTCCCCGTACAACTTCATGCATTTTGCTTCCTTCATTTTGTACTGGATATAAACTGGAGTAACCGTCGGAATCCAATTTAGTTAGTTTATAGGTAGTATGTTGGGTTGTGATGAATGTATTACTTGATGATAAGTAACTGTTTTTCGTGGAAGAGTAATAACGTAGATCAATTTAAGATTGTTAGTGTCCAATTGGTGTTATTAGAATCAAAGTTAATTGTATTCTAAAAGTTTTTCGAGAGATAAATGGAGTAAATATTGTTTCTGTTCTGTTGAACAGCAATATCTTTACAGGAATATAAGACTTTGATACCTTAATGACAATTTTGGAAGGAATTGTAGATTATAACTCCGTTCAAGGGATACTTATAATCAATTTACTTTGGATATTGATTCAATCTTTTGAGAGTTGATCTTTTTCCTTCTTTTTTTCAGGGTTTACTTATTGTCGTTGTTTTATTATACAGAAAGGGGTTGTATGTTCTACTAACATCATTGTTTTAAACATTTATGTATGAATTTATTTAACTTTTTTTATTTTTAGGGATATAGGAAAAATGACTCGTTCTTCTGTTTTAGCTGATGCTTTAAATGCCATTAACAACGCTGAAAAAGCCGGTAAACGTCAGGTTATGATTAGGCCATCCTCTAAAGTCATCATTAAGTTCTTACAAGTCATGCAAAAACATGGTATGTTAGAATCATAAAAATTGTGTTTTATTATATCCCTTTCAATAAGGAACCGAAAGAAAATAAAAGTATTCCAGTATCTTTACTTCTGTTATTTTTTTTATCTATAAGTTTCCCCAAAAGTAAACCTTTTCTACTTTTCTGCTATACCCGGATTGATAACTGGATGGTTTGTCTGCTTTTTTTTCTCCAAGAAAAAGGTTTTTGTCTCTTACTGTCTTTTAAGTATCCGGAATATCAAGTGATTAGAAGGAATGTCTCTTACACGGTGTTATATTATGTTATTGATGCGATTTTATTTCATTAATAATTATCTCTACCTATTTCACTGTTTACTTTTCTTCTACATGTCTTTCTTTTTTCTTTAGAGAATTATAAATTTTGGAGGAGATGGAAAAAAAAGTTGTAAAGTGTATTGGGCAATACCTTTTCTCTTTTCTTTCATTTTAAATCTGTCTATAATTTGGAATGCCAGATTTTGAAATGGTTACTTTTTGAATTTGTTTGAGATTATCAACACGTGACAATAGTCTATGCAGTTGTCTCATGTCAGGATTTTATTTACTAACAGTAACTTTTTTTTGATCGATACTTTTTTGTATCTACACATATTATACATATGTATACAGGTTACATTGGTGAATTTGAATATATTGACGACCACAGAGCCGGTAAGATTGTCATTCAATTAACCGGTAGACTGAACAAGTGTGGTGTTATTTCCCCAAGATTTAATGTTAAAATCGGTGACATTGAAAAATGGACTGACAATCTTTTGCCAGCTAGACAATTTGGTTATGTTATTTTAACTACTTCCTCTGGTATCATGGATCATGAAGAAGCCAGAAGAAAGCATGTCTCTGGTAAGATTTTAGGTTTCGTCTATTGAGTTAATAATATATTCCTATAATATATATTTGTGTACAGCATTCATATAAAATAAAGCTTATGAAAGGTTAAAAAATGAAAAGAAGCACGTAAAATAGACGAAATTAGTTGGAAAGATACAGGTGGTATTATTTCTTTATATACATATATATACGTGTGTGTATGTATAATACTCTCACTTTGGTTATTTTCTTTCTGATTGTTTTGGTTTTATATTCCAAACAACTGTCATGGTGAAGGTAGTTGTATGTTTGGTTCTGGCAGGTCTTCCCTAGGTGCAAGACTATTGACGACTGTAGAACTATTATTATCATTAATTGACATATCAATCGAGTTGTTAACCAAATTTGATGGGTGGGTAATTCCACTATTACGTCCGCTTGTTGATCTAGCTAATACATGGTTATTAGATAATAAAATAGATCCTGAGACTAATGTTGAACTAGATGGAATATTTGTATTAACATAAGAATGTACAACTGGGTGTCTAAAAACACTATTCTTGGAAGACGGCGTTCGTGAATGTAAACCACTGTTGAAAAAAATACTATTCTTTGCATGGTTAACACTAGTGTTAATACTATTACTACTACTTGAACCGGTCAAAAATGTGGATTTGGTTGGAATAATTGGTACAGATGCTCTCCTCTTTTTAGTCAATGGGCTTTTTCTAATAGCATCTTTTAAATCATAATTATACAATGAATTAAATGTATTATTGTTATTATTTATACCATTTAAACTTTCATTCAAGTAAAAACCACCCTTCTTATTTGCACTCTTAGAATTTGTTATTGGATTTGTAATCATACTTGCAATTGCCTCATTAGATAGACTAGTTTGAATAGATGATAAAAGTGGTGTGTCCATTTGGATAGGATCAAAATTTAATGGTGGTAACAGGTAATTCTTACCATCGTCAGTAACTGACATAACAGAAGATCTTCTTCGGGTTAAATATGGTGATAAGGATATTGGAGATACACCCAATGTCAATGAGAGTCTTCCACTAGAGGTTGGTTTTGATACTGAATTGCTACTTGATGATGTTGAATTTCTTTTTCTGAAAGGCGATGTTAAATTTTGGCTTCCTAAAGTATATAGTGATGTCGATAAAGAATTGAAATTTATTGGTTTAGTTTCCAAAGTGAGGGGTTCATTTTGTTTTGAACTTGCCATCCTATTGATATCTTCGTCTATGTAAACAAAATTAAGAGAGTTATTGTTATTGGCTGTTGCTATGCTAGTAATGGTGCCCGTGCCATGTTCATTGGCAATATTATTTATAGCAGATTGATCTGTTACAATATAATTGTCATCTGTATTAAAAATTTTAACAGCTTCAATTAATTTAAACTTGATATTATTAGATAAATAAGGGGATGACAACACTTTATTTAGTAACAGTTCATTTTTAATAAAAGATGTGACACGATTTAAAAAAAAATTGAAACCCATATGCTCTGGAGCTTCTTTGTCAAATAGTATTTTATCTAAGTCTTGTTCAAGCAACTTGTCTGTATCAATATGTTTCTCTAAATTCATAATGTATTTACTCATAAAAGTATTCACTGAATCAACCTCTGACTGAGAATATACTGGTGCAATTGTACCATCCATTTTGTAGATTATGATATACCAAACATATAATAATAATTGGATAAGAGGATTTAACAAAAACCCACCAATCTTAGTTTTATCATTCCTTGATGATAGATTTAATTCGGAACAAATTAATTTCAATTGAATTAAAAGCACATCAATAATTAAAGGTAAGAATCTTTTAAATCTACGTGACAAAACGTTCAAATAATTTGTAGTGGGAGTTATTACCAATAGAATCACTGGTAATGAACATATACTTAAATTATTATTAATTGATTCAGAATCAAAGACTATATTCTCATTTAACATGTTGTCAAGAAACCAATTTTTCTTAAAAATATATTCAGCATTCGATAGGTTTTTAATGAATTCAAACCATGTTGTCTCTATTAATAACCAATGTGACAGAGTGGTTGGGATAATAGCATAACTTTTAATGATAGGTTTAAATCTTTGTGGTGCTATGGATACTATCAAGTTTTTCTTCCATATATTAATATCATTGCTTATATATTTTCCAGATTTTGGAACTGTTTCGTTTATACATTTTGTGGTCTTAGTACTAAAATAATTATTAATTAAAATAGGTGATATCTTAACAATTGTCAGGGCATCATTGTATTGATTAGTGTTAACGCGTGAAATATTTGTGTTGCTGGTTTTACTACGATAATTATCGTTTTGAATGTAACATTGATTAATTTTGATTATTAAATTATGTAGATCTTCCATCGATTTAAAGTTACCTAAGGTAAGCATTTTTTCTTTATTCAAAAATCCGTTATTGTTTGCTTCCAAATACAATATAGAGGGAAGACACACAAGCAAGTCATCTGGTATATATTCATTTATTAGATGGTCTATCCCGAGTTGTATCAAGTTTTTAAGAGTATTCTGATTGAATTGATTCCAAATAGAATGTATACTAATGATTTTAAAATATATCTTTGAGGATATTTTATTGAAAAGTAAACCATCGAAAAATTGTAAAAAAGAGGTCCATATCAAAATTAATGAATTAAAATCCCATTGATTAAAGTGCATTGAACTATAATCAATATTGGATTGAATAAATGTTAATAGCACTAATTGATAATTATCAAACAGACGGTTCACAATAGGAGAGCTGGCAGAGTATATATCTACATAATTTTCAGTGCCTTGCGCAAGTAAAGTATGTTGTTGAATAAATTCGAAGGCAAGGAAAGATATGGTGACCACACGCTCAATTTGATTACTATAGAAAGATTCATTTAAAGATAATAGCCATAAATCATTCCACAATTGATAGTTAACTGTATTGTTTAACATATAACCTAGATAAACTATTGTTAGAGGTAATATAGGTATATTTTTTTTTAAAATTCTCGTATGATTTGGTAGGAATATTATTTCTGCTGTTATTACAGTTGTCGCTATTATCATTAGTCTTACATAATTTATTAACCCCCCCATAAAGATTCCAAATTTTTATAAGAATGAGTTAAATAGTGGATAAAAAGGAGATTGTCTGTATTGGAAGCAAAAGAAGAAGTGGAAATGGAAGGTGATGAGGAGATGGAAGATATATTTATCGATTCGTCATCATTAAAATCTCCATGAACCAAAATAAATTTAAAACCATTATTGAAATATTTTATAAAATCTGAAACGTTAAAGTTGGAAAGACTTGGCAATTCATTCCTTAAATTGATAAATATTTCGTTATTGATATAATTAATCCAATTGATATCGTCTGAGCATATTTGGGTTACAAATAGAGATGTATCAAGGGCATTTTTATTGTCGTTACTAACATTTTCAACTTCATTTACACTATTTGAAATATTTTGGAAAATCACCATTCCATTTGATAAAGTATTTAAAAATGGTTTCTTGCAAGTTTCTGTATCGTTTTGTTTACTTTCACTCTTATTCCCTACAATTGATGAAGTTTTATCTTTATGATATAGTTTAGAATATTTTTTCATATCCAACTTTGGATCATTAATAGAATCTTTATAATTAACAAAAAATTTAACTATTTTGTCCAATATTGAAAGTTCGTCTTCTGTAACGGCCAATATATGGCTATTGCCATCAGTATTTGTGTTATTTTTAACGTGAAAATGGTCAAAATTTGAATTTGAATTTGAATTTGAGTGCCTTTCCAGATTGACATTTAAATCTTTTAATATTTTCAAAATATTAAAGTTAGAAGGAATAGTAGTCTTATTTTTAGTGTGACCATCGTTATTATTGTTCTTATTCTTGTTCTTGTTATCTGTAAGTTCATTTAAAGAGTCTATAATTTCTAAAAGAATATCTTTGTTATTCAGTAAAACATATTTATGTACAGTTTTGATATGTCTTTGGACCAGATCTCTACGAACAAAAGAATGTTGACATAGTATACATTGGAAAGGTTTATAACCTGTATGTGATCTTTCATGCCTTATTCTATGCTCAGATCTTGAAAATGCCTTAGCACAAAACGAACAAATATATTTTCTCTGTGCCACTACCATAAAAAGTTAAAAGGGAAGTTTAAAAAATAAAATAAAATAATAAAAAAAGGTAATAGAAATATCTGGAAGATATTATATGTAATATATATCGATTGATTAAATGATGTATCAAGTAAAAAATATTGCTTCAATATTTTTGATGTCAAGCGATATAAATATATACATATGTATGCATATGTACATATATTTGTTAAAATTCTGTTCCTCACTTTTATACGATTTGATATCGTTATGCTTTGGTTGTCTTCTTTTAATTATATCTAGTATGATATCTTATATAATATTTAAAAACTTTATGAAATAAAGGGTACTGAATTGATAAGATTATATGCAATGGAAATATAAATATAAATATAAATATAATGAATTAGTCTGTTGTCAAGGTTAATAAATCCGAAGTCCGATAAATTAAGCAACAATTAAAAAAGCAAGTGTTCACAAAATGCTCCAAAAAGAATAGTTAATTAATATATAAGTAAGTAAAATCCTCGAGAAAAATACAGGTAAAGGCAAACAAACATACAACAACGTACATACAGAAACAAATGAATAAGATTATTACATTGAATAAAGAACACATGGTATAGAAAGGGAAAGAAAGAATAGTATCACGACATGATGCAAGAACAAAGGGGACAACATGATATTATAACAACAATTTTTAATCTAATCTTAATTTACTTTGGCCTGTTATATCTATAGTTCTCGAGAAAAAAATATTGGACCGAATCTTCTTCTCGTAATGTATATTTCTGTTTTATGAATAGCTTCGAATAAATTCACATTGAACACAACTTGCAGAACATTGCGTAATAAAATAAAAAAAAAATTAACTGTAAATATTCCATATATGCTTTCATACGATACATAAAAAAGGGAAGGAAGAAGAGACAAGGGGGAAATAGAAATAAAAAAAAAAGGTGGCCTTATTATTTTTTGATCCATATAAATAGAAAACAAAATAAACAATAACTATAAAAGCAATAACTATTGTGTGACTGTTTACATCTAATTCAATTGGAAGGCTTTATACAAAAATGAAAAATTTTTATTGTTTATTTAGTTAATAGATTGAATCAAAATAGAAATCCGGGAGAAAAGGGCTAGGGGTAAAGACCGGAAAAGTGGTGGTTCTCCTGAAAAAAAGACCAAAAAATAAGAAAGAAAATATAGATATGATATCAACGTCAAAAAAGATTGGGCGAGAAACAAGATTTTAAATTTTTTCTGATTACCATAAATATTTGATGTTAGGGTTTGTAAAAATATTGTAGAATCATCAACGATCATCTATTTACATAGTTTTTATACATATGTGTATATTCATATATATATTCAGTCTGTACACATTATATTAGAATGACTCAATAGTAACTTGTCCTTGTTATGTATTAATTATTTCTTAAAATTTGTGAATCCTATGAGAAACTCTTTCAAAATACTTAGTAATAACTAGCAATATATCTATATCTTCTTCTTAACATATGATGATTGATTGAAACATTTAGCAAATGAGTAAAAAATGAAAACAAAATATTCTAATAATAACTAAGTATAAACATTATTTTAATCGTAAAGAATTTTATGTTGTTACAAAGGAAAAAGTTGATGATAAATTTTTCATTGGTGTATCTTCGTATATTCGATTCTGTTCATGTACCAACTATTTATTTGATTGCATGGTTTCTTAGTCAAACATACCAATACTAGGGTTTTGTCGAGAAAACTTTAGACATACATCAATTTACCATAGGATTTTAGTGGCTTTGTAAACTTTTCTTTAAGGATACTCTTTCCTTTTTTTTTATGAGACTTTCTGCCTGAAGAATATTTTAAGGAAATGCCGTTCATGGTGATGTAACTGTCTAATTACAATGGAGACAAGATGCACATGAGGACACATAAAGAAAGAAATCGATAATAAAATGGCACGATATATGAAGGCTAGAAATAAAGACATTTATTATGGGGGAGATAATAGGAAAAACAACGCTAGTTCTATATAGTCAACAATACGTTTAAAATTAAACAAATTAAAATTGGTGCTATAAACAATCACCCCACTAATAATATGCTCCTTACTCCTACAGAAAACAATTAGAATTCTTATATTATGTTTTTTTTTTTCCTAAAGGCCGGCCCACTTTTTTTTCCCTCTCCATGATTTTGCAGGAACGGTATTGTTAAATACGGAGTTTTGTATTTTTTTTTGGTGTAGAAACATTTATCTAGTTAACCAGCTTTTGAATAAACCTGAGGGGTGGAATTCTTGTACAAGATTGATGAATTTCCTATTTGTTAACTTGAGTAATTTATGTCTGTGCCTTAAATAAAAAAATTCATTTATTATCTAAGTCACCTAGAATGAAAAGTCTTTCATTGAGTATAATTTACTTAGATAGGTTATTGAGTTCTTTCTTTTGTGTTATTTGAGTTGGAGCTTAGTTTCAGTTCGCACTTAAAAAATTATTCTTTTATTCAAAATCTCACCAAGATTGATAAAAATGTATTATCTTGTCTTTGCTACAAATATTACAGGTAATTGTGAAAAATAAATTGTTATATATATATTTTAAGAATGATACTACTTAGCGTATAACTTTTAACTAGTTGTTTGAGAATATCTTACAATAAATAAACTTTATTTTGCTTTTAAATCACAATCAAAGTTAAAATTAATATCAAATGGAACATGATAGCATCTATTGAAAAATAGCAGAAAAAAATATCTAAGGGGAAGGCAAATGATGGAAAATGTTTATTCTTTTTGGTTTAATAAATATCATGTTGATGAATTGACGCTAAAATAAAGGTCTTACAGGATTTAGTCATTTCATACATTGCCTTCCTCTTTTTGCTTTTTGTTTGATTTCTGTAGATCAAATAACTCATTTCAACTATATGCTGTACTCAATTCCTAATATAGATATATGTGTTTTATTTATAGACTATTAAAAGGGGAAGGGAGTCGACATAAGCAATGAATTATGTATTTATCATATGATTCGACGATGTGGCTTGTTCATAACTTGGAATATTATCAGTAATAAGCATTCTACGTAATCTATTTGTCAAATGATGATCTGGTATAATCAATTGATCTCTATTGTATTCTTCATAAGTTGGGGGTGGGGGTATATCATTTAACAAGTGTTGTTGTTGTTGACCATGAATATTTTCAAATAAGGGAGAATAATCTTGTAATGATCTTAGATTAGTTAAATGTGGTACTCCTACACAATTAGTCTCAGCATTAAATAAATCTATTAATTCACCTGGACGAAAGTGGATCTTACCAGTCATTTGATCATAATATACCAATCTACCTTTAATATTGACATATGGTGATATATAAAGGATCAATGGTATAGTGGCATTAATTTGAAAATTCTTCCACTGTTTTACATTTGTATCGTATCTTTTGAATTTTAATTGGAATTTTAATTTATGTAATACTTGGATAAACTTTTCGTCTCTTATTGAACAACTTTGTGTCAACGATTTTAAATCCTTTGGCAAATCAATTTTTGATATAAAATCAATTTCTTTAAACAATTTATTGTCTTCCAATAATAAAGAGCCAAAATTTTTGATAGATTTTTTGAATATTATAATTTCATTATCATATATAGTGCCTTTTGAATCTTTAATATAATATTTTTGCGCTAAATGAACACTAATTTTAATTAATTTGACCTGTTTCGAAAACGGGAAGATCTTGATTTGTATGGGTATTGAATCACCGATTGGTATTGCACGACTAGGTATCTTGATTTCGTATTGTAATCTATCTGGTAAAGTATTTTGGATAGACATTTCTTCATCAACATTCAAATTGTTTGACGATAAAGTGCGTAAAATACGTAAATATTTGTATCTATGATATTGTGACAGTATAGGGTTATAAACTTTAGCCAGAGTATCATCTTCTCTATTATTATCACTAGTATTGTTATTGGTATGACTGTAACTATTATGATTACGGCTGAGATTAAGATGTATTAAACTGGTGGATTTATTGCCAAAGTCATTAGCATATTTGCATTCAATGTTTGATTCCAACGTATAAAGGATTGAACCACTCTGTAGACCTTCGATAGTTTCAGGTATATCATTAGGCAACATAAGTTTAAAGGGGATTGAATATTTACCTCTATGGAATTTGTATCGTATTTTAGCCTTAGACTTATTTAATTCAGGGATATTTATGGTGGTTACTGTATCAGGTGTAATATCTATGATAATAGATGAACTGTTACTGTTATAAGTATTGTTGTTACTATGATTATTATAATTGCTGTTATTTCTCTTTAATTTAAACTTACTATATGGCATTTTTATATTAGTACTATTACTGTTGGTAGCTGTAGTAGTAGTAGTGCTGTTATTGTTAGTTATATTAGTAATAATTTCACCATTTTTATTGGCTAACAAATTATTCCATAAACATTCAAATATAATAGAATTTTCTTTCACCACAGCGACACCATTAGTTGTATTCATACTATTATTGCCATTGATTTCAATAGATCCACTTGTGATAGAGGTAGAACCAGTAGGATTAACAGTAGAAGCAGGATTGGTAGTTGATGTCCTTGTTAACACTGTGTTGATATTGGACGATGATGATGATGGTGACGGAGACGCTAAAGAAGAAGATGTAACTGATATGTTATGTGAAGGATTATTGTGAAAACTTTTAGTACCTATTTGAATAAATTCCAATTTGTACTGTCCGATCATTCTTAAACAGATTTTTTTGATAATCAAATAATCCACATCGATTATGAAATTGATTGTACCATTCAACGGAATCTGGTCATTCTCTAATGGATTACCGTATATCAAGATCGTATCCTTGTACGGTGAATCAACTAAAATATCGTGATCTTTGATTCTTATGATTTGTTTATTAGAAGATGATATTGAAAACATTATTTGTTGCTTTGTTTTGTGTTATCTCAAAACAAAAGGATTGAAGAAGGTTGGGACGTAACTTTTAAAACATTTATATTGAGATGATTTGTGTACTTGCTTTTATGTTAATTTCTTGCAAGAAATAGAGGAAGCGGGTGGGGGAGAAAGCAAAGCAAGATATTTGGCCTAAGTCATTAAACGTACATAAATGCATATATGCATGTATTTATGTGTCTGTGGGTGTCTCTGTGTATGGATATTACATATATATATATATATATATTAATATAATTATTTTTTTTTTTTCTTTGAGCGTGTTGTCCTCTCTCGAAAGCGATTGTTTTTACGGAAAATTTATGCATCACATAAATATCCTTTCTGTTTCTTTTCTTTTTCTTCTTAGAAAGAAACAGAGAAAATGTGTACGCTTGAACAGAGAGATGGATAGATAAATAGATAGATAGATGAGTGTGTATACATACGTGTATATATTTATACGTGTACATGTGTATTTATAGATGTATAAGTGTGTATGTAAGTGTTATAGAGAGAATTTTGGAGAAGTGAAAAAAAAAAAGGGTAATGTTCATAAGGATTTATTCATGAATTTTCTCTTTGTGAAAGATAGCCAATATTTGCTTGGTGAATTCTTTGTCTTGTCCTGTTCTGCTTCTACACCCAATTTAGGGTCAGTGTAAACACGTTCGATTAATCTCATGGCGAGTTCTTGACGGAACTGAGCTAGATAAGATTTCAAAAGGGCCATCTGTTGCGGATCTTCGATAGGGACCTGGTAGGTTGAATTCAGTGGGAAGCCGGGCGTGCCGGGTAAGACAAAATGGTTCAATGAAAGATTTACCAAAGCTTTAACTGCATCGTTATAGGACATGTGTGGTTGGATAGTTGCTAGGCATTGATTGATGAAAAGGATTCCGTAGATCAACAGTCTGTCACTTGGTGTTTTAATCTCGAAGTTCTTGAAAAAGGAGTTTGGACGGAAAAGGTCGAGACATTCATCGATTATGTCGTAATCCGAGTTGCATGGATATGAAGGACCACGGAATTTGGTTTTGATTGGCATAATAACAAAATTACCGATCAAACGGTCTGTATTTGGATCGTATGGAAATGTTGAATGGTAAGCCTGTGTGTAATAACAAAAGATTGAATAACCATGGAATGTATAGATTTATGATGTTGTTAGTAAGTAAGATTATGAGTTGTTATGAAACTAAAAGAAATCAAACAGTAAGAAAAGTCATCAAAAAACTTCATACATACTGGCATTGTAAAATCGGATCAATATTAAAGTAAAACTAGTTGAGTACAGCTATAAATATATGCATATATATTTATATTATGTGTGGATATGCATGTTCAAAGTACTGAGTGCAAAATTTATATTATTGGAACAATGTCTAAAATTATACATTCCTTATTTGCTTCTGAAATCACGTTTCTTTTGAGTTTCTTCTTGGGTTTCTTTGTCTTGTTTTTTTCTGTTTAAATCGCCAACGGTAGAGAGTACGGGAGGTCTGGGTGTTTGTCTGCTCCCCCTCCCCTATTCCCCTTTTGCTCTGATGCGGGATATTGGCGGGATATTGGCGGCATTTAAAAATAGCAACCGTCTTTTTTTTTTTTTTTTTTTCTTTCTTTTATTTTTTTATTTTTATTTTAGAACGAGCAAAACGAGAAAGAAAAGCAAGAAAAGAAAGAAAGAAAAGATAAGACGTACTTGATTGATCGGTCCATTGATTTAATTGACACACACAGAGAATGTTGTTGCAAACACTGCATACCTTATATTTTTGCTTCTCTGAACATACATGCAAGTCTACTAAGCAATCAGTATATATATATATATATATATATATATATATATCCATTTTTTTTTTATTTTTTTATTTGTCTATTCCTGTTTTTATTTGTATACCGTATACCTTACTGCAATTTTGTTCTTTTCCACTGTTACACTTATCTTCGAAAACTTCGATTAGGGTTGAAAAAGAAGAAGAGAGTGTGTGTGCGTCTGTGTCTGTGTCTGTGTGTCTGTGTGAGATTTATTCCAATATTAACAAACATAGTGGCTAAACCAAGTATATATATTTGTTTATATACATCTACAATATATGCATATCCGGCTATTTAAGTTATGAATGGGTTGAAACTTTATCAAGAGATTTTCGGTATTGAAAGATTACCTGATATAAAACCATGTTTGTCCAGTAATAATAATACTAAAAACAGTAATAGTAGGAGTAGTAGTAATAATGATGATAATCTAGATAATTGTCACCCAATGGTGAACAGAATCGAGGACATACCAAACTTAAATAACATATTCAACGAAGATGTTTTAAATGACTATATTGAAATAGGAAACAATAATAGAAAACATAATAACTATGATTACAATAATATTGATAAGAATATACCCAATGACTATGTCGATACTTTACAAAGAAGTACTGATCAAAGAAATTTTATATTGGATAAAATGACCACGATTAAAAATGTTCCAGATACTCAGAGTCTATCAAGTAATGATAATACTCCAATATCAAGTCCCAGAAAAATATATGATAATTATAATAATTCAGGCTTTAACCCAAATATCTATCAACAAAGTCATTCGCATAATACTACTAAAATGAAAACTTCTCCACTCATTATAAAAAAGAATAGATCTAATCCAAATTTGAATAATAATACTTCTAGTAATCATCATCCTTATCATACTATTCCTTCTAATGCTAATACTACTAACAACAAGGCATCCCCTCTAGTAAGTTCATCTTCAAAGTTCAAGAATGGTATAATACCAAAGAAGAAACCTTCTTTACCACAATTATCCATAGCTGGACTGAAAAAACAAACAAGTTTTTCAAATTCATCAAATAATAATACACCTGTCTTATCTTCTTCAAGAAAATCACCTTTGCAAGGGTTTGGTCTCTTTGGAAGATCTCATTCAAATGAAGTACAACAAGACAGTTATAACAACAACAATAACAATAATGATAATAGTAATATTATCAACACAAATAACACTAACAATCATATAAGTAATAACGTGTGTTATAAAAATATAAATTCCTCAGCCAGTTCTCAAACATTAAATTCTTTTTTATTGAACCATCATATCTCATCTAATAATTCCACCACAACTATTAATGCCACTACTCCAACTACTACTTCCACTGGTTATCATAATAGTAATAACAATAACAATAGTAATAACAATACACATTCCAAAATTATAGGGCTAGGGTTAAAGACAAGAAATTCCTCTGCATCATTAACTTCAAAACGTTTTGTCTCTGCATCAGGTGTATCTTTGCATCATTATCATTCAAATAGTATTAATAATAACAATAACAGTAATAGTAATAGTAAAAATCATCGTAGACGTAGTAGTTTTACACCTGTCTCTTCAAATATGTCTATGTCAATAACTAAATCTCATTCTAACGCCACCCTTTCTTCAAATTCCCATAATCATGGTCATAGTCATAGTCACAGTCACAGTCATAACCACAGTCATAGCCATAATCATAATCATAATTATAATCACCATGGTCGTAGTCATAATGGTAACAGTAACACGTATAGAAAACCACAGGTGTATCCTGCTTTATTATCAAGAGTTGCAACAAGATTCAAAAAAATTATGCCTCTTGGAGAATATAAAAAGGACGGTTTAATTTATAGAGATGCATTTACTGGTCAACAAGCAGTCGACGTCCTTTGTTCCATATTAAGATCAAATGATAGAAACGTTGCATTGTTATTAGGTAGATCTCTGGATGCACAAAAATTGTTTCACGATGTTGTTTATGAACATAGATTAAGAGATTCCCCATTTGAAGTCTATGAGTTTACTGATAACTCAAGGTTTATCGGGTCTGGGAATACTGGGATCGTTTCAATTAACTCGCATGACCCATTAATGTTGTTATCACAATCACAATCCACAGTCACTTTAAATAATCAGTCCAGTGTGCCTACCGCTATTTCAAGATCATCTTTATTAAGTCAACACACCGCTAGTTCTTCTGATACAAATGTGACTACTCTTATGAATAGGTTATCTTCTATGACCAGTTCTTCATCAATGAATATTTCTTTAATGAACAACAACAATAACAACAATAATAATAACAATAGCAATACTAGCAGTAATAACCCATTTATTAATCAGTCTGCGTGGAAGAATCAGCAAGTAGATCCATCCACGCTACACAACGTCAATGGTGTCTTCACATTGCTCGCAGATTGTTACTCTCCAACTTGTTCAAAAGATAAACTATGCTATTCTATTTCATGTCCAAGGAGACTAGAACAACAGGCTAGGTTAAATTTAAAACCTAACGGAGGTCTTAAGAGAAATATTTCTTTAGCTTTGGATGAAGAAGAAGAAGAGAAACCTTCTTGGACAAGTTCTGTATCCGAAGAAGTCTGGAAGGATTTGCCCAAGAAGGAGATTAAAAGACAAGAAGCAATATACGAAGTGTTTATCACTGAAAAGAATTTCGTTAAGTCTTTAGAGGTTACGAGAGATGTATTCTTGAAAACATTGGCTGAGACAAATATCATACCGGCAGATATACGTAAGAATTTTATTAAGCATGTTTTTGCTCATATTAATGATATTTATTCAGTTAATAGACGATTCTTGGAAGCATTGACTGAAAGACAGAAAGCCAGTCCAGTAGTGAGGGGGGTCGGTGATATTTTTCTTCGATTCATCCCATTCTTTGAACCATTTGTTTCATATGTTGCATCAAGACCATATGCTAAATATTTGATTGAGACTCAAAGATCAGTTAACCCATATTTTGCAAGGTTTGATGATGATATGATGAATTCGTCATTAAGACATGGGATTGATTCATTTTTATCTCAGGGTGTATCTAGGCCTGGTAGGTACATGTTACTTGTCAGAGAAATCATGAAATCGTCAGATGAAGTCAAGGATAAAAAAGATTTGGAAAATTTGAACAGAGCCATGGATGCATTACGTGATTTTATGAAGAGAATTGATAAGGCTAGTGGTACTGCGCAAGATAGACACGATGTGAAATTGTTGAAGCAGAAAATCCTTTTTAAAAATGAATATGTTAATATGGGGTTGAATGACGAAAAACGGAAGATTAAACATGAAGGTATTCTATCAAGAAAGGAAATTTCTAAATCAGATAACAGTGCAGTTGGTGATATTCAATTCTATTTGTTGGATAATATGCTGTTATTCCTGAAGGCAAAATCTGTAAATAAATGGCATCAGCATAAGGTTTTCCAAAGACCAATTCCACTACCATTATTATTTGTATGTCCAGCAGAAGAGATGCCACCTTTAAGAAGGTACATTGGATCTGCACCTGATACAGCAGGAACAGTAATTAGACCTGACTATAATATTGCTAATCCTAAGAATGCAATCACGTTTTTATATTATGGTGCTAAACAAAAATATCAAATTACTTTATACGCAGCTCAATTGGCAGGATTACAAACTTTATTAGAAAAGATTAGGCAAGAACAACAAAGGATTATTGACTCAACAAGCATAATAAATGTTACAAAAGTTACTGATAAATTTTTTGATTATGCTAATAAAATTAATAGTGTTAGTACATGTGATGGTGGTAGAAAATTATTAATCGCTACGAATTTAGGTCTTTATATTACTGATATTAAGAGACAGGAAAATAGGGAGTCTAAAAAGACATATATCATTTTTTCTTCTTTGGTACAATTAGTCCAGAGAAGTAATGTTTTACAAGTAGCAGTTTTGGATCAATTTCAGTGTATTTTGTTATTGATTGATAAAAAGCTTTATACATGTCCATTGGCGCTTTTAAACGCAGGTGATAACGGGACTTCATATTTCAAGAAGCATGCCAAAGAGTTGGTAAACCATGTTAATTTCTTTTCTGAAGGTGATTGTAACGGTAAAAGATTAATTGTAACCGCGCATTGTTCTTCTCATTCTATCAAGTTTTTTGAATTAGAACCACCTGCATTTTCTGGTACTGGTAGTAATAGTAATACAAAGAAGAATTTAAAGAAAAAGGTAACTGAGGTATTATTTGATTCAGAACCCGTGTCTATTTCATTCCTTAAAGCAAATTTATGTATCGGTTGTAAGAAGGGATTTCAAATTGTTAGTATATCTCAAAATGCACATGAGTCGTTGTTAGACCCTGCAGATACTTCATTAGAATTTGCACTTAAAGACACATTGAAACCTATGGCAATTTATAGAGTCGGCAACATGTTTTTATTATGTTACACGGAATTTGCCTTTTTTGTTAATAATCAAGGGTGGAGGAAAAAAGAGTCACATATAATTCATTGGGAAGGTGAGCCGCAAAAATTCGCTATCTGGTATCCGTATATTTTAGCCTTTAATACTAATTTTATTGAAATTAGAAAAATTGAAACTGGTGAATTGGTCCGCTGTATTCTTGGGGATAAAATTAGATTACTACAAACCAATACTCAAGAAATCTTATATGCATATGAAGATGCCCGGGGTTATGATACTGTTGCGTCGCTAGATTTCTGGGGATGAGCTTTTATAATAAAAAGGATATCAAAAAAGGAAATTGACTTTACAAAATTCATATTATAAATATTCTGTTTTTTTTTTTTTTTTTTAATTTTGTTTCCTAGTGATTATAAAAAATCTTTATTTTTTATGATTTTAATGATTAATATAACTATATTTACGTTTATACGTATTTTTTCAAGAAATGCAATGAAAATAAATTTTGTTTTGTATATAATATAAGAGGATTATAATTTGTTAGTACCAGATCCTATATAGTGGATATTCCGTCGATCTGTTTATACATGGCATATAGAAGATAAGACGAAATGATTTAAATAACATTCAAAACACCAGACCATTTCATTAAATTTGAAAGATGTCATAAGTGTGTGAAAGAAGAGTTTCAATAATGAGGTGTGATGTGCATAGTACAAATATTACAGTAAGAAAAGTAATTTTTTCATTAGGGTATTCCTGATTTTTCGGATAAATTCTCCAATATTTTTCTATTTTTCATGATTTTTTTTTTGATAATATGTTAAGGTAGCCCTAAAGTTTCTTGAGTAGTGTAATGAGATTAGCAAGATCTTCGCAAAACTTACAAAAAGAAAGAAAGGTAAATAGAAAAGAATAATTTGGCATTCGTTGAGACATTTTCTTTTTGTATTACCTCTATTGTGGATTGCTAAATGAGAGGAATTAACAAACCTCAAAGAACTTCTTCGACAACTTTTGGATAATAAGAAGAGTACCCGCTTCATTCATTTACTTTCTTAGGTGTTAGTCATTTACTTATTAATCGGGTTTAAGCGGCCAATATATATTCTTTCTTCTTAATTTAAACTTTAAAAGATTTGCTGGAAAATATCTAAAGAGAGAAATATGTTGGAATTGGGCTTGAATAAAGCTATTACTTTTTTGTCTACCCTTCCAATAGAATATCATGGATTTTCCATTGATTATCCTTTTGGCATAGATCTTTGGTCAATCTTTTCAAAATGTTTTGAAAAGATTATCGGTTATTCTGCAAATGATTTTGTCTTCATTTATGATAAAACACGGTTGGCTAATGGTTATCACGCAGTTGGTTTGATAATGCTATACTATATATTCGTTTTTGGTGGACAGTACGTTTTAAGAAAGTTACATGCTCCCAGTATACGATTTACAACATTGTTCCAAATACATAACTTATTTTTAAGTATAGTGTCGCTTATATTATTATTGTTATTATTAGAACAGATAATTCCAATGGTATATAATAATGGTTTATTTTGGTCTATTTGTTCAGTAGAGGCATTTTCTCCTAAGCTGATAACTATATATTATTTGAATTATCTTATCAAATATTTAGAGTTGTTTGATACAGTATTCTTGATTTTGAGGAAAAAAAGACTTATATTTGTACATACATATCATCATGGTGCTACCGTTTTATTATGTTACACACAATTGATGGGACATACATCTGTAGAATGGGTTCCGATCGGGCTAAACTTGGGTGTTCATGTAATAATGTACTACTATTACTTCTTAACATCATGTGGTATCAGAGTTCGTTGGAAACGTTGGGTTACCAGAATTCAAATTATTCAATTCTTTGTTGATGTTCTATTTGTTTATTTTGTCACTTATACATTTTACGCTAACAAGTACTACAATGGAATTCTTCCAAACATGGGGACATGTTATTTAACACAAGATGCAGCAGCTTATGGGTATTTGATTCTAACTTCATATTTAGTGCTTTTTGTGGCTTTATATATGGGTTTTTTTACAGGTAGAAAGTCTGAAAGAAGGTTGAAACAAAAAATGAAGCGTAAAAGAATCTCTAAGAAAAATTAGTTAATTAAGCTATAGAAAAGCATAAAGTGTCGTTTTATTTATGCTGTATTTTTGGTTGTTTCAATTAATTGTTTCAAAGGTTATATGCATAGATCATCCCACTGGATCATAATTTCGAAAGAAAAAACATTTTAGAAAGGGATGAAGAAAGTATAATCAGGATTTGGTAGATTTTGTGCGTGCAAGTATGTTTTTGAGTTATATATATATATATTAACAAGCCAAAATATGAGAATTAGTTTTTAATGAACAGTAATGTTTCTATACATCTTTGTTTTTATAAATTTTTATGTTGTATTATATATATATCTTGAATAGAGACTTTTTTTTATTCTTATTTTTGAATTTGTTCTTTGATAATTATTATTTTCTTAAAAAAAAATATGTATATTTAAGATTATTTGGAACTACTATTTCTAAAAAATGATATATTGTTCATATGTTTTATAATAAAAGTATTCATTAGTTATCTAAATAACCAAACTTCGTATTATATATTCTATATAAAATTACCAAAAAAATTTTTTTTATTGATTATATTTACAAAGTTCTAGTATAGTGGTATTTTTTAAGCCGGTTCTATTGATATTAAACTGTTCGTTAAAAACTTTAATCTTCAAACATGATTCAAGGAATTCTTCGTCGATATTAGGTGTATAATTTGATAGATAAAGATATTCGTTTCTGATAGAAGAACTGCATTCAGTACAAACAAATTTAACAAGGATTTTAAATAATAATCCAACATCATTTGAGAGATATTTGCTTAAGAAATGACGGCAAATTGGAAGATGGATAAATTCTAATTCTTGTAATGGTGTTAGGAAATTATTTGTTTTTTTATTTTTATAAAATTTGCCGTTATACTCATATTTCTTCATATCAATATACCTGTCGTGTAATTTTTGATATTCAGACGAGACAGAGATCAAATAATGGTTTAGATCAGACTCAATTTCTTGTGACAACAAATCTTTTACTAAACTTAGAACTGGAGTATCTTCATTCATGACAACACTCACTTTATTTGATTCTCCATTTAATTCTACACATTGGAAGGGGAGGCCCTCGAATAAAGGATCAGCTGATTCCTTATAAGTGGTAGGCTTCTTAGTAGGTTCTTTTTTTGTTTGATTTATGTCAATAAACTTATCTAACATACTCAAACCAATATTTGAACAGATCGATATAATTTCTGAAGTTTTATTTGTATAATATATTTTTTGTTGCATTGGTCCATTTATCAAAATGTATGGGATGAAAAAGGAGGCTAATTTAATTGAACTTATCTCTGTTAGCAGTTTCATAGTCTTAATTATATGTGCAAGGCATCTAGTAAACCCCTTAGTATATCTTGAAAAGTAGATTTCTTTTATTATGTTATTAAGTTGTTGTTCAAATTGATGTAATAACATCAAAGAAAATATTGGTAAATACATAGAATCACCAAGTAGATGATTTATGATTGAATATGTCGATTCAAGGAAATTAATCAAAAGATGAACTACTTTAAAATCACTATCTGTAAACTTTTCATTTGTCAAATATGGTTCCATTTCAAGGACTACATCAATAATCTTTTCAAACTGCATTAAGAATTCTATAGCCGTGCTTGGTTTCTTTGGATCAAAATACTTGATACGTGGGACTTTAATTTCCAGTTCATAACAGATATCGACAAAACGAGACGCTTGGATTGGATCGTTGAGAATTTCACTATAAAATAAATTTATTTTACCAAAGATAGACGAACTGATATCAATGTTTTTCAAGTTGATTAAAACATCTATTGGATCAAAGCCTGTGACAGAATCAAAATGTTCTCCAACATTTACATACGTACCAAACAGATTTTCTATGGCTGAACATAGACTTGTTAAAATACAGATTCTTAATTGGTTATTGAATGTGTTACTAGCGGAAGAATTGAATAAACTAATGCTCTCTTTTTTGATATGTTCAAGTATATCTTCATCAGGTAACGTAATAGTCAATGTGGATAGAGAAAGGCCAGGATATCTGTTGTAAAGTTCTTGAAATTTTTGAGATATGAAAAAAACATCGATCTTTTCCTTGATGATATCAATTGGAGTAATAGACAAAGGTATCGTTTTCTGAGTTTGAGTAAATCTGTCGAAATACATTGCAGTGATAACAAAATATCTATTGGACCAAATATGATAACTTAATGAAAAGATTGCAGCATTTTTTATACTTATAAGATTCTTTTGAAAAGTATCCTTGAGTTGATCAAAGGCATTTTCTGCAGTATTAATGGTATCAGCTGTCTTGAAAGAGATGGGGAAATCATGGGAAACAGTATTTCTTAACATATGTTCTATTTCTTCTGAGATATTAACAATATTGTCTTCAATATCAATATTCTTAGCAGAGCTATTTTGAGTGACATATTCTATTAATGAAGAAAATAAAGGATTTTCAGCGAATGACAAAGGTATGTTCTGTGCTATCATCATGAGGGTGAGCAATATATTATTCGATATAAAATCAGTTGTAGAATCGTCATTCTGGATTTCTTCTTCAGTATCTTCGTCTCCATGCATATCATTTTCTTGAGTAATGAGATAGGTATCCTTTAGATTCCTTTTAGAATATACACTTGGACAAGGAGTTATATAAATTCCAGTGGATTGATCAGTTATGGTAGAAATCAAATTGATATTTTGATGTAGTTTTATTTGTGATTTTTTATTATAGAAATCTATGTTAGGATCGATTAAATGGCAGGTTCCTAGATGGAAAATTAAATCAACATTAAATGTCTTTTCATCTTTGATGGTGATAATAGTATCACAATGTTTACATCTCAATAATGATAAATCATCTTTAGCAACTAAAAAATGGGTCCACCATGGGGCATTGTAACTAGTAACAGCGTGTATAGGAACCCATTTATGTGCTCTATCATATATAGTTTCATTTCTAATATCGATTTCTTTAGTAGCCGAAAGTTGATATAACGGGTTATTTTCTATTTTTTTATTTTCAGATTTTAAATGTTTACGTTTTTTTGTAATTTTGCCAGTCTTGGTAGTAGTTTTAATAATGAATTCTTGGTCTGTTTCTGTATCAATTCTATCTATATTTAAATCACCATGAAGCCAGTTTTTCGGTATATCATATAGGGAAGGTAAATCCAAAAGAGTAATTTTTCTGGTATCTTTTGATTTTAACTTATTGGTGTCATTGAAAGTAGGGTCAAAGGTATTGTCATTCGGTTGATGACTAGTGAACGGTGGTAGTTTTGTATTAATGTGTTCATTAATTAATTGAGCAGACATATTTTTAAATAATTGTTTTAATTTCTTATCTTACCCTTCTCTATTGTTTGTTTGTTTGTTTGTCTTCGATTTTGCTGTTTGATTTATTATTGTTCTTCAAGATATATAACTCCAGATTAAATTTGTGTAGATAGACCAAAAAAAATAGCTCGGAGAAACGAGTTTACAGATTGCTTTAGTCTCTTCTTAAAAACTTTCCATCCAAAGGTTATAACGTGTTTATATTCCTGGGTTTGTTTATAGATAGCTCGAAAAGAAAAAAAGAGTAAAAAAAGGAAAAAAAAGGGAACTCTTGGAAACGAAACGTGTTACCCCGACAACACGTGAGAAGTGATATACATTTTGTCGGCGGCTATTTAAAACACCTATACCACCACACAGTAGTATATATTTTTCTTTTTTACTTTACACCCAAATAATATACGATTTGTCAGCGTCATAATTATATATAAAGATAGGTTAGATTTCTTCCAAGAAAGGATTGCCTTCAAAGGTCTGCTATACGAGTATACCCCTCTATTAGTTATGATGGATAATACAATCATGTACATTTATGATAAACTCAATCCATCTTAATCATTTTTGCTGTTAAGACTGAAGTTCACTTTCTTTTTTATTTATTTATATATATATATATTTATTTATTTATTTATTTTGATGCTACCTGACATAACAAGAAATTAAAGCATTTAAATATATATCAATAGTATTATTATTATTAATGAAGTGATAATGTTATACATAAGTATTTAATGACATTCTTATTTTTTTTTTTTATTTTCTTTTTATGCAAATGTGAAAATAGATAATAATAATAATGATTATTGATATTAACATTGTGTCATCTTCTTTTTTACCATTTTTTGTTTTTTATTTTGTGTTTTTTTTATTTTATCAAATTAATAGAATTAAAATAGTTTCACCTACTTTTCTTCTTCTGGTTTTTTTTCTTCTGAGTTGATTTTTTCTGGTTCTTCTTCATCAATGACGGCAGATTCTTGGTCAGCATTAGCTGGTGGAATCAATTTAGGCATATTCTTCCTATGACCTGTGAAAGATCTTGATCTTTGTCCAGAACCACTGAAATTCTTGGATCTGGTGGCTTCTCTATGTAAATCATATTGTTTCTTGGAAAAAACATTTAATTTTTTACCTTCATAAGAAAGAATTTCTTTTGGTTCGTCATTACCATCATCGTCTTTAGTGCTGGAATAATTGTTCAAAAACTCTTCGGCATCCTCAATGGTTTTGAACTCGATGAAAACTTTACCATGAAACTTTTTTTTATGATCTCTTTTCAAACGGATTTGAACAATATTATTATTCAATTGATGGAAGAAGTTTTCTACATTTTCTTGTAATTGGGAAATCATTAATCTTTCCGGATTGAATGGAACCTCCATAACAACCAAAGTTCTTTTTTCTCTTTCAATTCTTGCTTCTTTACCCTTTGATAGGTCTAATGGAACCATTCTTTTAACATTTTCACCGTCTTCGGAGACTTGAAGAATCTTTGATTGACGTAATATTTCAACGACATTTTCAATAGGTCTAAATTTCTTCATACGATTGAATGTGGCTATGGTACTAATTGGCACCCAGCCATCATTCTTCTCTGCTGTAGTTCTAAGAAATCTGTCATATGGAAAATTAAATTCAGAAAAATAAAATTCTACCTGTTTCAAACATTGTTTGGATACTTCTTCAGTAAATTCAATAGGAGAAAAGGAATTCCTTCTTGTAGTTTGAATAGAGTCACCTTCAGCCATTGTAAATGATATTTGTATTAGCTAAGTTATCAGTCCAAAAAATAAAAAAAAAAAAATAGAATTTTTCTTTGTTTTTTTTTTTCTCTTTTTATTTTCTCGTTGCTCGTTATAGTCAGCCTTTTCACCAGACGATTGTCGAATAGATCCTATTCTGAACTATGAGAATCGATTCTAATCTTTTTTTCTTTTACTCCTATCCTTATGTTGTGTTTGTGGTTGATGGAATGAAACAAGTTTCCAAAAGAGATCACTTCTAACAAATTGATGTTTTTTTTTTTTCACCGTTATCATCATCGCCATCGATTTCGTTTTTTATCTTGCCAAACGTTCACTTGTTTGATTACGCGAAAAATAAAAAAAAGTGATATCTGAAAATTGAAAAGAAAAAGATCAGAAAAGACAAATAGCGATTAGGGCTTTGGAAAAATATCAGAGCCTTCTAATGTAGAAGATCTTTTTTCTTTTAGGGTTATAGGGAAAAATTCAATAACTTTTTGAATGAAGCACTAATAGGACCAATTCTCCACAAAATAGATACATACTGATCTGTTTATAATTAATTCATTTGTTTTATCTCACACAGCATGGCTATCTCCGTGTTATTTTCTTTTTTTTAGTAGAAACAGGGATTTGAATAGAAGAGGTGAGTGGGAAGGAGATAGCATCATAGAATATATAATTCAAGACGTATTTTACAAAGAGGTACTTGTAGAAAAGAAAGTTAAAGAGTATAAATGAATAAAACAACAATGGCGTGCCAATTTAACCTTTACAGATTACCTTTTCATTAGTTTCTGTCTTTTTTTTCTCTTTTCTCTCTTCTTTTCAACCATTTATGATAAACATCTCTTGTGTTTAATAGTTGAAAAAAAAAGTACATATATATCTAGATGTTCATCATTGTATGATTTTTTTTTACCATTACATAGAGGAATATATATTTTAACATAAAATATTTCTTGTTTCTGTTTTTATTGTGTATTTGTTTGTTTTTTGGTTTTGTTTTTGTTTTTGGTTTTTTTCCTTTTTTTTTTAAAATCTTTTTATCTTCAATTTCCAACCATACAAAAATGAAAAAAAAAAAAAAAGCCATAAAGATAGAAAATTAAAAGGAATATCGAAAGAGAAATGTAATAAAGAAAGAGATTTTCTTACCTGGCAAGAGTTACTTTTTCGTTTGGAGCATTATGTAGATAAATGAGTTCGTTTGTTTGTTTGTTTGTTTGACACTTTTTCTTTGATTTATCTCACCACGTTTCTAAATAGAAATTTAGGAACAGCAAGAACAATCAAACAAAATAAAACAAAAAAAAAAAAATAAAAAAAAATTAAAAAAGAAAATAAAATAAAAATGGGTCATTTAGTTCTTTATTATTTAAGAGTTGTTTTGGGAGTGATATTGTTGTTGGTGTGTGCCTTATATGGTACGGTCTCTTCGATTATTTTTAAATTGATTGGTAAACAGTATCTATCGCAATGGAGTACAGCACGTTGTTACTACTATGTTATGAAGTATGGTATGGGGATCGATGTTAAAGTTATTGGTGAAGAAAAGTTGGCAAATAAACCATTCGTTGCTATTTCAAACCACCAATCTACATTAGATATTCTTATGTTAGGAAGAATGTTTCCCAAAGGATGTACTGTTACAGCAAAGAAATCCTTAAAATATGTCCCTCTTTTGGGTTGGTTCATGGCTCTAAGTGGTACTTTTTTCTTAGATAGAAGCAGTAGAGAAAAGAGTGTTAAAACATTAAATAAAGGGTTACAACAAATTAAGGAAAAGAAGAGAGCATTATGGATTTTCCCCGAAGGCACAAGATCATATGCTACTACTTTAGATATTTTGCCATTTAAGAAAGGTGCGTTCCATTTAGCTCAACAAGGAAATATCCCAGTTGTGCCTGTCGTTGTCTCCAACACAAGTACTATCATGAATCCAAAGAATAAAGTATTTAATAGAGGCGTCATCACTGTTAAAGTGTTGGATCCAGTCTCTACCGATGGATTAGCTAAAGAAGATGTTGGTGAGTTTAGTGAAACTATTAGAGAGTCAATGTTAAAAGAATTAAAAGAAATTGGTTACTCTAAACCAATCAATGACACCACGGTACCACAGGAATATATTGATTATATGAACAAAAAGGGCCAGACAAAGAAGCCTGGAGATAATGTTGTTGGTGTTTCTACTGGTGTTTCTATTAACGCATGATTCTAAAGCTTAACAAAAAAATAAAAAAATAAAGAGAAAGAAATAAAATCTGAATACTAAGAGTGGAAATTAATGATTTATGTTCATTCAGATGTATATATATCTGTGTATTTGCTTTTTTTTTTTTTTTAGATTTCTCTTATTATTTTGGTAGGTTGATTAAAAAGCATTGATTTTTTTTTTTTTACTTGTATAGAGTTATATGTTGATTATTTATATGTTAATCTAAATTGAGATTTATCTACTAGTCAATTACTTCGAACTGTATATATAGCTAGAGAGATACGGTTGGATAGATGAATATTAATTATTCAACTATACATTACCTTTGGTTATGCGGAATTTGACGGGATTTGAAGAAGCCGGATGTGTTTTCATTTTTGTGTTTTGTTTTTTGATTTTTATCGTAGGGAAATTTGTTGATCTGTTTTTTTTTGATTATAATGTGATTTGAAATTTTTTTCTTTTTTCGTATTGGGTTTGTTAGAGTTGTATAGATATTGCTTTGCAATAACTTGATAACATTAGAAGGTTATTTTGTATTCAATTGTGATTTGGTCTGTTGATTGTATAAAATAAGATTCCTAATATTGTTGACTCTTTAAATATATCCAGATAACAATAATTTTCTTTTAATTTTGATTTTTTTCCTTTTTTTTTTTATTTGTTAAGATTATAATAAAACAGTAAATAGTAAAAATTATAAAAACTAATTTTTACTGATTTTAAGCTGTAAATAGTTACTTTATATTAACAAGTTTCATTTAATTTCCCAAGTTATCTTTTTTTTGTTACATCTGTTTATTTATATTGCATCGGATTCCTATATTATAAAAATATATATGTATAGAATGGCTACTGCTATGACATCAGCATCAACTACCACCACCTCATCTACTGTTACTGCTACAAATGCTTCTCAAACTACAAAAAAATCGACAAGTTGGGCACAAGCAGCTGCTAGATCTGCTCCACCAAATATTAAGAAAAATGAAAAAAAGGTGGAATCTAAAGTTACTAAGGTGATTGTCTCAACAACTGACTCAAATTCTATTCCTAAAAAGAAAACAGTTACTTCCAATGGTAATACAAATCCTAATATCAGCAACAAAAATAATAATAATGGTGTTAGTAGTGGCAGTAATGCTAATAACAAAAAACATTCTAATAGACAGTCGTACAATAGAAACGAAGTCAGATCCTATATGAATGATTTGTTCACGAAATATGCGAAAAGTCCTAAGACAACACCATATCGGAATGTGGTAAGGAATAATAAACATTTACCAAATGAAAGTTGGGATACAGTTCAATCCAAAAGCAATAGAAATAGGAATAAAAAATACGGGCTATTGATCGAAGTATCCAAGCTATTAAAATAATTAATGATACATGTAACTGCATTGAATTATTCATATATACATATATATATTTGTATTATATATATGTATACGTTAGTATTAATCAAAAAATGGTAATGAGATATTTGAAAGAAAGATGAAGGGTAAGTGGAAGAAAACATTTAAAATAGATAATTTAAAATGTATGTATATGTCACTTTAATGATTAGGGAGTGTCCATGTTTTTTCCACTATATATCTTCATTAGTATATAGAATATTGTATATGGTTACACGGTTGAAGATTTTACCGAAAAGAGAACAATAAAAAAAAAGAGGAAGAGAGGAAAAATCATTGAAGACTCATGTCATAGAGAAAACATAACTCTTTAAAATGGAGTCATAATGATTACATTTTACTCAATAATAGCTAGTTTGTGAAAACGATCTACAGTTTTTCAAGTTATCTACATCTTCTGTGGTCTGTTAAATTATGAAGTTGTTTATTCTGTATGGACTTTGAACCTACAAGATATAAGCAATACTAATCATTGTTTAATCAATTTTTTTCTTTAATATATTGGCACCTTATTTCTTCTGTTTTAAAGAGTTAGTTAAAAGAGATATAGTATACACATACAGGCATACGTATTGACTATTAGATAAACAAGATAGAAAATAAGTAAATATATAAGAAGAAAGTTTTTTGTCGGTTTATTGATGGCTTTATCTACTGTGGAGCACTATTTGTCGTATTACTTGCGAGTACTACTACCTCATTTTTTATCATCAAAGACATCACATAAATTAGCATATATTTTTTCTTTGTTTTCTGCTATTACATCGGGTTTTATTGCATTAATTTCATTATATTCATTTCCATGGCAAGTCAAATTAAATTATACTTCTACACAAATTAATATCATTTCAAGTATAGCTAATTTGGGTGCATATTTGACTCCACCTATCTTAGGTGTGATTGCTGATCTTCATGGTCCTATCACTTTAAGCTGTTTGGCTATTCTTGGGTTTGTTCCAAGTTATTCATACTTGGCATATTCATTTAATAATCCAGAGTTCTCTATGTCACAATCTTCTTTTACTGGTTCAGTTTTCTGTTTCTTTGTTATTGGAATCTCTACTAGTGCGTTATATTTCAGTGCATTATTAACTTGTACAAAACTGTATCCACACAGAAAATTGCTATCTATCAGTTTACCTACTACGTGTATCGGGATATCTAGTCTAATTGGATCTCAGGTATTAAAATTGGAAACATTTTGGATTTATGATCCAATAAACAATTTAAAATATTTGGATTTATATAAGGTGTTTAAGAGTCTAGCACAACTGTACGTTATCATTGGTATTTCGGCATGGATTGCTACGGGAACCGTTTCTATGATACAGTCTAACGAAAGTTCAGAATCACAGAATTTGGAAGAAGAAGAAGTGATAGATAGTACACATAGTAATAGTGTTGAAAATACTTCACATAATGAGACTGTAGCCTTATTAAGACCTTCTACATCCTCTCTTTCAATTAGTTCAGCAATGTTGACAGCTCAAGAGAACCATAAAGAATCGGATGTTACGAGAATAATGCATAAATCTGTCTTTCATGATCCAACATTATATTTGTTTGGAGTTACAATGTTATTATCACTAGGTCCATTAGAAATGTTTATTACCGATATGGGATCATTAGCAAATGTTTTATTAGGTGGGAGAGCGCCATTGCATGAGAATTTATCAAGCTCATTAATATCTCTATTTGCCATATCATCCACCATGATAAGACTTATTGTTGGGTTGATAAGTGACTATTTAATATTTAATAAAAAATCGTTGAAATTGATTCTATTACTATTGTTAAGTCTAACTTTATTTGCTCAGCTATTAATTGTTTCATATTCTACAAAGTGGCCAGCCAATAAAGAATTAAATATATCAAAGATATTAATTGTGGATTTACTATTTGGCTGTGTTTATGGTGGACTTTTCACAATATATCCAACAATAGTACTCACTGTGTGGGGACAAGCATCTTTTGGTAGTGCATATGGTTCATTGATGATTGCACCTGCATTGGGTGCCACACTCTCATGTTTGCAGTATGCCCATGTTTATGATACTCGTTGTGTGAAAAATGTAATAAATTCATGTATTTCACAGGTGTATTATTTTGGTACCTTTCAATTGACAGTTTCATTAATAACAACCATTCTAATTTTGAAATCTTGGTACAGAAGAGGAATTCGTGTATAACTTTGTTGTTTTGTTTTCTCTTGAAGACATTTCTTTGGTGTATTTTGAAATGTTTTGACACCGTAGTCTATTTTGATTGTTTATTTAGACTTAATAGATGTGCCTGGTTTGGGATTTTTTTTTAATCTTTTCATTAACTTTTTTAATAATATCTCAGATAGAATAGAGCATTTTAATAATATTCTGTAAAAGAAGCGTTTATTTAAAAGGCAATGGTAATGATGATATATATATTTTACAATATCAAGTAATGTTTATTCAAATTACTATCATAAGAGCGGCGAATTAGGTTGAAGCAATCTCCCAGTACTTTTCTGACACCTTTATAATATTTTTTTTTACAATATATTGTTGTGCAAAGAAAGATGTTTTGTGGTGTATAGACTTGTGAGATACAATGGTATTTTGAGAGGCTAACATAAAAAAGGCTAGAAAATGTTATAGATATACAAGTAAGAGATAGAATATATATATATATATATTATTTATATATTGTGAATCTCAAAACTAGGCCTGTTCTATTCTATTTTAAAGCCTCTAAATTGACGCTAATAAATATTGAAAGTTTAGTAATATTCTTAACATTAATGTTTAAAGTTTGGTTTGGAAAACTGAGGGTTGACGATATTTTTCTAAACTTTCCTTTTTGCAAATTTTACAAACATAGATAAAAGCAGGAGTAACCAACATAAGTACAAGAGAGCAGCCAAGGAGAAGAACGAACAAGAAGAACAAGAATAAAGAACAAGGAACCAAGGATTAAATAAGTAGAGATATATAGTATATAAGTGTATACTATTAGGTTAGCTTAGACTAGAAATATAGATATATAGATACATAGGAATACTACCTCTAGAGATATATCAAGAGTCTATATCTTAATATTTATCCAGGTGAAATATTATTGAGATTTCAACAAGATTAACTGTTATCACAAACACATAACCCAAGGGATTTTTTACATTTGCCCCTCTTTCAAGAAACAAATTCCACGTTGTTTCTAAACCAGGGTCTGTTCCTTTTAAATTTCTCAATTAATCTCATCAATTCTCTCTTGGGCAAAATTTTCCTTAAGCCTTCTCTGCTAACATGGACTGGATCTACTTCTGTACATCCGTCCAACATCACTAGTAACACTTCCTGATTATGGTCATTCATTTTCATATCTATGATCCTAATAATACGTCGATTTTGTTTTCTCAATTCTTCTAGTGTAAATTTTGGAACCTGGTGAAATTGAGTATCAGTACTTACATAATGTTTTACTGATCTAATATTGAACACATTATGTCTTTTCAAGCTTAATTCACCTCTCTTAATTTTAACATTCAGATCACCAACTATGTGATTTACTTCAAATGGTCCAAACCACGTATAATGGAATTTACGACCAGCACTATTTTTCACATACGCGTCTTTATGCACTAATACCTTATCTCCGTGTTTAAATAATTCTGGATCTCTATGTCTTTTATTATAATGTAACGATTGTCGGTCTTGTGCCTCAACTATTGTATCTCTAAACATTAAAAGCGCAGCTTCCATATTATGCAAGTAAATTTCCATGGCCTTATATGCATTTTGTCTTCCAATATCTCCTTTAGGAATCACGTATTTCTGTTTGTCCCACTTTGGATTATATAAACCACTAAATCTTTCCTTATACCCACGTAACGCAACAAAGGGAGACGCACCTAATGAAACTTAAAACGTAGTATTATATGCAAATGCTGCTAACGGTAAATATTCTACCCATTTTGGTTTATTCTTAACATATGTTCTAATAGTTTCTACCATTGTTTTATTCAAACGTTCTACTTGACCATCACTTTGGGGATTGTAAGATGTTGAGAAACCTGTAGTGATTTCTAACCTTGCAGCAAATTCCTCCCAAATTGAATTAACAAATTTTGGATCTCTATCTGACACAATAAATCTTGGAATACCATATTGTAATACCACCTCTGTCAAAAGTATACTTGCAATCTCTTGAGTGGAAACTTTCTTATTCATAGTTTTAAAAATTGCCCATTTAGTCAATCTATCTGTGATTACCATTATTTGATCACATCCCTCATCTAATGACATACCTGACACAAAATCAATATTGATAGCCTCAAATCGTCTAGTAGGAATTTATAAAGGATGATAAATACCAATAGGTAACAAATGTGAATTTTTAGCTTTCTGACATGACTCACAACTTCTTACAAATTTGATAATCATGTTTTTCATCTTCCTCCAATAATAAAATGCAGCAATCTTAGCATATGTTCTATTCATACCAGGGTGTCCTGCAGCTTTAGAACTATGGTAAGTACGTACTATTTCATATTGTAATTCTTTAGTAGGAATCACCAATCTATCTTGAAATCCAACTATCAAACCATAATACAATAGCCCATTGTCCAATTTATATCTTTTAATGATTGTTCTCCATTCCCTTGGACACTTCTCCGTCCCTTTCAAAATCTCAAGCACCTGGTTGAGGAATACATTATGTTTATAGGACTTCCTAATTTTCTTCACCATAAAATCTTCCATATTACCTGTACTAACACATATCTTCTTAATGGAAATTCGAGACAAACTATCAGCCTTATTATGTTCACCTGGGATATATTTAACATTAAAATCATAATCTGCAAGCTAACTAATCCATCTTTATAATCGACTATTCAATTCAGTACTCTTCATAATAGTTTCCAAGGACTTATGATCTGTGCATAATTCAAAATTTTTACCGACAAGGCAATGTCTCCATGTTTTTAACGCATGAACGATTGCATAAAATTCTTTATCACGAATAGGCCAATTTAACTGGTAGTGAACTAATACCTTACTCAAATATGCAACAACACCTACTGTCTTACTTTCATCATCAACTAACTCTAGCACGGCACCTACAGCAAGCGTACTAGCATCCGTAGCTACTCTTACTTTGTATTTCTCATTAAAGGGACATAAAATCGGACCTTTCATTAAGGTTTCCTTCAACATTTGGAATGCAGCGGTTTGTTGTATGTTCCATTCTTGTTTACCTGCCATATAATCGTATAATGGTCTAGCAATGTGACTAAATTTCTTCACAAAACGTCTAAAATAACCACATAACCCTAAAAATGATCCTGCTTCTTTTGGTGTCTTAGGTATAGGCCACTCGGTAATAGCTTCAACTTTTCTTGGATCCATATGTATACCTTCTTTATCAATGTAATGACCTAGCCAAAATATACTTTGTTGAAATAACGCACATTTAGATTCCTTAACATACAATTTAATTGATCTCAACAATTGTAATACTTCTCTAACGTCTTATAAATGTTGTTCTTTAGAGGATGAATACACTAATATATCATCTAAGTAAACCAGTACCTTTTTGTTTAAAATATCACGAAATAAGTCATTCATTACCATCTGAAACGTTGATGGTGCGTTCGTTAACCCAAATGGCATCACACGCCAAGCATATTGTCCTAGATGTGTGACAATAGCTGTCTTCGCTTGATCTTGCTCTGCAGTTGGTATTTGATGATATCCTGAGATTAAATCCAATGACGTAAACCACTTAGCATCATATAAATGATCAAATAAATCTTCAATTAGTGGTAACGGAAATCTTGACTTAATTGTCACGGCATTTAATCGTTTAAAATCACAACATAATCTCTTAGAACCATCTTTCTTCTTTACAAACAATACAGGAGCACCATATAGAGATGTAGTGGGATAAATTTTACCTGCAGAAATCAACTCATCAATTTGTCTTTCTAATTCTTCACGTTCGTCAATGGATAATCGGTAAGCTCTACTATAAGTTGGTTTTGAATCAGCGACCACGTCAATGACATGCTTGATCTCGCCTCTATAATCAATTGCCTTAGGTAACTCTTTATAAAAGACATCACTAAACTCTTGCTTAACCAATTCTGATTCATAACAATTTCCAACTGCCACGACACTGTCCACATTCATCTGGATTCTACGAATCAACAAAACTGCTGAAAAATTTATATCTTTATTACCACGCAGAGTCTTATTCATTTTTGCAGCACTAATTCTCTTGATGGGTAAAACACAATTAACATTTAATTCCTTACTCTTAATCTTAGACTTCTCAGAGTCAACTTTATAACCCGGGTAGTTACTTCTCGTAACCTTTTCTCCAGGAATAAATGGATTAACTTTCATATGATCATGTAGATAGTTTAAAGCATCGCACTTCCTTCCTGCAAGCCACAAAGCATCTTCAGTAGTCGTCATTTTCACACTCTTGAGAGTCGCAACTCCCTTTTCATTATCGTAATTCCTCGTCTCAAACTTAGAATCCGATCTGCTTAACTCTGCATCAAGATCTGCAATCTCGACACCAATTCCTAAATTATAGCCTACGTAGTTATCTGAGATGTCCCCCAACATCACATTCGCAATGTTGACACCCTCAGAATCCGGCTCTTTTAAAGGTTTCACCTCGCATGAATACTCTTTGTTTGACTTAACTACAGTGTTTCCACCGTACGTCATACTCCCCACCTTACAGGCATTTGTACCATGGCTCAAAAAATTCGCCAAACGTTTCCACAGTAGCAGAAGTATAACCGTCCAACTTCCTACCTGCCGTTTCTGCTTCTTTTAACCACCGTATGGCTACATCCATATACGCAAAAATAAAGTCTAGACCTAATAACAACAACTCTTGTACTGATTCGCTTGAGACCAAAAAACATGTTACTTCAACCTCAATGTCAAAGATAACGAAGGATACATCTACGCACATATTTGTCTGTAGCTTCTCTTCATCTGGATTTATTCCGTCTAAAGACCACGTCTGATCTAACTTCCGGACCTTCAATCCTAATGTTTTCACTAAATCTTTTCCAATAATGGAAACTTGAGCACCCGAATCCAATTCTGCTTTTACTACTTTATCTCCAATCTTAACATTCTTCTTTAAAGATTCTTGAACGATAGGATCTTTGTTCTTTTTAATTCTAGCAACCATTGCCCTTAATTCTGTCCTCGGGCCAATCTCGTTTGAGGACCTCACTAGTTTTTCGATGTATTATTAATTGAGTACTTACATTGGTGAGCCAAATGACTCATTTTGTTACACTTGAAACATTTGACAGGCTTCCTTTTCTCCATCCCTTTATAGGATTTGGAAATTTTAAAATTCAACTTGGTCCTGTTTGGTTGAGCTTGCTTGAAAGTATTTTCATAATTACAAGCCATGTCCAATAATTGTGTCCACGTTGTAGTTTCTGGAGGTCTATTATTCAAAATATACCCGGTTAATCCAATTGGGATTCGACGATAAAATTCACCCGCCAAAAACTGTTCTGAGATGAATTCAGGAGCTACATCTACTAACTCTTGAAAATCATCACCAATTTTCTTCATGGACTTACCTTCTGGGTTGTAATTTCTACATTTATCAATAAATTCCCAGAAAGGGTTATTTGAACCAAACCTTTTCTCAATACCATGAATTGCATGTTTCAATGTTGTAAAAGTGTGTTCTTCGTTCTCGTACCACGCTTTTGCTGCCCCCTTCAAACGTAATTTAATCAATTGTAACATAAAACTATCATCAGGAATAGACTCGGAATAGATTTGATAAAATATATCAACAGAATCTTTCCAAGCTTTAAAATCTGTTTTGGGGTCGTTAGTCTTACCATCATAGTAATCCTTAACTTCAGCAGCAAATTTCTCTTTTAATTGTTGATCACTTAATCTTTTGTTATGACCATAATCTTCAGCAGCACTCTTACCTTCAGTCTTCTTATTGACCTCATCTAACTTAACACGTAATGCATTATTTTGATTAGCGAGTTCACGAATCAACTTGTTTTGCTTAACTTGTTCTGAAATAAGTTGTGCAATTAATTCATTAGATAAACCTTTTCTTTCTTGACTTTTGTTATCAGAAACAACTTCTTTTTCGATAGAAAAATTTTGCACAGTAGAACTCTGATCGTTACCTGACATTTTTAAAAATAATAATCAATGAAAACAGCAATACTACTCAATAAATATAACAGAATTTTAGTGACGCTACCAAATGTAATAACCCAAAGATTATGTGTTTCTGATAACAGTTAATCTTGTTGAAATCTCAATAATATTTCACTTGGATAGATATAAGATATAGACTCTTTCCATATCTCTAGATGTAATATTCCTATATATCTATATATCTATATCCCTAATCTAAGTTAACCTAATAGTATACACTTATATACTATATCTAAACTTAGGTAGTCCTTGGTTCCTTGTTCCTTCTTCTTGGTTGCTCTCTTGTAATTATGTTGGTTACTCCTGTTTTTATGTGTGTTTGTAAAATTTTACAAAAAGGAAAGTTTAGAAAAATATCGTCAACCCTCATTTTTCTAAACAAGCCCTAAACAGTAATATCCCTGATATTACATATTATAAGTACAAAAATTGCAAAAAGAACTCCTCATAGGGGGCTCGAACCCCTGACATTTCGGTTGCCCTCGATTAAACATGTGTTTAAAAGCCGAACGCTCTACCAACTGAGCTAACAAGGACGAGTTCTTCGCTCCTCGTTGTGGAATAGAATAGTTATTACCATCAAGATTACATAAGATTCTGAATGAATCTAGAACTACTTATTGTATTAATAAGCCATACACGTACTACAACATTAGATGCTGCATAATAAAAAGATTAGATTACATAAGATTTTGGCAAATCTAGAATTTACCTATGGTTTTAATAAGTCCCACGTGTATTACTAATTACCATAATTAAGGAATTGGGGTGCAATTCTAATCCACTAGTGTACCTAAATTAATGTAATAAATTTTAGGGTTTGAATCAGTCAGATCATTAATGTACTAATCTGAATAGTTGATCCAGCTCCAGAAAACATACAAAAGGACAACGTTTTCTGGAGATAAAAGATCTTCTTCCATAACCATTTCTTGTAAATAATTTATATATTATATGTAAACGTAAATAGAATAGCAAGCAATTAACAAGAAGTAACTTCGAATATATATATTAGCTTGATATAAACTGTTCAATATATAAGACCGTTTTAGTAATTATATTATCGCCTATAGTTGATTACTGTCTCGATTATTTGAATAACTGTTAATATTATTTGTGCTTCCCTGAAATACACAAAAGAATCTGACAATTTAATAGTACAACACTCCCTTTACTGAAAGAATAGAAATAAGTACTTAATTAGATGTGTTATTTGTTAGTGTTTGGTCTAAATTGACAAGTAATATAGAAATACGTTATCGCCCATTATAGGATAATATATATTATTCTATACATAAACTCGATACTATTATTAGTTTTTTTTATGAATATATTGCTTCACATTTTTCTTGAAACATATGAATTTAAAAGGAAATAAAACACATACAAAAATGGAATCAACATTTTCTATTATTGGTTTTTTATAATATTGTTTACAGACGAAGTTCAAGATCAATTATTATGATGTGACTTTTTATTTTTCGATAAAAAAGAGAATGATGACAAATTGTAGTATATGTGTTGAAAAATGAGAGTTTATTACTGTTATTTTCATAAGAATTATTTTTAATTAGTTTTTCTGTATATTATGTAGTGTACGAATGTACCATGATATCAGGAAGATATTTTATTTTTCACCAACAGTATTTTTCAGAGATTTGAAAAGGAATGAAAAACTTAAAAGAAGCCCTGAAGTAAATATAAGAATTTATACTATATACACTATATAATAAGTATATAGATGTATTTAGTACACAAAAAAACAAGCATCTATAACTTAATGATGTCAGCCGTTAACATAGACGCTGAGGGTTCCAAATTTCAACAATATGTTGTTAACATAGTATAAATTTTATGCATCTTATATTATTAAGCTTAACTTCACAATTCATTGTTAAGCTGTCTTACAACACTGTTTGGAGTAAAGTGAAACGGTCAAAAACTTGGATGATTATGAAATTGGAAGCACATCTTTGATAACTTATGGATTTCATATATAATTTAAAGACAGTAATTGATATTAACAGTAATTTGATTAGTATATGGATTTGTGTATAAAATAAGTAATCGGGAATGAAAATAGTAATAAAAATAAAAATAAATTGATTTTTTATAAGCTAGTATAGCAATCAGTGTATTATTTACATCAACTATTATACGATTTTGATAATAATAATATATAAAAACAAGGAAGCCAATTGGACTTTGCTGGATATACAATTTTGCAAGTAACACCAGATTGTTTAAGTAAAGGTTTGGTAGAGGTGTGTGCATAATGGTTAGTATAAGATGCTAAATTTGACTGGTTGTTTTTCAGGGAATAATAATAATATTAGGGCACATTCAAGAGGTCTTTAATGATCGATAAATATGATTAGGTAATCACCTTAGTTAAATATACCTGAATATTGATATTAAGAGAAAACATTTAATACCATATATGGTTAACACTAGTTATATATAAAGTCTAGGTAAGTTTATTTATATATGTATATATCAATTGATATAATCTAGTCTTTTACTAATAACAACTATTAAAAATTGTTGGAGTCTCGTTTTTCATTATCATGTTTTTTGTAATATTTTTTTTTTCTATTTTATTAGCTTTTAAAAGTTCTGTTAACAGAAAACAAATCATTAATTAATAAATAAATCTCCCAGTTTAAAAAATGATTAACGGCCTAACGATTTGAAATAGATACATTTTTTAAAAATTAACAGTTGGATATGTTATAAGATTTAAAAATATTTTCAATTTAATGATTTTCTGTTTACAAAAATTTTCAGTTATAAATAATATTAAAATTACAATGTTACATCTAAAAAATCTTTTATGATAATTTTTATTGAAATGCTTCATCAGAAATACATTTCCAAATATTAATTTCAATTTTTTGGATGTGTCAATTTTAGAAGCAAAAATATTAAGCAGAGAGACATCATAAATGCAAAAAGGAATACAATGATCGTTATTTAGTAGACAACTAAGTGATTAAGTATATTAACCAAAAAGCATTAAATACAAGTACGATTAATAGTAATATTGAAAAAATTGAAAAAAAGAAAAAAAAAGCATATATTTTCAAATTACTATTTTCTTTTTTCATTTTTTAAATTTATATAAATGTTCATAATATAGCGTTTTGCAGATCTTTTAAACCTGTTTTGTAATTTTTTTTAGTAGAAAATACAAAAATAAAAAGAGATGCAAGGAACATAACTGGAAATCCAGTAGATACGCAATTCTGAGGGTAATACCTAAGTGTCTGGGTGGAGGATTGGTACAGCCATGTGCGCAGTGGCTCGTATAAGGTATTGAATCTGATTGGAGGATTTCCAGGGAGTAAAAATTATACCAGATCTTGTCAAGAGGCCTTTGATTATTGAGAGATATGTCAGGGGTAACCATCTTATTTAAATACATTTTAGTACTGATATTAAGAAGTAACTTTTAATATCATACAAGACTAAGAAGAACAACAACAAGAAGTAATACTACTACATCAGGGTTATTAATTAGTGATATAAAGAGCTTACGTAAGAGTGTTTATACTTATACCAATTGATATGATTCATCCATTTACATACAACAACTCTTACAAGAGACTACGTTACCGAAAAACTTAAGAAACAAAAGTAATTTTATCTTAATACAAATTTTTATTGGAAAATACAACGAAGCATATAGATATTTAGTCGAAGTCAAGGGATAAACAATTAGAAAAAAAATTTTTTCAGTAAAGGTACAAAATAACTATTTAGTTAAAACACTGAAAGATTACACCTAATAGATAATTTTCTCATAAAAAAATATAGGAGAAATTAAATTTTGTAGGAGATATATAAATCCCTAACAGGATATATTTATATTCTAGATAATGAGATGATAATTTATTAACTGAATAAGAAAATATATATATGAAGAAGAAAGCATTTATCAAAGTAATGAAATTATTGTAAACAGTAATAATTTACCATACCTCAATTAAAATGATGATAATGATGAAGAAGCAAGGGAGCTTATTACATTTTCATCTAAATACATGGTTTTCTTTTGGTGCTTTGATGAATTTGACAATGCTTGTAAAGAATTGTTTGGTAAATATAAGAAAGTTGACATTATTTGGGGAAGTTTTTTTAAAAGAAGTAGAAGAATCATAGGTAGTTGTAAAACATTACAGAGTTGATGTAATGGATAATTGCAGTAGAAGTACCTTTCTCCGCATAATTTAACAATTAAGTTCTTTGTTTGGATTTGTTGTTCACAGGAAATTCTGCATGAACTTGTAGAGGATTCATTTCTGATGTCATATCTATTATATCCAAATTACAACGATTATGTTATTAATTTGTATGAATATATTTTTCTATATAATGGTTTGTTTGTTTATTTATTCATCTGTTTTGGATATCAGAATATTTTTTCGCGTAAACCATATAATCATTTAAGGAAAAAAAAATAAAAAAAAAAAAAGAGAAAAGAAATTTATTTTTTTCGAAAGTTATGGGGGTACAGCAAACTATTGTTTTCCCGTTAAACAATATTTCACGAAACAAAGAGCGCAATTACAAAAGATCATTATAATTTTATACTCTCCTTTCAATCTTTGGGGACACTAAAAAAGACAGTGGCCGAAATTCAAGCTAGATCTATTTCTTTTTTTTTTCTTTTTTATTTTTAAAAACAAAAAGCAAAATAGAAAAAAAAAAAAAGATAAAAAAAACAAACCTAATTAAAGCACTTTTTTCCAACAATTCTAACCTTATATTAAAGCTGGGAAATTGGCGACCTTTGATTAAAAAAATTAAGAAAAAATAAAACAAAAAAACAAGAATATCGGGTTAAAAATAATATTTAAAGTTTCTCTGACTGTTACCACTATATAGAGTTAGGGTTTATAGACAATATGGTAAAACTATCTGAAATAAAGTATAATAAAGTAACTTGTTAATAATTTATCTTTTTCATGTAGTTCTTTATTTTCTATAAATATAGAAACTAATGAGGAGTTCATTTATTTTATAAATGTATAACGACTAATTTTATACTGTTTTCTTGAATTCTGGTAATTGTGAATGTTTAGTGTGTTCCTAAAAAGAAAAAAATCATTCCAATAATAATTACGTGTAAACATTATATTTTTTTTAAATATTTACTAGCACAAGGGTTTGAATTCGTATGCATTCAAAAAGTAATAGTTAGTAGTCAATTTATTATTATCTGTCTTTATATATTCATAACTGTTTATGTAACAGTCAGTTACAGAATTACGTAGTTTTTTTGTTCATAAATTTAATAGCATTAGGGTCCAGTTAAGAAAAAAGTTAGATATACCTTAACGTACAATAGGGTTAAGAAAAGACTACTAATGGTGATGCAATCTTTTAAGGCTGGCGTAAACGTAAAAAAAAAAATCGAACCCCAAAGATTTCCATTTTAGGAAGAAAAGTGCAGTTGAAAAAATACAACATCTGGTTATTTTGCCCTCTTTTATTTTTCGTTTTTATATTTACTTTTTTAATATTATTCCCAGTAGCCCTGAGTACTATCGGCGCAATCATTTCTGAAATCAAAACAAGAGAAATAAACTGTTAAACTTATTGATTGAATCATATAGAAATTTAAATATGCCCTATCATTATTAATATTCTAAAAAATAAAAAAAAAATTATTAAGTTACAAGAATGAAAGATTAAATAGGAAAATGTGATGTTTGCTTCATATTCGATTTTCTCTTGAAAACATACATAAAACTTAATTTGCTTGGTGAATAGTCTTACAAAATCCAATAGTTAACGACAATTTACCCTGGATTTAAAATATGTATAAACAAACAGAAAATGCAACCAAAAAAAAAAAAAAAAAAAAAAAACACCAAATCTTGTTTTTCTTTTTTTTTTTATAAAAAATTTAAAATCTCCACGTTCCTCGAAAAAAGTAAACAAATAAATGGAGAGAAAAAACAAAAAAAAAAAAAAAAACAATAGATGAAAATTTTTTTTCTTTGTTTATTGCTTTCTTGGTTTCTCGACCAAAGTTGACAACTAATGGATTAAATATTTACTGACACGAAATTAAAATACTAAATAACCAAAAAATATTGGCAAATGTGACAGGTAAAATTGAAATCTTTTGTGTCGTGTCTGGTCTATTTGTCTTTCTCCCCTCTTCTTTTGTTCTCCTTTTACTTTTGTTACAATTTAGACAATTTTAGCCTATATTTAGAATAAAAAAATTCAATCGAAATATAAATATATAAATGTTATATTTATAAGTTGGTGTGTTCTCAACCCATTTCTCTCACTCTAACCGTTCCCTTTTGTGGTGTTGTCTTTTTTGTATTCTCTTCGTTAACATCTGTTATAGTTAGCTCTCTGACCATAAACTTGTCTTATTACCTTAGTAAGAAAACATAGGTAACCAGCGCTTTTCTTTATTGTCATCTTCCATTTACATTACCCAAATTAGTATCACACATACAAAGTCATAAAAATGAAAGGTTTAATTTTAGTTGGTGGTTACGGTACCAGATTAAGACCATTAACTTTGACTGTTCCAAAGCCATTAGTTGAATTTGCTAACAGACCAATGATTTTGCACCAAATCGAAGCTTTAGCTGCTGCTGGTGTCACTGATATTGTTCTTGCTGTCAATTACAGACCAGAAGTTATGGTCGAAACTTTAAAAAAATACGAAAAAGAATATGGTGTCAGCATCACTTTCTCTGTTGAAACTGAACCATTAGGTACTGCTGGTCCTTTGAAATTAGCTGAAAAGATTTTAAAGAAGGATGATTCTCCATTCTTTGTTTTAAACTCTGATGTCATCTGTGAATATCCATTCAAAGAATTAGCTGAGTTCCATGCTGCTCATGGTGGTAAAGGTACTATCGTTGCCACTAAGGTTGACGAACCATCTAAATATGGTGTTATTGTTCACGATATAGCTACTCCAAACTTAATTGACAGATTCGTTGAAAAACCAAAGGAATTCGTCGGTAACAGAATCAATGCCGGTTTATATATCTTAAATCCAGAAGTTATTGATTTAATTGAAATGAAACCAACTTCCATTGAAAAGGAAACCTTCCCAATATTAGTGGAACAAAAATCCTTATACTCCTTTGATCTAGAAGGTTTTTGGATGGATGTTGGTCAACCAAAAGACTTCTTATCTGGTACTGTTCTTTACTTAAACTCTTTAAAGAAAAAGAATTCCGATAAATTGGTCACTGGTGACAACATCCTTGGCAATGCTATGATTGACCCAACTGCAAAGATTGCCAAGACTGCCAAGATTGGTCCAGATGTTGTCATTGGTCCAAATGTTACCATCGGTGATGGTGTCAGAATCACCAGATCTGTTGTCTTAGCTAACTCTACTATCAATGATCACTCCTTAGTCAAATCTACTATTATTGGTTGGAACTCTAAGGTCGGTAAGTGGTGTCGTCTTGAAGGTGTCACTGTTCTTGGTGACGATGTTGAAGTGAAAGATGAAGTTTACATCAATGGTGGTAAAGTTTTACCACACAAGTCCATTTCTGACAATGTCCCACAAGAAGCTATTATTATGTAAGAGGAATCAACCCTTTTCTTCTTTGTTATTTTACTCAATGAGCATTATCCTTTCTCTTTCTATTTAAAAAAGCAGGTAGAAACTCTTACCATTTTCCCTCTCAATCTAATATCTTAATATATATAAACAATTTTGTTGCCGGTTATTTGTAATGACCCTTTGTATCTTTAAATTTTACATTAGTTAAACGTTATGACATATATCTTCATATATAATTTATATTGTTAGTATTATAGTATCATTTATTATTGTAATAATGATTTGCCATTGGTTATTAGAAGTCTTCGGACATTATTTGTTGGCATTTTTATTATGAGAGTGTAGATGCAGCAACCTGATGTGTGTATTCTATAGGATATATGTATATATATATAACATATGGAGTCTATATACATATCAATACCGATGTAGTTTATTTAAGAACGGTATCCTTGTATTATACAAGTTGTTAAAAAATTGGGCACTCTATCTAAGATTTATCATTAAGATTTTCTAAGTTTTGTAATATAACATGCAACATATCATCTATTTGATCCGTGGATATTTCTGTACCTTGGCTAATCATTTTTCTATATTTAGGAATATTGTTATTACCCTTAATTGAATTTATGATTTTTTGAATTATAATTTTTCTTTTGTATTGGTATTTTTCTAATCTAATAGATTGTCTTAAAACTTTATATAATTCATCTGTCATATCATTTTCCTCATGCTTCTTAGTGTCACAATCATCTTCTGTATCAATATCATTATCACTTTTATTGTTGTCAATATAGGATTTCAATTTATATAATTGTGCTTTTTCAATTTTGCTATGAAGATTTTTTTGTAGTTGATAGACTTCTTCTCTTGCTGAATTGGTCACATTTTTTTGTAATAAAAGTAATTTCTCGATATTTTCCTTATTTATGGCCAGATGTAAGTTGTTGCGATCATCTGATACTTCATAATTTTTATACAAAAGATCCACCAATCTGGTATTACACTTAACCGCAGTATTTCTCATACTTGCCAATGTCTTTTCTAATGTTCTTAATTCATTCTCTCTTTCTTGAAAGATTTGATTGTATCTATCAGCAATATTCTTCATTGACCTAACTATATTAGGTATACCTCTTGAAAACTTTGTGGCAGCAGCGGATGGATACATATTATAGTCATTTGACAGACTCAACGAGTCTTCCAATAAGGAATCTCTTACTTTATTGTGATCCATATCTGCTTGATTTCTTAAAGCTTCTTTATAATGTTGATTCATAATTTCATTTGGTGTTAAATCATCCTTATTCGGAACTGTGCATAAAGCACCATTGCTAATTAAAGTGTTAAAAAATTTATCATCTCCATTTTTTGCTGCGATATGTAATGCAGTATCTCCATGACAATCAGTTGCATTTAATAATAATTCGATCCTTTGTTGTGAGGCAAAATCTTTCAGCTTAGATAACACAATATCTAAATAATATACTGCAGAAGGAGTTGACGATTTCCGTTTTACTATATGATGTATGACGGTTTGTAAATTAGAATCAACATCAAATACAGTCTCTCGGAGGAGTTCAAAGATTTTTGGGAAACTTCTTTTGGTGTAAGAGTTGTGAAACATTGAACTTCTCATTAATGGGGTTTGTCCTGATGAGTTAACAGAATGAGGACTGCTACCTACTTGATATAATGCTTCAATGATAGGTAAAGTCCCCATTGAACAAGTCCAATGGAAGGCAGTATGTAATTCAGGGTCAATAGGTACATCAATGTATGGGGCACTATGCATGGGTGGTAATAATAATTCAGGTGGTATATCTTTATTTGTCTTTGATTCATTTGATATGAAATAATCCACTAATCCGGTAAGATATTTATTAACATTATCATTTATGTCAGACGTCTGTGGTCTAGTGTGAGACACATACTTCGGTATAGAGGAAACTACAGGTGAGGTCCCTAAAGCATCGTAATTGTGCTCACTAAACGGACTAGAACCACCTAATTGAGCTGGTGATGTCGGTAACGAGGGTGAGGACATATTTGGAGAATCTGGACCATGTATATGTTGAAGTTGTTGTTGTCGTAATTGTTGAAAATCTCCTTTACGTAATTCACTTTCATGTATTTGTGATGATTCAATGTCACTTGATAATCCGTCATTTATTTCAAGTTCTTTAAAATGAGGTATAACCCTATTACTAGTTATGATGGGGACTTGTTGTGATAGTGATGCAGTATGACTATTATTAACAGTAGTCTTATTTGTATATGAATAACTATTGTTATGCTTATTATTCTGTAGTTCTTCTAATGGTTCTAAAACTTTTGAAATTTTTGACTGAAGGAGTTGCGTAGAATCTATTATAGCATTTGACATTGTAGGTCGTGTAACACTAATATCACTTTGTGACCTATTCAATCCACGACTCACTTCTGCTTTTTTCTTAGAATTTGAAGGTGGTCTTCCTCTTTTCCTAGGGACTGTTGATTTTGAAACAGTAGGTTTTTTTGTGGGTTTATCTGTTATATTAATAAGTAAGGGTTGTGAAGTTGTTATTAAAAGTGGTGATGACGTTGTTAGTGAACTTGTGATATGAGCGGATTGTTTATCGTTTAGTGCAGACATACTAGCACTCTTTGTTGCCTTTTTCCTGCCATCAGCTCTGGATGCATGATGATGTTTAGGTGCCCTTGGTGGCTCAGGTTCGCCATCTCTATGAACAAAATCAAACAAAGGTTTCAATTCGGTATAAACATCGAATTTACTAGCCAAGGATATAGCGAGTTCCAATGGAACCCATGTACCTTGATATTTTCCAAAGCCACCTTGAACCTTCTCATGGGTCTCCCCTAAGATTTCTCTTTCTAATATTCTTGTTCTTTTTGCCTTGGCAAAATTTGCAGCTTTCAGAATATGAGTAGCATTAACCCAATTATCTTTCTTTCTTTTCATGACAGAGCCTGTTGGATGAATGAGCTCATATACATCAACACCAGAATATTTGGCAAAATATATCTGATTCGACATTGTTACTCTTTTTACATTTACTAGGTAACTCTATTATTTTTTTTTTTACGAATGAGTTTATTTTTTTTTATTCTGTTTATTTATTTATTTATTTCTTTACTTATTTATCTATTTATTTGCTTGTTTTGGTTAATTTGAATCTATCACCCTGGTCTACTCACGACTGTCTAAATGTTTACTAGATAAATGTACTATTATCACTACTGAACACCTGCTTTAATGTTGATATCAATAGACGATCTTAATGTAAACATTCTGTTTAACATTTGTATTATTTATTATTTATTATCTGTTATTTGTTGTTATTACTATTATTGTTATTTTCCAAATTCGATGTCTTTGCATTGATTAAAAAACAGAGCAGAAGAAAAAAAAATACCTTCAATTATTGAACTGTAGACACAAACCCACACACCCACAAAGATAATAAAGTAATGTAGTTGTTACTATAAGTAGTGCACTATAATTACATCATAACATGTTTCAGGTGTGTGTGTGTGTTAAAGTATTTTAATGCTGTAAAAGCAAGCAAGAAACCTTTAATCAGGATGCTAGTAACTCTGCCAATGCACTTTTTATCTGGAACTCATCTATGTCATGAAATGAATCATTTTGGACACCAAGATATATTAATGCGGCTAGATAATATGAATAATTTGTTCTTCCTCTTTTTGTTGGTAGATTGTAAGGGTTCTTATCATCAATCAATCCATAGAAGTTATGATCGGATCCAGGAACCCAGAATTGGAATGATCTACTCCCGAACGTGTTATGATATTTTGTTGCATCATCATTTGGAATAACATGGTCACAGGTTCCATAAATATTTACAACATTTGTTGTTTTATGTATATGTTTGAAACATTCTGTCGAAAATTGGCCAGCATCTAGTACTTCACCTTCTGGCACCCAATAATTAATGTATTCACCATGATAAAAAGTCTTCGCCCAAAACCCTTTCTGTTGTTTCCATTTAGGGTATAATTTTGTATATCTTTCTAATAAACCCTCAGAGGCATACCTTCCGCAACAATTAACAAGATATGGAACTCTTTCAGACGTTTTTACTGATCCAAAATATTTCATTATAGGCAGAACTCCTCTTGAGTGAGCTATAACCATTTTAATACTCATTTCATCCTCTCCAAACAATTCCTTGTAGTCTTTAGAGAAATAAGGATTCAAACTTTTTATGATTGTCTCTAGATCTTCGATATCTTGGGATACAGTTCTTCCTAATTGTAGATTAGCATTTGTTTCTGAGTCACCTTGACCTCTAAAATCAAATCTTATAACCCAGTAACCTAGCAGACTTAACACGTTTGCTAGTAATGGTTGATAAATTGCATTTTTGTGGGATAGATGCCCATGTACTAATAATATAATTTGTTTTTTATTGATCTCAGTTTTATTAGGTTCTGTAACTATTACAGCCAAGCCCTTTGCAGTGTGGTACTGTTCATTTTTAATAAAACAAAAAATCTCTCTTTCTTGTAAAATAAGGTAAGATGGTTTTAATCTTGAATCCCTTTTAACAGTTATATTATTGTTCATATGAAAAGTATTTATTGTATTTTTTTTAATTTAATTCACAAGATATATTATGATAATAATGGGTTGATTAGCTCTTTGCCTCACTCTCTGTATTGTATCATTGAATGTTGTCTTTTTTGCTCAACAGTGTTTTAAGGTAGTTTTCTTTTTTTTACATTACACTATCAGTTTTGCTACTAACACGAAAGTTAAAATCATTCTATTTAATATAAAATGATCTACAATAATTTATTTAAAATATAATGGTTTGTTTTTTTCATGGAGCTATAATAAAACTAGGAGTTGGTATTATAATATATAAACAACATCAACCATAATTAACTGTCTTCTTTTAATGAATAACAATTTTATATTATTTTTTTCCCTATATAATAAAAATTTATAACTATTAATTGAATTAACTGCACTTATATTATATAATACAATATAATACATATTACTATTTATTATTTACAATCCAAATTAATGGTTTTATGTTTCGTTCTCACTTCCGTCACTATCAGTATCACTCTCACCCTCATCTTCATCATTTGAAGAGACTTCAACACCTAACTCTTCTAGTCTTTCACGATATTTAGAATTTTTCTCATCTAGTTCTGTAATTAACAACATTAACTCATCGATTTCTGCATGGTCCATAACTTGTTTCTTATATTCCTCATTTTTCTTTTTAAGCTCATCGATTTCATTTTTAAGTCTAACTTGTTCTTTATTAAATTTTGCAGATAACTGATCGACTGATAATTGTCCTTCTTTGTTTTCTTGATCTTCTTTGATCTTTATAATTATATCTTCGACAAGTTTCTCAAATGGAATTTGATTTTCGGGAAATTCATTTAAATCTTTAATCATACTTTGAATTTTATCATTAAAACTGTATTTTTGGATAGTTAATAATCTTCTCAATTGTACTTCTACAGTCGATTTTTCCTTTTGTTCATCGGAAATTTTAGCCTCTAGAGTTAATTTTATCTTCTGTATTTCATCATCTTTAGCTGACATAACAGATGCATTTGTATTCTCAATTGTGATAATTTTCTTTTGAAGCCTATCTATGTCGTCCTTCAAAGATTCAATGTTTTCTTTATTCTCCAATTCAGACTTCTTAAAAGAATCTTTATGATTCTTAATTAAGATATCTTTTTCATTTTGAAGAATTTTAATCCTTTCTTTAAATTTATCCTCTGTATCATGTATATTTTTCTTGTTATTTTCGTTTGTCTTTTGTTGTTCAATCTTTAATTCCTCAATATGTTTTGATAACTCCTTTTCTTTGTTCTCAAATTCTTTTTTCAATGATTCAGTTTTGGATGTAATTTCTTTGATTCTCTGATCTCTTTCAGTTAAGTCAGCTTTTAATTTGTTGATTTCTTCTGTATAGTCTTTCAACTTCTTATCCAATTCTTTCTGTGATTCTTTCATTGTTTCTTTATCTTTTTTTGCATTCTCAAATTTTTTAGATAATTCTTCCAGTTCTCCTTCGATAGACCTGTTTTTAGAAATTAACTGATCAAAAGACTTTTCCATTTGATCGTTCTTCTCTTGTAATTTTAAATTATTTTCTTTTTCTGAAGCTAGTTTTTCGTTAACCTTTTCTAGTTGTCCTGTAGTGGTCTCCAAAATTGTTTTGCTTTCATTTAGTTTTGAAATATTTTTAAGATATCCATCAATTTCCTTTTTATGATTGATTAAAAGTATTTTTTTTTCATCCAATAGTTTACTTTCTTTATCCTTGGATTGTTTTAGCTCTTTTTCAATTATGTGAATTTTATCAATATTTTTCTGACTTTCAAGCTTATGATTATTTTTAAGTTCATCCAGCTCTTTTTCTTTTGATTTAATCTCTTCCTCTAAGTTGGAAATTTGAGATTTTAAGTTGGTACAAACTTTTTCTGATTCTCTTATTTTTACATCTGCATTTGATTTAGATTCTTGCAGTTGTCCAAAAATGGTATCCTTGGCCTTCTTTACCTCTATAATTTCTTCTTCCTTCTCTTTTAGTTCATTTTTAAGAGTGTTTAGTTGATTAATATTGCTTTGGTTAATATCGTCTAACTCTTTGGTCTTGTCAAACATTTTTTGTTTCTCACTGTTTAATAAATTACTCAATTCCTCTATTTTAGTCGAATGTTCCTTAAGAGTAATTTCATGGTTAGTTTTCAAACTTTCTATTTCACTTTCAAATTTTTGTTTTTTTTGTTCTAGTTCATCCTGATATTTTGTGATTAATGCCTCCTTGCTTTTAATATTTTTGTCTAATTCTTCAAAAGCACCAGCTTTACCTTCTAGTGACTTCTTTAATGATTCTACTGACATTAATGCATCATTTTTTTGAGATTTGAGATTCTTAATTTTAAATTCGAAATCGTTTTTCTGTGTTTTTAATTGCATTTCTATCGTTTTGATTTTTTCACTGTTCTGTTCTAATGAGTTTTGCAGTTCCTTAATAGCAGCATCTTTCTGTTTTAGTTCTGCATCTTTTGTGTGTAGCGAACTATTAGAACTTTCTTTAAGTTTCTCTAATTCACTTTTTAATGAGTTAATTGAACTGTTTAGTTCAGCTATTGTACCATTTTTAATATCTATTTCTTTGTTAGTAGATTCAATATTTTCCTTGGAATGGGCCAATTTCTCATTGTTTTCTTTAATCTCCTTTTCAAGGTTTTTGATCTTTTCTTTTAATTCAGCATTTTCCTTTTCATGTATTGTAAGTTTTTTTTTTAATTGTCTAATATTATCATTGTTTTTAGTTAATGACTTTTCTAATTCATCTTTTTCTAAAATTACACTTTCTTGCTTTCTTGATAATTCGATGATATTATCTTGCAATTGTACTTTCTCATTCTGTAAATTTTGATATTGTTCTTCGAACAATTCTAGAGTGTTATGCAACTCATTAAGTTTATTCATAGATTCCAATGATTTCGTTGTTAACTCAGAGTTTTGTTCTGTCAACTTTTTAAGTTCATCGTTTTTTTCGTCTATTTCATTTTGTAACTTGTTAAGCTCTATTTCCTTATTGTTAAGAGCATTAATAACAGACTTGTGCTCTGATTTTGCCTGAGCATATAGTATTTCCTGTTCTTCAATATTATTATTAGCTTTTGCCAAAGTTTCTTGTGTTTCCTCCAACTGTACCTTAACATCCATTAGCTCTTTTTTAGTAGCATTAATATCAGCCTCCGTGTTAAGCTTATTTCCTTCAAGTTGCTTAATTTTTTGTTCCAGTTTTTGTACTGTTTCATTAAGTGTGATATTCGTCTTTTTTAACTCCTCTGAACTATTTGTAACTTCAACAAGTTTTTTCTCTGTTTCTTGCTTTTCTTCTTTTTCCTTCTTTAATTGTTTACTCACTTCGTTAGAATGTTTTTCTAAAGAGTTTAATTGCTCTTCTATTTTCGATGATTTTTCTTTTACTTTCAAAAGCAGATCATCAAGGTTGATTTTTTCCTTCTCTAATTCATCAATGGTTTTTTCTAAAGTAGATATTTTTAATTCATCGGAATCTTTAAGTTTTCGTAATTCTTTTACTTGGTCTTTTTGTTCATTACTCCTCGACTCTAACATATTTTTTTGTTCTTCTAATTTATTTGTTTTAGATTTTAATGCAGTCATTTGTTTTTCTAGCTCATCATTTCTGGATTGCAGTTCTACTTTTTGTTTTTCTAATTCACTAGTTTTAGCTTCTAGCTTCGTTTGTTTCTCTTTAAGGTTGTTAGTTCTAGATTCTAGTTCTTCATTATGTTCCTGTAATTGGTTTATATTTTTTTCTAAGTCATCAGCATGTGATTGTATTGATGTGCAATTTATAGTCCATGAATCGACTTTTTCAGTTAATTCTTTAATTTGATCTTCTTTTTCCTTCAAAAGTCTCATTGATGAGTTTTTGTCCTCTTTTAATTGTCTAACTTGCTCTTCTTTTTCTTTACAGTCGCTTAAAGTTTTTTTCGTTTTACTTTCAATATTGGAAATAAGTTCTTCATTTTTTTTCTGCTCTTCTTTAAACCATTGTAATTTTTCATTAAGTGCTGAAACAGATTCTTTATAATTATCCCTTTCTTGTTCTAAATCGGTATTATCTTTTAATAAAATCTCAATTTCGTCTTGCATATTTTGTTTCGAAGTTGTAAGAGATTCCATTTCTTTTGAGTGTATTTCCACATTTTCCTTTAATTGATTTTCAAGACTGGCAATGCTTATGGATAGCTCTTCTTTTTCTTTTAATAACTGTGCTTTTTCTTTATTTAGGCAGTTAATTTGATCATCATAACTCATAGATGTATCTTGAAGTTTTTGACTAGTATTTGTTAATGAATCTTCTAACTTAGTATTTTCAGCTTGAAGTTCTTTATAACTATTAGCTAATGATTTAAGTTTGTCCGTTAACTTAGTAATCAATCCCTCATGGCTGGAAAATTTTGATTTCCAGTCATTAAGTTCATGTGTGATATCATTCTTAGCTATTTCAAGACTATCTTTTTGTTTTAAAATTTCTTCTTGTTGTTTCTTGAGTTTTGTGATAGTTTCCTGTAAATTATTTTTGGCCTTGATCATCCTTTCATTTTCATTCTGTAAATTTTTCATCTTCTTAGTTGTCTCCTTCTCTTGTTGTTTTAATTTTTCTTCAAGGGATATTTTTTCTTTATTTAAATTTATTAAATCACGACTCATTTTATTAATACCATCTTCAGCTTTGTCTTTTTTTGAAGTTATATCTTGTAATTTAGTTCTTAAAGAGTCTATTTTTTCCTCCAACGTTTTGAATTCGATGGTTTTGGATTGTAATGTATCAGATAACTCTTCTTCTAATTTTTTTAATTTATCTCTTTCTTCTGTCGTTGACTTTAAATCTTTGGAGGTTTTGTTGAATTTCTTTTCGATGGTAGTATAATTTTCACTAAGATTCTTATGTTCTTCGGAGAGCTTTTCAAATTCACTCTCAACATTCTCATGTTCTTTAGAAAGTTCTTCTAGTTTTGTCTTAAGTTCAGAAGTTATTTTTGAATTATCAGATTTAATAGTTTGAATCTCATTGCTTAAGACGTTACACTTTTCCTGCAACTCTTCAAACATTTCAAACGATAACTTAGCAATGGGTTCCTCATCTGGACTATGAGACAATGAAGTTTTTATCCTGTACAAATTTTCATTAAACATGGTTACAAAATATGGACTAAAATATAACTGTGGTAAACCAGTGTCATCTAGGGATATATTAAAAAGATCAGATTTATTTTCGGTCTTTGTGAATAAGGATTTCTCTTTAAACTGCTTAACTCTTGATTGGTAGTTATCTTTACCGATTCTCTTTGAGATATATTCAAAGTATTCTTTTCGTGGATAAGGAGAACTTTTAGAAGAAAATTCATAAGCAATACCCAAAAGAATTGTTACTAGACATTTCGTTGTAATATCTTCATCCTGGATTTGATATGAAAATGTTAATAATGATTCTAGAGTTGATCTGTTATATAAAAAATCATTCACAGCATTTAAATCGCCATATAACCAGAAAACTAAGAACGAAATATAAAAGATTGGAATGCGAACATCTTGTAAATCAAGTGTAGTCAGTAATAAATCAACAATTGTCTGAATAACATTAAGGGGTTCGTCATTTTCTATACTATTTTCAGTTTTGACCCCACGAATCAATGCTCTCAATTCCATTTCACTATCATTTTTTAATTGAAATAGATACATCAATATATCGGTTGCAAAAAAAACTTTGTAGGGATTTAAACTCAGATCAGGGTCATATAATAATAATATTTCGAAAATATTAGATTTTACATGAGGTAAGTTGATATGTGACAAATTGTCATTTTTATTATATTTTGCTGTTTCTTCATTATCGAAATTAGAGTTGTCCACAGAAACTATGTGTTTATTATATATGTTAATTTGAGAAGTTAGGAAATTGTGTTGAATAGTAGAACTACCACTGAGATATGCCTTTAGTAATTCATTTGAAGCAACTCTTACATCGAATGTATGGACAGAATTAGCATAGAATGTCCAATTCAATAGTATATTAACTACTGGAACAAGTTCTAGACTTTCATTTTCTACCGGAGTAGCTATTGTAGGGTCTAAATATGGTACATCAATTTTTGCAAACTCGTTTTGGATTTTTTCATTATTTCTGATTAAATCAGCTGCAGTTATCAATGCTATAGGCCTAGTTTTTCTTGGAGTGTTGTAATAAAAGACTAAGCGCAATACAGTTATTAAAATTCCAGTTTCTAACAAAGCTAACTGATGATGAGACGTTGCAGAACTATCTGGATCAACGAGCAGTGAGACAATGTCTAATGATGTATTAATGTTGATTATTCTTTGATCATTCCAAAAAAATTCTTCGTTTGGTACCAATGGTTCATTAAGAACTTCTCCTAATTTGGAAAGATTTCCGCTTTGGATGAATAATTCTTGATTGGATGTATTATACTTTAAAATGTTATTAATTAAAGAAAGACAATCATTAACAATCAAGGAACCTCTGAGACCGCCTTCTTCCTTGATTATGGAAAACAACTTTTCAAATATATCTTCAAATGCAACTAATTTTTGGACATGTGGTGAATCATTAACAACTGCCATTAGTAGCAGAATAGCTTCATCTCTAACAGGCTCATGTATATCATTTAACAAAGAAACAAGAATAGATATACTGGTAGGAAGGGTTACAATAACACTCTTGGCCTTTAGCGGTCTTGTAACTAATAAAGCCTCCAGCAATTGAACAGTGTAAAGTCTAATGTGAAAATCTTCTATCTCTAAAAACTTTAAAACTAAGTGAACAAGAGGTTCATCTTGGATCAAGGCGTCAGTTATCCATATAGAGAATTGATCAACCGATTGTTTTTCTGTTTTCATTACCAAAGGAGAAGGGTATTTTCCATTTTGTAATCTAGATTGTTGAGAGATCCAGTTTCTTGTCAAGTCATCACTTCCATCACCTCTGATAAATAAAATTAATAAGGTTTCTAAAATTGCTTTTATCATTTTTTCATCTTCATGATCCTTTTTTAAAGTATTTAACAGTGGTTTTAATCCTGATGCAATAACTGTTTCTCTATATTGTCTACTAAAGGCTTTGATCCCAAGAATCGCAGATCGTCTATCATTTATTAAAGTAGCATTTTCAGCTCTATCGCATAGGGTTGGGATTGTTTCATCCACAGTTTGTGGTTTCTGTGGTTGAATAAAACCTTGAATTATATCCATTCCACTTTGGTTAATTATAAATGCAGAGTAATAACTTCAGGTTTCAATATGAATTGAATAAATAGCTTTACAGTTTGATCAATTTACTAGTCCAAACTACTCATAGAATCAATTATTAATCCTGATGTACTATAAAAGCCTATATATGCAAATTTTATAATTATTTTTGTTTATTTTTCTTGTTTGTTAAAAGAACTACAGGAAATATCGAAAAAGGCAAAATATTTATCACAAAAGGTTTTTAATTTAAAAATCGATTATATACATTTGTGAACAACTCATCTACAAACAGAAAGGTCAACAGTTGATTTATTTTTGTCTGTTCATGGTTTGAAAAGGAAATTTTAATGAAGAAATATTTTAGGATTAATTTTAAATGAGTTTGACCCTTGTATCATGGTATTTCAACAACATAAGATTATGGACGATTAAATTAAGTTGATTTAAAGGCAATTAATGAAAAAGAGGAATGTGAAAAACAAACTGTATATATCTGTTAGGTGGGTGAATTTAACCGTTACTCTCAACTTTGGAGATTAAAGGTTTTTTTGAATACAAGAACCTTATTGTAAAAATACAAAATGATTTTAAAAAAACAATATTTAGTTGATTTCTTCTAATTATATGATAACAATTAGAGAACATTTAAAAAATAAATCATCAGATTGTATTAAACTTCTTTAGTAAATATTTGTTTGATAGTTGTTCGATAGATATTTAAAATTAAAACTACTGACCTCTACTTAGGAATTGAAGTTTTACTGTTAATAAAAATAATGCTAATAAAAATTTTATTTGGTATGAGGAGAAGGTGGACAACAAAGAAATTTTTTAATAAGCATTAATAAGAGATTTTGAAAACAGGATTAATTATATAAAAATATTTTTTCGAAAAGTTGTATGAATATACAAAAGCTAGCCTATTTTAAAGATATGTATTTTTATAATACTATATTTTAGTATCCAATGAATTTTCTTACAGTTACAAAGCTTAATTGTGAATTACTGCCATTATGTTAACTTTTATCAGGGTTTAGTATGTTTATATTTTGGAAAAAAAGCATATGTGCTTGAGTTGTTTACATTTTTTGAGAATTATAATAAAATCGAATTTTCTGACACTTGAGTAAATAAAAACAAAACAAGCAACTAAGTGAAATAAACACATATTTAACTAAAATACTAATAAAAAAATGTACCTAATGTTTTGCTTGACTGGACTGTCTCACTCTCTTGCCAATATTACCTCTCAGTAGTGTTATGAATATATCTAATTGTAAAGTAGGGTGAGATGTGATTATTTTTTATTATAATATTTCTGCACTTATGATAATGTTGATTCTTATGGCTGTCAATGGAATATGAAGGTAGGAATAGATTTATGACACTTTTTAAACATATTCTGGTCTACAACGTTCAGGGATAACATATGTTTTTGTTGACAATTGAGAAGAATAACAAAAAAATATTATAATTTAAGTTTGTAAAATATGTATATTCATCCAAGTTGTAATGATATATGATTCTCACCTATTTTATGTTGATATTTACTTTTTGCATTTTTCCAACATCTTCTTATCTCTAAAAATGCGTTACTTTTTTTGCATAAATAATATTAATTAAGAATAAGGAAAGATTGTAACAGAAAAAACCTTAGATTACAATTTGTTGTTTTGAGGTATGGAGGACAAGTTACAGAGCTTTCTAAAATCTTAATGGTGTGATGAAATACATTAACATGTCTATAAGAAGCTTCAATTTTTATAGTAAATTTGTCTCTACACTAGTGGTACTGGTAGTTCCAGACCGAAATATATTATGACTTGAACAATCACTTTGGTAGCAAAATAATATTTCGCTAATTGACTAATCCATTTGTATAAGAAATTATGTAAATCAGTACTTGCGATAATTTTTTCAACAATTTATGATCAGTATGTATTTCAAATTCCTTCTCCAACAAGTTATGATACTAATGCTTCAAAACACATACAAATATATATAACTCTTTATTTTATGTTGGTCAACTTACTTTATAACTAAATAAAAATATGCTCATAGATGATTCCAGTATGAACTCTATCATACATAAGAGTCAATGTAATTAAATGGGTATATAAAGATAGATGTGTTAATAAATATGTAAAACAAGAACGTCATTATTATTAAAAGGATTTATTGTGATAACCTTAATTTCCATTATAACCACAAATCTATAGATTTTAAAATAAAATAGATAAAACTAGTTATGGAATTCTAAATAGGTAGGTAACAATAACGACAGTAAAAAGTTACATATTCTATGGTTTGTTCGTCTACTTAAAATATTGTCCAATCGCTCCTACAGATAGAGGCTGTGATATATGAAATCTTGATGCCCCTAGAAATGATCTTGTGAACTCTTTATTCGACGACAACGTTCTTGGTTTTCTTGTTTCTCTTGCTTATACAAATATGTCTATCTGTATATTTGTGTATGTTAGTTTACTTCTCGTGTAGAGTAGAGTTTATATATTCTATATAGAGAAGAAATCAAGCAACATTTATCTATTTTAGTGGTTTAGGAGAGCACATCTCTGTAATATCTCTGATATTATTGTTTAGGGTTTTGTTAAGAAAAATGAGGGTTGACGATATTTTTCTAAACTTTCCTTTTTGCAAATTTTACAAACATAGATAAAAGCAGGAGTAACCAACATAAGTACAAGAGAGCAGCCAAGAAGAAGAAGAACGAACAAGAAGAACAAGAATAAAGAACAAGGAACCAAGGATTAAATAAGTAGAGATATATAGTATATAAGTGTATACTATTAGGTTAGCTTAGACTAGAAATATAGATATATAGATACATAGGAATACTACCTCTAGAGATATAGCAAGAGTCTATATCTTAATATTTATCCAGGTGAAATATTATTGAAATTTTAACAAGATTAACTGTTATCAGAAACACATAACCTAAGGGTTATTACGATCTCTTGTAATAGGGTTTTCATCCATTACACCTTCTATAGATTTCGTATCATATGATATTATAATTCAAATTTTTCTAAAAATGATTTCGCCCAGGATCGAACTGGGGACGTTCTGCGTGTTAAGCAGATGCCATAACCAACTAGACCACGAAACCATGTTCTTGCTATAACTTGTTATAGTTTGGACTTAGGACTAATTCTTTAACAGGAATATTGAACGAATAGTAAGGGCAATAACAAATATATATGAACGTTATATATAGGAGAATTAAGGATTATTGCTTGTTTTTCTATTTATGTTTTTATACAATATATAGATTATTTACAAAAAACGGTTATGGAAGATGATCTTTTATCTCCAGAAAACGTTGTCCTTTTATGTGTTTTCTGGAGCTCGATCGATTATTCAGATTAGTACATTAATGATTTAACTGATTTAAACCCTAAAATTTATTACATTAATCTAGGTGCACTAGTGGATTAGAACTGCACCTCAATTCTCTAATCATGGTAATTATTATTCTATTCTACAACATAATTTCTTGTAACATGAGGTGGTCAGATTCTTTTGTGTATTTCGGGGAAGTGTAAATAATATTAACAGTTATTCAAATAATCAAGACAGTAATCAACTAACGCTTCCCGAATACTAAAAAACCTTTGACCACTTCATATTACAACAGTGGTTGTTGTATAATAAAGAAGTTAATACCATTGAGATTACGTAAGGTTCCTGTTAAATCCAGAATTGTATATTGTTTTTTAAGTACAACATATTCATTCGCCACCTGCTTGTACAGTGTATCTATTTGCCACCTGTTCTTGTACAGCATGTTTATGTACTTCTGTTACTGCATTGCCATAACCTATTGTCCTAGATGTTTTATGAGATTCAATTATATCATTAGTTATAATGAACACGGTGTATCTGGATACAATAGGTAATTCTAGATTCGACTAGAATCTAATGTACTTTCTATGACAATGGCTTCTTATTTTACAAGATTTCTGGTCTGGTAATAATTATAATATAATATTAAATTATTAATATCATAAAGGATATTGTTTGAACTTCTTTTTATTCTAAAATATAGAATGTTGGTTAAAAGAAATGAACAATATTTTCATATGTTTTTGTTATTAACAGTATTTTTAATGTATTTTTAAAAAAACTGTTTTCAAAAATATTTATGAAAAATATGAAGGAACAGATTGTATTTGTTTATAACCATGACATACTTAAATTTTGTTGAAATGAAATTAGAGCTGTATGTGCTAACTTAGATTCTTCGTACTAAATAACTGAAAAATTTTATAACAGCATATAAAAAAAGAATAAAAAAATGTGTTATAATGTATATTAGCTATATATCTATAGTAAGTATGTAGAACAAAATAAAGTAACCAACACAATAATAATTTATAGTACTACTACAATCCTATTATAAATATACGATAGTTTTTAATACCATCGATATCCTATTATAAGTTATAGTGTCTTATTATATTAATCTAGAATAGATATTAGTAAAATATTTGATACTAAAGTCTTACATTAACAAAATTAAAATTTCAAAGAAGTGGTATTTAAAAAGTATGAAGAATGCAACATCGGAATGCTATATTATCTATAAATATTTTAGAAATAAGAAAGAAAAAGGAATATATAGCACAATAACAAGATAAGTCGATGTTAATAATTAGATGTAAAACTTAATATAGCATATAAGAATGTTAAGTAATTACGCATATCTTAAATCAATTACTTTATTTTGTGTCTCAAGTAGTAAATATTAGTTATGATTCTTTTAATGAGTTTTTTTGAATAAAAATATTTGTTGAAATAAAACAAAGTTAAACTAAACTCAAAAGTAGCATTGGCACTTAACAGAGTCTTTCTTTGTCATATTTTTATATTTTCCTGATATCTTTGACAATCGATTTACTAAAATAAGATGAATACTGAATTAATTAAAACAAAATTATTTTTTGACTAGATGATAGAACTGACAATGGTTTGTTCATTTTTTAGAATTACTTACATAATAATACATAAATGTCTAAAAATGTACAAAACAACTACAAATTTTAAGAATAAATTTTGGGAGCTTTGAAGAATAAATGTCCTCTTTAACCATAAGCCTAAGGTATTAGTGGGATTTGTTTTCTTGATTAGTTAGTAATGTTATTGATATTATTAAATGTGTAATACATTTCATTATGTTTTAAATAGTGTATAAAAAAATAGATAGAAATATATAATTTAAAACATATTTATTAATAATATTGGGAGTATAACTATAAAAATGTTTTTTGGCTTTTTTTTTCTCCTAAGGTGTAGATTTCATTTTTGGAAAAACAATTTATTCACACTCATTCTTTCCTTAATATATTTTTCATTGGTGTTAACAATAATATGTTTAACAATGTTAATTGCCAGTTTTTTAATTGTCGTGTATATTATTTTTCCGTATTGTCTTAACAATATTGTCAGTTTTCTCATTTAAAATTAAATTATTATAATTTTTGATGTTAATATTATCAAATTTAACTTTTTTTTTAATGTTTTGTGTTTCAATTGTAACTTAATAATTCGAAATCGTAAAGAAAAAATAAACAAAAAAACGTATTACTGGATATGAATAATATTATTTATTAAAATGGACATAAAAATTTGATAATCCCTTATGTATGAACTAAAAATATAAATTTGTGTTGAAATATGATTAGAGTTATGTTTGATAATCTAAATTCATCGTACTAAGTGATTAAAAGTTATGAAAATTTATATTAAAGAAGATTCAAAGATAAAATGAGTATACTGTATAATATTGTATTTTGTATATTAGTTATGTAGAAAGAAAAAGACCAAGCAATAAAATAACAATTTATAGTACCACTAATTTTCTACTATAAATAATAATAAAACACATAATACCACCAATATCCTATTGTAAGTTACATTATCTTATTATATTAATCTAAAATGAATTCTACTAGAATTTTTGATTCCGAAGCCTTGCGTCAACAATTTGTATAAGTAAAAGAAATAACTAAATAATATATTTAGAGAGAAGTTATAAAATTTGTTTTATTAACTTTCTAACTATATCCTAATATAATATTTCAATTGTCTCTTAACAGTTATTTCTTACGTCTGTTTTGACTGCATCATAGTCAATGATTGTTAAAAAATATTGTAAATTTATTTTGCAAGTGTAAAAGTAATTTACTGTTAAAACCACAAAATTTGGCGTCATAAAATATTTCAAAAAAATAAACCATAAGACAAGTGCTATTTGAAAGCAACCATCATAAATACTGTAATAGTAATTTTTAACAGTAAACTAACACACCAGATATAAGTATAAATATGTAAAATGTAATGTTTAATATATAAATGAATATTCATAAAATACCAAACATATATAAACTCGGTAAATACCATATTATGATATTTCTATCAGATTATAATATTATTTAACTATGTATTACTTATGTCATATATTACATTTCATACTTTTTCTTAAATCAAGAAAGGATACAAATCAATATTAGTAATATAAGAATCACCACATTTTATGTGCTTCAAAAACTTTTGTAGCATTTACTCTATAAAGTATATAATTTACATTAATTAACTTGAATCCACTTTATTATTTACACATGATGATACCAAGAAATAATACCAGTCAATTCATTTATAATTCTAATGTGAAAAATTCACATACATTTAGCTAATATTCACAACAGAGTAAATTTAAATTCTTACATAAAAATCATAGAACTTAAAAAATACTTTTAAAAAACGTTTAAACTTGTAAATCAAAAATTATATTTAAAACTCACATAATATATAATAGGCAGAAAAATATCAATGAATATAGAATCTAATAATTTCATCATATACCTATCTAATCAAACCTTATATTATGCCTTATTAAGTCATAAACTCTACTGAAAATCTTTAACACAGAATCACAGTCTTAACATTATTTAGAGCTATTAGAGAGAATTTTAAAAAAAATTGCCTTAGTTTCTTTCAGAATTTTCTGCCTATAATATATGTACTTGAGAATAATAACCTGATTATGTTCATTTATTGGTCAATATACATTTATTTAATAAAAACATTCAAAAAATTTGATGTCTTACAATATTTATTGGCTTATCTCTAAGTTTCATCTCAATAATAGTTGTCCAATAAATTCAATCATTAAAAAATATTAAGAATAATTAGAATAGTTTAATTCCTTATTGTATACAAAAAAAATAATAATGTGTTAATCATAAAACATTAAAAACTGAATTACACACACACTTTTTTATAAAATTATGATATAAAGAAAAGAAGATATGTATTCATATATATATTCAAATTTATTTTTTTTTTGAAAAATTATGTCCAATATGAGCAAAACAAATAATCATAAAAATACTAATGTTTTACCTTTTTTGTATTTTATAATTATTCAAATTATTTCTGACTATATACATTTTTTAATATATCTTCTTATAACATAGTGTCTTTGAAGGATTATCCATCACAATTAACCTTTGAATTCTTACAACTTATATAATACATATATGATTACTTTTTTTAAAAATAGAAAACAATTGTTAGTTTATATATAATATTCTATCAAATTAGTTAAAAAAAACCATCTTAAACTATAACAAAAAATATAAAGAGGGAATATTCAAATAAAATGTTAACAATTACATATATATATATATATTATAACTATCTATCAATCTAGTATGCAGAAATATTATGGTTTTTTAGCGATAACATACCAATTATCCCTTTCATAACCACTAGTAATGATTTTTGCACCGGCACTAATACAATCTTCTTCCAACTCACCTTCACGATACAAGTGATAATATCTATACTTAGTAATCTCATTTTTTTCTTCATGTCTTATCTGTTGGGATTCCTTTTCCTTTCTTTCTTGTTCAATTCTGATATCCTCTTGTTCTTTTTTCCATTTAGCCATATACAATGCTCTTTCCTTTGGTGGAATCCCAGATAAATCAGGTTTAATAAGATTTTTCTTATCTTTACTCTTATCTGAATCACTAGTATCTCTCTTCTTCTTAGTCTTTTCTTGCAAAACCCAAGGGACAAGAATATCCTGTTCCATTCCTTCATGATAACCTCTTCTAGAAGTGCTTTGTTCTAAAGCCCAACAATAAATTAAAATCTGACTGCCACTTTTAACTTTATTTAAAATATGATTTATTGCTTGAACTCTTCTTTCCCTTGTCGACCAATGATGAACAACGGCAATAGAGATTGCAAAATCAAAGGTATTATCTCTATGAGGTAAACACATCCCATCTGCTACAAGAACATTATATTGACCATTAATCTCATGAGCACATTTAATTAATCCATCTGATCTATCTGAGCCAATTATAAAGATATTAGGATTAACATTTAAATATTTCCCGTTCCCACAACCAACATCTATCCCAATGCTACCAATGGGTTGCCCATTTAAGAATTTGGTCACAATTGGCCATGGTTTATATCTTGTTTGAGAAAAATGAGAAGCAATTTCATTATATACTTTATGAACGTATTCTTCTTCTTTTGCAGATGCCATTATGGATCTATGTTATTATTCTGTATTATTCCTCTTTCTTATGTGATAAATTTGAGCTATATTGAATACACAAAATAACAAATATTGATACTGATGCTATTACTATACGTAATAGTACGACTTTTACACACTTAAAATTGAATAAATAAAAGGATACATCAACATTGTATATATACTATCTGAATAAAAGACTCCTCAATAACTTTCGTATTCAGTCACAACTAACTAAACAGAAAAAATTTTTTTTTCTACGTAGTGTGCAGGACATATTGTATCACTTTGAAATAATAAAATAAAACAAGAATAAAACTAAATAATAAGCTAAAGGTAAGTAATTAGTATTCAATCATCCCTCTTCTTCATATAATAGTGGTATCACTCCCATGTTTATAAAAGACGAGGACAAAAGTTTTAAAGATTCTATTACAATGGGAATATAAATAAGCTGAATTATTCGAGTAAATGGATATTAAAAAGAAATACTATCTATTCTATTTCCACATCTTCTCGAATTCGACCAACAAACAGATACACAAATGCACAGATACCCAGATGCACACATACACATATCTGTATATCATTGCACTTTCCTTTAATCCCCTTTACTGTCCTATTTTTCACTATATTGCCTCCAATGCCATAAATATACATACAGATTCTCAATTCTTTTCTTACATGTAGGTTATATATCCAAGGTGTAATATATTCCAACACTGTTCCCACAATAAGCTATAACCATACATATCTAGATAGGACCGATATATAAGAGAAGAACATAAAGTGAGGGAAATAGAAAGCCTCTTCAATTGAAAACAGAAAAAAAATATCATGCTACAAAAATTGTTTCTAAAATTAGAATCAGATAATATTAATACGAATACCCAAAATAAACCAACAATAAATCTATGAATAAAATAGAAGTTTACAATTCTCCATGTTCTTGTATTCTTTTCGTGTTTTCCTTCCTCCTGCATTCACTTTCCCCATCTTCTTACGAATCTTGATCTCATTACAATTATTTGTTAATTCTCCCTGATCTTGGCAAAATCAGATGCCCTAAATACATAGACAAGTGTATACATATCCGTTATATATATTTACTCGTGCATTTTAATTCATATCACCACGAATCTAAATGCTTCAGTCTTTGATCCTTCTTTTATGAGGATAATCTTCTATATTTTACTTTTACTGTTAACTTTCTTTCCTCGAGGGGAAAAAGACAAAAGAATAATTATTTGATTAGATCAAACTTTGTTTCAATACAATATAGTAAGAAACACAAGACAATACATATACATATACATATACCTACATACATGTATATACCAAGCAGGGGAATCGAATATAAATTGATTACAACAAGATAATTGTTTCTTCAGTAATCATTGTTTATATCTTCACCTTTCATCTTCATCTACTACACTCTCATTTCCTTTTCAACGTCTACATATTCGTTTGCTTAACGTGGTTCAATATTTTCCCTATCCCATTCTTTTGTGGTAAGTACCCACATATACAATATTAAAAATACCATATTTGTCATCTTTTTTGCATATATTCATTTTATTTTAATATACTCTGTTTTTACATATACCATTTTCAATTAATTTACTTGTCAATCAAAGCCTTTTTTTTTATTACAATCTAATGGGTAATTCAAGCTCTAAATCTAAATCAATATCCACGTCTTCCAACGATGGTAGTGTTATAACATCAACGAACAATAAGTCTAAGAACAACTCTAATATTTCTTCAAAAGTGAATATTCCAAAACCCACTGCAATTAGTTCCACTCCTGAGAAAAGTTCATCTCTGTCTAATTCTAACAAACCCATAACAAATAACCAAAACTTGGATCAAAATAAAAAAAATCTCAAACTTAAAGATAAAAGCTTTGAAAGTAATGAAAAACCACCAATACTAGGCCATTATAAATCATATTCTAATTCGAATGACTATTCAAATAAAACTTCTCAGAAAAGTATTCACAACGTCAATCCAAGCAATAATATTCGTCGACTCCACCGTAAATCTCATTCAACACATGAAGTGCTTCCCACTATCGTTAGTCACAACACTAATAACATTCCTGATATTAAAGTTTCCGATTCATCTGATCCTGCACAAGATAATATGAATAGCAGTAATAATACCAATAAAAGTAAAATATTACCAAAAAATAGAAGTGATCTTATGAATAGACGTTCAAGTTTTAATACGACAGTAGATTTACCGCCATCAATGGTTCAAATAGAACCTAGATCTTCAATTTTGAAAAACAATCAACATTCTTTATCCTCCCATTCTCTACATTCTTCTGAAAATATAGTAAGTCAAACAGCTACTCTAAATAATATGCCACCTGACGCATCTCTTTATCACTCCCATAATCACCGTCATCGTGACAAACATAATTCTAAGGGGTCAAATCCAAACCAGAGAAAATATGGTTTATCATATAATCAAACTCAAGCCCTTTCACCTTCCAAATCAGGTTCACCTAATTATACAGTAAGTGATAATAATACTATTAATGCTATCGAAAGATCGAATAATTCTAATCACAATAAACTGGATCCATATATGTCATCACATCTAAGTAAAATAACCTCATATGGATCTAATACAACCACGGCCTATAGTACACCGTTAAATTCTCCTGGTTTGAAAAGAATATTTGAACATTATAAGAAAAGTGAATTGGAAACTGGGGATTATTTTGGTAATATTAATAACTATAAAAATACTGATAACAACAATTCAAGAGAATATGTATCATCTGGTGGAACTCCAACCATGGCTAATCATGATCATTCTCCACTACATCAACAGCAATATTTTATATCAGATAATCACGACTACGCTGAAAGTACTTTCAAAGATGTTTATCCACATACAAATAGTACTAACAATATTAATAGCGACACTTTAAATGATCCTCATACACAAAATGATATCTCTAATACATACAATAATCGTAATATCAGTAATGGTAATTTAAATATCACAAAAAAGAAAAAAATTATCAAGCCTCTTGATATTGATGCTACAATTCAAAAATTATTGGATGCAGGTTATGCAGCAAAAAAGACTAAAAACGTTTGTTTAAAAAACTCTGAAATTACTCAAATTTGTAACCTTTCCAGAGATATTTTTCTATCTCAACCATCATTGTTGGAACTTTCACCACCAGTCAAAATTGTTGGCGACGTTCATGGCCAATTTAGTGATCTATTAAGGCTATTTACAAAATGTGGGTTTCCACCATCCTCAAACTATTTATTCCTTGGTGATTATGTTGATCGTGGTAAACAATCGTTAGAGACGATTTTATTACTATTATGTTATAAGATTAAGTATCCAGAGAATTTTTTCTTATTAAGAGGTAACCATGAATGTGCTAATGTGACAAGAGTTTATGGGTTTTATGATGAATGTAAGCGTCGTTGTAGTATAAAAATTTGGAAAATTTTCATTGACACATTCAATACTTTACCCTTAGCAGCTATTGTGGCTGGCAAAATATTCTGTGTTCACGGTGGTTTATCACCAGTATTAAACTCAATGGATGAAATTAGGCATGTTAGTAGACCCACCGATGTCCCAGATTTTGGATTAATTAATGATTTACTATGGTCTGATCCAACTGATTCTCCAAATGAATGGGAAGATAATGAACGTGGTGTCAGTTATTGTTATAATAAAGTAGCAATCAATAAATTTTTAAATAAATTTGGATTTGATTTAGTTTGTAGAGCGCATATGGTTGTTGAAGATGGTTATGAATTTTTTAATGATAGAAGTCTTGTCACCGTATTCTCTGCTCCTAATTATTGTGGTGAATTTGATAACTGGGGAGCAGTGATGACTGTTAGTGAGAGTTTATTATGTTCATTTGAGTTATTAGATCCATTAGATAAAGCTGCCTTGAAACTAGTTATGAAGAAAGGAAGGCAAGAACGAAAATTAGCTAGTGCGCAACAAAATCAATTACATTCTACGGAAAACTCTTAGTAATACATAACCATACCTATACATATGTTAAAAGAATATAAACAAAGAGATTTCTTTTTGTTTTATCTGTTAACATTGCGATAACGTACAAAACAACTTATATGGCAAAATTGTGGAGAAATTGGATGCCTATAACTTTGTTCAACTTAATTTCCAAATAATATTTATCACTAAGTGTGTTTAATCATAAACTTAAACTTGATACATATATCTATATAGATATATACTAGAACATGTAAACCTCACCTATTATATAAGTATACAGATAAGATCTAGTATTAGGGTTCTTTTTGCTTATTTATTTTTTTCAATGATTAGAACTATGCAGTAATATTGACAACAGCAAAATAGAAAATTATAGTCCTTTAAATTTTTTTTCTATTCACAGATATAACTTAACCTTTGCATGAAAAGAATAATTTTCAATAATGAGAAGTGATAAATGAGCATGTCAATTATTTTACACGAAAAATTAGTTTTTATTTTGTTTTTTATTTTTGTTTTAAATATAGCTTCCAGAATAGTTGCTATTACTACGATAGTACCCACCACGGCCACGACTATTACTATGATGCCCACCTCTATCGTTTTTTGTAGTTGTTTGTAAAAATCCACTTGCAGGAGCAAATAACGATGGTCCACCGTCTTTCTCCTCAAAGGTTTGTTTACGATATGATGTATTTCTACTATTATCGAAATTATTGTTAAAACGTTGATTGTATCCTCCACGTCCCCTATTATTATATCCTCTTGAAAAGTTTCCACCACGACCACCACGACCACCACGACCTCTCAAACCAATACCTCTTCCACCTCTATATGATTTATTATAATTTTGTAAATTGTTACCACTTGGAGACATATCTCTTTCTTGATTCTTGAAAGTGAAAATCTTTGAAGATTCTCCTTCAATATTTTCATAAAGTTTATTTTTTGTTCGATCTTCCGACAGATCATAATTTTCATATGTTTCTGACATGGTCACATTATTATTGTATTCAGAAGAATTCTCTTTAGATTCATTTCCTTGCTTGATATCATGGCTGTTTGACACGTTTTCACTATTACTTTCGTTGTTGGAAGGATTTGAAGTCGCCAGGGAATTGGATGAGGAATCAAGAACTTTCCCCGAACCAGCATTTTGAGGTGAATTTTTCTTAATAGAATCTAATAATGATTGTTGTGCTACCTCAGAATAACTCAATTGCGGTTTTTTCAATATTGTGATCTTTGGTTTTAAAGATTCTAATGGTTCGCCTTCAGATAACCTTCTTAAGGTCTCAGTATCCTCTACATGCAATCTTTCCATCTTTTCTTCTATATCAAGTATTTTAGATTGTGTATCTACAGGTTTTGCTGTTCCAAATGGATTTGTTTTATTCTTTGGAACCAAGTAGGGTTTTGATGGATCATCGCTTGGATCTGTCAACAGATTAATTTTGGACATGTATTCCTTAAAATCCTCATATTGAGCGGGTTCTGTGTGAATCTTATAGATTTCTTTCAAAGGTTGATACCAATATTTCAAAATTTTCATTATATCACGAGCCGAATAAACTTCAACGAATGCTACTTTTGCATCACGCTTGAAATTTTGATCAAAGATGGAACCAGATTTCAAAGTGGATAAGGATGGATTTTTATTAATTTCCCAAAATATTTTAAATTTTACAAATTTGGTATATTTAGCTTCAAATAATTCTTCTATATCAGAATCTGCAAATCTTGGTGGTAAATTAGAAAATTTGATCATATATGGGGGTCCTTGTACTGTGAACTGTTGTTGATTGTTTGCATAGGAATCTGGGACGTTTCTTAATTGAGGATTTTGTTTTTTATAATAGTCATTTTGATTAAATGAGGAAGAGGAAAGAGAAGTAGAATTAATAGTAGTAGAAGTGGGAGAAGAGACAGAAGTAGAAGCAAAAGGAAGTACTGTAGAATTTACAGGATATTGTGGTGAAACTATATTTTGATGAATTTGAGGTTGGTTACCACGGATACTATTATTAGTAATGTTACTTTTTTGATGGCTATTTTTAAGAACTTCAATGTTAATAGTATTATTAATAGCATCTATATTAATGTCATCTTCATTCCAAACAGAGTCCCCAAGTGAATCATCACCAAGAAACTCTTCTAACGACATTTTTTTTGCAGAATCATTTTTCGAGCCTATTTTTAATAGAAAAAAGAAATAGAAAATATAGAAATATTATAACAATAAGAATAAAAACAAATAATAATAAAGTTATTAAAAGTTAGTAAATGATAATGAAAAAAAAACAAACAAACAAATAAACATTGATCACTATCAATTTCTGTTTCACAACAACAGGAAACAATCGATATTATGATAAAATGATTTGAATAACATACTCATGATAGATCAAAATAGGTCTATTATTATAGTTCAATTATCTATAGATGCCTCAAATATCACTTTTATAGCTAAATGAACCTTCTCTCTATAAATCATACGTTACAAACAAGGGGTGACTAATCTACATAGGCAAACGTGACTGTGTATCTTCCAAACGTACAAACGTGCAAATGTATATATATATTACTACTACTGGTTATTTGACACTCAAAAATAAAAAAAAGAAATCAAATCTTTGAACAAAGGACAACAACAACAACAACAACAACAACAAAAAAAAAGAGAAGATAGGTGTCGAGGACATTACCCGGAACTAGGGCTTGAAACATCTTCTTTTTCCAAGGGAAAAAAATACAACGTACTTAGGGCTTGTAAATTTTTTCAAAAAAGGTTCCTCAATTTTTCCTTTAGTGTCTTTTTTCTTTTTCTTCTTCTTTTTCGTTGTTCCTAATAGAATAATTTCCAATTTCAGTGCAAAAATCTTTTCCTTTTCTCCTCACCTCCACAACCTCATTTCTTTTAGATTTCATTTCTTTTTTTAAATTTCTTCGTTTATTGAAAAATAGCAAATCCACAAATCCACAAATCCACAAATTCCCAGACACACACACAAAAACTCAAATCTTTTTTTTCTTCCTTCATTTTTCTTTTTTTTTTTTTTTTTTGCGAAAATATAACTGATAAATCTACCGAACCTGTAAAAAATAGATGAAATCGTTAAGAGAATGTCTATCACAACTTTTATGTACTGTTTCTGCTTGGTTCAAACTCTACCATGATCTACTCTTTTGCGTTGTGAATCAATTTTACGTTAATTGCAGCTTGACAATTGCTTTTTTTCTCTTTTTCTACTTCCTTTTTTTTGTTATTCTATTCTTTATCTGTCTATCTATCTATCTATCTATCTACTCTAGAAATCCGTACATACGTACAGATAGACCTTTAGTGACTAGTGGTGACAGCTCTAGAAATTCATATCTCAATTCTAACCTTATATTTTTTTTTTTCATTTTTTCACTTGCTTATTTTTGTTTTACCTTTGTATTGATTTGTTTCACTTTATTTCATGCTATAATACCAAAGATAGATAAAATAAATATTTAAAGACTTTAAAAAGGACTAAAAAAAAAATTAAAAAGAAGAAAAGAGAGAAAAAAGAATCTAAATCCTTTTCAACTAATATTTGCATTATTTATCAGATACTAGCCTTTTATATTTGATTTTAATCCACTATATTGGATTCACTTATTCTTATCAATAAATATGATATCGAATTTTAATAAACAATGGAGTCTGGGACTCTTTATGCTTGCAATAGTCATCTTTCTTTGGGTTTTATCCTCTTTTTTAATCAATATCATATTCGAAAATGATGATTATAGAAAACCATTTTTTATCACATATATAAATACAACTGCATTTATGTTTTATTTATTACCCACGTTCAAAAATATTATCCATAATTATAGAAATACAGGGAAGTTCCGTATCCATGAAGAACTGATCTTAGAGGAAGAAGGCATAACGAATATTTGTGGCGAAGATCCAATCTATAGAATAGTACGTGATGGTGCATTATCCGTTCATAGTCCTCTTTTAACTCCAAAGACAAGTAATGATTCAATGCCACCTAATCACTTGGACAATCCAACTATAGATACCGAGAATCATAATCCCGCCTTGAATAAAATGAATACAGGATCTGTTATATTCCATGATGAAAATCGTCTATCTTTACCAGAAACGATCAAACTTAGTGCTCAATTTTGCATCTTATGGTTCTTAGCAAATTTCGCTACAAATGCATCGTTAGCATACACCTCAGTCGCATCACAAACAATTTTATCTTCTACATCATCATTTTTTACCCTTTTTGTTGGTGCTTTATTCAATGTAGAATCTATCAATAGGCTTAAATTATTAGGCGCTTTTGTGTCGTTCTTTGGAATAATGTTAGTCACTAAGTCCGATTCAAATCCTAAAAAATGCAGGAATTTTCAAACAGGAATGATATGTCCTGAAAATGAACTAAATTCTTCATCAACTGATACATTTTATATTCTTATAGGTAATATGTTAGCCTTAGCAGGTGCATTCTTTTATGGTGTCTATAGTACTTTATTGAAAAGGAAAGTTAAAGATGAAAACAGAATCAATATGAAAATTTTTTTTGGGTTTGTCGGTTTGTTTACTTTACTACTATTATGGCCTTCATTATTATTATTACACCATTTTGGTTGGGAAAGATTCGAGATTCCTACAGATCCTCGAATAATTTTGATCATTCTATCGAATTGTTTCATTACATTTATTAGCGATTTTTGTTGGGCCAAAGCAATGCTTTTGACAAGTCCTCTTACAGTCACAGTGGGGCTTAGTATTACAATACCAGTCGCAATGTTAGGCGATTTTCTATTTAGACACAAGACTATGTCAGAAGTATATCTGGTGGGTGCCTCCTTAATCCTAGGCTCATTTTTTATCATAAGTAGAAGTTCGGAAGAAGAACATCTTAATAAAATTATTGAGCAAGGTATTACCAATCAAGAGACCGAAGCATGATCATCGATACTAGTGCTACCACCACCACCACTACTATTACTAATATTTTATGTTTAATTTTAGAGGTCTCTGAATCCTCTATTGTATGGATTTTTTTTTTAATACATTGATTTCATATATTCTAATTGGGTAACAATATAATAAAAAAAGAAGCCAAAAATAAAGTGTACAAACGAAAGATTAATCAATGCTAATTATTTATTATACTTTATACACACTAACACATATTGCTCTTATATACTTATAGATATTAATAATGTAATTCATGTAACTTTTATTGAAAAAATAGATAAATAAGTAAATAAAAAAAAATAATAAATATGTTTGCATCTTCATTGAAAACCAATATGCATTATTTAATCAAAAAGAAGAATTGGGGAGAAATCTCTTCTCAAAATGGGTAAAATGGCTCCTTAATTTTATAACAGCTAATGAAATACGAGAATGTATAAAATACACCACATGCAAAGATACTAGAAAGCACAGTCTTTATTCTATCATCAACAAAAGACCATGTGTTTAACCAAATCAACAAAAGTGTAAAGAGACCCATTATGATGTACATACCGGAGACAAAAAATATTTCAATACCAAATTGCCATGAATTTCCTCCGCTAAAATACATTATTTTACCTTCATCATTTCTTGCTAATAAAGGAATATTATTTATTTGTGTAAATTTATAACCTGATATACTGTTCAATATAATAAAAAGGGACAAAAGATATAGTCCAACTTTCCATTTATGATCAATATTCGGAAGAACCACTTTTTTAATGAACAAGAAAACTCCAATAAAGAAAGTGAAATATCCAAAGAATTCAAACATATTAAAATCTTCTTCCAGTTGAATATATATTTGTAACATTTTTCCAACAAAGTTACCAAAATGTAAAATATCTTTAACACTTTGATTACTCAATTGATAATGATAAAATGGAGACTTTGACCATGAGAAATCACTATTTGCATTTGGTGGTGAGTAAGATACCACATGTGGAACGTTTTTCAATTTTAAATCATGTACCAGGCTTGGAACTTCATTCACATCAGCCATAAAAAATAAAACTTTGGAGTGAGGTGCCTGATCTCTAACAGCAGCCGCAACTTTACGATAAACAGGTTCAAAATCAACACATATTTGACAGTTATAATTATTATTATTTTTTGATCTCATCGTAAGAAACAATATATTATAATAACCATCTACACCTTGACTAATTATAGGATAGTTATCTTCAGTGACTTCAATTATGTTAAAAGCATTTTTTATCAAAGCTGGATGACTTGCATCGATCATAGCCTTACTAACTTTAAGAAAAAATAAACTCAGACACATAAAACATCTTAAAAGTAGCATTTTTAAAATATGTCGCACTTATTGATATCTATGTTAGAGTAAGAACAATGGCCTGCAAATGTCTTTAATTCCCTTTTTAAGCTTCCAAAACAGATAAGGCATGTAGATGTATTTTTATTAATCTATTTTTTTCTGTTTTGAATGTATTTTCCTTGCCTGTTTTCTTTTCCTTTTCCATATTCTTTTTTTTTTTTTTCGTTTTTTAGATGTTATTAAATAAGACTAAATTATTAAACATGAAAATATATATATATATGTATATATGGACATATGCGTGTATGTGTGATAAAGGGAAAGCAAAAACATGAGACCAGATGGTACAATCTACTTCAAGAAATTTAGACTTACACTTCTGTATTTCAATAAAACAACGATAAAAATAATTGTAATATCTTTATCTTCATGTAAATTAATTTCTATACTCATCAAGCTTGAGAAAACAGTAAAATCAAAATTTAACTTATATCTATAAAAACTTATAATATATATATATATATATGCTAGCATTTTTTCATTGGTCGGTTACAACTCAGAATGTTACAATTGGTACTTGAGTCCATTTAATCTATATTTAATATCCTTTAACACAGCGGTCTTAGGCCTCCAATCTTGGTATTCTTTGTAAAGACTCTGCACACTTTCATCACCAAGACTCTTTCTTGCTTGATGTAGAAGCCCTCTCATTGTCCAGGGAAGTCTATAAGGGTTTGTTTTCAGATCATCAGCTTTATAAGGAATATATTTAGCGGGCACATCTTCATAAGTGTCAGTAGTCTCCAATGCAAACTTCAATCCCAGGAGGTATACTTGGTACTCATTATAGATAGTAGAATGTCCACCACCTGTGAGAGTACCAGCTAACGAGGGACTAATTTCTTTTATGATGTTATGGTCATCATACCCCAAATTTAATAAAGTTCCAGCTATATTAACTATTCCTGTAATAAAGTTTGGAGTCAAAGAAGCTCTATCAATGAAAGTAGCTCTAAAGATATTTGGATGTTTCAAAAAGATACAAAACGAGGAATATAGAGGTACCAATTGGTCATTGATCGATGCAATAAAAGTCAGTTTGACGTTATTTGCTACTAAAGTCTTTAGACTTTGTATCAATTTCTTTGATTGAATAGAATCAGGTTTTTGAAATTCAAACAATTCCATCATTGCATCCTTTGCTATTGTAGTGTACGCTTTAACTAGGAGTGTCTGGTCTCTGCCATAGAAGGGCCCATTATTGATGCCTGCCATACCTAGGATAGACACAATTTTTTTATTTGGTGTTATGTTTGGACCAGTTTCAATATCATTAAAGAATTTTGTGCTGTTCAATCGAAGTATACCAGCGTCGAACAATTTAGCCAACAAAATGATTGTAACGGGGCAACCTTGTGAATGGGTCACGAAATATATGAAATCAGATTCATTAATTTGGTGTGCCCACTGTTTCATAACCTCAAAGAAGAAGTCCACTCTTTCAAAAATCTCGCCTTCTTTCTCCAGGGATATTTTATTTATCTGTATGTCAAATTTTTTCTTTTCATTGAAGTAGTCTACCACGACTTTCTCTGCTTCCTTAATAAACCTATCTGATGTGCCAGTTGGTTCACCAATGAAAGTTCTTAGCATTTTAGTAGGGAAGAACCCGTGGACACCAACAAGCAAGATTCTAATTGGTCTTTTGCGTCCATTGGATAGGTCGAGCAGAGTTTCATTTGAGGTTGTTCTGTATATATGTTTCTGTGGGTTGGAATTGTTGCCAAACATTTGTTTGATTGAACTCCATAGAGTTTTGGATGGCAAACATTCAAAATCTGGTATCACGATGTTTGGAGGTTGATTCATGGGGACATCAATTGTGGATCCAGTATTTTTTGATAAACGATTTGTATGGGATACGTTTAGATCTGAATCGTACGGGATAAAAGTATTAGGTATAATTTTTGTATTTTTATCGAAAGGGTCATTTTGATTCTCTACCATATTCACACTGTTATCATTGATATTATTTATATTAATAATAATATTATTATTGTCATTTATATTTTTGTTATGATTGAGATTGTGATTGAGATTGAGATTGTTGTTATTATTTTTATTAGTGTTTGAAGCGATTATGTCATCATTTTTGTTCCTCCAAAAAAACCATCCTCTATACCTTAATTCTTTATTATCGTTCTTGTTATTACCATTATTCTGTGACATTTAAAAGGTAAAAAAAAAAAAAGACAAAAGACAAAAAAACAAAAGAACAAGAAACAAAAAAAAGCAATAACAAAAATAAAAAAAAACAAAAAAAAAAACAAAAAAAGGTTAATTGTTCTCTTTGATTTCTTTCTTTCTTTCTTTCTTGTTTCCTGTATTATTTTCAATTGATAGTGCTTATGTTTTCAAATAGACTACCAACGATAACTACTGTTACTACTATTCTATATTTGGAAAGATTAATCCTAAACTTAGAATCAAACTTGAACTTTAAAGGATCAAATAAAACAGAATAGTAGAGAGAGAAAGAGAGAGAGAGAGAGAGAGAATAGCCAATCTAGTATACTATGATGTAATATTGTGGCATAGCAATACTATCTTACCATTTGACCTACACCACAATCTTTAAAGACTTGGTTATACTTTGGTAAGGAGGGATCAGCAACGACAGTTAGCAAAAAAAAACAAATTATTAACCTCTATACTTTCCCTCTGTCTTTTCCTCTTTTCTTCCCTCCGCCCCTCCGCCCCTCAGCCTCCGCCCTTCCCCGCAAACATTAATTGGGAAATTTGTCTGCATAAAGGTTTTATTACAAACCCGCACAAACCCGCTTCCTGAAACACCAAACAACCGTCAGATTACAAAAACAAAAAAATAAAAAACCCATCCCAAAGAAAAAAGCGGGAATAAACATTCTGAACGGAAGTGTGAAAAAGGGTGCCATGTGAAGATTTTGTCCCTTTTCTTCCTGTTTTCTGTTTTTTTGTGTGTTTTTTTTTTCTTTCTTTCGTGTTTTTTGTGTGACGCGCGTCTTGAGAAACTCAATGTTTCGAAACTTTGGAGAGCTTAAGGAGTTTAGGGAAAGATTGTTTGATTCTATAGGCTGGCTTGTCCCAAAGGTAAGTCACAGTCCATCGGTTTCACTTATCCTCGGGTATAGATGTATCTACCATACTTTGTGTTGTGTTGTGTTGTGTTCTGTCCTGTCGTTTTATGTTATGTCATGTCATGTCATGTCTTGTTCAATGATCTCATGTGATGTGTCACCGCGTTGTATTATAAACCAACGACAACTGTTGATGACATTGTTATGCTACTCACAATTCTCTGTCTTCCGTAAGTTAAACATCCAGTTGTTTCAAAACGTCTACATACCCCATCGTCCTAGATTAAAAATATCAAAACAGAGCATAATGACCACTGGCAAAATTTCAAAGAATACTCCTGTCAAAAAAAGACAGATATCTATCGAAGATTTCTTTGGCAAAGATAATAACAAAAAGGTGAAAACCGTTCACATTGTCAAAACCCCTATCAGCTCTCCCCTTTCTTCCACTGCTACCATATCTTCAACTACATCAGCGGAAAAACCATCCTCAAACGACTCGCACCTGCCATCAGACAAGATTAAGGAAGATAATCAACCGCAAGATAATGAAACAGTGGTCAAAGATCCAAAAAAGAATGTCCTTTGTCAACATTTGGATCCTCACAAATTATCGTTGTTGAATCTAGAATTGTTAACAATGGATCATTCATGGTTCATGAAACTTCAAAGTGAATTCACAAAAAACTATTTCCTTGAACTGAAATCTTTCCTACAGAATGAACAGGCTTCTCACACCGTCTTCCCGCCTCCAAGAGACATCTACTCATGGACTAGGCTCACCCCCTTCGACAAAGTCAAAGTGGTCATCATCGGACAAGACCCATACCACAATTTTAATCAAGCCCATGGTCTGGCCTTCAGTGTCAAAGAACCAACACCGGCACCACCTTCTCTGAAAAATATCTACAGAGAATTGAAAAACAACTATCCAGATTTCAAAATCGATAACAACAGAGGCGATTTGTCCTGCTGGGCATCCCAGGGTGTTTTGCTTTTGAACACATCGTTGACCGTTCGGGCACATAATGCAAATTCCCATGCCAACCATGGCTGGGAGGTTTTCACATCCAAGGTCGTGGAGCTATTGATCAAAGATAGAGAAAACAATGGGCGCAATTTGGTTTTCTTACTCTGGGGTAAGAATGCAATAAACTTGGTGGAAAATCTGCTAAAGAAAGTCAGTAAAGAAAATAAAAGGGATTGGAGGTCATTCAACAACCTATTGGTATTGAAATCAGTTCATCCATCACCCTTAAGTGCAAATAGAGGATTTTTCGGTAACAACCATTTTAAAAAGATTAATAATTGGTTATACCACGAAAAGAAAGAGAAAATGATAGATTGGAGTGTAGTCCCCGGTTGTAAAATAAAAGAAATAGAAGAAAAATAATAATAACAATAACAATAAATAATAAAACATATACATGTATTTATACATATACAAACTAGTATCTATATCTATATATCATTAATATCATCTAATGATACGGTAATAAAAAAAAAACCATTGTAAATAAATATACATATAATGTGAATAAAATTTAAATTTACCAACAACAACAACAGCAATAACAACAAAAAAGAAAGAAGACAAGAAGACTTAAATCGAACTTAACCCTTCCCTCTTAATTTTGCAATTTTTCTTCTTGACCACTCAATAAAGTGAACACAGGAGCACATAACTTGTCTCTACCCTTTAAGAAATCTAATTCCATAACAAAATCATACTCTAAAACAGTAGCACCAACTTTTTGAACCAATTCACCAGCAGCCTTGGCAGAACCACCAGTTGCAATAATATCATCAACTATCACAACATTAGAACCCTCCCTAACAGAATTCTTCTGCATTTCAAAAGTATCACTGCCGTATTCCTTTTCATAAGTAGCTTGCACACAGTCACCTGGTAATTTACCAACTTTTCTAACTGGAACAAAACCAACATTCATAGCCAACGCCAAGGCTGGACCGAAAAGGAAGCCTCTAGATTCTAGACCAACAATGTAATCGATTTTACCTACACCATAAGTAGTCTCTAAATGGGTCTTAAAAGAATCGATAAGCTTTTGAAATAACTGTGGTTGTGAAAAAATTGGTAGGAAATCTTCAAATAAAATACCTTCAGATGGGAAATTTGGGTATTGCTTTAAGGCAGCTTTTAACTCAGAGGCATTAGATTCAATAGACATCTTTTATTCTATTTTATTTTAGTTCTTTTCTTTTTTCTTTTTTCTTTTTTTTTTTTTCCTTTGATAGAGAAATTATATGCTAATATTGGAATAAAAGTAACAGTATATGCCAGTGTTATATTGTATACAAAAGTTTTCCCTGGAATTAGATCTGTATATTTTACTATATATTTTTCTAACTACTATTACTATCTATATTAATCCGTAGTGTTTAATCCAATATAAGTGATTAAGAAATTGACCTCCTTTGAATAGATTTCAAACTAAATGGAAAGTGCAGTGTTTGGTAAAGAATGCATATTACCTTTTCCTCTCTTTCAATTTCTTCATCACATCATTAGAAAATTATAAAATTATTTTTTTGAGAAATTTTGTAAGCTCATCGCAAAAAAAAAAACAACAATAACAACAAAAAAACAGACTAAAAAAATAAAAATGAAGAAAAAGGACAAGAGACGAGTAAATGTGATATAGATTCAACATAGAGTATGTATTTACATGGCTACAATTTAGACTTGTGCGGTTGGAGAGGTTAGCTTACTGGTACTTCTATATATATGTTCTTTATTTCTTTTCCATCAGTTTTTTGTGATATTCACTGAATAAAAGAGTGAAGTGTGAAAGTGTGAAAATTAAATCAACAGAATTCACCTGTGAAAGAGAATACGGATCGACAATCATCTTTCACAGTAATAAGCAAAAAATCATGGTATCATGCCATAAATCTACTGAATATGTCATAGGTAAAAATATAGATGGGCTCCCCCATTATTTTGTAAAGTTAACCAAAAAGCGATTATCACATTTTGATGTACAAAATTCTATGGTTTTATTAAATTCCTATGATAATCTATTACTTTTTCTAGAATCTCAATTGTATGAGAGTACTATTGTGAATAGCACAGATTCTGAAGGGGATACGCTTACCAAATCTCAAGGATTACCTATTCCACCGTTTGATGTCATAATGGTCCTTTTCACTTTAGTCTCTATTTCCAGTCATTACCTTGAACCTCAGCTAAACCAAAATAACCCATACAATATAACAAAAATAGATTTAAATAAAAGGGCCACCAAAATTCTCAATATGTTTATTCATATTTTAAAAGATTTTAACACCGATTTATATAGTCAGTATGATTTAGAATTGTTGCGTTGCCAATTTTTTTTGGCCCTAGATTTACTTACATGTAGAAGTAGAGTATTAAGCCATAATAGATTCATTTTCCACCTAAACCAAGACAATAATTCAAGTGCTATGGAAGAATTTCTAAAAAATCCATATAAATCATATGTAAGTTTTCTAGATAAAAAGGGTAAAGTATTTAATAATCCACTTATTTACTTGATTTTCAATAAACGTGATAAATTTCTTAACTTTTTTTTGTGGTCTTTAGCAAACTCTCTGAGTAGTGATGTGGTACTATACACTGATGCGAGGGAAATATGGATTCCCCTGATGAATATCTTATTAGATTTATATGACCTCCGACAAAAATATTTTTTAAAAAATGAGGTAATCAAAATGAGAAAACAACTTTTTGTTCAACAACTGATGCAAAGTCCCTTATCTCAATTCTTCTCCTTTGTTAATAGAATTGAAAATTTTAGCTTAACGTTAATTGAATATATCTTTGTAAACTGTGAAACCACAAATAATACAAATATTGATAGAGATTGGGTTAAACCTATTTTCTATAAAGAAAATGAATTCGTAAAAGGATATGTTAATCGATTCAAATATAATAAGCAATTTCAATTACAAGAAGCAATGAAATTAAGAAAAAAAATTCTTTCACATTGTTTTCAATTGTTATTAGCTTTGCCACCTAATCACGTCATGCCACTTATGAAAATGAAACCAGAAGAAATTTTAAGTCATATAGCTGTTTTTTTACAAAAATTTACAGATCTAGACCAATTCAAAGCATTCTTTCAAATATATGATTTACAGATGGAATTAGCTTTTATGCCCTTAGTAATCGAAAAAACTATTAACAAATTAACTGCAGATCTGTGTCCAGAGCCTTTCGATTTGGTAAATAGAATTATATCTTTTACAGGTTTTATTGATGAATGGATTAATGTTGTTGAAATGTATCTTATGGTTTCTATCGGTCTAGTAGTGGAAAACTCTCAATATATAAGCTTACGAAAAGTTGAAATCTGCCTATACTTTTTATTTGAATATTTCGAATTAATAATACATGAAGATAGTATAAAAAAATCTAGCTATATGAATAAGATAATTAATATACTAACCGAATATCAAACCAAAGTTTATTTTTTAAAACGAAAATTTACCAATGATAACCTAAAGGAACCTACTGGTTTTGATTTAATTATAGAAAAATATGTTTAAATAAAATTATAGATATGTGTATATATTCTCTGATAAAGTAGCAAAAACTTATTACTGTACTATCACAGACAGGTATATCTTACCTTCTTCCTCCAAATAACCTCTTATCATCACATAAGAGATATGATTTATATAAACACATAAAAAAATAGATAATTTGTTTTTAACACTAATGAACTAAAATATAAATCATGCAATTCAAACTCACTTATTTGTGTGTTGCTATTCATTCTCTTTGATATATCTTTGCAGTTGGTAAAGGATCTAATTTTAAAATATAAGTTTACAAATTGTGGTGAAATTTTGAGATTGCAATATAACAAAAGATTAAACTCAATAATAGACAAACGAGCAAATAATATATTTAATTTTTTATGTATTGGTCAATCATTCTAGCAACTATTATTATTTGCGCATCACCACATTTATCCATTTTTTTTAAAATATTCAAATTTATGTCTACAACTAAAAATTAGGATTAATGCATTTAATATACTTCGCCATGATTGTTGTTTATTTTTTTCTTTATTTAAAAGATACAGATTTTAGCAATATCAAACATCAAAAAGAATGTTTTCATTGTATAGTATAGTAATGGTGTTAACGCTAAAAATAAGTAAAACATCGATAGAGTTACAATCACTTAAGAATGTGTAAGAGACAATGTTTCTATACAAGTATAATCAAAAATATTAACTTTACAGAACAAAGAAATTTGACCGACATAGGAAAAAGTTATTAAGAATATTATGATTGGTTTCACTGGTAATAATAAGTTAAAATCCACTGAATTGGCTACATATGCCTCTTAATACAAAAGAAAATACATTTTTAAATTTAGATTACAAGCTATAGTATAATCTGTTTCCCTATTATAATACATCATGATATTCCTAAATATTAATAAGCCTCATACTTTATTCTTGAAAATTAACAATTTCTAATTGAAGAAAGCACTATTCTTGTAATTTTATTTGATAATTATTATAGAGTCCTCTCCTCCCCATTTTCAATTCTAATAAATATTTTGTGAAATCTGGAAATAATAATGAAATAAGATAAATAATACACAATGTATAGTAAAAAAAACCCTTAACCACATGTATATTATGCTATTGTAATACTTAAACTAACTCGAAGGGAGTCATCATATTTTACCAGCCCTTATTTCACAGTATATATATAATACTAGTTCCTATACTTCTACACTTTGTTGTTAATGATAAAACCTGTTTGCAAATAGCAAAAAAAAAGCCCTGTAGGGGGCTCGAACCCCTAACCTTATGATTAAGAGTCATACGCGCTACCGATTGCGCCAACAAGGCTCTTCCTGTTGTTATATGTTATAGTTTGGACTTAGGACCAATGTTTTTTTAACAGTACTATTGAACGAATAGTAAGGGCAATAACAAATATATAAGAACGTTATATATATCTAGGAGAATTAAACGATTATTGCTTGTTCTTTTTTGTATTATACAATGTGCTACATATTTATAAATCAACCAAACATATAAATTTAGATACCAAGATACTGGTCCTTTATATATGAACTATGGGTTGATAGTTTCTTATTTGAGGTTCTGTAACGACTGTCACCGTAGATACATTTCTCCTTAATTAGCTATTTAATGTTTCATGAATGTTTCATTTTGTTACATAGTATTCAACAATCATATGGGATTTATCAACAAACCCTAAGTCCTATAAATCCAAACTAGAACTTTTCTTGACAACCATCACAAAACCCTAACAATATTTTTCAACCCTAATCATTTTTTATAATCATAATATCAAGGTTGATCTGCAACATATAATGTTATGATTATAAAAAATGATTAGAGTTGAAAAATATTGTTAGGGTTTTGTGATGGTTGTCAAGAAAAGTTCTAGTTTGGATTTATAGGACTTAGGGTTTGTTGATAAATCCCATGTGATTGTTGAATAATATGTAACAAAATGAAACATTCATGAAACATTAAATAGCTAATTAATGAGAAATGTATCTACAGTGACAATCGTTACAGAAACCCTAACAATATTTTTCAACCCTAATCCGTTTTTTCTATATAATCATAATATCAATGTTGATCTACAACACTGTACGCTGTATAATAGAGGAATCATCACCAACAAAATTACATAAGGTTCTGAATGAATCTAGAACTATTTATTGTTTTAATAAGCCATACATGTGCTACAACATTAGATGCTGCATAATAAAAAGATTAGTTCCAGTAAGATTACATAAGATTCTGACAAATCTAGAATTTACCTATTGTTTTAATAAGTCACATGTGTATTACTAATGACCATAATAATTGTACCGTTTATCAATAGTGCACCCAATTACCATAACTAGTAAATTGGGGTGCAGTTATTAATTCACTAATGTGCCTGAATTAGTATAATAAATTTTAGGGTTCTGATCACTAAGCTCGTTAATATACAAATCTGAATAGTTGATCGAGCTCCAGAAAACATACAAAAGGACAACGTTTTCTGGAGAAAAGAGATCATCTTCCATAACCGTTTCTTGTAAATAATTTATATATTATATGTAAACGTAAATAGAACAACAAGCAATTAACAAGGAGTAACCTCGAATAAATATATTAGCTCAATAAAAGCCGCTCAGTATATAAGACCGTTTTAGTAATTATATTATCGCCTATAGTTGATTACTGTCTCGATTATTTGAATAACTGTTAATATTATTTGCGCTTCCCTGAAATACACAAAAGAATCTAATTATTTCATATTACAACATTTCGATGAGAAAATAAGAAAATATATGTTGAAATAATGAGCAGGAAGAAGTATAATAACATCACAAAAAGAAAATACTGTCTTATGTCAGTTTTACACTGTAATTGACAATGCTCAACATTATCTCAGGCATGTGAAATTATTTCTCAAATTTGTGTGAGTTATTCTAACTCTACCAGTCATAATCTCATAGGGTGTCTGTAAAAGTTTTTCTAATACCTTATAAAAGAATTAGCAAAAACATAAAACTTCATCACTTAAAAAAAACAATCATATATAGACAGGAAAATGATATAAATATAAAAAAAAACTTATTTAGTAAATATCTATTCTTAAATCACCACTGTAAAGCTTTAAATCACAGCTTATATATAGCAGAGATTGAAACTTTAATGAATTAATTGTTTTCTTTTATTGTTATTGACTTATTTTTTCTCAGTATTCTTCTTATCTCCACAGAAGTATTGACAACTGATACTAATTTTTGTTAATTAGGATTATAACTTTAAAATCCAAGAATCCAGTTTACCATTATACAAAATCATACCAATAAACAGAAACATTTGTAGCTTCAAAGAATAGATAATGTCTATTTAATCAATTAAGAAAAAAAAACCCGAAAACTATAGACTTTTTGAGACAATATAAACAATAGCTCTTCATTAATCAACGTAAATAAGAGAAGATAAATATATATTATCGTTGCAGGTATTCTACTATAACTAGCCAGTTCTCCAATCTAAAATTAATTAACAAATAATTAAAATTTTGTATTTCTTAAATCAATCGAATATTATGCAGCGAACCCTAACTGAAAATCCTGAAATACGTAGTCTACAGGTGACGCCTAATGTCGAGGCGAAGGACTTGGAACAACCGAAACTCTGGGCCTAAGATCATGAGTTTATTCGAACGAACATATGATTATCGGATGGACATTAGTAGTAAATTCCTAAGAAGCTTACTTGAGAGATCCTTGATTACTGAGAGATAGTGCCAGAAGTAATTATCAGCATTTAGATTCGTATTCTATCTAATAGGTTAATAAAAAGAATAACAAGACGAATATTCAATACTAATCTATTTAATAGTCAGAATCAACCAGTTATATAATTTGCAAGTGTTTATATATATATATATATAATTAATATCCATATTTTAGTATATTACTTGAGATAACCCTTACATATTATTGTACCTCTTAAAGTAAAAACATTTTATAATTTAAATTGTTAAAAAGTGTTAATGACTCCCCTCCAAAATTTCTTTTTTCAAGTTAGTAAGATATCGATACAGTAGCTTTATATTATTAAAGATAGATATAAAAGCCATAATATTTACAACTAAAAAATCGAGAATACACTTCATGAAAATAATTTTGTAACTAATATAACTGATAAATATATCTAAATTAACACTATAAAATTACAAATATTATTACACCGTACATTACAAAAGCTCTTATGTTCACGAAATTTGTAACAATAAAATTTAGATTATTAACATACGTATACATAAGAGATTATGTAGAATATTTTATTAAAGTTAATTTTTATTCAAGGATGTAAAAATAAGTCTTAATACTGATGAAGAAGAATTCAGTAAAAAAAAAAAAAAGAGATTTTATGCTAATATTTTGTTGAGCGATCGTTTTTATGACAACATTCAATATGTTTTTGAAGATATGTCATATCTCATTAATCATAGACTTTAGATTTTTCCATGATATTTTTCTATTGAGACTATTCATAGAATGCAAACAAACAAACAAAAAAATCCATTCCAAGTTCCCTCAGAGGGTGTACTGATGGAATCACCAACATCAGATTTCGGCTTCTTGCTTTTACTTTTATTTTTTTTTGTTATCAATAAAAATTCGTTATATGCTACTAGAAAGGGTGATTTCTGTAAAAAATAGGAAAATGAAATTAAGTGACTAGTCTAAAAACAAACACTATAATAAAGAAATGGATATAATTTACGAACAATTAAAAATATAGAACGCAGCTCTTGAAATAATCATACATTATTCTTTGTAGAGTATCCCAAAAAAGAAAGAAGAAAATATCCTTATATATGTATTACGATGCAACGTACAAAAATATTGAACTTTATTCAAAATAAAATCTCACTAAAAGCTATTCCAAGGGATGTAAAAATAACTGATAACGTTGCTTCCACATTACCAAATGTTCAAACACCACCTAAATATACACTTGTTTCTCTGAAATCATTCCCATCATTGGAACCTACGACATGTATTCCTGTATCAACTTCTATATTGGGTGTTCCATTGAGACGTGACATACTTTGGAGAGCCGTTGTGTACGAGAATGACAATAGACGTGTCGGTGCATCCAATCCACCAGGTCGTAGTGACAATGGTTATTCCAGAAGAAAACTTAGACCACAGAAAGGTACAGGTCATGCCAGAGTCGGAGACGCAAATTCACCAACTAGACATAAAGGTGGTAGAGCTTTAGCAAGAAATGCACCAAATGATTATTCGACTGAACTACCTAAGAAAATATATTCACTAGCTATAAATACTGCATTATCATATCAATATAAAAAAGGACATTTAAATGTTATTGGTGGAGACACCATTACTGAGCAACCAACCAACTCAAGTGACTTAAGCATTTTGGACATTATTAAGCAAGAAGATAAATCATTCGAATATCACACACATATTATAAAAAAATTCATTGCCCAACATAACTATCAAGACAAACGGCTACTATTCATTACTCATGATATAAGAAATAATTTACTTAGGTTCACTGAACAGTATCAAGACAAGATTGATATTATTGACTGGGAAGGCATTGAGGTCAATGACATTCTAAAGGCCTCACGTATATTCATAGAACTAGGTGCTCTAAAATCTTTAGCTCTTAAGCAAGCTGAAAATTTACATTTGAAGGAATAACCATGAAACAATTTGAGCCAAGATACCTCTATCTAGTTTAAATAGATTTCCTGTATATAGATAGAAACAATCTCATTAGAAGTGTTTTTTTATTTAAATAACACTTTTCTTGTAAAAAAAAAAAAGACAAACAAAAAAGCAGTCACAGAAAAATAAACCTTTAGCACACCATCCTTACACCACACATAGCGTTCTATTCTTTTTTTTTTTGGAAAAAACTTGAGAAGGATTTACAATATCCTCATTAGGAAAATATTTTTGCGACATTTCAGGTATAAGTGCTTAAAATGTAGAAAATTATAGTTAATAGTTTAGAATTTAACGCAAAACTGTAAGTTCTAGTGAGCAAAGAGTATATTATTATAGAAACACTCTATATGACTACTTTCAGCTGTCTGCCGTTCCATTAAAGAAATTGTCGAAACAATACGAGAGAAAAGTGGTGTATAATGTCTTTAGTCGTTCAAGAACAAGGCTCTTTCCAACACATTTTACGGTATGTCAAGATCAGACTATAAGTCTACACAAAATCTGACACTGGAGTAAATATATATTGCACAGTAGAGTGTGGAGAAAAAAAAAGGATATAATAATCAGGATAGTATAACAATCTAAATTCACTAAGAATTTTAGTAAATTCCAATAAATTTTCACAAATAAGTTAAAAAAAAAGAAAAAGAAATGAAATAAAATTCTACTGATACTGTTATATAGGAGAAAGATCACTATACATCATTTTTTTAAGCATAAGATAGATATGAAAGTACTTTTAACATTTCTCGGTTGTTACTTCGATCTCAGGCTAGATATATTACATTCGCAAATAAAATTGCGTAATGAAAAGTATATACTCTATTCTTGTGTTCAATTTTTTTTCAATACCGGTACAATAATCTTAATACTAACGAGTGATGTATATTTTTAAAAAATTTCTTCCTTTTTAATTGTAAATAGTTTGTTAAACACTAACGTTGATGGTAACATTAAGATTGTTTACGCCTTAACCACCATTAAGGGTGTTGGTCGTCGTTACTCTAACTTGGTCTGTAAGAAGGCTGATGTTGATTTATCCAAGAGAGCTGGTGAATTGACCCAAGAAGAATTAGAAAGAATTGTTCAAATTATGCAAAATCCAACTCACTACAAAATCCCAACCTGGTTCTTGAACCGCCAAAAGGATATTGCTGATGGTAAAGATTACCACTCTTTGGCTAATAATGTCGAATCTAAACTAAGAGATGACCTAGAAAGACTAAAGAAAATCAGATCTCACCGTGGTATTAGACATTTCTGGGGTTTACGTGTTAGAGGTCAACATACCAAGACCACTGGTAGAAGAAGAAGTTAAATTAATTGACTCAAATTGAATTTTCAAAAATTCCATATTTATATATATTATTTTGTAACATCTATTAAATATCCTATATAAGTTATTCTGATTGACTATTCGTTTGTTTCTTTTACTTGTTTTCTTAAATGTATATATTTGTAAAGTTTTCATAGTACGGTTAAGGGTTGCCAACATATATAGATACACAAATTGGAATATTAAGAGGGAATATATTAAAAATATTGTCCGACTAGAAGGAACAGAAAACATCAGACGTATGTTACTTTAAAAACGTACATACTATTAAGGTTCGAGTCTAAGGATTAAATATGTTTATGTTTAATTCTTTTAACGGCAACTTCAGATCTACTGGCTTGAACTGCAATTTCTTAGTTTTTTTCTTCGGTGTCAGATTAAATGTATGACATTGTTGATTATCTTTTGGACTTTGTTGAAATGGTGACGTTTTTGTTTCACCAGCATGCATATATTTGTTTTTATTTTGATTACTATTGAAATTATTGATTAATTTAGTAACTTTATTACTAGACACATTTTTCACAGGGGTTAGAGATTTCATTTCATTCCTAATATGGAACGTTAAACTTTGTCCCAGTCTCACACTGTTACTCGATATCATTGGTGAATTTTCTTTTTTAATTGGAAACTTTTTTGGCGATTTTTTTGTAGGTGTAACATCCAATTTCACATCAGCTGGAAATTCTAATTGTACAACAGAAATCCCCTTTGGTGAAGGAATTTGCAAAACAGGTTTACTTTCTTCACTTGGTATATCAATTGCTAGACTTGAAGTAGCTTTCTGATTCATTTTTTGTTTTTTCAAATATTGTCTCTTATTTTGAAACCAAATTCGCACCGCTTTCTCTGACATATTGCATTTTTGTGCAAGCATAATTTTTTCCTCTTTTGAAGGTGTAGAACATCTATTAAATGAATCTTGTAAAATATGTAATTCTTGGGCAGATGTTCTACGTCTTTTACGACGTGCTAAAGGTACATTATCTATTTTGGGTTCTTTTACACCAAAGGTATCCTGAGAATGAGTAATAAATGCAAATGCTTGTTTCTTTTCACTACTCGAAGGTGTCAGTATTGTTTTGACAGCATTGAAAGAGGATCTTTTATTACTGTGTATTTCATTGTGAACATCATTATTATCATCGTCATTATCATCATCATCACCATTATAATTATTATTACTATTACTAGTACTTTTGGATTTAAATTTCAATTCTTTGACTTTATTTTCTGTCATAGGAGTTATTGGAGTCGAGAGTAGTTTTTTTTCTTTATTTATAGATATATGAGTATATCCATTTTCTGAATTCAAAATATTAGATAAACTAGCTGTGTGTCTTAAAGCACTTTCTAAAGATTGAGGTCGAGATGGATAAAGGGGAGGCAATCTAATAACACCATGTCTATCACTAGAAAAGCTAGTTTTCACAGTTCCAAGAAATGGAGAAGAGGACTCCAGGTGTATCCTATGTGAACTGTTTTCATGCAATAGAGAAGTCACTGAAGGTAGCATAGGTTTTGAATGAAGAATATCAGCAGAAGTTATATTTAAAAGATCAACAATCCTAAGACTGACTTTTTCACTTGTGCTCAAAGAAAAATATAAGGGAACATATTATATGAAGAGCTATCAAGAGGGAATATTACTAATACGACATTACATATAATTGTACACTTGGGTAGCTAAAACCAGTTTATATTATATATATATATATATATTTATTTATAAAAGGTATACATGAAATATGTATACGTATAGTTCTCACATGTTGATTAATGGTTTGCTGCTGTGTTGTTTATTTACCAAGAAATCACGGTGTATACATACAGCCTAATAATACCAATTACATGTCTGTTTTAGGAAATAATTAGTTATAAATTGAACTTCGAGGCAAATAGTAGACTGAACTCGGAAAAATCAACAATTAATCACCAATTTTCCCTAATGTATGGATTCTTTAGAGCATTACACTTCCTAATTAGGAAAAGGAATTCAAATGCCACGAAATCAAGATCTCTGACATAAATATGTTTATATTTCTGTTTCAGGAAATCATGAACCGCGGACACGAAAGCTAGCGTAAATAAACAGGACACGAAAATAAACAAAGCCATTTTCTCTTTTTGTTTTATTTTTTTTCCTATTCCCTCTTTATTTCTTTTAAAGGCAGTATTTGTTTGGAAAAAAAAATGAAAGAGTAAATAAAAATTGTACATCGTCAATATCATTATCCACGGTTCCATATTTGCTCCATTCTAGTCGGAATTTATGAAAAATTAAATTCCGCCATTATTTAGCAAATCTGAATTTTTCCGCCAAGCAATCCAGAAAATGAAGATTTAAATTGCTTCAAATTTAATGTATTGAAAAATTAACAATGAAGTGGCTTTAAAACGCAACACAAAAATTGACACAATAACCTTCCTTGATAAATCCTTTTCCAAGGTTACTATTCTCCAAGCAAAGATAAAAACTAATAAAACTTAAAAACTACACGATAATTTTTTTTAATTAAATGAAAATGCAACTTATATACTGTATATATTCCTTAATAATATTATTAAAACGAAAATAAAAAAAAGAAGATGTATACATATTTACATTATAATCCTCCGCACAAATTTGACAGACAATCTATTTCTTTTCAGCAGCTTCCTTGAAGTATTCCTTAGATTCTTCAACGGTTGGCTTGATAGTAGCGGAACCTGGAGTCCAATTACATGGTAAGACAGTACCATTCTTGTCGACCCATTGAAAACCTTCAACAATTCTTAAAGCTTCTTCAACGTTTCTACCAACTGGCAAATCATTGATTGTAATGTGTCTGACAATACCATTGCCATCAATAACGAAAAGACCTCTTAAGGCAATACCTTGGTCTTCAATTAAGACACCGTAGTCTCTAGATAAAGAGTGGTTGGTATCAGCAATTAATGGAATGTCGACTGGACCTAAACCACCTTCGGAACGAGCAACATTGGTCCAAGCTAACAAACTGTATTCAGAATCAGTAGAAGCAAACAAAACTTCAGCACCGATGTCCTTGAATTTTTTGACAGCTTCAGAGAAAGCAATGATTTCAGTTGGACAAACAAAAGTGAAAGCTAATGGAATGAAAGCTAAAACAACATACTTACCCTTGTATTGTTCTAAAGAAACTTCCTCAAAAACACCATCAACGACAGCGGTTTTCTTAAAAGCTGGAGCAGGTTTTTGAACTTGAGCGACCATTTTTACTTATCGTATATATGTAAATAGACAGATATGACTGGATATAATAAAGGAATATAAACAACTATGTTATCGTTGGTTTTTTCGGTTTTCACAAAAGAGTAAGTATGAATTCGAAGGACAAATAGAGGTAGCACAAATGACACTGCATCAACCAGTGATGTCTCAAACTCGTTTTACTTTTTCCCTTTTTATATACAATTATTTTCCAACGAGAGCAGAGAGAGGGCACAACCCACAATTATGTTAATACCATCCCCCCTAAAATAACCCCGATATATCAGAAGGAATCAAAAAGAACAGGAAAGAAGGAAAAGAAAAACAAATAATAAAGATAAAAAAAAAAGAGAACAAAGATTACGCAAAAATTAACGTTCTCCTCTTTATGTTGCGTCGCTATGGAAACTATTCAAGAGGAAATTTTGTCGGTCAGTGTTCGTATATTCTTTTCTTTTTCTTTTGTCTTTTTAAGTTTCTATTAGATGTTGAGAAATTTTGTAATAGAAAGAGCCTCGTATTTTTAAAACAATAACATTTTGGCAAATTTGTGAAAATTTAAAAATTCAGTAAAAAAGTGTGAAGCTAGGGCTTTTCTAAAATAAGGTTTTTATTAAGTCCTAAAAAATTATTATCTTTGGGGTTAGGAAATAAATAAGAAAAATGGACTATTGTTTAGTTAGAAAAGAGTGCTATATATTCAAATAAATTATGAATTACTTACAATAAAAATTACTCACATATTAGACTGTTCATTTTTAAATGTTCTTTTTTTTATACAATCCAAAAAGTATTATAAACACATAAATACTAATAAAAAAATTTATTATCTATATTAACCATTTGTTTATTTCTGATGTTATATTAGTATAGGTTTTCAAACATAAAGTATTTTCTATATTATCTTACTCTCCAAAAAAAATAAGGGTTTTAAAACTTCAATAAAATTTTTAAAAAACATTTCTACTGTTATTTTATTGTATAAGATTTCCTATATAGGAAATGATTTCCACCTTTTTCTCCTTTTTTTTTTTACCTTTGTTTTTTCGAACTCAACAGTAAAATCTTGATGAATAATTTTCTCAAGGTTAGCCAGTTTTGGATGTTTTCTGGTTACGTAAAAGATTAAGCTTAGTCAGCTGTAATCTCAAAAAAACTTGAGTCTAGATCAGCTTGAAAAAAAAACATAAAAAAAAAGAAAAGACAAGAAAAAAATCTTCCAAAAACAAACAATAACAAAATCGATAAAAATTACTAAACTACAAATTAATATAACGTAATCTTTCCCTTAATTTCAAATATTTTCTTTTTACTTAAAAACGTTCTAAAAATGTAAAGTTATTATCAAATAGAACCACTATCACATATGCCAACTGATTCAATGGTTCGTAAAGAAACACTATCTCATCTAGATTTGTTCATTACACACTTTTTTTTGTTTTCATACTCGGTTTCTTAACGAAAAAAATTCAATTAAATTTATAAGGCTTATTCGCTAACTTTTCCTTTCACTTTCTTTTAAAATATGATGATGGTCAATGTAGAGAGCAAACATAACTATATACATACGTGAAAAAAAGTCATTACAGTAGTTTTCATAATACCACCAGATACCCTTATCAAATTTATGTCATTCATTTTTTATATTTTTTTTTTATGAACTAATAATAATACATTTATTATTACAGGTAAGAGAACTTTAGCAGAGAGGAGACTAGTATATATATAGATACCTCGTAATAAAAAAACGTAATGTGTACATATTTTTGACGTAATGTAGAATATAAGGTTTTTTCTTATCTTAGATAATTACAGTATACCTTCAATAAAAAACACAAAGAAAAAAATATGAATTGATCCCAATTATTCTTTTTTACTTTTTTTGATATTTTTCTTTGATTTCTACCCTATATAAAAGACTTGTGTTATTAATTATGATTTTCTTTCGGCGGTATTGAATTCTGCAATACTCTACTTTTTTCTAATAACTTTGATGCTTGATATTCGTTTAAGTTAGAATGCAGGGTTTCATCTTTTGCATCTTTTAAATGATGTCTCGCAAAATGCTTATTAAGTGCATCGTTTCTCCTTCTAAAAGGTCTTTTAAATTCTGTACTCTTATATTTATAAGCACAACATTTCCCTCCCTTCTCTACAACTTGACAATAATAATATGATTGATCGTTCGGTAAACATGCAAATGCGTTCAAATAACTATTTGGTTTATATTTTTTTATAGATGGAAATATTTCAAAAATCGAAATACCATCTCTTACATATAATTCTTTATAAATATTTATGTCAATGAAATGCATTTCATTTCTTTTATTCGAGCCAACGGAAGTCTTGATAATGAAATTTTCAGCAAATGAATCAACGATGGGTATTGGTAGCTTATTGAACGTATTATTCTCTGTGATTTTATTTATATGTATTCCATTTTCATTAGATAGTATACTAGAAGGTGATCTATCAAATCTATGAACCATAGACACACATTCACAAAGATCTTTTTTTCTTGCCAATGGTTTTGAAGTAGTTGTTTCTGCATCCAATGTAATATCTACAGCAAATACGTTTGCTGAGTTTGTATCATTTTCAATTAACTTTATCGGAGAGGATATTTTTTTTGTTGGCATGTTATTATTATAGCTACTCTTATTATTACTATTATTCTTTATAATAAATAAATAACAACCTCGCTACTTGATACATTTAACGTTTACAATTGTATAATTCTATATAAATGATTATTTGATATAATTGGAAAGACGATTCCATTATTATTTATTTAAATCATGGACATCTTCTAGATTACAAATAGGGGTAAGTATATGCTTTTTTTCGCATTAGAGATTTTTCAAAGTAGATTTCCTGAATCTTAAATTCACATATTTTCTTTTTTTTTTCGGTTAGAAAAACAGAAAGAAAAACATATAAATTCTTTTGTAATTCTTTTTTTTTTTTTTAACAGACCCAACTTTGATAGCGAACCGTCTCTATATTATAATACAAATGCACAAGAGTTCTAAATTTGAACATTTTAAGGAAACTTACAATGATTTTTACAAGATATTTTTTAGTTTTAATACTAGCTGGATTTCAAAAATGTATGTAAAAAAAAAGCATAGTCATATCTTTTTTTTTTTTTTTTTTTTTTGATACTTGGAGAATCCTAACTTGAAATATTATATATAGAAAAATTTATAACAATATCCTACTCATAGATTACTACACTAATTATGGTCGACAAAGTAACATTTTGGATATTAAAATAAAAATTTTTTTATGAAATAATCACAAATTACAGATTATTAAATCACTTATCTGACATCTATATCAGAAACTATCTCTTGTTTTCCTTCCATCATTTTTTTTTCTTTTTATTATCTTTATAGATATTGAAACATATATATATATATATATATATATACCATTTAAAAAAGATCAAGTTCTTGTATATCTTTCATTTTATTCTATTTGGTATTTTATATGTAATACTAAATCTAATGAACATTACTCAATTGAAAAAATCCTAATTACTTTTGCTTATATGTCTATATTTTTACCGGATTAGGAAATGGTATCATATAACAATAAACAGAGTTTCGAGAGATATAAGCACTTCAAAACAACTCCCAAAAAAAGTTATAAAAAAACTAGTACGTCTACACTTACATATATGTATTTATTGCACAGTTGAAAACTAATGAAGACATTTGTATTACACTTTGAAATACAAAACCAAAATTTACTTTTTTAAATTTTTATCTAAATTGAAAATTAGTTCAATGAAAAAAAAAAGGACCAACAACATTAATAGCATTAACGATTATATAAATTTTGACAGAGAATGGATCAGTACATAAGACATTGAACATAAATTCTAGGCAAAATTCTCATTAAGAATGGTATGATTGAATTTCACCCTCATATTCTGATTCCTCCTCCTCTTCGAATTCGAATGAGTCAAATGACTTCTTGAATTGGTCAAAGTCGGGCATAATATATTTATCACCAGGATGCCAATTACAAGGCAATAGCCTACCATCTTTTTCATTTGATTGAAATGCTTGAATAATACGTAATGTTTCTTCTACATTTCTTCCAACAGGAGTATCATTTATTGTAATATGTTTAATTATACCCCGTGGGTCAATAATGAATAATGCACGCAAAGCAATCCCTTCCTCTTCGTATAATACACCATATTCACGCGACATTTTATGATTACTATCTGATATCAAGGGGACGTTAATCTTTCCTAACCCTCCAGATTCCTTAGGCACATCAGTCCAAGCAGAAAGACAGAAATGGGAATCTGTGGATACAAACAAAACCTGGCAATTTAATTCTTTAAATAATTTTATTGATTTAGAATATGCAATAATTTCTGTTGGACAAACATATGTGAAAGCATTAGGTATGAATGCAAGTACGACATACTGACCTGAGAATTGTGATAATGTAATTTCTTCAAAAATGCCATCCACAACAGCAATTTTTTTAAAATCTGGAGCTTTACTTTTAACATGCACAACCATCTTCGAAATATGTTGAAAGGAGGCAAGTAATTGAAATGACCAAATGAATCGTATATCTAAACCTCACACTTAAAGAATACAAAACCTATTTACATTTATATCAATAAGAAAAAAGCTATTTTTAATATTTTCCTGAAATAATCAAATCTTTGAAAATATCTGATAAGTTTTATTTTTAAATCATTATCATATCGATAAGTATCTTCTTTCTTTTCATTCCTTGCTCCGCCGTACCTTCAAAATCTTCAATGAATAAACGACACACGCATACATTAATATATTTTTAGAAATCCTAAACGAGCTGGGATACTTTTTCCACACCTTTTATCAAAAGTGAAAAATTAAGCAGGCAGATCGAAACACAAATCAAAAACATCAATGACCCTCCCTTAAAAGGAAAATATTTCATAAAACAAACTAAGGAGAACGGAAAATAAAAAAGGAGAAGGATTCGGGAGTATGACGATGAATTAAAGAATGAAAAAAAAGGGGAGGAATATGGAAAAAGAGAGGAATTTCTTGAATATTTGTAATTTCCGTACAAATTCAAAAGGATGGATGAAACTTCTTTGAACATGTTACTTCAAGTATTCTCAATACACACGTTAATTAGACTAGTCATAATTAAAAATCACTGAATAATATTAAAAAAAATGTTAGTCCCAAGATTATATAGTTATTTATGAAGTATATTATATTATATGATATTATATAGATATATGTAATATATTAATGATAATAAACCTTAATAGATCATTACTAAAATGATTTAAGTGTTTAGACTAATAGCTAATCTTCTTCAATATGATGTATCTCTATTCCAGTAGCTTCAACATTATCATATATTTCTGAATCAACATGTTCATGCTCATGTTCTTGTTTTAATCTTTTCTGCTCATGTTCTCTTTCTATTAAACGTTTTCTTTCATCAATAATTTCGTCCACCACAGTATTGATCATAGGAATTAATAAAATCACAAATAACACAATGTTTTTGCAAACACAAGTAAATATATTGTCTCTTAATGGATTTGGCACAATATATTCTAACAATTGTCTCCCCCAATCGGCATGTCTTAATCTCTCAATTAAATTATTCATTAAGAACCTCAACCTTCTTCTGCTACCTCTATATTCTTCATCAACATTTACGTTCTCCTCTTCCTTTATATTCATTTCTTTCTCAACTAAATATAACAATTCATTCATATCTTTGATAAATTGTCTCTTATTTTCCACAATACTTTCATCATTATCAATTTGAGCTAATTCTTTGATATATAACAACATGAAATCTCTTAATGCACCCTTTAAATCATTCCGATTATTACAACCTTTTAGTAAATCTATCGAAATATTATCTTCAATTCCAAGAATATTATATTTTGTCCAAATTTCATTTGTTAATAAGTTAAATTCTTTATAATCAAACAATTTTTGTAGTATTAATTTTGCATTATCATTATCACCATTATCATTATCATGATTACTTTGATTCTGTTCATTTTTTGACAACAACTTTGAATAAAATTCATCACTCAACTGAGTAAATCTGATAAATTGTTGAAACTTGTGTAAGGTTGTCTTATCATATCTATCAAGTCTAAAATATTCTAACCATGAATCTCTAACAATCTCATTGAAAAATATAGTCCTTAAAATAATTGTAGTTATAATCATACTAATCCATTTCTTGGAGATAAAAAATACAAGTTCAAACAATAATATAAACACCATAAGATTCGTTACTAACACATAATATAATGTTTTACAAATTAGAAACACAAATAACAACAGATTCTTTAACCATCCAATGATTTTATTCCCATTCGAAATACTAGATAAGGGTGTATTGTTTGAATTATTTATGGTGAAATTTATTGATTCTTCCGGAACGATACACATATTTAACTTTGATTCCAGTTCACTTATGATATAATCATCCAATTCAATTCTGTTAATTGAAGGATGTAGCTTATATTGATTCATAGACGACAAAGGAATCTCATCCATTTCAAATGTATCAACAGTTCCATCACTAGGAAATCTCAATTTTGCTTGAAATCTATCCAAATATCTTGTTTCAATGAATGCTTCTTCTGTACCATCAATAATACATTTCCTGTACAAGCCATTCAGTAATTTAATTTCATGACCAGATTCAGTTCTATATTGAAAATGTTCGCCAGCTAAATCCTTATTATTATCTTCAGAGGAATCAACATCGCGTTCCTCATAATCAGAAATTAAACTAGACTCTGAAGGAACATAACTTGCATCGTCATCTTCATCATCCTCTAACTGTAAAAACTCTTCGTGTAAAATATCATTATTATTGTTTTGGTTATCATAGATATCATTCCTTATTTCATTTGTCTGAAAATTGGAGTCACAATCACGATCAGTTGATGAATCTCGACACTCCTCATACCAAAATGAGTCAATACCATCAGAAAGTTGTTTTAAGTCAATAGATGGGATCTTTATATGTATAAATGGATTTGATGTTGCATTGACATATTGTTTAATAGTCGTTTCATTACCATCCAGATCAATATCAACAAGTTTTTTGCCATGATAAAACAAAAGAATATCACTAATAGGGATATCAATATTGAAACGAATCAAAAATGTTTGAATAACATAGCTTTTAATTGCAATAACACTTGTGTCATCATTGACTATCATTTTATTATAGCATAACAATGGTATATCTGAGACAAAGTTGACTACAGTTTCATTTGAGGATATATTGTAATTATGTTTAATATAAAACATTAAAGTGAATTTCGAAAAGTTGCTTGGTATAAAATCAATACCCAAGATTTCTAATAAAGTAGAATTTAAAAATTTAGCATTATTAACTTCATTATCATTATCATTGTCATTGTTTGCAAACGAATCAACACTTTTAATCTTATAATATATTATATCATTGACTGTATGCTTATCATTTAAAGAACATAATGTATTTTTCAAATTCTCTGATTCTCTTAGATCATTTAAAATCATTTTTCTCAATGTTTCACCTTTAATGTCTAAAGACATTTTAGGCCTATCTAATTCTACAATTGGATTGGTACAATAATCATTACTTGTGGACAATAGGTTAAATTCAATATCTAAATTGATGTAATTGAACTCAGTATTGAAATTATAATCAAGATTTATTATACCAGAGTTACTGTTATCATCATCCTTATCAGGGTTTGTTTTTACTTCCAAATCCAGTATAAGTTCTCTATTTTCTAATTCTACATTAGGGTAATAATAATTTAGAATATTATCTAATGATATATCTAAAGGTAAAACATTTGTAGAATCAACACTCTTAAAGCAAAACTGATATATTGTCAACGGATTTAAATTTAAAGAAATGATATTCTGGGATAAATACTTCTCATATAAATATTGCAGTAATCTGCACAATTTAGTATCTGGATGTAATTTCAATATAACCTCCGAATCCAACAATTGCTTGTTATTAGAAAATATCAAACATTGTATAATAGGTTTCATTAAAGTAATATCTCTTCCCTCTGCAGTTGAATGATCCATCTCTAAAGAAATACTATTTGGTTTTTTATTTTTCTAAGTCAGATTTACTCTATGTTATTTGTATATAATATGTAACTAATCTTGGCATATGACTCTGTATCCAAAATATAAAAAAAGAAAAAAAAGATACTATGGTGATCTACGGATAATGTGTATTCCTTTAATTATATTTGACTTGTAAGCTTTTAGTCAACATCTATTGATAAGTTTTTATATCTCTCTATAATTTTTCGTATTTTTTTGTCTTTGTCAATTTTTAAAGGACACAAAAACAAGAAAAATTAAAGAAGAAATAACACAATTAAACCAATAGAAATACAAACAATCCACATAAAATAAAATGAAAATAAATAAAATCAAATACAATAAATAAAATAGAATACTTATCATTAAAAAAAAGCTTAATTGCAGTTTATACAGATTAAAATATTATCAGACAACAGACAAAAAATATAAATATAAGTTAAGTAATCAATAGTAGAAAAAAGAAAAGTAGAAAAAAGAAAAGTAGAAAAAAGAAAAGTAGAAAAAAGAGCTCTTATCGTTAAATTGATATGGAATATTAAACATTCTTTTTATTTTTATTTTTATTTTTTTTTGTATTTATAAAATTCTTTCATACTCTTATTTTAATCCCTTACCTCGATTTATTCATCTTTGGTTTTAATTTTATTTTCTAAATCTTTTAGTTCTTTCTTTAATAATCTCGCCGATTCTTCATCCTCTAACGCCCTTTTTTTCGACTCTTCAGCCCTTCTCTTTCTTTCTTTAACAGCCTCATCTCTTCTTTCCAACTCTTTAATCCATAGTTCCTCTCTTAATTTTGCCTTTTCTCTTAATTGTTCTTGTTTTGTCTTTTCACTGATAGTTGCGCTACCATAAATAAAAGACCCAGCAACAAGTGCAATCAACGTAGCACCTTGTAAGCCAACACGCCAACGGAAATAATACTGCGCTTTCCTCTGATTTCCAATTCTGATATTTTGTGCAGCCAAAACAACAGCAGCACTTGTTAAAATCGCACCTATTGGAACTAATGGCTGTTCTGCACAGTGAAACTTAATTCTTTCCCAGAAAGTTTTCTCTTCTAATTCTTTCTTCGTTAAGTCAAAACTAGATGGAATTTGTGACATATTTATTTATTTTTATTTATTATCAATGATCAAAGTCTAGTATGCATATGTGAAGGCCCTTAAGATTCTTCTATGACAATGTTAGTGTTAACATATGTTAAACGGTAAGAGCTTTTTTAGTCCCTTCTTTCTTGTAGATCATAAACAGCAAACACTCACATATTGCACATTCCCAACATTTCTTCCCTTATCCCTTCTTCTACTTTTCTCCTTTTGACAGATTTCTTCTCACAATTACCCCTGGCATCTTTCTCTTTACTAAAAAAAAAATAACAACAAAAAAACACAAACAAGTACAAACGGATTTCCGTGTCCGGGATTCCTTTGTTTCTGCACCTGATAATCATCGCCATTCAGTAGATCATAAATGGTAATGTTTCTATAGAGAGAATTTATATAATACTATTATTTTAATAGCATGCTAGTATCTTTGTACAACTACAATATCGCAATAACATCGTTTATCTTTTTAATATATACATATACATGTGTGTGTGTGTGTATGTGTATCTGTAGTTTTAATATAGTTTGTTTCAATTTTTTTCTATTGGGTAGATTCACACATATTCAATACCCATTTACTTAACTTCACAACATCTTCATCTAGTTCAACATCATTCAGTAACACATTATACTTTAACACTATTTCTAAGAAGGCACTAATAGAAAATTCGTATAATATGCTGATGACGTTAATGTTTTGTTCATCTAATGTGCTCTCTGTATCTTCTTTGAATACACCTATGTTTTCCCTCTCTATACTTTTACTTGTATTATTATTATTATTATTATTATTATTATTTGTAATCTTAGATAATCCATTTGGTCTCCAATCTGTATATTTCCCGAGAATTCCAACAGATCTCTCCAAAATCTTCAACACATCCCCAACAGATGCAACAACATTACCTCTTGGTGATTCATTGATACCATTAATTAAGAATCCCATAATAGATATAATACTTTCCGCATGGTATATTGGAATAGGTATTAGTTTGTCTGCACGTCTTTCCTTTGACAAATACCATACTTCAAACAATGACAATGATACGGAAGATTTTTCCCCACTACCATTATTTTTGGTTATTGGAAAAAAAAATGTAACAAAATAATTTGACAGTTTGACCCAAAATAATTTGATAATTCTTGTCAACTTTGTATCATGAGTTAATATAGATTCATTATATTTATCATAGGAGTTAGTAAATTTGAAATTATTGTGTCCATTAGAATACCGAGATCTTCTATTATTTTGACTTTCATATCTGTCCTTTATATCAAAATCTTTATTACCATTATTATTTTTACTATTTCTCCCAGGGTTATTAATTGGATCATTACCAAATAATATTTCCGTATCCTCTTTGATGCGTTCTAAACGAGATTTATCAATGTCGCCACGGCTATCCCCATGCCCAGATAACCTGTAATCCTTGTAATCAAATGATATTCTTTGATTAAATATATTAACTTGTTCCAAAGCCAATAAATAATCGGCAACTTTTGTATTAGAGTCATTAATTACTTTAAAACATTCACTTAAAATCACTGACCAAACGTTATATTTAGCACCATCGTTTAATCCTAATGAAAAATCATTAAAACTATTACCATTGTAACTATAACCATCGCGATTGTTGTTAATGTTGATATTATTAGTAATGTTGACATTATTGTATATTGGTAACCTTAAATTAACATCGTTTGAGGTTGCTCTATATGCCAATTCTTGAAATGCTGTTAATTTTGTGAATGGCTTTTTAGATTGTAACCCAGTAATTAAAGTCTCCATTGGTGTTGAAGATAATGAAGATATTGGCTTACCCTTATGTAAGCAACCCATTGTCATATGTGCATTAAATGATAAATTGATTAATTCAAAATGATATAAGATGATAAATGTGAAAACAAACAACTTAATAGATAATACGAATCCAATCAACCAACTACCTAAAGTAATGAATGATAAGAAATGGGATGTTATCATAATAACGGTACTCATTACAAAGGTTCTTGAGAATATAAAGGATATATTGTTCGATATAATCAATTGTGGTAATTGAAATTGTCTATCAAATATAAAAATTAGTTTATCCATATCAAAAACATTATGTTGCAAATTATAAATTAATGGAATAAGTAACCATACAAATTGTTTAAAATAAACCAATTCTAACTTTGTAAAATTATTCGAACCAATAAAATTTAAATCACTCATTACTAAAGCCAAAGTAAGTGTTCCTATTGTAAACAAAACTTGATATAAAAGAAATTTAAATTGAAATATCTGACCTAACAATTGGGTACTAAAACTTGAATAGCCTAAAGAATCAACATGCAAATAATTTTTTCTAGTAATAACAATAAATATAGAGATAAAATATAATGCAATAGATTTTGCAATAAAAAATAAAATATTTTCAACTATTGAAAATGCATATTGTTGATTATTTTTCCTTTCGGATAAAATAGATATTAGTATACCTTCAAAAACGGATATAATAAATAACAATCTCGTAACTAAATGATTAAATCTGGTCTTGCAAACATCACTAAATATTATATTATAACTATATCGAAATTTATGAACTCCCATTTTCAATAATTAAAGAAACCAATCAAAAATCTATGGATCGTTGTATATTCAATAGATTAACCACTGTCTGTTTAATATATATGATCAAAACTGAGACAATAAATAAAATGCGTCCAAAAGAAGAAAAAAATAAAACAGTGGAGCACTGTGAAAGGTTTGTTTAACTAAATATATCTATATACCCCTTTTATTTTTCTTTTCCTTTGTGATACCTGTAATATCTTAATATCTATCAGTATATTTCTCTCACTCCGTTTTACTCATGTATGTTGAATAATTCATCACAATCTTCAAGAGATCTTGCAATTTTTTTTTATTTTTTTATTTTTTTCAGCTTGCTATTTTCGTTATGTGAAGAAAAAAATAGAATGAAAAAGATGAGCAGGAACACCCACACACTTTTATCAATTCTAAACAAATAATGCAAGAAAAACTGGGGAGTAAAAACATATTTTATTAATAAACCCTATAATATATTACAGGTTTTTCTTTTGAAGTTTTACATTTAATACTTTAACCCTAACAGCCTTTAAATACTTCTAATAGTAGATATAATATATCCGCTTTAGGTAATATTATTGATTTATTGTAATAATAACAATGAATGAAGATAAACCTCATTCTATTAACACATCGGATAAATGGTCGTCAATAAATATTCCAATAATCTTGATAGAAATGGACTACTCATCAACTATACACATATATCTATAGACAGTAGTGTTCATATTCAAGACTATTTCTACCTAGATTGCAACCATAGTCTTTCCTAAGTAAAGAAGTTTTTATTACGTAAGTAAATAAAGAGCAAACAACAACAATAACATAAATAAAAACAATTATGAATATTAAAGAGGAAAAAAAGACTGATTTTAGTAATTCCTCCTTCAATGATATTCAAGCAAAATTGGACAAAAAGTTAGGTCCCGAATACATCTCTAAAAGAATTGGCTTTGGGTCTAATAGGGTGGCTTATATTGAAGGTTGGAGGGCAATCAATTTAGCTAATCAAATATTTGGCTATAATGGTTGGTCAACAGAAGTTAAACAAGTTATTATAGATTTCCTAGATGAAAGACAAGGTAAATTTTGTATTGGTTGCACAGCTATTGTAAGGGTGACATTAGCAAATGGTACATTCAGAGAAGATATTGGTTATGGTACTGTTGAAAATGAACGCCGTAAAGCAGCTGCTTTTGAAAGAGCTAAAAAATCTGCTGTTACTGATGCATTAAAAAGGTCATTGCGTTCCTTTGGTAATGCTTTAGGGAACTGTTTATATGATAAAGATTTTCTGGCTAAAATTGATAAAGTTAAATTTGACCCTCCTGATTTTGATGAAAATAATTTATTTAGACCTTCAGATGAAATAAGTGAAGTTTCTAGATCTGGCACTATAGATATGGATAACACATGTGCTAATATCAACAATTCCAGCAACAGCAGTACCAACACCGCCACTGCCACTTCTGTTGCCACTACCAGTAATCAATATATTCCCAACAAACGTCGACAACTTTTAAAAGTTGGAGAACCATCCACTAATACTACTATCAATGACAATAAATCTGCTGCTACATCAGTTTCTTCTAATATAACTTCAAATCCCTTTGATGAAAATGCTCAAAATAGATATAATAGAACAACCAAAAACACTATAACCAAACAAGAACAAGAAGATCTTTTAGATGATTCATTAATGTTTAGTGATGATTTTCAAGATGAAGATTTTGCTATTACATCCAATCAAAACCATCTCATTGCAAATACTAATAGTGAAACCAATGAAGGTAAAGAAAACTTAAATACAGATTTGAATTACCCCGTAACATTTGTGACGGGCAAAGGAGCGGTTTCTTTACAAAATAAGCAGATATCTAATGAGACAGTTTTTAATCCCAAATACCAAGCTCAGTCGATTAAACATATACTAGATCAAACCACCTCTAAACATGTTCCCGCTAATATCTTAAAGGAAAAACCTACATCCAAAGAGAAAATATACAATCAATATGCCCCTAAAGGAAAAGGTATTGGACAGCGTGAGGACAGTTCTGATCAGTATAACAAAAATGAATCATCGGACAAAATATCTATTAACTCAACAGATAATGATACAAATAATAAACCAATAACAACAGATTCTTTTAAAGAGCCTAAAAAAACACCTCAACAAACTGTTATAGCTAGCAATAAAAAATTTGCACCACCGTCATCTGTAGTTCATCCAAATTCATATTTAGCTGTGCAAAATAATCAACAAATAACTCCTGGTAGAAGAGAAGTAGGAAGACCTAAAGTAAATCCATTACAATTACGTAAGCCTAACCCATAATACATAATTATTATAAACATATGATAGAATAATCGAATTATTTTCTGCATACTAAATAATGGGTTGTTCTCTGAATATTGAAAATATTACTTTTTCTCTTATCGGCTGGTTGTACCCATATGTAAAAAGGTTAATACACATTTATATTTAGGGCATTTATCTTTTATCTTCTAATGGTCATATTTACCACTTGTTATCAAACTTTCTTTTGATATTTAGCGATATTAAATCCTAAAAATAAATTTAGCATCATATTCAATTTTACAACAGTTTACTTTATCATTTTATATATTATTTTTAAAAGAGTGATAAAACTAAACAATACAAATTTATGTAATCCTAAACTAATATATATATATATATATATATGTCTGAAATAATCGAAAATCCAGTCATTATTTATCCTTTACTTTTATACAATATGCAAAGTACTTCAATTGCTTTTAAGACATAAATATTGGCATGATTTATTTATTTTGCGTCGCCTTATTTTCTATAGGGCCAATCCATTCCCAACAACGCATCATATCACCATGAATTTCCAGTAGACTGGACTTAATATTCGCATTATTACTCTCTACATTTTTTGTAACCTCATTCCAAATACTATTGCGAAGTTTTATATTAGCTTCATCATTTATTAATATGTCTCTTAGTTGAACAGAACTTAGATAAGGAACATCAGGGGTCTCTATTTTATTCTTTTTCAATCTCTCAATAACAACATTTGTCAGATGTTTAATCTTTGATTTCCTCAAGAAATAATTTTGTATTTTAATCTGAATAACTTTCAACAACAAGACAGAAAGTAGCCCAAACCATATGAAATGTTTAAATCTTTGATATGTTCTAATGATCTCCAATTCAAAATGGCATTTCAAGGTTATGTACTTCTTGGATGTTGAGCGAAAATATCTGTTTTGAGAAGGTCTGTTCTCTTTTGAAAGATGTCCTTTTTTCCCTTGAACTCCATGTCTTCGTATTGACTCCTTGGTGTCTGTGCAAGATCTATATTTATGGATTGGTATCTGTAAAAGTTTGTTAGTAAAAAATTCTTTGTTTTCTATATCATCATTAAAAAAATCAATTGTACTCACTTGCCTGTATATAATGTCTGGTTGTTTTTTCAACAATTCAACCACTTGTTCCCAAATATCTTGAAATTCTTCATCTTCAAGTGAAGAAGTTTTTGATTCTTGGAAGATATTAAACAAGTCAGTCTCAGCTATTCCACTCTCCATGTCATCTTTGGATTCACCACATGCCATTTGCGCATTTCTGAATCTTAGAAAATCTAATGATTTAGATACTACCTCATTAATCAATTCTTTTTTCTTATCATCCCTCACACATCTGTTTCTAAATGGAAATAGTCCAAAAATATCTATAGGAGATCTTTCTACCTTGTACTCAGGTTTACATTTTAAATTCATATATGGAAAACAAATACCATTCTCAGGGCATGGTATACAAGATGGCTTATAATCGGTTAATATAGAATCAATTTTCTCAAAATATAAAAACTCTGGATATCTTTCTCTGAAAGTAGGAAAATGTTGTTCTTGACCACAATATCCTGTATATATATTATTTTGGTAAAACCATATTACCAAAGACAGGATCAATCCAAATGTTAAATATAAAAAACTTTTAAAAGAAAATTTTACAAATTGTTTAAAAATAAATGATGTTTTTGTTTTAATTAAAACGTTCGAACGATTAATGCTTAAGTCAGTATCATCTGTAGGATGATTTTCAGTCAAATCATTGTCAATATGATCATTGGATTCTATTTCATCTTCAATCTCTTCAAGATCTATAATGTCAGCTTTAGTTTCTTTCTTACTAGCTTTAAGATCAATAATATCAGTAGAAGTAGCTTTTTCTGTTGGATTTGTTAACCAGTTGACATTTTCAGGTTGTAAACAATCTCCATTTCCGTCATTTATATTATTCTTAACCATTTTTGTTAATTGCTCTGATGTAATGACATCTTGTGATGTTGGAAGATCTGGTGTTCTTATTAAGTGACTAGAACTTATTGGCATTTCAATTCCTACATCGGAAAGTTCTGTAACTTCATCGATACCATTCTTTGCTGTTGGAATACTGTAATCTTGAGTTTGTGACACTATAGATTCATCTAAAGGTTCTTTCTTTTCTTTGATATCTTCATCCTTAATTGATACTTGGGATTGATCATTGATAACTTCTAAAGATGTTTCAGTCTTGTGTAAATTATCTGTTGAATCAAAATTCGTTATATCAGATTCCTTTTTATCATTATTTTCAAGGACTATATTTTGTAATTGTTCACCAAATTCTGCAGATACTTTTAGATTATTTGAATTTTGTCCAAAATTTTGTCTTTTATATGAAAAATCAAAAGTTGGTTTCCTTTCTTTCGTATTTTGAGTTAATTGTTTTTCATACAATTGACTTTTTTTTATTTCACTCTGAAAACTTTCTTCTGACTCATGCTCTTCTTCTGAAATAGAAGAATTACTTATATCAAATTTTGAAATGGGCGTTATATTCTTACTAAAAGGTTCTGATACTTTTTTACTGGCTACTTTTTGCAATATCGGTGTTGTTTTTTTTTCCTTAATGTCATATTTAGGCTTCTTTCTCTTTGGTGTAGAGGGCGTATCAGCATTCTTTCTTAATTCTTTAATAATATCTTCTTCAATAGATGATACTGAGGAGATTGATGACGTTCTGGAATGAAATGCATTGCTAAAATCATCTTCTAATTTCCTCTTCTTTTCCTGAGTCTTTATTTTTGATTCAACTATTTCGATATCACCTTCATTATCATTGTTAGATCTAGAAATTCCATATTTTTCACGTAGTTCAGGTATCATCGGTACAATAAATTCATCATATAATTTCAATAGATCCTTTTTCTTTGACGATGAGGGATAAGCCACGGTATTTTCTGTCAAGATTCTTCTTAACTCAGATATCTTCAAGGATTGTGGATTAAAACCTTCTCGTAAATAATCATTTAAAGGCATCCTGCTATATGATATTTGTAGATAAAAGTAGTCTTATTATTATCTTTGCTATTATTTTGATGACTTTAGATGTTTTTGCTCATGAAAACAAAAAAGTACACAAAGAAAAAAAAGAAATAAAGATTATGTTTATGATTAAATTGACCAAGTAAAACCTATATATAATTGAAGAACTACATTTTACTATATCTGAATACTTCTTTTTTGTGGTTCTCGTATGACTATACCATTCTCTCATCTAAAGTCTTTTCTCAAACCATTTCTTTCATCTCTCTTTAATTTCAACAAAAATAAAATATTATGGAAATTTCTTATTTGGGAAAACAGGTAAACAAGTGAAAGTAAACGTCTCAAAAAGGAAAAAAAGGGTGAACAAAAATTGATGAATTTCCCAAACCCTAATAAACAGCATGTGTCGTTTGAGCTGTAATTTAGTACGCTACCAAGTGAATAAAACCCAAAAAAAAAAAAAAAATAAAAAATAAAAAAGAGAAAAAAGATATTATTATAGCTGAAATTCGAAGTAGTCCTAACTCTTATTAATTGACTGAGATAATGCTCATATATACTCCTACTTTCAACAACTAGAATAACAAATGACCCTCTGTTGAATCTTATGTTTTGTATGCTTTATATTATATTTCATTAAAACTAATTGGGAAGTTGTGGTACCGATTGTAGTTTAAAAGAAAAAAAATAAGTGAGATACCAATACCTCTATACATTACCAAGGGGTTAAAAAAAAAAAAGAAGAACGAACGAACGAATGAATAAACAATGAACATTGATAATATCAACCAAAGTTTATCTAATTTGGCCTTGGAAATGGTTTCATCTCATGATGATTTTCAGCCTAATACCGAGTCTTCTCAAATGGTCTTGACTAATGAAAATGATAATACACATATTAATACAGATGAAGATAAAATTATTAATTCTCTTGAATTATCTAAATCAAATTCAAATTCAAATTCAAATTCGACTTCAACTGAAAGAATCGATTCATCCAAGGCAAATTTTTCCTATTATGAAAATCAACAATTAATGGATCAAAACTCTAAAGAAATTGCTAATGATATCTCAATTGTTAGTGATGGTCTATTCAAACAACCTTATGTTAACACATCTACTACCTCATCTAACCGAAGCTCCAAATCAAGGGCATTATCAGCAGGTGCCCAGAACACTGTTCCAGAAGTCAGAAAATATAGCAATGATTCAACATCTAATGAGTTTGTTTCAAACAACTTGATTACAAAACCTAGTTACAAGATGGGTATGTTAGCTGAAGATGCAGAACAACAATTCTTAGAGGATCCATCCCCCGAATTAATTGATTTGTATTCCAAAGTGGAAGATTGTAGGCAACTCAGATATAAATACCAGTTTTTGTCTTGCCAGTATAACCATCAAAATCCAAAAAATAAGGAGTCATGGCAAATTTATCCACCACCGCCAAAACCATCATATAATGCCGAAACTAAGACCGTGGTTCCTGTAGTAAATTTACCAGATAGTGAGGTTTTCGATTTTGATCATTTTGAGATTCCAGGGGAAGACACTGAATGGGATTATTGTGTTAATAATGATGATACATTTATCGTTCATAAAAGTGGTTCAGAAGATGATGTTATTGCTCATGTTCCAACTTTACGTGATTATTATTTGGATCTAGACAGGTTGGTTTCAATATCATCTGACGGTCCTGCAAAGTCTTTTGCCTTTAGAAGATTGCAATATTTAGAAGCCAGGTGGAATTTATACTATTTGTTAAATGAATATCAAGAAACTAGTGTTTCTAAAAGAAATCCACATAGAGATTTCTATAATGTAAGAAAAGTGGATACCCACGTTCATCATTCTGCATGTATGAACCAGAAACATTTATTAAGATTTATTAAATATAAATTAAGACATAATAAGGACGAAAAAGTTATCTTCAGAGATGGAAAAGTATTGACCTTGGATGAGGTTTTCCGTTCCTTGAATCTAACTGGATATGATTTATCTATTGACACTTTGGATATGCATGCGCATAAGGATACTTTTCACAGGTTTGATAAATTTAATTTGAAATATAATCCAATCGGTGAATCACGTTTAAGAGAAATCTTTTTAAAGACTAATAATTATATTGATGGTTCATATTTAGCAGATATTACCAAACAAGTAATTTATGATTTGGAAAATTCTAAATATCAAAACTGTGAATATAGAATCTCTATATATGGTAGATCGATGGATGAATGGGACAAATTAGCTGCTTGGGTTATTGATAATAAGATTATCTCTCATAATGTCCGTTGGTTGATTCAAATTCCAAGATTATATGATGTTTATAAGAAAAGTAATCTAGTAGCAAACTTCAATGATGTTTGCAAAAATCTTTTCCAACCGTTATTTGAAGTTACCAAAAATCCGCAATCGCATCCAAAATTACATGTTTTCTTACAAAGAGTGATTGGTTTTGACTCTGTTGATGATGAATCTAAAGTGGATCGTCGTTTCCATAAGAAATATCCAAAACCTTCTCTATGGGATTCTGTACAAAATCCGCCATATTCATATTATATATATTACTTATATTCAAGTATGGCTTATTTAAATCATTGGAGAGCAAAGAGAGGATTTAACACTTTTGTCTTAAGGCCACACTGTGGGGAGGCTGGTGATCCTGAACATTTAGTGTCTGCTTACTTATTAGCTCAAGGTATATCACACGGTATATTATTAAGAAAAGTACCTTTTGTCCAATATTTATACTATCTGGATCAAGTTGGTATTGCCATGTCACCATTATCGAATAATGCATTATTCTTAACGTATGATAAAAACCCATTCCCAAGATATTTCAAGAGAGGTTTAAATGTCTCTTTATCAACTGATGATCCATTACAATTTTCTTATACTAGAGAACCTTTAATAGAAGAGTACTCTGTAGCAGCACAGATCTATAAATTATCAAATGTTGATATGTGTGAATTAGCAAGAAACTCTGTTTTACAAAGTGGATGGGAAGCCCAAATTAAGAAACATTGGATCGGCAAGAATTATGAAAAAGAAGGTATTAAAGGAAACGATGTTGTAAAAACAAATGTTCCGGATATTAGAATCAATTATAGATATGATACACTATCAACAGAACTAGAATTGGTTCGCCATTTTGCTCAATTCAAACATCAAGGATAATATTGTTATATTTAATAGTAATATATACGTATTTATGTATTTTTATATAGGTATAACGTCATATTCCATCATCGCTTTTCCCTAAGTTGTGTACAAACATACATTAATATTTATTGGTTTATTTAAATAAATTACAGGCCTCTCAATTGAATACTATTAACTACTGCCCTTGTTAGATCCGCCATTGAACTAAGTTGGAAAGAAGGATCAAACTTATAAATATCTCTTATCAAATCTTTATCACAAAATTGTTTTAAATGGTCATCAGTTACTTCTATCTCTGTCCCTTGAACAATTGATTCAATAGAAATATGATCTGTAGTGTTATTGTTTACCTTGATAATTTCGACACATACTATTTCCCTGGTATCGTCCTTTAACCCAAATCTTTTAAACACTTCCCCAATATTTGAAGTAGGTGCAAGACATAGTAAACATTCTGATGTTAGACTTTTGGTTCTAATCTTGTTATAGTGTTTTTCAATTAAAACTCTGTACAAAGCTGCCATTATCTGTTCAAGAGAACAAATTGTTCTACCATTTATAAATGCAAACGGATATTCAGCAACATTAGACCGTATTTCTTTACTGTTCTTGACATCTTTGAAAAGGTATATCTTTATTGTGAAATCTTGAAATTGCGGAATGGTTGTTTCAAGCATTGCTTTAAATAGAAGTTATCGTTCCCTATCTTTTTTTATAACTTATTATTTTCAGCTATGCAATATAATTAACTTTATACACTTGTTATGTCCTAATTGGTTAATGGTATAATATAATGGGACTTAACATAGTCAATCTTCATATATAAAAATAAAAGAAAAGACAATAGCTTTATATGATGAACAAATTAGAATGTAAGATTTTTGTCTTTCCTTCTTTTTTTTAAAAAAAAATTCTATAAAAACATCTTTTTGGAGATATCGCTCACAGATTTTACTTCGCTTAAAGGTAAATATAGTCTTCAAAAGAGAAACAAAATGTATTTATAAATGAATAGCAAAACTATCTTTTGATCATTAAGTGATAATCACTAATAGCAATTTCTTTTTTCATTTCTGTTTGTGTTTCTTTTTGAGTATACATCTGTATAAATCTAGGTAATCTAACGCACTTTTTGTTAAAATCAAATGAGATGAGTAACAAAGAATGGTTACAAATATGGATGATGTAGAGGAACAACTTGATATTATTTTCAAAGAGTTATTTAGTGCGGATCAAGTAAATTCAAAAATAACGGCAGAGAAATCGGATTGTTTAGAAAAGAGATCAGAAGTTAAGGAAGCGAATAACAGATCAATATATGATATATTGAATACAGTTCCAGAAAGTAGGAAAACTTTAAATATTCTACTTCAAAAATTTGATGATTTGCATGAACCAATTAAAGTCTCGCATAAGGGTGAATATAGCATTAACAAGTCGTTGTTGCAAGAATGTTTTTCTGTTTCAGAATTGTGGGAACAAGAAGAAAAAAAGAGTAGGTTTTCTACATCCTCTTCCAATATAACTTTACAAGTAGAGTTACCAATAACTTTTGCTTGGAGTAACAAAAGCAGCCAAGATATTGTGAAGGAAGTTATGCGAAACCAAGAAAAGAAAGATAAAATGGAGGAAATACAATCAAACATTCAATTACCAACCGTTCTACAAAATATTCAGAACTGTAAATTTATAAATGAAACGTTACTTAAAGAAGTAAACGAAAATTTGGTTGAGCTTACAAAGTACACAAGAAGTTGGCATTATATACTACAGAGGAATGAAGAGCAAGAGATCAGTGACCTACAGAAGTTAGATAATGGATCTCTTAATGGAGAAAGTGCTGCTGATCAGAAACCTGAAAATTTTAAACCCAACTTTCAGGTTGATCCACTGGAAAAGTTCGTTGTTACATCATTACCTAGAGTCAAAAAGGACTCTACCACAAAAAATGAGTCTAAAAAGGCTAAATCTAAAAGTAAATCATTTCGGTGGATATGGAATAGTTCTACTAAACAAAAGCACAAAAATAAGGAGAAGCATAATGATAAAAATAAACAATCAGATAAAGATAATGAATTGATGGACATTGTTAGAAATTCTGATTATAATAGCGAGTCGATAAATTGTACAATTCCAAGTGTTGAAAACGGAAGATACACTTCAGAAACACTGCCAATGGATGTAAATGAAACTCCAAAAGAAGAACTCGATTTTGATTTAGATATTCCCTCTTCTTTAGGATCGAATGAATTATCTAGTATGAAAACGGAAAAACAGATAGCTTTCGACTTGAATATTACCACTGGTGGGGTGAATAAAAATAACAATAAGTGCACTGATAGAAATAATATAGAACTAGTATCAGAAAATGTTGAAGATATTCAAACCAGTAGTATCAATTTACAAAATAGCAGTAATGATAGCGACGATGCTTTTGGTGAATTTGAAATTTCTGATACCGGAACTGTTGTATCTAAATATGATAATATCCTCATACCAAGCAACCCAAGAGATAAGAGCACGTCATTAATAGATGATGATAATATCAGTTTTAATATCACAAATACTTCCACAGATAAACCTATAATTCCAAATATGATGTCATTTATACCTTTACAACCTCAAAAAAGGTCATAATTTTAATTATATAAACTATGTATCATTATAAAATAGTATGAAATAAACCATAAACTGTAATTAATATTAATCTACTTATTGGAAAAAATATTATTTTAAAGATTATACCAAAGATAGAACAGGGATTTTTCAACTTGGCAAACTATATTTCAACTTTATTAATCAATAAACATGTGTATTTGCTAATATGTTTGTTTGTATTTTTCTATTTCCTTACCTCTCTGTTTGTATGTAATATTCAGAAATCATGAACAGTTCCATGTAAACACCTAAAGAATTATTTCTTCTAAAAAAGAATTTTAAACCAGTATGTATTTGTTGTAAAAAAAAAAGAGAGAAAGAGAAATAGAAGCCATCAACCTTTGAGAATAGTGTAGTTAAGTATTTTAATTCCCACTAGTGACACAGTTTAAAATTCCGATTTGTTACAAAATCAAGTTATTAGCTTTAATTCGTTATCTTTTTTTTGACTCTGATTATCACAAGAGCAAAGGAACTTATACGAGATATATTTCAAACAACTAATTGAGGCATAAATAAAATAGCATTTTGCATATATATCGATATATCATATTAATACCTTATAAAGTTTTAATACATTATAAAGATATTTATGGATTGTTTTATCATAGTATATTGAAAAGTTTTGTTCATATAAAAAGGAGCATTTAAATAGTTGAGATTTCAAAATAATAGGCATATTTGACTAGAGGGAAAAAAATAATACTAGGTACAGTCATGAATGTCAAAGTTTTTATGCTCTGCATTTTAGGCTGGTACTCTACATCAATTACTTTGTCAGTATATAATAAGTGGATGTTCAGTTCTAACAATGGTCTTGGAATAGAGTACCCGATATTATTAACTGCAGGCCACCAATTAACACTATGGATATTCTCCTTTATCTATGTTTTAATACGTGGACGTGATGAATACAATAAAGTGAAAACGGTAGATTGGGAATTTTACTGGAAATTTATTGTCCCAACTGCTATAGCTACCGCAGGTGATGTTGTGCTGAGTAACATATCATTTAAATATGTTCCTTTAACTGTTTATACAATTATAAAATCGTCAAGTATTGCGTTTGTGTTATTGTTTGGGTGTCTTTTCAACTTAGAACAATTTAGTTTTCAACTGGGTTTAATCGTAATAGTTATGTTTATTGGAGTTGTATTAATGGTGTATACACCTGTTACCCTTGAAAATAATAAAGTTACTGATCAAACAACGTTAATAATAGGTGCAATTATTGTATTGGGAAGTAGTTGTCTTTCAGGTTTAAGATGGGTATATACTCAATTAATAGTGAGAAAACGCATCCATACGACAACAACTAGTATTAAAAATGATAGTCGACTGAATATAAGATTAAATGAATTTGATATAGATGAAGATCTTGAAAATAATAGTAATAATAATACTAAAGTATCAAAACTAATCGAAAATAAAACTGATTTCAATGAAAATATGTTAAAGAAACATGATGAGGATTTAATTAAAAAACCCCACCCAATCTATACTGTATACCAAGTAGCTCCAATAATGTTCTTGGTCTTATTGGTAGCATCACTTATTGTAGAAAGACCATTTCCTAAATTTTTTGATTGTAATCTTTTTAAAAAGGGTTTAAATGCAGAAGGGCCAACGACAATTACGTCAATTTTTTATGGGATAATATTAATGTTGATACCTGGCATCTGTGTGGTGGTATTAACATTGAGTGAATTTAGAATATTACAAATCAGTAAAGTGTTGACAGTATCTATAGCTAGTATCATTAAAGAATTATTAACTATCTTGTTAGGTATATGGATATTATCAGAAAGAATCAGCGGCATATACAATATATTTGGGATGATCATTATTCTGCTGGATGTTTGTTACTATAACTATTATAAATACAAAGAAAAAGAGAAAAAAGATAAATATATTCCAGTACCCTTGGAAGATACGTTCGCTGGGAATGAAAATATTGAATCCCGTGAGGAATTGTATGATAGCATTGATAATAATAAGATGATGATGAATGGTAATAAAAATGACAATAATAATAACACAAAAAACAAAGAGACTGATAATATGAATTCAGTGAATAAGACAGAAGATCCTTTTCTCTTCGATGATTCTGATATTGATAATATACCATTTCCAACAGGAGGGTCTATAACAGTTCAAGAATATGAAATGGATTTTCTGAGAAAATAATTATTCAGAAATAATGATTATTATTAATATTCTATCATTATTAATGTATCGGATAATGTATCCCTAATGATTGATATAGTTTATAGATTCTCTAAATTGTCTTTGTCTCTATAGTAAGGACATAATACCTCTCAAAATAATTTATTATTATGCAATTTAACTTATATATATTTATATGTTTTGAAAGAACTTGATTCATACTATATCTCGGAGTTATCAGGAAAAAATGGTAAACGTTAGGCAGTCCATGTTATTCACTTTGAAGCTTCAGGATATGAATGTATATATATATATATATATATATATATTATTTTAGTGGATGTGGACAAGGGCTATATATTTATATACATTACGGTTAAGCAATTATTTTATTCTTATTTGCTCTATATTATTCGGGGGTAAACAAAACTGAAGTATCTTGTTAATGATAATAATAATAAAAATATCTAAATATCAATTATTAACAGTATCTATAGCATCTCTCCACTGTTCACTTTTACATCTGAGTTAGTCTATAGAGATAGAAATAATGAAATTTATATATACGTTTATGTATATATTCATTAACTATTTGTTGTTATTGTTTTTTGTTTGTATTTCAAGGTTGAGAAAGTATGATTTAGAATAATTTATTTACATGAGCAATTCCTTAAATTAAAGATTAGTAAGCCGGGCCATATGCTTTGTCAATTAGGGCTCATCTGGAAAGCATAAAAAATCTAAAATAGAGGGCCTGATTAAAGATAATCTCTCGATACTTTACAGTCTCTTATCTTATAGCTCCACAGCTTCGAATGTTTTGAGGATCTTATGGGAAGCAGAAGAGAAATTATCTGCAATTTTTTTTGTTTATCGTGCGTTTTTTTGGTTTTTTTTCGACATTCGACATTTGACATCAGAGAAAAAAGAAAAAAAGAAAAAAGAAAAAAACAAAGACAGAAGAACGAAAAAAAAACAAATAGCTGACAAATATTTTTTATATTTTTTTTATTTTCCCTCTTGACACTTTTGTATTATATACTCTCTAATGACTACTACTCAACTTTTCATTATTTCTTAAACTTTATTTTAATCATCAAATTATTTGGACTTTCTTTTAAAATCATCATTACTGATTTGATTGCATCTTTTCTCTCTTTTTTGTTTCTTTTACATATATTTCCATTTTCTTTTTTGATCTGAAGTATACAGCTAATCCATATTCAACAATCTAAGTATAAACAATTACATCAAGAAGTAACACAAACGTTCAACATTTCAGACTCTACCTACACTTATATAACTATTACTATAGTTTGTAAAGATCTATTCAACATAGACAACAAATAAGCATTCTAGTACTTTTAATATACAACTTAATAATATACTCATCATGCCTTTACTGTCTTTTTTTCCCAATGATGAGCACACACTAGTATCGAATAATACCAGTCATACTGCCATAAGCATCAAAAATAGAAGATTATCTTCTGTTAAAAGATTTGGTAATAGAAAAGTCGAATATACTACTGAAGAAGCACTATCCAATTGGACAAAGACATGGAATCTTTTAAAACAATTAGCAGATATTCTGGCCCCGTCTAAAAAGGTTGGCATGAATCGTTTGGGGGTTCCGACAAGTGATGATTCTTTTTATGGTGTCAGTACTGAATCGGATGCTGATACTGATGCGATAAGTTTTTTCACAACGAAAACTTCATTAAGCAATAGTAAAAATAAAAAAACAGTTGATAAATCCCCAATTTGTGAGCTTTTCCCTAAAAAATCAAATATTCAAAATTTTAATTTTACTTCAGTGACTCCATGTTCAATGAATATTCATTTAATGGAAAACCCAATCCAATTAGAAGCATTACCAAATGGAATGATCTCTTCTACTCTATCAAATAAGCAAGCATTTCAAACAGCTATTAATAACCAGAATAGTATTATTAATACTAATACTAACACCGCTACTAATAATAATAGTAATAATAATAATAACACTAACACGAATCTACCTTTACCTATCTCACCCCAAAGTAATAATTCTCCAACTGCTTTAGACCACAAGCTAACACCACAATCTACTATTTCATCAGGTACAGTAAATAGTTTCTTAAACTTTATTACTAAAACCAATGGCAATGTCAATTCTAACTCTAATTCCAGTTCCAATTATCAAACTTCAACATCAGAAAGGGATGAACCAGGTTTGCTTATATGTCATTATTGTGATGCGACATTTAGAATTAGAGGTTATTTAACTAGACACATTAAGAAACATGCTATCGAAAAGGCTTACCATTGTCCTTTCTATGACAAGAATCTACCATCAGAATTAAGGTGTCACAACTCAGGTGGGTTCTCTAGACGTGATACATATAAGACTCATTTAAAAGCAAGACATTTCACTTTCCCTGATGGTATCAAAGCACATAACAGGAATAAGTCTGATGGCCAATGTTCCCATTGTGGCCAACATTTCATCAACGCTGATGATTGGATTAATAACCACTTGGAGACGGGAAAATGTGTGAAATTGCCTGAAGAATATTTGATTAAATTGAAGGAAAAGTCTAACAATAAGAAAAGAACACATCATAAATTAAAAATGATTAAGACTTCTACAGGCCATTCAAGATTTGTATCCACTGCAGAGAGTGTTATTGAACAAAAAGTTTTCCAGAATAAAGAGGCTCTAGAAGCAATAGCTATTGTAGCAGGTGATTCAATGAACAACCATGTTTTATCAAAGAACGATGAGAATCAGTTCGTGTTAAATTCTGAAAACTTTGAGGGCCATAAAAAACCAAAGAAGAAGTATAAACCAAGAAGGAATAAGCAGATGATAAATAGCGATATAGGCAAGGCTACTACTAAGGATAACATTAGTAATACACCAAAGTCGAATCTAGATAGTATTAGTCCACACAGTCACATTTCTAATATTGATGAATTAGATCTGTCTTGTATCAATAATAATGGTAATAATGGTAATAATAATAATCAAACTATGAATGGAGTTCATTCATTCATTACTTCTCCGAATAATTCAATGTTTTCTAGTATCACTGCTACAAACAAAAATGATAACAATCCTGTTACTATATCTCTTCCGATGAATATAAATGATAGCAGTTATCTGGAACAGCAAGGTTCTTTGGTTAGTAGTTCAGTAATAAATACATTTGCCCCTATTACTGCTACATCTTCAATATCATCTATGTCTTCTGTATCGTCAATATTTTTGGAGCCGTTGGATATAGAACAGCAATCTATGTATGAACCATTTGAAGAAGCCACATTGCATGCCATTCCTAATACTCATACTAACGATATTTCGCATGTCAACATGAATAAGTTGAAAACTGTTCCAAATAATGATGCAGGTGATACATTTGGGAAGGGTATGGATTGTAATAAGTTGAATGAAATGCAAATGAAAGAGACAAGACAGTATTTAAATTTTTATAACTTTTTTTTTGGTTCTAATTTATGATTCTCAATAAATAAATATATAAGAAATAAAAGCTTTCTGTATTTAATGAGCTATTAATTTATGTTATAATTTTGTATGAAATATAAATTATCCTCTTGTGAGATGTGTAAATTAAAAGAAAAAAAAAATAAAAAATAAAAAAGAAGAAGAATTTCTACAAACAAAAGAAAGATGGAAAGAAGATATTATGGATTGGTTAATTATTTCTTTTTCACTTCTCGTTATATAAAATGTATGAAAATATATAAATACTCAGGGATAAACTAAAGGAAGGAAATTAGCTAACAATAAATAAATAAATAAATAAGTATATCAGTAAATAAATAAGTATATTAAATGAAAAAAATAAGAAAGAGGAAAGAGCAGAATAGATGAAATCGTAAAAATGGGAGTTCAAAAAAAAAAAAAGTAAAAATGTCATCGAGTTCATTTTTAATAAATCATGCTTGAACAGGTTCTCTCTTTTCCCAAACAATCTTAGCTGGACCAGTTGGTAGAGTAACCATAGAAGTGAAATCTGGGACTGGGACAGTTTGTTTTGGATCTGGGAATCTCCACTTAAACTTTCTGATGTAAACAGACATGATGGTGCCTAATTGAGCGTACGCATAGTGTTCACCGATACAACGGTGTCTACCACCACCGAATGGTAAGTATGGAGAAGAAACACCTTTAGAGATAGAACCAAAACCGTAGTCAATCTTTTCACCAACACTGTAGGAGGATTGGGAATCGTTATCCCAACGGTGCAAGTTAAATTCAGTTGGGTTTGGGAAGAACTTTGGATGCAAGTGGGTATAACCTGGTGAAACAAGAACGTAATGACCCTTTGGAACGACGTATGGAGTTTGTGGAATAGGCAAGTCTCTCATAACTTTACGGAATAAAGAGTGTAATGGATGGTGTAATCTTAGGACTTCCTTAATACATTGGTTCAACAATGGCATTTCTTCGTTTATGATATCGTAAGTCAATTCTCTCTTACCGTTGCCCAAGACAGTCATTTGTTCCCTGTATAACTCTTCTTGAACATCTGGTCTTTCAGCCAAGTGTAATAAGATCCAAGCAGAAGTAGCAGCAGAGGTATGCTGACCACCCATTAAGACACCGATTAACAAGTTAGCGATTTCTTGATCAGTCATTTTGACACCATCCTTGTAAGTAGAATTCTTCATTAAGCTATCGATCAAATCTCTGTCTTGAATATCGTTCTTAGCGCGTCTTTCCTTAATCAAGGACAAGTAAGTGTCACTAATGGTCTTTTGAGCATGATCTCTTCTCTTGTTGACAGGCAATGGCAAACCAGGCATAACGAAATTGATTGGAGTGAAACCTCTGTCTAAATCTGTGTATAAAGAAGCAAAACCGGTGTTTAGTTTATCTCTCATTTCCTTACCCAATAAAGTTCTGGAAGCAGTGAAGATGGTCATTTCTGGTTGAGTAACCATGACATCAATAGTACCAGTCTTGTCCTTTAAACCGTGGAAGTTTGGAGATTCGTTGAAATATTTGTTAATTTCTTCGACGAATAATGGAACGTAGGATCTAAAGGCATCCTTGGTTAGAGCACCTTTAACGAATTTCTTTTGGTCCATTAGTCTGTGGTTTGGAACGTCATAAATAACGCCTTTACCGAAGACAGGAGTAGTCAAATGAGCATAAGCAGCCTCAGCTGAAACGTCAGCCAATTTAGCGTTGAAAACAAATTCATGACCATTTGGACCTAGGTAGACAGTCATAACTTTACCTAACAACACAAAGGAGAAGACATCACCATAAGTTTCTTGACAACGTTTAAAGAACTTGTAAGGTTGGGTACCGTATGGAATAGCAGAACCGACCCATGGAATCCAGTAGTGTACTAAAGGAGGTCTGTCATTTCTCATGGAGTAGATAAATTGCCATAATAAAGAATGGATGAAAGGAATAAATACTATGATGGATATTTGTTGGAATAAAGATAAACCTAAGAATGAATCTAAAGCTAATTTACCATAAGATGCCAGTTGAATGGCAATAGAACCACTTTCTTCACTCATATCTATATATTTTGTATTTGAGGGAAGGGGAGAGAAAAAAGGAGAAGAAAAAAGGTGTTTTTGTTTTTAATTTTTGATTTTTATTCTACTGATTAGTTTGTTTGTCTGTTGAAGTATATAATCTATCAATCAGTCTATAATGGGAACACCTCTATAAGGTAGAATGAGATAAATTGAATATAGATGTTATGGATGTTTGAATGTGTGTGTGTGTGTTTGATTTGTATATAGTAAGTAGGGAAAATACAAGCAAGATTTAAGTGCTATTTCAATTGGAGGTAAGGCAAGGATACCTTTTACTACTAATCTCGATCACCAACGTTATATATATTAATCTAATCATAGAAAGAAAAAGGGAAATGAATCGCTGGAGATAAATCTATGACCGATAATATCACGTGCAATATTTCAATTATCGATATATTTCGCCAATCTGTTTTTTTTTTTTACACACACAAAAAAAGCAAAAAAGAGCAAAGAACAAAGAAAGATAATCGATTTTCGTATAAAAACCAAAAAGAAAAAAAAAGAATAGAAAATGAAAGAAACGAAAATTTCTTGTTATTTTTTTTTCGGCATTCAAGCGAAACCTCCAGAAAGATAAGATTTTTCCTTGTTGTTAAACAAGGAAAAATAAAACAAAAAAAAAAAGAAGTAGATTGAATTTTAAACGAAGTGAAATTGGTATTTTACCGAGATGTAAAAAAGAAAAAAAGGTTGTTGTTGTTTTTTTTTTTATCTATCTTCTCCTGCTTTATTTTTATTTCGAAGGGAAATCGGCTGAGAATACAGGGACTGGCAAGAGAAAGAGGCTATAACATTTATCTGCATTTAGATCTATTAGTATTAGTCTAAAAAAATACAGGGTCTTGATTCAAGTATGATGGGATCTTTAATCAGCCTTGTCTTATCCCTAGTCTTAGAGATCCTATTGTAAGTGTTCTCTAGTGGCCGACTGTCATAAGGGTAATAAATGTCTGTTTGTTATTCTTACTATCTTTATGAGAATTAAAAACAAACTACATGGGAACGCTTTCTTTTTTCAAGTAGTGAAAGCATATCTAGTTTGAGATCATTATGCAATTATTCTTTTTTGCAAGGGTTATGTCTTACTTGGTATCCTAATATCAAAAGAAAAATTAGGGCTATTGTAACATGATTAAGGATCGTTTCTATTGATAGAAAACTCCAGAAAAGAAAAAACTACTTTTGAATCCTTGAATATTTGATAGATCTTGGAAGTTCAGACTCTTTTCATTTAATTTTAATAGTTATAAATACTAACAGTAATACTAATGAAGCGATATTGTGTAGAAGAATTTCATTTTGTATTTGTCATCACGTTTATTACGGAGATAATATCAGGAAACGGAGATCAATTCGTTGTTTGTTTGTTTGTTTTTTTGACACTTGTATAATTACATCGTTTAATATTATCTTTTTTTTTTTTTTCAAGCTTAATATTAATAGAATGTTCTTAGCGCCAATAACGGATACTTTCAAGATGGAAGTGTTTTTCTTAAACATAGAAAAGATCCCGCAGAGGTTTTTTCGTTCTATTCATGATGACATATATACCTTACTATGTACTCATTCATAATAAGCTTTACTGTTGCGGAATGTCTATTCTAGATACACGGAATTTAAAAAAAAAAAAAATAAAAAAAAATGGAAAGTGGGAAAAAGATAAAAAGAAACGTAAGAAAAAAAGAAAGTGTATATTTGATATCGGACATTTCGGTCAGAATGGTAAAAAGAGAAATGTTAAAGAATTTGTATTTTTTTTTTTATTTTTTGATATATACGAGAGTAGGGGAATCACCGAAAAAGTTTCCTTTTTTAAATTAAACCTTTGAGAATCATAGAGGGAAGAGGAGGGAATTGGTGAAACAAAAAAAAAAATAGAGAAAGAAATAATGTAATATTTGTATCCCATATATATGTCTAAAAGGGAAACTGTGGCTTTAATGGTTTCTTTCTTCATCTATTTTCACAATTTTTAAACCTTCGAATCTAATTCAATTCCTATGAATGTTTTCTACACTTGTCTTGACTCACAGAAAAATAACAAAAAAAATTAAAAAAAAAAAAAAAGAAAAAACAAACCCTATTATATTAATGCCTGATTCAAGTAAGAAAAAATCTAATAGACTCTAAGAATTGATCTTTGAATAAGTGAAGGCATGTACAAAGATATGTACAATTAACCGAATGGAGCTGTACCATACACAATTTCTTTTTTACACATGTTTATAGACAAGAATTATACGTTTCTTTGGAGGATACAGATCTTAAGGATCGGGAATGACTGTAATGATAGTTGTGATGTAGTGATAAATTCATTTGAATACATAAAAAGCTGTATTGTATTATATATGTATATATAAATATGCATTGATATGAAACTAATTCGTGTTTTTTACATAATAATTTTTTCTTGTTCAAATCTCTTCGCAGCCTCTTTCCAGTTAATGACATTCCAAATAGCATTGAAATAGTCAACTTTACGGTTTTGATACTGTAAGTAGTATGCATGTTCCCAAGCATCAATAGCAACTAAAGGAATTAACGAGCCAGTGACAGTGTCCTGATTGTAAGTTTGTATAACATCCAATTTTCCACCGTTAGCTAAGTTCTTGACAATGAAAGCCCAGCCAGAACCTTGCACACCTGCTAATTTGGAGTTAGTTAATTTAATTAAAGAATCTAAACTTCCATATTGGTTTATAATGGCATCTTTCAATCTACCCTCTGGTAACTGACCACCGCCATGCTTTTCTGGAGTTAAATTTTTCCAAAATAAGCAATGGTTAGTGTAACCACCACCATGGAATTTGATATTTTGTTGCAACTCAATAATTTCACGTGCAATACTTGGGGATGGATCCTTTTTTAATTTTTCTTGTAATTCTGCCATTTGTTCCAAACCAGTGTTAAACCCATTAACATATGTTTGATGATGTTTTGTGTAGTGTATTTCATTAATTTGCCCACTGATATGTGGCTCTAAATCAGCAAAATCCCATTCTAGTTCTGGTAATGTAACTTTGTTTCTAGTAAACATGCTCAAAACACGAATGTTGGATGTCTTTTTTAAAATACCGGTGGATTGTCTGGATAACATTTTTGTTTTTGTTTTTATTCTTTTTTTGTGCTTTAGTTTTTTATACTTGGTTGACTGCTTTTTTCGTTAACTAGTCGGTTGTGTCAATGAAACAAATTAAATAGGATATTAATGAGAAAGTAAGAGGCATAGCAGAAGATAATCTCTTTTTGTACTTTATTTTACTACTCTACTACTTCGCTATTTTACTGTTTCATTATTTTATATATGAGAGCAACCTTATTTGTGTGCTATTTTCCTTAAATTCACAAATTCGGACATATACAAAAATACGGCGATTCCATAAAAGGGTGTGTACTCATTTTTGTTCCCTTTGCGGAATTTTACCACATCTCAACGCCGATTGGATTCTCCAAATTTCTGTGCTTCTTTTCCCTTGTAATTTGCCAATTTAAATCATTTTTTTGTATCATTATACGTCCATAGTGGGGAGAAAAACAAAGAAAAAACAAGGAAAAGAAAAGAGAAGATGTCGATATTAAAACAATTGGTTCTCCATTTCATATGACTAAGGTGATTAGTGATCATCCCTAAATGGGAGTTATAGGATATATGTATATGTATGTATGTATGAGTACACTTTACAACATGAAAAAAAAAAAAAGAATAGTTATTGATGTGGTTCGTCCAAATCAGATAAAAATTTGCTCTATTTGTAATTGTATTAGAAATTTATATAAATCTATTCAATACGCTATCCTTAATCGACACTAAAATACAATTTAGGATCCAATTTATCTACATTACAACTAATCGCTCTACCATCAAAAATGATTTCTGACATTACTTTGCCTGTTGCACAACTGTTATTGATTCCCCAGCAGGAATGTCCACTGGCCATGTACAATCTTTTAATGTCGGTTTCACCAATTAGAGGTCCACTACTTGTAGCTACATTTAGAACCGGTAAGTAACAGGCCTGTTTTTTCAGTATCTGGCCTTTACCGATAATATTTGGAGATAAAATTGACGCATATTTATATAGTTTATCACATTCTGTTTGTGACACATCTACATCAGTCGTTGGATCTGGTAATTGTATTTGATTGTCTCCTTCACCACATATATATATATCATGCTTACGTGCATATATTTCGGGGGTAAATACATCCACAGTATTCAATTTAATTTCATTGAAAAGCGCATATGGTTCTATCTTATAATCTAATGGGTCTACTGTAATTGAGTGGGCTCTTAATCCAAATATCGGACATTTATGTAATAGAGTCGATGTCCATGGACCTATGCATACAATTACTTTGTCTTGCGAGGATAGAATTATTGTCTTCTTTAGGGCCTTTGATAACAGTGAATCTTTATATTTTTCGTATTTTCTATCTTTGGCTATTGGTATGTAATCTAATGATCGTATAGTCCTAGTTTCTTTGGTTTTATCAGAGATATTAATTTTTTCTACTTTACCATAAACAATATCAACACATTGAGTTTCCATGGCCTTTTTTAACATAAATTTGGTAAACTTATAAGGGTGGACCTGTGCAGTAGAATCTTTATCGCTAAGTTGAGTCCAGTTTGTCACAAATTTAGGGTCAATCCAATTCAAATTTGTGGGTAGACTTATCGAATTCTTTGTGCTAGTCCCACTTTCACTTTTATTTTTATTTTTACTTTTTTTCTTATTTTCATTGTCATAATTGCTTAAATCAATATCCAAATTAACAGTATTTACATGTCTGTAATCCCAATTTATGTCACCTTGATATAATTGTACCAAATTTTGATGCAATTTAAAACTTAATTCGCTTAATTGTGTTGGAAATGCCCATGATGCCAACAAACCACCAGCTTTGCCTGATGCTGCACATGCGATGTCGTTACTTTCAATTATTATAATTCGATGTTTCTGTGGATCAAATTTTTTATGTTTTGTTAAGTAGAATGCTGTGGTACAGCCAATAATCCCGCCCCCTATTATATAGATTGTTTCCTTGTTATTCATCTGGTAAATATGTCTATTGATTGAATTTTCTTTATATTTATGTTCTGATACAAAGGATGGGTAGATATGGGAAGATTTATAGCTGTGAACAAAATGTTTCTTTTCAAAGATTACAATTCTAACGACCGAATTTGTTGTCTCAGTTGGTTGAATGATTTACTAATATTAACCCAAATATTGACTTTATTTATTTATATAGCCACCTCTATTTTTGTTTGTTTTAAAAAAAAAAAATTATTATTATTATTTACAATTAGCTAGTTTCTTGTAACCTTAAATTTATTTAGCAAATCGATTATATACAAGTTCTTGAAAAGATTGATCCGTAAATATACTAAATATACCTACTTAAAGATTCTAGATTTATTTCTGATAGGCAGATTGCTCAAGCACAAAGTTTGACTAGATAACATTTTACATGTTTTCAATTTTCACTACGCTTCTGCGTAGAGTCTCTCCAGCTGACCTAGTTGCTTCCCGCTTTTATTTAGGTGTTTATTTTCATCACCTGTTGGCTTCTAATTTTTACAAGACAGAGACAAATTAAAGCTTTATTGACGGAAAGATTTAAAAGGCATGTGGGGTCTATTATCATATCTTCAAATTGGCATAATTAGACAAAGGCTAAGGGGATAAGCAAACAAAAAAAAAAAACAAAAAAAAAAAAAAGAAACAGGTTTATTTTATTGGATTAAATAAATTGATTGCTATTTTTTACGTCTATTCTTTCAAAACAAAGTTTTTCTTTTTTGTTTTTGGTCTAGATATTGTTTTTTTTAATAGCTAGCAAGAAAACAAAAGAAGGCAACAGAAAAAGAATAGAAAAGGTAAAGATTTCGTCATTTTTATATATCATCATTCATCTTAATTTGTCCAATATTTGCAAAAGTCCAAAAATCCATTTTCAAGACTGTTTTAATACATCCGGACATCCAAGTGAGCACTCATTGTCTTTTTCGATTTATTTTCTTTTGGTAGACAAACATAATTTCGGAAAATCTAAAATAGAAAAGAATTGTGCGTTATTTGTCTTTTTTTGTAATATGCATTCTTGAAATCCAGCTTCGGGTTGGTAAAGATTCAAAAAAACAGGACCGGTAGTAAACTTTTCACTCGACTTTCCCGCGTCAAACTAGTCTCGCTTAGACATTCCTGCTTAAACCCCTACAAACTCTCCTCCTTCTACCTTCTTGATCCTCTTCTCTCTTTGTCTTTCTGTTTCTTTCTCTCTCTCACCCTGTTCCTCTCTTTCCTCTCTCCCCCCCCCCTTGCCGTTTCTTTCTAGTAGTCCTCAGTAGCCACTTCTTCACCTCTCTAAGGAGTATCTCATGTCACCCTCGCTTGTCTGTTCCCTTCCTCTTCTCCCTTCTCTTTCAGGTTTGCGAGGGTTGTGTGATTCTTCACTGTGTCATGACTAGTGGGCAGGGAGGAAGAAGTGGTTCTGTTTCCTAGGATACAGTGTGTATGGCTTGTTAGTTAATGGTGGTTGGTCGACACCGTCATTTGGCGAGAACCTGACTAGCCACGAAAGAATTATGCTGTTTATCGTAGTAGTAGGGGACGATTCTACACATTCTGGTAAATCCATTCACTCTAACTTCTCTATTTCTGTTAAAACTTAAAAAATTAACATATGAAAAGTTTGGTATAGGAAGAGCTAGTCCTTGTAGAGGTATAGCTTACCTATTGTTCCGAGTTAAATAATTTTCTAACAACCCTTGCTGGAATTCATCAGAAATAGATACACGAAGAATTAAAGATGGCTAAGTTCTTAAAAGCTGGTAAAGTTGGTATGTATCCAAAATACAGTAAATATAAGTGAAAAGAAAGTAATGTAGAGTAATCTGGGAAATGGAGATTATAAGAGATGAACAGATTATTTGAAAAGCATTTAGATAGGTGGATTTTGTAAACGTCATATGAAGAAAGTAATTAATTTAAAAAAAATTCGTTATAGGATATAAAAGTTATTTTAAAAAGTTATATATGGGGAAAGGGATACTCTGATAATACCCATCTGTAATTAATGTTATTTGGATATCTGAAATAGTTAGGATTATACAAGTATCAACAATTTATTAATACATTTTGAAGTATTTACGTAGAGTTTTTCTATCTCAAGTAAAAATTATATTCCATAAGTAATCCCGAATAACTCATGCTCAATTGTTGAAATAATAAATACTAACAGATATGTATATGAATTGAATCTGGAATATCTAATGATCCCGAAATTACGTTCTTTTATTTTCAATATATTCCATATTTGATGTACTCCCTCATATTTTACTTCTATTTGTAAAATTTGTTTTTTTTAATTAGCTGTTGTTGTTAGAGGTCGTTACGCCGGTAAGAAGGTCGTTATCGTCAAGCCACATGATGAAGGTTCTAAAGCCCACCCATTCGGTCATGCTTTAGTCGCTGGTATCGAAAGATACCCATTAAAGGTTACCAAGAAGTTAGGTGCTAAGAAGGTTGCCAAGAGAACTAAGATCAAGCCATTCATCAAGGCCATCAACTACAACCACTTGTTACCAACCAGATACACCTTAGACGTTGAATCCTTCAAGTCTGTTGTCTCCACTGAAACTTTCGAACAACCATCTCAAAGAGAAGAAGCTAAGAAAGTTATCAAGAAGGCTTTCGAAGAAAGACACAGGGCTGGTAAGAACCAATGGTTCTTCTCTAAGTTAAGATTCTAATTGAATATGTATCCTGATTTGTTATTTTATATATATATATAAATTGAAAACTTTTCTGTCGCATTATAATCTTAATTAGTTTCCAAATTCTTACCAATTCTATATTATATATTACTATTATTAAAGTGTGTTTTTTTTTGTTTTTAATAAAGAGTTCTATAAACATCTAAATAGTAATGAAAATGCACTAAAAAGTTGTACAATTTTGTGTGATTTTGTATAGATAGTTAGTATCGTTTCTTTTTTTTGTTGTCTCTTGAGTTTGTTTTCATGTTTTCATTAAACTGATGTGTTTGAGTCTAAGTATAATATTTACTAAGTTGACTGGATATAATTTAGTTTTATTATGATGTATTCCCGCAATGTTCCTGCACTGAATCTTTGTTAACAAATTGAATCTTCCACCTTTAAAGGAGAAAACTAATAAAAATAAAAAACAAAAAAATATATTGAGGGATCTGCAAAAAACTAGTACTTGATACGAAAGAGTTGATTAATATATATGTGGATAAGTGTAAGTGATTAGAACAATATATGCCGTTAATTACGTTCAAAAGGTTATACATGAAAAAAAATATGCAATGATTTTTGAGTATGTTATTCGTTAAGAGATATTTAAGGACTTCAAATTGTCTAAGACATTTTATTAGAAAACCTGCAATTGATATAAAATATGTGTTAAAGAATAGTGATTTATATAAAAATTCTGTTTTAAAAAGGGAGTTGGTTAACACAGATGTACTAATTAAGGATTTGAATGAATTACCCCAATGTTATCGAAATTTGAATGGCTTAGATAACCAAATTAATCAGGTTCAAAAGACAAGAAATCAACTAGAAAAGAAAGTCAAATCCAATAAGGATGAATTAAAATTTCTCTTGCCACAAATTCAAGAGTTAAAGAGTAAGTTTAAGGATCTACAGAAAAAAAGATCAGAGTTATATGCTCGTTTGGAATCTACTTACACGTCACTACCGAATCTACTGCATCCTTCTGTACCACCAAATGAGCCGGAAATTGTTCAATGGATTAATAAACCAATCAATATCAATCATTCTCTAAATCATGTAGATATTATGACAAAAAAGGGATTATTGGATTTAGAACAAGCATCAATAACTTCAGGTACGTCTTCATATTATTTAATTGGTGATGCTGCTTTATTAGAAAGGGCGCTGATAAATTATGCTGTTGATCTAGCCCAAAAAAAAGAATTCATATTTGTATTACCTCCAAGTTTAACTAGATTAGGAATAATCGAAGCTTGTGGGTTCAGACCTAGAGATATGAATGGCGAGGAACAAATATATAAGACAGGTAAAGACAAAGAGATGGGTCTTGTTGCTACTGCAGAAATAACATTGGCTGCCATGGGGTTCAATAAGATTATGAATCTCCCCCAAGGAAACGTACAAAAATTTGTTGGATTAAGTAGATCATATAGAGCGGAAGCTGGCGCAAGAGGTAAAGATACAAAGGGTTTGTATAGAGTACACGAATTTAGTAAAGTAGAATTATTTTGTTGGTGTGATCCAGCCAAAGGTGATCAGGTATTAGAGTCATTGAAGGAATTTCAGATAGATATTATTCAATCATTAGGTCTCTATGGTAAAGTTTTGAATATGCCAGCAAATGATTTAGGTAACCCAGCATATAAGAAATACGATATAGAAGTGTGGATGCCAGGCAGAGGATCATTTGGTGAAGTAAGCAGTGCATCTAACTGTAGGGATTTTCAAAGTAGAAGATTGAATAGTAAATTCAGAAAAGAAGATGGTTCTTTGGAGTATATATATACCTTGAATGGTACTGCAATGGCAGTTCCCAGAGTAATTGTAGCAATTGTTGAGAATTTTTATGATCAAAATACAAATACAATTAGGATTCCTGAACCATTAATTTCATACATGAATGGGAAAAAGTATATATAAAAAATCACCTATTTGATATTTTATTTATTAGTAAGAGTATCACACATTGCATTCTCGTAGTGGATATATCACCATAACATTTACTGTAAATATAATAGTTACACATGTAAAATATAGTTAACGATCTGTTGTTGTAGATAGCTTGTTTGTTTTATTTTTCTTCTCTTTACAATCATTTAAATCTTTTTTTCAAGTCGAGAAATCTCGATTGAGTGTTGGTTTATTTTAATTTTGTTTCTTCCTCGCATGTTTTAGCTAAGGATCCTTTTAATGAAATTTTAGAAAAAGTTTAAAAGGGTAACAATTATTATGATACTATTTTGATCCTTCAAAGGGCAAAAAAATTCCAAATAATGAACGATACAGGGGAAGTTAAGAGTAACACATAAAGTGCATAAAGAATAAATATGTTACTGTTAGCCCTTGCAGATGCTTATATTCCAGATAGAGCAATTGTATGTTAATGTTATTGTTTTTTCAAATTTATAAACTTATGATTAGATATAATTGAGGGGTAAAAAGTTACTAACAAAATTGAAGTAGGATATACCATTGAAATTCAAAAATCTACTAAGTATACCTGATAAGATATCCCATATTGCATTATTAGGTAACAGTACTGGATCAAGTGAATTTTTAGAATTTTTGGCTCAAGTCTCTCCTAATATCAGTATAGTCCGTGGTGAATTTGATAGTCCAAGAATTAAAATACCTAAATCTGGAAGTGCAAATATTAGAAGTGATGATATCGATAGTACTAACGATAAAAATAATGGAATAAATGAAAACAGGTTGAAGGAGTTGCCTTTAACCTCAATAATAAAAGTTGGGAATTTCAAGATTGGTTGTTGCAGTGGATACACAGTGGTCCCTAAAAATGATCCAGTTTCGTTATTAATATTAGCTAGACAATTAAATGTGGATATTTTGTTGTGGGGTGGTACACATAATGTTGAAGCATATACTTTACATGGTAAATTTTTTGTAAATCCAGGAAGTTGTAGTGGTGCTTTTAATTCAGATTGGCCTGTTGATAGCGGTATACCTGACCAAGTCGATACAACACAAGAAGTTACAGACAATAAAATTAAGCAAGTAGAAGACGATAAACTAGATGAAATAAAAAAAGAAGAAGAAACAATAACAAATTCCATAATGGCAACTTATAAGAATGAGGCAAGCATGAAAGAAGAAGATATAGATGTCCCGGATAGTGTCATAACAGGTTCTAATGCACCTAGTTTTTGCTTGTTGGATATCCAGGATTCAATCTGTACATTATATATTTACCTTTATATAGACGGTGATGTGAGAGTGGATAAAGTAGTCTTCCAAAAGGACATGGAATCCGAAGAGTGCAACGACTAATAGATACCTTAAGTGATAGTTTGTTAACAAAATCACATATGCATATGTGTATATATCCATGTACAGATATATATATAAATATATAGACAAGTATGTATGTTCTTCAGGAGCTTTATATATAAAGTCTGTCAATATAGGAATGCTGGATATGGTGGGTCTGGTATGGTTGTGAACCCTAATATATTTCTGGCTATAGCGTAGATAGTGATAATACATATTTGTTCTATTTTGCTTTGTTTTGTTTTTATTTTTTTTTTTTTGCAAGATATTTCAAAACAGTTTTTTTATTAAATTTCCAGATTTTGACATTATATAAAGGGAACGAATATCAAACGCAATGTGTTTTCGACCTTTCTGACGATCTTCTTCTACACCATAGGCAGTTTTCCTTCGCTACTTTGTTTCATGGTAGAAAGAACCAGGAAGTTTTTTCCTTCGTTAGTGATGATTGTGAGTGCATTTGGCTCTAGGCATTAACAAACTTTTTGTTAAATGTCGATGTGGAAAAACTCAAGCTACCTACTTTTTTTTTGACTGATTATGTTTCAAACGAAAGTGACTTCCCTTTACAATAATATTTTGTATTGTTAACTTATATTCTTGAGTATGTGTATTTTGAGTTCTTAAATGGTAAGTATGTAGTTGTCGTGTGGTACAAGTGTGGGTTAGTGTAGTGGCATCTAATAAATGTTTTATTGGTTCTGTCCAGTGTTGGATGAAATTGCATTGGACTGAGTTATACTTTTGCAAAAATCTTGGACTCAAGAGTATTGTACATGTATTATCACACATATTGTGTAGTTATATATTTGTTTGACATTAAGATTGATTTATTCAATTTGATATTTATAATTGTAGTTACAAATTTGAACCTATGGAAACACTCAGACAACAACATTATCGATGCCATGTTGAACAAGATCTTCAAGTAAATCAGAAGTTAAATCATCCTCTAATTGTTCTTCATTTTGATCATTATTCTTGTCCTTACGATGATTGAAATTCACAACTGCCAATTCTTTTAAATCTAATACTTTTTTCATAGCGTAAGCATCTTCACCGTCTTGATAGTAACCTTTTTCAATCTTTAGCACCTCAAATTCCAAAGTATCTCTATATAAGTGTAATGCAGCTCTATTTGATTGTCTAACGTGTAGAGAAACATATTCAGCATCATGAACTTCTCTTAATGCAAATAACGCCTGTCTCATCAATTTTTCAGCCAAACCCATTCTTCTATATGTTCTCATAACACTCAATGATGTGATATGACCATTGGGAGGTTCATTTTGTTGATCTGGATCATCGTTCATTTTAGCTAAAACATAACCAACCAATTTTTCCCCTGGTCTTACATAAGTTGGATCCAGTTTAATTTGATTTCCTGTTATCAGGTCATCTACCATTAATTTATCATCATCATTATCATCATCCTTTAGATCTTCTTCATCAAATACATTAGATGTTGTTGTAGCTACAAAGGAGATTTCAGGCCATGATAAAATATGGTACATATAATATTTCATCATATAATTTTCTGGTAAGTTATGTAGATTAGCATTTTGCATACAAATTATATCATCAATGGTGGCCTTTCTAATATTAACCGGCATTTTTTAAACAAAAAAATATTTTTTTTTTCAGCAGAGTACTACTTCCACAATTCTTGTCTTGTGAATTGTATTTGGTTAGTGTATATGGCAATGATGATGAATATAGAATTTAGGTGCTTGAGAAATGCAATGCGTATGTGTATAAAAAGTTAAATCATATATTTGATGTAATTTCATCTCAAACTTGATCTTATTTTAAATTTATTTTTTTCTTTATTTTCTTTATTTTTTTTTATTTTTCGTTCTGATATTTTTCCATAATAATATGTAGTAAAGTTTTCTTTTTTCTTTGACCGTTCCCTTTATGGTAAGTGTTTAATTTATGAAATCTGGAAGATATTATGTACGATTAGTATTATCTAGAGGGTTAGAGCATCAATATTCGTATTCCTCGAACATATTTGAGAAGTTTTCTCGAATGATCATAGGAAATGCTTTTTTTTTTACAATGACATGGTATGTTTGTTGGAATAGCATTTGTTGAATAGATCAAGGATGCCATGATTTTACAAAAAAAAAAACGCAAAATGTTAATTTAAGACAGATAAATACAAAAGAGGAACTTTAATAGGACATATATTTATTAATAAAGGGAGTAGCATCAAGGTTAGTAGATTACAATGCAATAATTTACTTGAGTTTTTTGTTGTTGTTTTTTTCTGTAAAATATTATCCTAATCTATTCATTACCCTTTGTCTTTGTAAAAGAAAAGAAAATAAAAAATAAAAGGCAATAGATTTTTGTAAATACATCTGATAATAATCAAAATATTTTTTGGAATAAGGTTTGTATGCAAAAATTTGTATTTTTTTTTCTTGAAAATAAAAAAGAACTTTGTCTTTTTATACATATTTTAGTAGCTTTTCTTGGGTTATTCCTTACTAAATAATTGCTTAATGTGATAAATTAAAGGAGTTGATGAAATGATTCTGTGAACCTGTGTGTTTTTTTTTTTTTTATTGTATTTTTTTCTTTTAATTTTGGAAATTCTATTTTAAATGCCAATAAAGGGTTTCTCTAGTAAAGTGGTTACAATCAAAAATTGTATGAAAAAATGAAAAAAAAAAAACTATATGATGTTAGAAAAGAGAATATAACTGTATTTGTATCATGATTGAATTAAAATTTTTCATTTTAACTACGTGTTCATATATGCCTATGAGTATGAATATATATATGTGTGTGTGTTTTAGTATATGTAGAAGATATTAGTATTGGATTTAAAGTTTTATACTATATATTATATATTGATATAAATACTGGCATTAGTGTTCATACCATTTGATTATAGTTTAATAAACAATGGGTATTAAGTCCAAAAGTAAACCTTTACAATTTAAAAATGTCAATATATCATTTTCAAATAAAGAATCGCTACAAAAAAATTCTAAGGCAATAAAAATTTTAGCGAAAAATAAAGTAAAGTCTATTACTTCACAAGGTAAATATGATATTAATAATAGTAAAGCGGTTGATTTTGGATATGAGGATCAAATGATCATCGATGAAGACTATTATATTTCTCCAAGTATGCTGATTGATGATGATAATGAGGATGATGAGGATGATGATGGTAGATTATCAGTAAATTCCATATCTTTATTAGATGAGGGAAATGAGAAAGAGAAAAGAAATATGGATATAAATATATTGGGTTTACAATGTAATTTACTAGATTTAGAAAAAAAGTATGTCACAAAAATTCCGCAATATATTATTAAAAAATCGATAGATTACTTTAGTTTATCTATACTACAAGAGACTACAGTTGAAACAGAAAATAACAATAAATCATCAAGATTTATTTCTACACCTATACAAAATGGCAGTAGGTACAGAAATAGGAGTGGGTATGCAATTAACAAAAACTCATTGGATACGTTTTCTTTAGATGATATTGATAAATCAATGTTTTGGGACATATTTAATTCATCTCAAATAGATAATTATCCACGGATATTGCCTCCGCCTTTAACAACTTCGAATAAATATGGTAATCCTGATGATGCTAATATGATGATAACCGAATGTGATTCTAGTCTTAATGAGTTTTATCATTCATATGAACATATTCCCAAAAAGCACTTCAATATTCACTCACCTTTAAAGATACTGTATCCAGTGTCACCACCGCCGCTACCACTTTCCTCCTCTTCCTGGTCGTCGTCGTTTCCACCTGCGTCTTCTTAATACGCAGCAATCCGTGTGGCGTGATCAAATAGCGAATTTGTTTATATTGTGTTTTTTTTGAACAATAGAAAACAATAGAGGATCTCGTTTTTATTTGCATTGTTTTGTTTAACTTTGAAGACAAAGAAAAAAAAAAATAAAGAAAAAAAACAAAGAGTAGAAATTTTTTTCCTCAAAGGTTAAATAAACGTTGAATTTTCTTTATGGCATAATCCTATAATAATAACTACGAGTAGATGAAGAAAAAGAAAAAAAAAAGAGCAAGAAAAACCAGATGTATTAACTAATAAATAAATGGGTAAAGAGGTAAACTGTTCTTATGAAGAAACCAAGGTGATTTTTTGTTGGTTCATTTTTAGTTAATTGTCTGTCTGTTTGTTTGTTTGTTTTTACATTATTGGAAGTTCATTTTCCCCTAATATTTTGATATAAATATATTATTAATAAAACATCTACTAACTTTGCTAATATAACTAATACTGTTGCTAGTAGTAATACAATTATGATCAATAGCAGTAACATTGACGATAGCAAGGATAAGAAAATTGTTACGCAAGCATATCAAGTGGTAACACCTAAGTCTCCTAATGAAGTAACTTGTACTAATCTAACAGATGTTACTATGTCATCTTATTCAACTGAATCAAAGAAAGATAAATTAGATATTACTTCTGTTGATCATTTGTCCACTTCTTCTTCTTCTTCTTCCACTTTTACAACTACTATTGATACTAACCATATTGATAATACTAATAATATACATAGGTCTTCAATACTATCATCTAGAGATAGTGAGGATATCGAACGTCTAAAATATGAAACCGTTAAAAATGAATTACTAGATAAATTAAATTTACATATTTTGTTAAGTTTTAAGAAAAGGGATACATTGAAAAGGGAATTAGACAGAATCCATGCTCAAGCTGTCCTGTTGAAGAAGCTGCACGAGGATAAACAACTTTTATGTAAAATTGAAAAAGTCAAAGAAATTGAAGTTAAGAATAGAAAGGATTTAATTAAATCATCTATTACATTTTTAGATACTTCGAAGAGCAATCGTTCTCATTCACATTCTTGTACTTCACTTCAATCTACACCAGGACATTATTACCACACTAGAAGTAAAAGCCAAGGAAATTTATTGAATGATTCTTTTTGGAAAGATTGTATTGATAACCCAATATTAACTTCAAAATCGACTAGACGTGGGCAACAAAATTCAAATAAAAATGATCAGTATCATAATAATAAAAATAATACCAGTAATAAAAATAATAATCATGATATATTTGATTCAATACAAACAAATGGGGAAAAAAATCAAATCAATAAAACATATTTTAAAGAATATAATAATAACCCAGTATTCAGGAGGCATGATGGAATCCTAGTTCTACTTACTTGTTCTATATGTGGAAGACAAGGGTTTATAGCGCCTCAAGGTATTGCTATACATGTTAGAACTAAGCATCATAAGACATATACAAATCAAAAAATGGCAGTATTAATGAATCAATGGCTGCTTCCTGATGATTTGCAAGATAAAAGAATATTATCAAAATTTAAAGGTTTGAATATTGATCCCAATGTAACATACTTGCCCATGGAAAGTAATTCTATTGATAAAAATGGTTATAATAAAAATAAACCTAAACAGAAAAGTTTAACTCATTTGTCTAAAATTGTTTCAATATCATCTTCAGAAGATAATATAAGTATAAATTCACAAAATGATACATTTACTGTTGAAAGACAGAAATATAAGATAAATTATCTAGAAAAATTTTGTAATAAGGATGAACTTAAAAATTTAGTTGAAATAATGGAAACTAGTAAACAAGATCTTGAAGTGATTTTACAAAATCAAAAAGATAATGAAGTTGACGAAGTAACTGAATATAATAGGGATGAGGAGGATAAAGATTACGATATTGCAGAAGATGTTTTAATTGATGATAAGAAATTAGATAGTATTGATGATACGGACTATGAAGTTCAAGAGAGTCCTCTTTCAAACATATCTAGTTCTCCTATAAAAGGTGCAACTACAGATAATTTATCCATAGAACTAGATTCTAGTTCTTCTATGACTACACTTGCTTTTAGAAGACATTTAAGGAAAAGAAGATATAATAGTCGTGGTTCATCAGAGGAAGATAAGGACTCTATTGTTTTTTCATGGAAAGAAAGATTAAGACCAGCTGAGAAGAAGCCAAGACCTGATATGATTGCATTAACAGAATTGCCAGAATATGAAAGAAGGTCAAAGCATTATAATCTTCGTGCTCGATCAAAACTAAGGAGTTCTAGTATTGATGATGATTTTTGATCTATCAAATAGTTTTTTTTACTAAAGGTCAAATAGATGAAAGTATATATATCTGCATTTACAGATGTACAAATATTTTTTTTTATTTGGTTATGAAATTCTGTGTATATGATGAAGTTATTGTATAAAAATGAAATTATATATTCAATAAGTATGCAAAATTTACGGTTTAGGTGTTTATTTTTATATAAAAAGCTAAGTTTTCATTAGTTAAAGCTGTATACAAAAAAAAATATCCATTTTCATTATTAGGATCTAATGATGTTTGGTGTGAATTTTTTTTATCTACACTGAAGATTACAACTAAAAAAAATGAAATGTAACTTAATGTTATTATTAAATAATATTGTTAACATAACATACTCCATTCAAGATATTATTATTTATGATATCTATTCTGTTTGTTTGTTTGTTTTTTAAATATGACTAGAAAACGTTAACTTGGATTATATATAATTTTCCAGTGTATAAATGAGATTTAGTTAAAATAATTACGCTTCTTTTACATAATAATTTTATAATTCGTAAGGAACTTGTTTACTATATTAAATGAGTTAAGATTCAAGAAAATCCTTATTTAACGTAATGAAAAGAGGATGTTTTGTGATGAAATTAATCAATCACAGGTAATTTTGAAATTGCCATATATAATTAGTTGATTTGCTAGACCCTTTAATATATCAATAGTACACAAAACTGAAAATCATATCTAGTGTTTGGCCAAGGAGTTTTTCTATGTTGAATTCTGTGTTATTTCAAACACAAATATTAGTCTAAAAAAATTACTAATTTCCTTTGGTTTAATGTGGTATCTTTTAAGTTGAGCACGCTAATGCTACTTGTCTGGTAAGATATGTTTACAATGAAGGATGTTGTGTCCCTTTTTTTTTTAGGCACTCTAACCATATAAAGAAGTTTTGACTAAATGTTCAAATATCTTTCTCGAATTCATTATTGTAAATAAAAATAACTTACATAGTACAAAGTTTATATATACCAGTTTTTTGTTTTAGTCAACATTCTGAGTTTTGTTCAATAATACAACTTTTACATATATTTTAAAAATTCTCAGAAATAATATTAAGAAACCGTTATATACTTGAACAAAAAGGGAAAATGTCATAAGAACATTAAGTACTGATTTGTCCTTTTGTGTTGATTTTTTTTTATTAGAATAGGTAGTAATGAATGTGAATTATGTATATTTTAATACAGAGGAATCGTAAAAATATTTTGGGTTTTGTTTGTTTATTTGAGAGTTGGACAGAGCCCTCTAAGCTTTTTTTTTTTCAACAAAATATTAAAATGTTGAAATATAATTATTAGAGCTATGTTTGATAATCTAAATTCATCGTACTAAGTGATTAAAAGTTATGAAAATTTATAGTAAAGAAGATTCAAAGATAAAATGAGTATACTGTATAATATTGTATCTTGTATATTACTTATATAGAAAGAAAAGGACTAAGCAATACAATAACAATTTATAGTACCACTAACTTCCTACTATAAATAATAATAAAACTTATAATACCACCAATATCCTATTGTAAGTTACATTATCTTATTATATTAGTTTAAAATGAACTCGACTAGAATTTTTGATTCTAAAGCCTTGCGTCAACATAAAATATTTTTTCCGGAAAATTTGTACAACAAACATAGATAAACAGAATCCATCATTTTACACATATTAATATCCACACCCTTTATCCTCTTAAGAAACTAAGAGTTTATTTTTTGTTTGTGATTCTTTCACTTATGATAGTACAAATTGTTTTTTTAGCAAAAATCTACAGCTATTTCCCTTTAAATATAAATATAAATACACCTCTAAGATATAAAACTATTAGGGAAGATATTTTTAAAACAAAAATATGAAAAGCAAATGAAAGAGAAAATATTAAATAACAAAGTTCAAAACATCTATTCTTCTATAAAAATATACAAATACACATACATAAACGTGAAAACGTCCATACTGAAAGTGTGTTGCTTAGATCAACAAAGCAGCAGCAGCTAAGACACCAGCACCAATCTTAACAAAGTTGGTAGCAGCACTGTTTTCAGATTGTTGTTGAATAGTAGCACTAGATTCAGTAGAAACTGGTTGGCTGCTTACAACTTGTGCAAGAGTAGATGGCTTATTATTTTGAGTGGAAGTGACTTCGGAACTGTGACCGTTGTTTAATGAACCAGCAGTGCTTGTTAAAGTAGCAGCAGCCTTTCTAGATTGACAAATTTCATCACAGACAGTAGAGGTGACAGTAGAGGTTTCTTCTTTGGTGACTTCAGTGGTGGCAGAACTTTCAGGTGGGCAGCTTGTAATAGTGGTAGTGTTAGAGTAAACATTAGTTGCTGTTACAAAGGCAGTTTCAACGGATGCATTAGCAGCACTTGTAATTGGGTATAAAATACTAGAATTAGCTGGGAAACTGTTAGTAGAGATTATGGAAGAAGTAGCTAAAGTAGAAGCGTTAGTATTTTCAAAAGTTGAAGCAATTATGCTAGATGTTGGTTTAACAGAGCTTGAAATAACAGAAGAAGAATTCGTAGAAGTAGAGGAAATTACAATACCAGTGGAAGAAGATAAAACTGAGGAAGAATCAACTGATGAAGAAAAAGCACTGGTAACTGAACTTAATGTACTAGATGTATAAGCAGGACTGACAGAGAAAGAAGAAGAAGAAGAAGAGACATCAACGACTGGACTTAATGTACTAGATGTATAAGCAGTACTGACAGAGAAAGAAGAAGAAGAAGAGACATCTGCAACTGAACTTAATGTACTAGATGTGTAGGTAGAACTAGCGGAGGAAGAAGAAGAAGAAGTACTAGTGACCGAAGTCAATGGGCTAGATGCATGAATGGAACTAGCAGAGGAAAAAGAAGAAGAAGAAGTAACTGGAACCATTGGAACACCAGCAGCCTCTAATTGTGGTTCAATTTTATTAAGGAACCATGGAAGCTTAGTAATAAATGTTGAGACGGCATTAATATCAACTTCTGAATAATTTGGTACATAATTTGGATTACCAGCTAAATTAGCACCAATATCCATCAAACCTGCAGGCAAGTTATCTAATGTAATACCAGATTTTGGATCTGATACCAAAGCAATGTAACTGTTTAAATTGGCGGTAACATCTTTGAAAATAATATCTAACTGTTTAGCTTGTGCAGGAGAAATTGTGTAGGCATTAGCTGAAGCAGCAATTGCAGCTAAAAATAAAAGAGACTTGGTATTCATTTCTATTAACCTGACTGATTGATAATTATCGGCTTACTCCTCTTTTTTAATGGAACCTTCAAGGACATTCTTAAAATAACAAAACAAATGTCGATTGAAATACTAGTAAAAATTTCAGAAACAACCAAAGAAAAAGTCCACCTTTTATAGCTAATTTATATAAAATAATTGGTAGGCATATCCATCTTAAAATAAAAGTAAAAAGTAAATGAAAATTTTTGTGTTATTATTCTGTGTATTATGCATCGTATAAAACAAAATATTTAATAATTTCAATCTAACAATGAACATATGGATACCAATACCACATATTTACCTTTATGTCAAACCTTTGAACCGCAGCCAGCTTATTCTTTAAGGAAAGCAAAACAAAGAACAGGAGTTAAATTGGTGTCACTAATTGAACGAAACTAAATAAAGATTGTCATAGCAGTAGTCAACACAATACACACACCTCTATTTACTCTTTCATTCTCTTTTTCGAGTAGTTTCTGCTTTTTCCTCTCCAGGAAATAAAAACAAATTTTAAACAATTATAGAAGAAAAGAAAAAAACCTAAATAGGAAAAAAGGACTATTTCGGCATCTTCGTTCTAATTATAACAAACGTTTTTCGAAAAAAAAAACAAAAAATTAAATGCCTTTGTTTTTTCACCTAAACGAATATCTTCTTTATGCAGTCGTTTCAAATGATTTTATTCTTTAATATTTATGGATATGAGATATACTTTGTTTCCTGTATGTAATAATCGTTCAGATCACAACAAACAATCACTAATATTCAAAAAGAATCAAAATTTTACAGGATGATCTTTTCTTTTTTCTCCAGTTCTACTACTAGTTCATTTCGTTGCCTGCGTAAACATCCATTAGTAGACACGAGCCGTGGTTTGAAGAGAATGTTTGTATTTCCTCTGTCAATTATTCATACATGTCTGAACGATCTATAGATATTCACTTCTTATGCTTTCCTCATTACTGTGAGCCGTTTAAAACATAAAAAGAAAAAGATACCTTTAACATATAATTAATTACAGGTTGTACAAGAGATCTAATACACTCATATAACCACGAGTAATTACACCACCATAGCGACTGATTCTCAATAAATGTTAGTAATGTGATATCCACTGTTTACACTTTGTATTAATTTACTTAAAATAAGCATATCTCTTGGGTTCTTATGACCATTTTACTCTTTTCGATTAGTTCAGTTAGTTCAAGCAACCTTTCTTTTGATTCATATCTCAGATACTCTATACATTCTTCTTTTTTTTTTATTATTACTATAAACACTATACTATCATCCTACTCAAAAACAAGATCTTTCATTTTTCTTTTTTTAAAAAATGTACATCTCACAGATATAAGCTAATCTAACCGAATTAAACAGCTGCAACTTTTGTTTAAAATATATATTTTACCGGAATTTATTATCCTATAATGTTTCTTATTAATTGAACAGGTTTAAGTAGAATATTGAAATAATGAATAGTAGCCAATGTTGTCTACAGCTTTTAAAAATATTATTAGAAGGGTTCAAGTAAATATAATAAGATCATTATCTATTAATTGGTATTATGCAGTTGATGTTCCTGTTAACGAATCATTCCAATCAAAGCAATCAAAAGTTAACCAACCTAAAGAGTTCAAGCAATTTACCGAACATGATACAGATAAATTAAGACAAGCATATAGGAAATATGTATCATCTGCCAAAAAATCCAATCAGGTCGTAAAAGTTAGTGAGGATAACTTATTCTGTGTTGATTTTGATAAAATGGAATTGAAACCAATATATTGGGATGGTCCTTCATATGAAGTAAGAAGAGGTATTTGGTTTAATAACAGTGACATACCAATCCCTGAAACTTTGGCATCTGAGATAGATGAGCTATCCAATAGATTCAAGAAGGATGACCGTGATACTTGTGTTTATAAACTTAAAACAAACAAATATGAAGGAATACAATATATATTATTTATCAGTGATGTAGAAGCCTTTTTATTACCTGATTTAAATGGTGGCAGTATTCATATCAAATTTTTAAAATCTGGGATAGGACAATATTTACCAATCATTGGCACAAAAATAACTAAATATACGAACCTCCAAAAATTAGAAAACCCGGCAGATCATAATACAAATATCAGTCAATCCTCTGAAAGTAAATCTATACCCTCCACAAGTCAACAAGGAATTTCATCAAACACAACAAGTCCTTGGTTAGATTGGGGATTTTATAATCAATTACCAAATTTTTGGACTAGTGAATGGAACCAAATAAATCTTCTTAACACCAATGAATCAAATATCATTGAATCGGCATATGATGATCAAGACAAGTCATCAAAAAATTCACATTATAGAAAGATAAGACATCTAGTATTATGTGTCCATGGAATAGGTCAAACTCTGGGGAAAAAGTATGAACACGTCAATTTTTCACATACTGTTAATCTTTTACGAACGAATATGAAACAATTATATGATGCCTCCTCTGATTTAAAGAAATTAAATAAAATAAAAGGGAATTCAGATTGGGAGACAAACTGTGGTGTTCAAGTTTTACCAATTACATGGCGCCATTCAATTGGATTTGAGACGGAACCGTTACAAAAGATCAAAAGAAACTCAGACTTCCCTACATTATTTGACATCACAATAAATGGGATCTTACCATTAAGAAAACTTGTAGGTGATATTGCAATTGATGTGGTTTTATATGAAGAGCCTTACTACAGAGAGATTATATTAAAAGAAGTATGTAAACAGTTAAACAAAACCTACAAATTATTCAAAATAATGAATAAAGATTTTCCTGAGGAAATACATCTAATTGGACATTCTCTTGGAAGTGTAATTTTGTTTGATATATCAAAAGATCCGCAGAGGTATCCTCTAAATTTTGATGTCAAGAAATTTTTCTGTATAGGATCCCCTGTTGGTTTATTAAAACTAGTTCAAAGAACCAAAATTGCTCCCTTTGGTATTACATTTTCATCTGATGCCAACATCAACCAACCAAAATGTGAAGACTTGTACAATATATATCATAATTGTGACCCAGTTGCCTACAGAATGGAACCACTAATTCATCCAAGTTTAAGTAACATTAATCATTGTATTTTACCGCATTTTTCAGAGTTTGATGGAATAACTTCGAAATTTTTACAAGTTGGTGGAGAATTTTTGGATAAATTTCCATCAGCGGAGACCAAACCTATTGAAAAGGGAAATGAAAGGAATGGGATGGAAATTGAATTAAACAATAGAGATCAGATTCCAGATGATGCTAGGAAGTTATTATCTCAATTAAATCACTTAGAAAGAGTCGATTATGCGATGCCATCTGATATGTTGGAAGTCAATGCAATTGCAGCCATAAGATCTCATGTGTCATATTTCAAAGACCCAGATATTGCTGGATTTATTTTGAAAGAGATCCTCACTACAAAAAAGAGAAATATAAAGACTTGAATTAAAGAAATCATTCTTCTACAGAACGTGTAAAACAGAATTGTCCTGCTTTGTTGATGTACATTTTCATAATATCATATTCACCATTTGTGCACACTAATAAAATATTTGCACATACATACATACATACATATATATGTATTAATTTATTTAATATTCATATAATTATATTTTTATTTTTTGTCCTCCTTATGGTCATGTTCTTTTAAAAAATTATCAATAAGTTGTTCAATATCCATATAATCCTTATCATTTGCTGTTCCAGATGAGAGTTCATTTGAACCTATTTTTTTATTACTTTTTGATCTTATTCTTAGTATAGAAACACCTCCAATACAACCCAGTAGAGTGGAAATAACCAATATATGTGGTTGGATTGATCTACCGAAAAGTTTATAACCATTCATTCTTATCTCTTGAATACAAAACCGTAAAACCTAAATTATCAATTTTTTTCAACAACCAACATTATTACATACGATTTTAATATAAATGCTTGTTATTTACAGCATTACTAATCATATACTTAAATACATATATCTAATGATCTTACAATTTCTTACAAGGATATGAAAAATAGCGAAGAAGGAAGTGGGAAGGGAATAAAATTAAAATGTGAAAATCAGACCTGAATATTTAAAATTCATAAAATATTATTTTTCAACTTTCAAAAAAGGAAACATATATAATTTTTACAGCAAAAAGGTTCAAGATTTATTTGAAATATATTTTCTAGGCTTTATTATCACATTAAAAAATAGTAAAATTATTATAGAAATTAATGTATAATAAAAAACATAAAAAAAAATGCATAATCACACTGTGTACATGACTCTATTTAAATCCAAAAATTTTTGATATCAAATTTCTCTTCCAACTAGACGATGGATAGGATGAAGAAGATAAAGATGTCAATGTACTTTGTGATTTTCCGCTCGAGTCACTATTTCTTCTACTAGATGGTGTGCTAATACTCTTCTTCTTTGAATTAAAAAGAGAAGTTTTCTTCATATATAAACCATTATCTGATTTAATCGATCGGGAACTTTTACCTGAATCATTACTATAAACTTTTCTAAGTGTATTATTATTTTCATTTATAAAGACTCTTTCTGGGGGTGTCACACTTATTATTGGTTTGCCACTAATTGAAGAAGATCCCTCTGTCTTTAAATTACCCAATGCTTTCTTCCCATCTCGAACTTTGACATCTGATGCAAATATAATTTGTGATGCACCTCTTTTATTTACACATGACTCGTTATTATTAGAAACTTTCTTTCTATTATTTAATTTATTTGATTTGTATGCTGACACATCAGTCATTGGTCTTGGAGACAGATAACAAATAGGTTCACCGCCAGTTATAACTCTTTTCAATCTTGCAAAACCTTTCAAATCTACATCATCTGAAATTTCGTAGTCTTTGAGATTATTAATCATTAGGGATCCTCCAATTGAATTATTTACTACAGAGTCCAATTTTCGAATAAGATAGTCAGACCGAGTTAAACAATTTTTATTGGTATCCAACTTTGCAATTTCTTTATGCATATTTTTTCTATATCTTTTAGCTACTAAATACAACTGTGATGTTATGGGTAGTTCTTGAATATTTGACAAGAATTGTTTTTGATCTGCTTTTTTCCAATCGTTATTATCACATTCATAATCATAGTTATTATTATTATTATTGGCATCATTTTTATCAAACAATGGAGAGATACTATTTGATAGGTTAGTCACTTCACTATAACAATGATTAGCTGCAAAAGAATCAACAGAGCTCATACTCTCATTGCTAGTAACAATGGAGGATTGCGGAGATAAAGACAGATCAGTGGTATGCATACTTGATTCTTCCTTGATTGTTTGAAACGGTAAATTATTTATATTTAATCTTTGTTGTAAATTCAATTCAAATTGAAACAGTCTTTTGACAGGGACAATAATGGTTGGAATAGGGAAATTTACACATAAGTTGTCTTTCAAATAGTTAGACTTAATGTCAATCAATTTTGAGTTTCTTTCCCATTTCAAAGTCGGTACAATTATGATGTCTGGTGTATAGAGGTTGATTGAATCAATAAGAATTTTTTTAGTCTTACCTAAGACTATATCGATAGTGATTTTTATCCTAATAGTATCTTTACGATTAGATAATAGAAAATAGATATAAGTTAAAATATTGTAACAAGTTTCAAGGATACGGGTTTTCTCATAAACTAATGAATCACCCCAAAAGTTTCTGCTGGCATTATTATTATTATTATTATTATCATTAATACTATTAATATTACGGCTATTACTATTATTATTATAATTAGTTGTATAGAATGTTTTAAAATTTTTGATAGATGAGTCAATTTTGTGTAGCATCCTTGGAATATTAGTCAAAACTACTAGATGATCCAATTCATGTAGCCCGGAATCCAATAACCAATCCAATGGGACCCAAGTATGTTTCCTACCATTTAGATGGCAGATAATAGTTCTTGGCGAATTAATAGAAGGAATCCTGGAGTTAAGTATTGTCATTTTTTTCCTTTGACTTTTAGTTAAAGGGATATAGTCATCCTTCATGATAATGGGCTTGGGAGTGAAGGAGGGTATGACGATATCTGGATATTTGAAGATGCACGATTTCTTGTACGATAACCTATCCTCGATCCGCAACCTACGTGACCTCCAAGACTGTAGCCAGTCCAAATAATATTGGTTGATTACCATTGAATCGTTTGTTATAGTTGGCCTACTTGGATAATCCTTTCTGACCAGTTTCCCATCTGGGGTCAAGTAGAATAATTTATCTATGTTGTTGTAACTTTGGAAAATGAGTGGATTCAAATTACCGAACGTTTTCTTTAACGGTTTAAAATCTTTTTTTAGGGATAGCAAAGGTGCAGATACTGGTGTGGGTATGGATAGAGGATTTATTTGTACACCATCAAAATCAGCTTCGTATGAAGACGTACCAAGGATTAAAGGGACTGTATTAAATGACACTGTTGGTGTGATATCTTGATGGATATCACATTTATAAGGTGGTCCATTTTGATTATAATTAAAAACGATATTCTTATAAGAATTTCTCAACTTTTCATCATTATCCAGTTTTAGAACTTTCATAACAGGTAGTTTTTTAATAGAATTTGTAAGGGAAGATAAATCGTGATTGTTAGGGTATGCTGATGTATACAAACAAACAGAAAAAGAATGAAAAGGAAAAGAAAAAAGAGTTATGAGATTGATTGATAAATTAGATCAAGAAACCAAAATAAGGAACTTTCTCATCCCATTATAACCATCTACCTAAGTAAGACAATCTACTATGAATATATTCACATTTGTATATGCTATCTATTGATAACAACACACAAACACACACACGTGTATATATATGCATGTGCAGATATGCATGTGCAGATATATGCAAATGTATAAATATATATATATATACAGATATACATATAGATATACACATAGATATGTATACGTGTATAGATGTTAAAATATGGGTAAGTAAGTGGGTGAGTTTGTGTATGCTATATGCTATATGTGTGAATGTATATATTCATCCATCTTTTGATAGCCTGCCCATTGAAACAAAACACAAAGAACAAACAAACCTTATTATACTTTTATGCCACTTTTATTGTGATATATCTTATTGTTGATTCTATTGACAAAAGAAAAGCGGAGAAGGAGATATAAACAATAAAAAAAAGGGGAGGGGGAGGTTAACGTTTGTTAGTGCCAAAATTACAAACAAAGCCACACGCCCCTAAATAAATAATACGTGCGACACTGCCAGTCGAGTCGAGTGACAAACAACAATATGATAACGCCCTGAGGGTTTTGTGCCACTGTGTGCTGTGTGCTGTGCTCCCGTATTGGCGGCCACAACAGAGAGAGAAAACAAAAAAAAGTATCAATGGACGATAGAAAAGGATTTTTTTTTACTTTTTTTTTAAAAACACATTCTACAAATACAAGTAACACATTCATGTGTTGTGTGTTGTCCATCTCTAAGTTGCATTAGAGAATAACATTTTGGTTTCAGTATTAAATATAGTATAAATGGGACTTTTAACATTAGGTAATCCCACAAAGGTGGTAATAATACGAAGAAAAAGGAAAGTATAATCTTGTAATCGCACCAGTATTAAAGGTTCTTAATACCAGTAATAAATGTAGAGATAGAGACAGAGAGAGAGACAGAATTGATCCAAACAAAAAATATAATCAACAAAACACAAAACCGTATAACACGATATCATGTGCATTTTTTTGTCCTTTTACACGAACATAAGAATTTCCAGACAATCAGGAAAATCTGGGGAAATGAAAAAAACAAAACAAAACAAAACACACACCAGAAAATAAATAAAAAAAAGGAGTGAATACTTTTTCCTACAAAATAGCTTAAACCTTTTAGTTATATACCAGTCCTTTCCTCCATATCCTCCAATTGTTAGTACTCTCATAGTTCTTATTAACACTACCCAAAATTCGAAACAAAATAAAACAAAAAACAAAGATCCCTTCCTTTACATCACAAATAAGAAACTTAACCAACTAGCTAATTCGTCAATTACCTAATTATATATATATACAAATAAAACTAAAACTAAAAAAAAAAAGAAGAAGAAAAAAAAAACAAAAATTATAAATAAATGAGTACAGAACAACAACGTCATCATCACCATCATCACCATCACCATCACCACCATCGTCATAATCAGTATGGCACTGGAAATGATTCCTCAAACACTAATATGAGCACCAACAATATTCAAGATAACAATGGTATTCCACGTCCAAGACTGTCAGATGGATCAAGGATTGGGAACTACCAAATCGTGAAAACACTGGGGGAAGGTTCCTTTGGTAAAGTTAAATTGGCTTACCATATCACCACTGGCCAGAAAGTTGCATTGAAAATCATTAACAAAAAGGTTCTTGCTAAGAGTGATATGCAAGGTAGAATTGAAAGAGAAATATCCTATTTAAGGTTGCTAAGACACCCCCATATCATTAAATTATACGACGTTATCAAGTCTAAAGATGAAATCATCATTGTTTTCGAATTCGCACAGAACGAACTCTTTGACTACATCATCCAAAGAGACAAGATGTCAGAACAGGAAGCACGTAGATTCTTTCAACAAATTATTAGTGCTGTGGAATATTGTCATAGACATAAAATCGTTCATCGTGATTTAAAACCTGAAAATCTATTATTGGATGAACAACTCAATGTTAAGATTGCAGATTTTGGTTTGTCTAATATCATGACTGATGGAAACTTCTTAAAGACCTCCTGTGGTTCTCCAAACTATGCCGCTCCAGAGGTTATTAGTGGGAAACTTTATGCTGGTCCGGAAGTCGATGTCTGGTCCTGTGGTGTCATTCTTTATGTCATGCTATGTCGAAGACTGCCCTTTGATGATGAAAGTATTCCTGTCTTGTTCAAAAATATCAGCAATGGTGTCTATATCTTACCAAAATTCTTATCACCTGGTGCCGCTAATCTAATCAAGAGGATGTTGATTGTAAATCCATTAAATAGAATCAGCATCAACGAAATCTTTCAGGACGAGTGGTTCAAAGTCGATCTACCAGAGAGCTTGATCCCTGATTATTTGAAAAATAGTAAAAATTCTAACTCCAATTCCAATGATACCTCAAGTAATAACGATGATGACCAATCTGTAGAAGTCATTGACGATGATTTAGTCAATGCTTTAGCAAATACTATGGGTTATGATAGAGAAGAAATCTACGAGTCCTTGGAATCAAACGAAGATAATTCTAATTTGAATGAAATTAGAGATGCTTACATGCTAATGAAAGAAAATAAATCACTATTGCAGAATTTAAACACCAAAAATAACAACATTAATAATAGTAACAGTAGTAATGCAGATCCACTAGACACTTTCTTGGCACAAGCACCTCCATCATACCAAAAGAAAGTGGACAATTCTAGCAGTATCATCTCTCCAGATCAAAACATTGCCAATCAACCTTCAGGCTCAAGGAAAAGAATTGCAAGTTCTACTACAAAACACAGAACATATCATCAAATACCGTTCATGGATCAATCCAAAGAAGAAAATTCAACAATCTCAATCTTACCAACATCACTACCACAGATCCATAGAGCCAATATGTTAGCACAGGGATTTCCTGCTGCATCCAAAATCTCTCCATTAGTTAACAAGAAATCAAAAACAAGATGGCATTTTGGTATACGGTCACATTCCTATCCATTGGATGTCATGGGCGAGATTTACATCGCTTTAAAGAATCTAGGTGCCGAATGGGCTAAACCATCAGAAGAAGATCTTTGGACCATCAGGGTCAGATGGAAATATGACGTTGCCCAAAATAGAACAAATAATGAAAAGATTCCAGATTTGATGAAAATGGTGATCCAATTATTCCAAATTGAGACTAATAATTATTTGGTTGACTTTAAATTTGACGGTTGGGAGAGCAGTTATGGTGATGTAACAAGAAATTCTTCAATCACTGAAGATGAAATGAGTACTTTTTCAGCATACCCATTTTTACATCTAACCACCAGGTTAATTATGGAATTAGCAGTTAACAGTCAAAGTGCCTAATAATATACTTTTGTCCACCTTAACTTTCATGTTTACTATATGTTATTTTATTTTATACACACACACATATATATATATATAGTATTTCATTTCTGCTTATTTTTTTTCTTGACTGCATAATTACCATAATGAACAAGAAATTATTAATAGTCAAATCGTTTGTGTATTGGGTAAAACAAGTAAATATTTATTATATTCTGCCATTTCTGTCTAATATTACATGCATTATTGTGTTTCAATAGCCATCAAAAATTTTATTTTACTGTCAAAGTGGTTTTATTTCTTCCATTTGTTATAATTTTGGTACAGTTAGTTTCCTTTATAGGCCCCTGATTCCTAACATTACATCCCATGGTAAACAAATCTATATATGGGAGTATTTATCATCGATCATGATCCTTATTACCATTTTAAGTAAAATCATAACATTAAATTTTTTTTTTCTGAATAAAGCAATGTCAATTGTAAAATAAAGTTACAATTTAAGGCAGAATAAGAGAAAGAAAAAAAGATGTATATATAAAAACAAAACTAAAAAGACAATTTTAAAAGAAAAACAAAGACAAACATGTAAGGTTTGTAGAAGTTCATAAAAAAGAATAACAACGTCATATCAATTTGAACAAGAACTGTCGTCTACATTTATTATATGCCTGTCTGAATATAAATTAGTAGAAGCAGAGCTGAATTAAATAAATATATATATATATATTTATTTATTTATCAAGGAAAAGTAATAACTGATTATAATAATAACTGATCCTACTAGATAAATTATTCCAAGCGTCCCCAAGCATTTACATATACATTATTATTATAAACCACACTCATAATAGATATAATGTCAAAGAAAATTGAACTGAAAGGCTCAGTATCTAAATTGTTGTTGAATTCTGAACAAAGGTCTATATCCTTTGACGAAACGGAACTAACAATTAATAAAAAACGTCAATTAAATATAGATGATACAAAGGTCACCAGGTCACAATCTCTGAATGGTATACCTAAATTAAGAAAGAAAATAAATCTTCAAACCGAAAAATTAGTCCATATTACAGAATTGGATAGAAATAATCAATGCCTCAATGATATGAACAAAATTATTACAAAAGCTAAGAGAATTATTGTCTTAACAGGTGCAGGCATTTCATGTAATGCTGGAATCCCTGATTTTAGATCTGCTGATGGATTATATAATTTAGTAAGAGAGGAATACCCAGATCTTAATATTACTTCTGGGAAGGAGATGTTTGACATTTCGCTATTTAGAGACGAACTGAAGATCTCGGTATGGGCTACATTCATGGAGAAACTTTATAGCAGCATACGATCAGCTAAACCAACAACAACCCATAGATTTATAGCTCATTTGAAAAATAGACAGAAATTACTACGTTGCTACACACAGAATATTGACGGGTTGGAAGAATCCTTGGGTTTAGAGACATCTTGTAAACAAGAGCATTTACATTTAGATTTAGACAAAGTTATGAAACTTTCTCAGCTAAATAATAATAACAATACTGACAATAACATGAAAAATTTTTCTTCTGGTAATTCTTTTAGCTCTACATGGAAATCATATGACGTGATCCAGTTACATGGTGATTTGAATTCACTATCATGTACAAAGTGTTTTCATGTTTTTGAATGGAGTAGATCATGGGCTAGAACTTTTAAAAGAGGGGAGTTACCAGGTTGTCCTAGGTGTGAATCTGTCCAATTAAGAAGAACACAACAAGGGAAAAGACTTATTGCAAATACTGGAATTCTAAGACCTAATATAGTTTTGTATGGAGAAAATCACCCTGCTGGCGAGTTGATTGGTAAAGGTATAAATTTTGATATGTCTAAAGGGAAGCCAGATTTATTTATTATTATGGGTACAAGTTTGAAAGTAGATGGTGTAAAAAAAATGGTTAAACAGATTAGCAGCAATGTTCATGAAAGAGGTGGACTGGTTTTATTGATTAATAAAACAAAAATAGGTGATTCTAACTGGCACGGTATCATTGATTATCAGATACAAGATGATTGTGATAATTGGGTTGAGTATTTGGAAAATTCTATTCCTGATTTTTTCAAAAGTCAGAGACAAATAGATAGAGAAAAAGCTCTTAAGAGGGAAGCTAGCGAGTTAAAGAAAAGGAAAGTTTCCATGTTGAAAAAGGCAAAAGAAGCTAAAACAATAAATACACCACCTACGACACCAGTCAGAGATATTATCAAGATATCAGAAGAGAACAATATAAATGAGAATGAAATTCTTAATTTAAAGATTGCAAAGAGACAGTTAATGCCGACAGACGACACAATCGATAATAATAATGCCAAGAAAGTTATAAACGTATGATAATATTTCAAGGTTTTTACTTTATCCCAGTTTGGATAGATTCCATATTGATACGCACAACATATGAACAGCACTAGTATAGGAGTTATATATGCAGTCAATTGATTAGCATATACTCATTACCAATTGTAGCATAGGAGTTAAATAATAGGACTGAACTTTTGTGATAAATTAATTATTACTTAAAACTCAGCTCAATAATAGAGTGTAAATACCACTGATAATGCCCCAAGATAAATTATTTGAAAAAGTAAAAGAGCTGCATACAACATGAAGAGTTTAAATTACATGGCATTTATAGGACTTAGGATATCTTCTCGGTTAATCATAAACAAGAAATACTCATTTATTTGTTATTCTTACTGCTCTCAGTATTAATACACTATTTTTTACTCATTTAATTAAGCAAACTCACTGATACTCATTTACTTAAATAAGGTTTTATAATATAAGTTATGCGCCATTTATAACATATTCCATGCCGCTTACTATATTTGTAGAACAGAAATACAATAATTTTTTTCCAAATCTGTTTAAAGTTTGACCCTTATATATATAATTTAATAAACCTGATTTTCAGAAATAGATCAATGTTATCATGTAAGCAGTTATGCGAGTGAAAAAAATTAAATAATAAACAAAGTGCCAAGAAATTGCAAATAATATTTTTTCACAAGAAAGACATACAAAGAAGGAGGGCTATGCATTATTATAATATAGACAACCATTTGAAAACATCATGTGAATATAAGTCATGAATTTATTAATATCTTTTATTAGTAACTGTAGAGCACAGACATGATTAGTCATATCGTATTATTAAGTTTCTCGACGTAAGATCAATAAGGTTTATCTGCTTGTTTGTGTCATATATTGTCAAAAATATTAAATTGATTTAAAAAGATATATTTATCTTATTGATGAAATAGAAGTATTCTATCATTGGAAAGAAGGTGATTTACAAAATTTTAGCATTTTTGAAAGACAAAAAATTTCCTTGACGTTTTTCCATAATGTTTATGTCTAAAATTTTCTAATTTTTAAATCTGGCTTTTCAAAGATTAGAAACGTGAGATTTGTCTGAAAAAAAAAAGTGAACAAAAAAAAGGGTACCTGTATGAAACCAACACAAAAAAAAAAACTCGGGCTGGAAACAGCTATTTTGGGGTTTCCCAATAACTATAGTTATTTAGGGCTAGAATTTAAAGAAGCTATTTGAATACCTTTCAGTTTACTTCTATTTCATTTGTATAACTCAAATAATTACCCAAATTTTAGTGCTTTTATCGATCTATACGGAATTCTTTTAAAAAATCTGCTTATATCTAAGAATTTTATACCATTTCCTTTACTTTCAATTGATATTAGACATTTAGCAAGTGGGTGAATGAATAAAACCTTCTTAATATAATGATTATATATATTTATGTCTTATCACAAAAGAAGAGTTGCTAATCAATTTACCTAAACATTGCCTATTTTTAGATATTTACGTACTTTTTTTACAATTGTGCATAGTTAGGGTTCAATCAAAAAATCATGGAAATGTTAATTTTCAAGTAGGGTTAGTATTAATTTTTTTAGAGACTTTTTTCAGGGATACTCTTTTTTTTTTTTTTATTATTACGACTCATTAAATAATATTGAGAATTTCACTTCAAAAATATTACTGTAATAGGAAAATCATAAGGTTTTATGACCCAGCCACACCTTGTAAAAGATATATAATTAATTTTAATTACATAATTTGTCCATAATTTTCCTGCATGATTATTAAAACATGATACAATAGTAGATTTCTACTTAAAATATGATAAATATTTTAATTTTCAACAAAACTAAGGATGAATATTTTTATATTACGCAATTAGATTTAAAAAATAAAACTTACTACTGGAGAAATGAATTCATTTAAAATTATTACTTTCTTGCTGAAAATATTGAATTTGTACACATTACTAATTAAGATAATAGGTAGGGACAAATCAACCTACATTATTATTTATAACAATAGTAAAGCTGAAAAAATAATTTCTTTTCTACATTTTCTCCCCAAACATTTTTTGTAATTATATTTTATATTTATTTATAATTATTTTAATCATTTATGCAATGCATATTAAGAAATTTTAATAATTAGTAAACACACTAATAACATTATCATTTGGCTCTGGCTACCGATTTCAGCAACATCTCTGACAGGATTTTTTTATGAATTTTTTTATCAGAATATATCTATACTTCAATTACAATATTAGAGAGGTTTTTAAAAGTATTAGTTGTAAGTTGAAGTTCTAAAAAAAAAAGAACAGAAAAGGTGGGATAACACCATCATAGACTATTCAAAAGGCATAGCTGACAGTCTATATGTTAATAAGTTATTCCATACTTAGTCAAGAAAAAATAACAAAGGAAAGAAAAAAAAAACTTATTTCAAAGAAGATTAGCTCAAATACCTTTGTCTTTCTAGATTTCATCCACCTCCCTATAATTAAACTTGATAAATTAAACAAATTGAGATGTAACTCTTATATTTTATCCCATAAGAATATAAATAAGATATAACGTATTTGTTCTTGTATACTCATCTTAATCAGATTAAGATAATTCTCATATAAAACCAGGTAGTAGTTGGTTTTAAACTCACTTTCCTCTAGTTAGGCATACTTAGTTATGCTTGTCAATTATTAATATCTTAGTTTACCTGAATAAATAATTAATTTATCAGAACTTTTGGTTTTATTACTAATATTTTTTTTATTCCAATAAATTATTGTTTAAGTGTTGAGATTGTTTTGCAATAAACACAACTCTTGTACAATGCTGAACATTATTTATACACAACAATAATAAATTACCACATATACACAATGACAAAAGAACAAGCGAGATATTAGAATGAATTTACTGGGATTGTAATAACAGGAAGGAGGAACGTACTTAATCAGAAAAATACATTATCATTAACAAAAGTACTGACTGATGAGTAAAAACTAAAATAACATAGGAAGAATTCTAATTGGTGTAGATGTTCCATAGAACAAGCTTTAAAAAAATCATAAATAGAAAATTTTTTTATTCTACTTAATCTAGCCACTAAATTTTTTGTTGTATCACCAATTACAAGCTCTAAATGTGTTTTAACGAAAGTTACTTATAATAAAAAACTTATCACTCTCCTACACGAAAATAAATTTAAGTTGGATAACAAGTTTATTTCTCTGTATTATCTTTATTATTTATTTTCATATATTTTTTTCTTTTTCAAAATAATAAAGAGATTTTCTCACAAGTAGTGACTGAAGAATTACAATGATGAAAACAACAACATATAAGGATCACAGATCTGTTTTAAAATACATTAACGGTCGACATAGTGTTCAAATGAATGCAAGTTGAATTTATAGCAATCAAATGAGTAAATACGTTATTGAAGAATTTCCTAATGTCACTAAAGATTTTATTAGCGATTTAAAATATATCCCTGAAAATAATATAGTTCTAGTAAGTTCATGGGATGGCACATTATCTGTATATGAAATCATAATAAAAGATGATTCTTACAAGATAACATTAAATAAAAAAATCGATACTGGATTTTCCATATTGAGTTGTTGTTATGGTAATAATGGTGTATACCTTGGTGGAGTTCATGGTGAGTTATATTTTCTCAATTTAAAAACACAGGATCTTGCTGAGATTAAGAATAACAGGGCGAAATCAGGAATAGTTAGAATTATCCCATATTATGACGATTATATAGCAGGATCCTGGGATGGATACTTACAAATTATTGACCATCATCTACAAGATATTAAATTATTTAAAACTATTGAAAATGGTAAAATACTAACTATGGATTGTACCAATGAACATTTAGTAGTATGCTTGACAGGTAACAAAATAAAGTTATTCAAAGCACCAATAACTCAAATGAATGAAGGGATATTAGTAGATTCTGTCCTTAAATATCAAACGAGAGATATTAAGTTAATACCTGATGGATCTGGCTATGTCATTGGGTCAATCGATGGCCGTGTTGCAGTAGAGTATTTTGATAACCCCTCTGACCAATTTGCATTTCGTTGTCATAGAATGAAATTAAGTGATGTACAATTTGTATTTCCTGTTAACACTTTATTATTTAAACCAAATACTGATATTTTGTTCACTGGTGGATCAGACGGGTGTGTATCATGTTGGTCATTAAGAGATAGAAGAAAGCTAAAACAATACAACAAGTTAGATGAAAATAGCGTAGTCAAAATGGCAGGTGGCGAATCTTTTTTACTTGTGGCCACATCTGATGATTCATTTAAAACAAATGCTATAATTAGTAGTGATTTTGAGCCGCAACCAAGTAATGTTTATTTAATTGTGTTAAACCAGTAAATAATATACATAGATACCTGTACGTACACTCGTATGTAATAATATTTGTAATGCGTTATTAAATCGCCATTTCACATATTTCTTCGTATATAATGATATATTGGCGAAATATGCGGAATCTGTTATTCCGCCGTTATATTTTTTAGGGGAGTTACCGATTTCCTTTTTCATTTTTTTTCCTTTTTCATTCTTTTTTTTTTTTTTTATTTGGACTACAATAGAATTTTCTAGAAAAATAATGGATAAAAATATTTATTTCTATCCTTAGAGTTTATTGAAAGACAAGCAAACTAAAGGAAAAATAAAAATTCAAAACTTTCACGTAAATTATATAAAAATACTACTTTGTGATGGAGTTACAGGTCTAATCACCAGCATCTGAATACCTAAGGAACTAATAAATCTACGAGAAATTATTTGAAGTGTTCGGGGAAACATTTAATTTTCTTTACTTTAAAGTACTTTTCCTTCTAGTTTTTTATTTTTTTTGATTTCCTTAATTGAATTTTTTTCAAATACATTGAACTTAGTCTATATAAATCTATACTCAATAAAATAAAAAAAAATGTCTTTAACTGCTGACGAGTATAAGCAACAAGGTAACGCCGCGTTTGCTGCAAAAAAATATGAAGAAGCCATCGAATTATTTACCAAGGCTATTGAAGTTTCTGAAACCCCAAACCATGTTTTTTATTCCAATAGATCCGCCTGCTATGCGTCTTTGAAAAAATTTAAAGAAGCTTTAGCTGACGCCAGTGAATGTGTTAAGATCAATCCATCTTGGCCGAAGGGTTATACAAGAATAGGTGCTGCCCATTTGGGTTTGGGTGATCTTGATGACGCTGAGAGTAATTATAAGAAGGCTTTAGAATTAGATCCTTCCAATAAAATCGCCCAAGACGGATTAGACCAAGTTAAACGTGTTCAAGATGCAAGAATGCAACAACCGGATATGGGATTAACTCAAATATTCAACGATCCCAATTTGATTGAAAAGTTAAAGCAAAATCCAAAAACCTCTGAAATGATGAATGATCCTGCTTTAGTTGCCAAATTAATTCAATTCAGGAGTAACCCACAAGCTTTAGCCGCTGATCTAATGAAAGACCCAAGACTTATGACCATTATGGCCACTTTAATGGGTATTGATTTGAATATGCCAGATTTATCTCAATCTAATTCAATGCCAAAACAAGAATCTAGTGAACCTAAGAGTGCTCCGGAAAACACTACTACTGCTACAACTTCAACAGAAGGGTCCAGCACTAAGAAGGATGAAGAATCTAAACCATCTGAGGAACAAGAACAGGAACCAGAACCAATGGAAGTTGATGAAGAGGAAAAGAACAAAGTTGCTGCAGATGAAGCAAAATTGGAAGGTAATAAAGCATACAAGGCACACAAATTTGATGAAGCCATTGAATTTTACAACAAAGCATGGGATCTTCACAATGATATAACCTATTTGAATAATCGTTCTGCAGCTGAATATGAAAAAGGTGACTATGAAACAGCTATCAAGACATTAGAGGATGCAATTGAGAAAGGTAGGGAAATGAGAGCTGATTATAAAGTTATTGCTAAATCTTTTGCTCGTATAGGTAACTCTTATGTTAAATTAGGCGATTTAAAAAGTGCAATCACTTATTATCAAAAGTCGTTAACCGAGCATAGAACTGCTGATATTTTAACCAAATTGAGAAACACTGAGAAGGAATTGAAAAAGAAAGAGGCTTTAGAATATATTGATCCAGAAAAGGCTGAGGAAGCTCGTCTACAAGGTAAAGAATACTTCACAAAGGGTGACTGGCCAAATGCAGTCAAAGCTTACACTGAAATGATTGCTAGAGCACCTGAGGATGCTAGAGGTTATTCTAACAGGGCTGCTGCTTTGTCTAAGTTAATGTCATTCCCAGATGCCATTGCTGACTGTGACAAGGCTATTGAAAAGGATCCAAATTTTATTAGAGCTTATATTAGAAAAGCTACTGCCCAAATTGCTGTCAAAGAGTATGCTTATGCTTTAGAGACTTTGGATCTTGCAAGAAGTAAAGATGCTGAAGTGACTAAGGGTGCCAACAGTAGAGAAATTGACCAACTATATATGAAGGCAGCTAGCCAAAGATTCCAACCTGCCAGTCAAGATGAAACCCCAGAACAAACATATGAAAGAGCTATGAAAGATCCAGAAGTTGCCAAAATCTTGGCAGATCCTGTTTTGCAAAGTATTTTACAACAAGCCCAAAATAACCCAGCTGCTTTACAAGAGCATATGAAGAATCCAGAAATTTTCAAAAAGATTCAAACCCTTATTGCTGCCGGTATTATCAAGACTGGTTACAAATAAGTTTTTTATTTACTCAAAGCATTTAATTTCATAATATGTAAGCAACATCATATAATTCATATCTATCAATCTAACGTGCAAAAAAAAAAATCTTTTCTTGCTTGGAATAAAGCAATAATATAATTTCTTAATTGTAGTCAATACAGATCGTGGTCTTTCAGATACTTTAATAATACAATAAGTGTCATGTTTAAATAATACTTTATTAGATCCTTTTTTATAATCAACGTTATATCAGTTTTAAATGGACTTCTTTTCATTGTCTTCACTGTTACTACATAAAAAGGATTTAATAACTTGTTACTAGTAGAGGATTAGTCAATGAAGAAACATTCTAGTTGAATAAAATCTTATGTTATCTATTCACCTACATAATACATATATATATCAATTGTTATCAAATTCCGTAACATTCTTTGGATCATTAGCATCCTTACCAAGTATTATGGTTGCTTTATATATGAATTTTAATTCATTTTACTTTATTGCAAGTAACACCAAAACATTTCATATACAAGGTCAATATTACGCAGTAATATTAGCAACAGTATGTCAAAATTTGATGAAACTATTTACAAATAATTTAAATCACAAATAGTATTAATAAATAATGTAAGTTTTGTTTAACTACTATAATAAATTTAGTATACATACGGTCAAATACTTTTTAATGAGGTATCTCAACTCTTGTAGCTATCAATATACAATATATATTTACAAATATTTTTAAAAAATACATTATCCTTATCAAAAACTTGTTATATTATCATTTGAAGTAAAAAAAGTTATATTCGAAAATATACATAATTTTGCAAGTGGATGTATCTATTCTCAGAGAGATGTTATATCATATCACCAGTAATTGGAGAAGAAATCATATATTCTATATTGGTATATGTATACTTATGAGAACGATATATATCCAATTTCTTATAGATACATACGCAAAAAAGTGTCCTACGTATACATTATTAGGTGTGTTTTTGTAGAACAAATAATGCCATAATATTATTGATTTCATACTACTTACCTAAAATAAGTGGCAAAAATAATCACATGCCTGCTCTATTCATATAAAAAATGTCACGATAATATCGATAATTAGTTATTTATTCAGTCTATAAAAGTATGTTCAAAATAGAAAAAAAAAGTTCACAAAAGCATTAAAACTGTTGAGATAATAAGTAATAAAGTAGCTAGACCAAATTTCCATCCACTGTGCAAATTATTTGGTTGGGTATTGATGTTTCCAAAAATATTCTTTTTCATGGATGAACCAATATTTTTGGCTTTAGTTGTGGAATGCGAACGACTTGTACTGGATTGGTATGCACTCTTTGATAAAGAACTACTGAATTTCTGGTCGATTGTACCATTTGAGTTAAAGTATGTATAATTATTGAACGGTGATGGGAACAATCCAGCCTCCTTTAATTTAAGGAAATCCCATTCTGGTGCATTTTCAGTCTTCCAATTCCAAAATATCCAACCTTGAGTCAACGATTCATACGTAGCCAATTGGGCTTCTATGAATTGTCTAACTGAGATACGATAATCCTTACTCCATTGGCTGATCTCCTTCTGAGATTGACATACACCATGCATATCATCTGTAGTGGTAAATAAGCTATTTTTATAATATGAACCATCGTACCTAGCACCAATACCAAGGCCATTTAACCATTTTGCGCAATCAGTAATGGCACCAGACCATTCACCTACAACAGCAGGATGGTATTCTAGTTCCTTGTTAATAGATTGGCCATAATTGATAATATTCATGATACGTTCGTATTGGTTTTCTAGTAACTGGTAGTCAGTGAAGACTTCATAATGATGATGATCTACCAGTACATCCTGAGATGAATAAGAAACACCAGTCAAATTATAATACTGATTTGAAACATTTTTATATTGTGGATTCAATTCCAAGTTCCAATGGCCTACTCCTTGAAAAGCATCATGAATTACAAAAGTGGTATTATCATCTTTTGGTTGAATACCTTTAAACATATCGAAAGCTTCATAATAAGATTGTGTAATATCCCACAAATTAATTTTAGGTGCCAATGGTTCATTAACAATTTCTATCCCTACAACAGTATCACTTCCATTCAAGTATTTTTTAAACATTTCATTCCAAATCTTGATTGTCAAGGCTTTACTCTTTGTATCTGCCAACCAGCCTAATTCGCCAAATAAAATTCTTTCACCTGAATTATCAAACCCATTTTGGGAACCTGGTAAACCATGTAAATCAACCCAAACTTTTAACCCATATTCAGTAGCCCAATCAATAGCCTTTTCCAAGTATGATAATTGTAGAGCTTCACCAACATAAGGGTCTTTGTAAGTAATGTTTCCTGGATAGGTTGATAATGAATTATTTAGTTTCCATGCCCAATAGCCGATAGGTATTCTAACCAAATTGAATCCACTTTCTGCAATTTGTTTGAAATCATCTTTAGTAATCCAAGTTTCATAATGTGGGGCCAAAATTGTCTTTGCGTTTTCATAACCCAACTTTTCACATAGAGTATATTCGTCTACTATAGAAACATTTTTATGAGTATCATCAATTGTCAATGATACCTCAGTGTTGTTTAAATTGAGGTGTACTGTGCTTGCGTTTTTCCCACTTATAGCTATGGCGGTTTTGAATAAGGAAGGGGTGATGTATGGTTCTAAGACTAACCATCCACCAATGGATACCCCATTAATTTTTGATGAATTAAAATCACTGTTTCGATAACTTAATGAAGAATCCTTCAAGATGTTTAATTTTTTGCTTATTATTTTAAGCTGATTAGAACTCAATGGTTTATGGGCACAGACAAAGAGAGATGGTGAAACTAATATATATATTAGCCAGAAAAAAAAATTTCTTGATATCATTGTTGATTTTTGTATCAATATCCGCTGTGCAGATGAGTATTACAGCATATATGGAATACTCAGTATTTTATATATAAATTCTAGACTTTATTAATTACAGACAGAAGTTTTTTATAGCATCTTTTTTTTAGAACAATTATTAGATAGAAATGTACAACATGTTACACATATGATATATAAATAACAAGATACATACTTTGTTAGCTGTACAAGAATGTAGTAACTAAATATAGAAATGTATGTATCTCGAGAGATTTGACAATAAAAAATTACTTACAAATAGGAAAAAAAAGTAAACGCTTCAAAAACAAAAGAAAAATAATACAAAAAAACAAAAAAACAAACAAAGAGACACGAATAAAGGCAAAAACAAACATACACAAACACAAAATAAAAAGAAAGGAAAAGAAAGGAAAAAAAAAGAAAAGAACAGAGAAAAAAAATGTCACAATTAGATTACGTTTCTTATTGAGATGTATTTTAGTTTTAACTAGGTTTTATTTTACTTTTTCTTATTTTATTTTCTTCTATGAACAAGAAGTAAGCACGTTTTTACATATATGAATTAGACATAGATTGAGATTTTAAGTGAATTGCTGAAGCTGATAGATAAAAAGAGAGTTTTGGACATTGCAATCTCTCCAACTTCAGGTAACTGGTTCGGAAAAGAAAGTTTCCGCCACTCTTAAAAGCGAAACCGACAGAACAGTCCAATATTCCGCAATGAGATTTTTTTTTTATTTTTATTTTCCCCATTCTTTTTACTTAAACGAAAAAAAACAATATCGACACGAAAAGATATCAAATCCTCAGCAGCCGCCATCATTATTTCCCATTTACAAAGTCTCGTTTCATAGTTTTTTGCAGCCAGCAATCTCTTTTAAAGAAAGAGTTACAGGATCATCTATGTGCTACACACCACATGTTCATATGATATTGGTATGTTTGTTCAAGACAGAATTTGACATTATTAGAATACAGTGCCTTTAAGAATCACAAAGAAAACAAAAAAAATAACATCAACAACGACAAGAAAATCAAAACAAACGGAACAAAAAATTAAACCAAGACATCGAGAATATACAGCTGTTATTAACTAATAAAACTTCTTGTATCTTGTCAATACTAGCTTTTCTTTTTTCTTTTTTCTTTTTTTATTTTTCATAACCTCTTTTAACTAAGTAGAGTAAGATCTGTAATGATAAAGAAAAAAAAAAGAATATAATATTCGAAAAGCCAAGAAAAATTTAGAAAAGGACTTTTAAGAAATTTTTCTTTGATTCTGAGAAAAAAACTTTGTGAAAAAAAAAAAAAAAATAAAAAAGAAAAAAGAAGGATTTTCCTGTTTGGAATGATCTTCGAAAGGATGTATGAACATGAAATAAGGAGAAAACAAAGATCATGCTTACCTTTTCCTTTCTCTCTTCTTTCCTTTTTTTCCTTTTTTTTTTTTATTTTTTCTTAGTTATCTATCACTAATATAATAAATATTGCATTCACTATTCCTTACACAGTAACCAAGTTAAACTTCTTTAAAACTGTCTTATTTGATAGTCTATTTTTACTTCAGTCTTAATTTATTGAATAATTATACATTAACTTCTATCAAAAACGCTAAATCAACAAAAGTAATAAATTTTTAGATCAAACATTTAAAAAAGAAAAGGAACATAAAACAATACTTCCATCTCTCCAAATATATACATATATATGTTTTTATGCCGAAATGTATTATTAATATTAATATACTGACGTATTTTTTATCATATTTAATAACATTCATATTTCCCCCTATTGCATCCGCATTAAATATCGGTAACTACAATTACCATAATAATATTTGTCCAAGTATTTTTAATGATCAGATCCAATCTAACAATAATTCTAATGACAAACCTTTAATAGATTCCTCCACTGTTAAAATATCTTTTTCTACTCCCAATTTATTTAATGTTTTACCACCACTATCGGCATCTCCACCTATTAAACCACATATACTTCAACTAAAACTATTACATCTACCACAAGGTCCACCACCAGGGATATCACAACCAGAGGCGCCACCCGATGTACTATCTCTATCAATTTTTTATCCACCTACTACTTTATTTCAAACACTCAATCCAAATCCTACTTTTGATTCAACCTCTTTTAAATCTCCACCTTTCCCTCTTCCTACCAAATTTCATTCACCATCTCTCGAAAACCATTGTAGACCTCATAAAAGAAATTCAACAAAGTATAAACCGGATTATAAATCTAATCATCATAAGCATGACCACAATTTTAATGGTCCAAATCCTTATGTACATTATCCAAACTGTAATGACTACATAACTAAATTTAAACCGTTTTTATCTGATTTATTGGTACAGAATATCCTGAAAGCACATGAAGATATGTGTAATGCTACAATTTTAACTAGTGGATTCATATCTTTCTCTAATAATTATGCTGATATTACCACTTCATCCAACAACACAGATTATAATCAACAGTTTACTTATCAAAAAAGACTCATGTTAACTTCTCCATCTTTATTAATTCAATGTTCAAATGATACATATAGTGATAGACCCTACCATGCTACAAATAATAATTTTACTAAATTTTTACTAGAAGTTGCACAAAATTATACCACTGAGTATCTGATCGATGATTCTCCTTCAATGGTTCGTAAAGATGATTTCAACAAATCCGTGTTGGTCATTATCTTCAGTCAAACCGCATTTTGTATAGCTGCATGGATGATGTATTTAATTCTTTTATTATTACCTGCAAGTAACTATAATAATAGAAATATTTTAGTCCATATTTATGTTCTGTTCTATGCAATTGCACAATCTGTGTTTTTAGCAAAGGCTTATAATGGTGTGTTTAAATGGCAATATGAACAATGTATCCAAGATGCATCTAAATATGAAAAAAATATAGTCGACCTGACTGGTTTTAAAGTTTGTGAATTATTTTTGAATGTGCTAAGTAACATTAATTGGGCATATATCGTTATATTCATGCATAATGTAGATTCCTTGAAAAATGGAATAGACAAACATAGATCTTTATCAGAATCTTCATATGGAATCAATTCTTTTTTGGAAAAGGAAAGTCTAGAAATTTTACCGGAACTTAAAAACATAATTCGTAATAAATTCAAAAAGCATATGCATGATCCAAAGAATAGAACACTATTATATATTATTATTACTAGCATAATATTGGCATCTATTAATAATACTTTTTTTGCCATTATATTATGGAAGAAAACTAGGATTGATTTTAGGATAATCTACAAATTATCAGAATTATTAATGTATACATTATTGTTATGGCGAATTGGTTTATTTATTCTAAGAAATTTCGGAATGACTATTACATCTACAAGAGCCATCGATTCACTAAATTTTGATAATAGTTCCATGGTAAACAATTCTATAAATCATGATACCACTAGGTCTACTAATAATGATACATTCTTAAAAAAATACTTACTACTGGAAAATTTAGATAATAAATTAAAATATTTTCAAAAATGGGTTTCTAATATATGGAAAAATTATTTTAATACTGTTCCTTTACTAATTTATAATATTGTTATCTATATTCTTTCCTATGTTATGATCATATATTTTACTTCAATATCTGCATATAGATATAGATGGAAATATAATTTGGTATATTTCACTAAACTACTTATAACAGTAAACTTTTGGGGGTTAATCGGTGTACTTAACCGAAGAGAGTTATATTTAAATAAAAAGACAATACTTGGCAGAAGAATCAATAACGATGACGATTTTTTTGTTGAAGCATCATCATCACCATCATCTTTCTCTAGTTCAGATAGTTTACCAGAACAGTTAAGCAGTGGTTTTAATTATTATGAAAATAATGAAATCACTACAACCACCAACATCGCTACTATTAATACGGGTAAAAACAGCACTATTCAACAAACCATCAACAAAAATAGAAAAAAGAAATCAAAGGGTAACTTCCGTAATGCCATACATAAATATACCATCTCAAAACCGATAAAATCATTAAAACCAAATTTCAATAGAATAAAGACGAGAAGAATTCATTTTGCAAAAGAAACAAGAAGGAAGAGAAAACTTAATTATAACAACAATGTTACAATTGCCCTAAATGAATGTCCTTCTACTATAGAGACGAGTAATACTTATATTGACATATCTAACACTAAAAATAAACATCATTGCATTAATATCACCAAAATTGAGGATAATAATAACAGTTATGATTCAGAGAAAGTATAAAAAAAAGAGAAGAAGATAAAAAAAAAACACAATATTACATTGTGTATTTATTATAAATAAAACTTTTTCATTACAATAGTAATCTTATAGTTATTATTTTAGAAAAACATTTGTTTTTGAACAATGCATAATATTATATTATGATATATAATTAAAATCCTCAGAAACGTCAAAAAAATATTTTTTTACCAAACGGTAATATTCAACTTTGTTCAATTATAAGTATGATGTACATCCCTTCCAAAGAATATTAGTTACAAAATCCTAAATAATGTAAATAATAGATACAGATTATTATTAGAGCCTAATCATTAAAATAATCACTATTACAAAGAATAATTAAAGTATATTTATCTGCATTTATGTTATATAGATAGAATTATCATATCATGGCATTAGTTTCGTCTCGTATATCCGGACATCTCTGCTACGTGAAACTTTCAAATTTAAACAAATTGTTACCACCGTTTCCTGCATCATTCTCTATGAAGACTTTAGTCGATGGTGAAAATGATTTTTCTTGTTTAATATTAATATCAATATCATTATTATTATTGTCACTATGACTAATATTATTACTACTATTACTATTATTATTATTCATCATTAATTGACTACCATTCGTATTAGAATTTTGTGAAGTATTTATGTTAAATTCTGATTGCATTGGAATAGCTGGAAGATGATTTTCTGTTTTAACTGAGAATGTTGGCACGGTTGATGATAAACCTGATAAGGATGCTGAAGAAGACATAGATGCAGGTAGTACAGATGCAAGATGATTATTATTTGCTAATTTATTAGTCAATTCCGAATTTAAAATTTTATATTGTTCACATTTAGCTTCAAGATGTTTAATGTATTCAATTGTTTTATTTAAGATTGTCCCTTTATTTAATTTTTTGGTAGGTTCTAATCCATCTAAGGCATCAATATCACTCTGATCCAATGGAATATTTGAAAATTCTTTAAAACCGTATCGTATGGTAGGAACCAAATCTCTTAATTGAACAATCTTGTCATTAATACTTAATCTATATTTCCTTTCAATATCATTATGCGAAGCTTTCACTTTCTTCACACAACGCCTTCTCTCCTTAACAACTCTCTTTATTTTGGCTACTTCTTCAACACTTTCATTTAAACTACTAGAACTTATAGAAGAAGGTCTTGATAAAAATGTTCTAGGGCTGAAAAGAGTGCTATCTGAATTACTATCTTCGTCGCCAACTGAAGTGGTAAAATCATCTAGTATAGCCCTTACAGGTTCAAAGTCAGTATTACTATTGTCAAGTTGCTCAGACGACAATATATTCATACAAGGGAGATCATGCTGTGTAAAAGTTGGATTAAAAACGACTGTTTGTGGTAAGAAGCTTGTATTATTAATGTTATGAAAAGATGATAAATTTGATAAATCTAAGGAAAAACTTCTTGTTCGTGGAAGAAAATTTTGAGAACTTTCCCTTTTCAAATCACCCTCAATTCCTATACATCCATTATTTATGTTCAATTGTTGTTCATTTAAATTAGTTATTCTTTGATTTTTAAGTTGAGGTACAAAATGCTTATCATCACGATGTTTTGAATCATCAGGAAAAACAGATAATCCTGTATTAACAGATGGAATAAAATTATTCATCCCACCACCTTGTTTAATATTAGCTGTATTTGCACAGGACATAATATAAGTAGAAAAAATCTATTTCTATTGTTATTTTTATGACTTTTACTATTTTCCTGCTTTTTTCTATATTGTTCTCAATTTCTTGACCTTAAGAACCAATCACCCAACAGAACAATTTAACTACAAAAAGGGTTATGTACACTTTTTCCTTCGAGTATTAAAAATTAATAGTTCAATAAATTAATGCGGTTATTTAGAAAAATAACTTTGACACTTCAGACACCTCGACAAAGTCCATCAGAGTGTCACATATTCTCTAAACTGCGGAAAAATAATTTTTGTGAAAAAAGCGAGGAAGTATAATAGTTTTAAAGAAAAATAATTATACCATATCAATATATGTATATATGTATATATATATATCTTGAAGAAAAACATTCAAAAAACAAAGGAAAAGGAACCAAAAGAGAAATCAGTTCCAGGTTCGAGGATACAATCACTATAATTGAAACTTTCCTTTTTTATTTTTTTGTTTTAATTTTTTCGGTGTCAACTTTCCTTGACTTCTTTTCCTTTTTTTTGTTTTATTTTATTTTTTTTTTTGCCTCCCCCCGTTTTTTTGATCTTCCAGTTTGAATTGCATAAAATTATTTTATTTTTTGGTTTTGTTTAAATTTTTTCGGGGAGTGCCTTTTCAGTGGGTGTTTTCTTTGTTTTCTTTGTTTTTTTCCGTTTAAATGAAAAAGAAAGAACAAAAAAAGAAAACAAAAAAAATTACAATCTACCCCACGTTATATTTTCATTTTCTTTTGTTTGCTTATCAAAAATAAACAGAAAAATAAAAAAAAACAAAAATACAAAACAATAGGATGAGATTCTTTGTGGAGTGAAACAATAGGAAATACAAAGAAAATCTATTATTAAACATGTCAATAATAGCTATTTTTGTCTTGTGTATACTTATCAAAAATTATTTGTCTATCTTTTGAGTTATTTGAAAACTCTGTGAGAAATTCCTAACAATAACAATAACAACAATAATAAAAATATACATGTACAATATTCAAAATTTAAATAGGGGTAATGCTGAATAGCACCCAACAAAGATTTCCTTTTTTGTACATAAAATGTGCCAGTAAGTTTCCTTTTTAGTACATCATAACGCTGTTGATAGAAATCTAACCTGGCTTGCCTAACATTAATGTGCTATGTTTGTTACCATAGAAACATTAATTAATGTCACTAAAGTCATCCTGATGAAATGCATTCTTTTATACCAACCCTATTTTACTTCCTGCAACTGCAGCAAAATCCTTTTTTATAAAGAAAAGGATATTTCTCAAAAGGTATATCATTTGATTTTTAACGTTACACTATAATTGTTCAAGAAGTATATATATTTAATCTTATTAACAATCAAAACATCTAAACCTTCTACAAGTAAGGTTTTTCTCTTATTCTTTAGTTAATCGATCTTAACTTTTATTTGCATCTAAGTTTACATTTTACAGTATATGTTTCTATCCGTAATAGGAAATAATACCATGAACTGCATAATCTTTTAAAGTAAAGATTAGTATAAAACATCTTGAAACCATTCATTTCTTTTTATAGAACTCATGTATAGTTCAGATAAAATATGTGATACTAAGTATAAATATATATATATAGTATTTTTACACCCAGTAACCTTTTAAATTCTATAGTTCCATAAGAACATTATTTAAAACACTTGCTTAAATCTTTGAAGAGGACAATACAACTTTATTGAAATGCTAATTCATTATATTAGTAAAACTTGGACTTTTTTCCTTACCGTTTGATGATATCACTTCTTTAGATGTGCATGTGGGAGAGAAAGATTATTCGTTATAAAATTTGATATAGAGCTAAGAATTTTATAGTATTTCAAAAAAAAAAAAAATAAAAAGACAACAATAAGTTACAATACTTTACCAATATATTATATATTATCTTTTTTTAATTTTATTTTACTGTACTGATTTATGCGAAGTAATAATGCTATTCTCTTTAAATTATAGATATATATATACTTTTAATATACTAACTCAAATAAATGATTCTAAGACTCTTTATAAGAAAAGCATGAGAGAGAAGTTATAGTTCTTTTGTTTGATTTCATAACATTTTCTTTTCTCATCGTTTTTTCTACCCCGCTTTTCACAATCTTCTGCACCATGTTATCATCTGTAATATCACCACAATCATCTTGCATAGACAGTTGAGAGCTGGAACGTGATATTTTTAATTTAATTCCACGAGAAGAACGAATTCTTTTGACACAATTTTGATTCCTTGTTTGATCTAAAATACGCTTGTCCTCGTTAGAACCAACATCGTTGCTTGAACTTCTTTTAATAGTACAGACTAAAGAACTAATTGCTTTCTTCTGTTTTGTAAGGCTTCTTCTTGTATTATTTTTAAGATTGTTGTTTTTGTTATTGATATCATTTATAGAAAGTAGATCCTTTTTATTTGGATGTACATCAGAAAAAGGGACCCTAACTATTTGTCTCTCTTCCATCAGTGTGGAACTATCACTTCTGTATCTAAATTCTTCCAACATATTTTTAGAACCAACAAGCCTTCTTGCTTTAAGTTCATCTTGTTTCTTTTTATTCAATGAATCCTCTTGATCACTCGTATTGTTGCAATCATTATTTGAGATACATTCATTTTCTGAATATTCTGAGATATCCGATGGTAACTCATCCTCATCTGTTGATATAATAGAGGATGATCTTGTCGAAACTTGCGTAGATAACAAGGATTCAGGTACTTCGGTTTCTGCTTCACTATCTCCATTAGTAGTAGAACATCGAAAACGCTGCGGTGTTTTTTCAATCAACATAGAAGATTTATTAATCTCTTGTGATTTATTAAAAAATTTACTTACCACAGTTTTAGGATTTGAAGATACGTTATTAATAACAGACGTAACTGATTGTTTATTTGGAACATCTCCATTTTCATCAGAGGTCTGACAGTACTCAAACGATCTTTTTGCGCGAACCACTAACAATCTATTATTTATTATTCTATTAGTCTTTTGCTCTTTTCTTTGCATTGATGATTGAATGTTTTCAGAAAGAGAAGATATAGTAGAATAAAGTCTACTTTCCTGATTCATAGACTTTTGAAGAGAAGACTGTGTCATTCCATGAAATAGTGCTGATCCAATAGTTCCGATTGTGCTGTTTGCTCTAATAGGTTTGACTAAATTATGTGAATGATTTATATCAAAGTAATTTTCAATATTCTTTATTCTTGTCTTCAAATGGGAATTAGATGGACTTAAAATTTCTGATTTCGTACTTAATTGCAACCTAAATTCTCTATTAACCAACGGTCTATTAAAGTCATGTGGATTAAGGTCACCAAGCGCTATCTTCTCATGTAACTCATGATCAATTTCATCAGAATTTAAACCATAAAACCTCTCTTTTGTAGCACAATGAATAGCTTGACCAATTGATTTGGCTATTTTTTCAGCTATACTTGGAATGCTTTGAAGTTTTTCAGATATAGCATTTAAAGTGACAATTCTTCTTCTCTGGGGACAGAAAACCCTTTGAAATTGGAACGAATAATTCGCCCTCTCATATTCTTCATAAAAATGGGAAGGCACTGTTAACTTACCTTCCAATTTAATATGATTTATAATTTTTTCCATCTTATTAAACCGTTGAACTAGTTTAATCGCTCTTAATAAACCAATCTTAGGTATACCATCAGTATAATCACATCCTGATAATGCAACCATTGTTCTAACACCATCAACTGAAATATCACCTATTGGGAATTTATCTTTCAATTGTTGGAAATCATCAGAACAAATTTCAATACATTCACCATAATCATTCAACTTTGTAATTAATGTTCGACATCCAAAAACAAGCAGATCAGAATCTTCAGACAATATACCATCAATGATACCATTTTTCTCTAAATACACAAGCTGAGAATCTGCTTCAAATGGTGCTACAACATATTTAATATGATTTGTTTTACAATAATCAATAATACATTTTGCCATCTCTGGTGTAATATCTACACATTTTTGAAAATATTCCATAGCACGAGCTTTATCTCCAGAATTCCAAAGCTTTTCTGCAATAACTCTATTTTCTTCTCTTTTTTTTCTTCTTTTCAATTCTGTATCTTTTTTGACACCAATAGAACTCCCATCAAATACTATATATGGTTCAACTTTATAGCTCCTAAGCATACTGATCTTTTTAATAAAAAACTGTAAGTATTTTTCAGTAGGTTTTCCCAAAACCAATTCGTGAGCGCACGGATAAGCAGCTCTATGTAACCAAGCATATCCATCAACCCCCAATATTTGACCTTCATACCTTCTTAAACTAACCGGATTCTGAATAGGTTTTAGCTGTGGAAGAAGACCTTGAATACCCATGATTTAAATATAATAAAAAATCAATATCTTTATCTAATTATACAAATGTCTTCAACTGCTGTTCAAAACTCCAATAGCGACAAGACAAATATTAATCAACAGCAAAATACTATCAGCAGCAGTTTTACAATTTCTTAGTTGATTGATTGAACAATGTTTGCGAAATGAATTGTAATAGCTTTTTTCTACGATGAAAAAAATATTAAAAAAAAAAAGAATCCTAACCTTTAGTAATACAATCACTCCCGATTAGTATACTGCTATAAGTATACCAGAAGGCATTTCATTCTTAATTCCATCAACAGTTAATTCTCTTTTGTATATATCTCGAGGTTTAATTATTCAGATCTACATGTAAATAGTAATAGAAAAAAGATCCTTTAGTCTTCTCATTTTTACGCGTTACAAAGAATGAAAAAAAGAAAAGAAATAACGCGAAAAGGGGGTGTGTATACGAAATTTGCATTTATAAAAAAAGAAATATTTGTTTATACATCACCCTTTTAGGTAAAACATTATAAAATAAAAGAATAAAAAGAAAAGATGCCATCACTGTTCTATAGTTGGTTATAATACACCAATAACAATAATATGTCAACCTGTGTTATTAATAATGGCCCTAATTTACGTATATGTTAGCAAAAAGAAGATATTTTTACTAAAAAAAACTAATATATATTATTATTGTACCTGTCAGTATATCACTACAACTTTTCCTTGTATTTTTTTCAAGTATTTAATGATTAAAAATAAAATAATTAATTCTCCTATTTTCCTTATTTGGGTAATTCAGCTCCGCGTCTTCTTTTGATAACCATGCCAATGTCTTTTACACCTTACATATGAGAATGAAAAAAAAAAACTGTATCGAAATAACCTATAACTGTCTAAATATATTATTTATTAATTTTTTGCAGTATAGTTTTAATTATTTCAATATCTTCTGTGGTTGGATTGGATGCTTCCCCATCATCCATTAACACTGCTGCATTATCATTGCTTCTGATTTGTTGTTGGTATTGACTTAATAATAAAGATAAGTCTTGATTCAATTGATTTATTTCAGGTAATTTAATTATCTTATTGAAATCATTAAATGATTGAGAATTTTGTTCTGGAGCTAATTCAAACAAGGCATAAAATAACATTATTAATCTTCTAACCAATTCAATATCATTAGCTTGTTCCTTTAATGCTGTTATTGCATTTTTTATTAAAGATTCCTGTTTTAGTAGTTCTTGAGTAACGAATGGAACCATGTTAGCAATAGTTGCAAAAATAGCAGCTACTGCTCTTTGTGATTTAATATCATCTAATAGTAATAATTTCACTAATATATCAAAATTTCTTTTGCTTTGTTTATTTTCAAAATTGAAAAATTTAACTGCAATTGATAAGGGATGTGTCATTAGATTAGAAATTAATTCTAAATCTGCCCTTTGTAAGATCGGATTTTCATCTAACATCATAGTTTCCAGTACATTCCAATATTTACTATTACCTCCTATGACTTTACACATATCTTCACCATCTGTATATGGTGAAGATGCCAGATTAGTCAATGCCAAGAGTGCTTCGTATTGATCTGTTGTAGTTAAATAGTCCTCATTTAATAAATGTGTTTCATTTTGAATTGAAAAATCTGAAGAAGGTAACATTTCAAACAAATATGGGAGTGTATTCAAAGAAGAAAATTTGTTAAATATTAACTTAGGATCGGTATGAATTAATATTTTAGTTAATGATCTTAATGCAAGAACCCTTATCATCAGATTTGCCATCTTCTTAGTTTTATTAGCACTAATTAAAAACTCTAATATTAATATAGTGTAACCTTGTTGAACACTTTTAGGAATATTTTCTGTGTCTCGAGTAATATTATAAATAATTCGAATAACTTGTTCTTGTGAGCCTTGGCTTAATTCTGATAGATTATTTTTCAAATTACACAGTAATTCGGATTTTAATATATATAGCTGATTAAATTTTTTAATTGAGGATAAATCATCTTTGATATCTTCGTCATTCATAGAGTTTGGATTTTGTAAGTTGGCATATGATTCTAAAGCCCTTAAAGAATTTTTTCCCATCTGATTTGGATCATTGGGAGGAGAACCTAAATTAGCTAAAATAATTAAGATACCATATAAATTTTGGTCTTGAAATTTTTTTTCTTTTACAAACTCGATTACTTTTGGAATAAAAAAATTATGGTGCCGTAAAATTAACTTTACAGAAGTCCTTAGACTTAAATATGCCAAACCTTCAATAGCATATGAAAATTCATCAGATTCTAGTTCGCTACTATTATTTATGAAAGTATCGACGAGAATAGTAGTCAGATCATGGATAGTTACATTTTTCAATTTGGAAAATGACCAAGTCTTAATTAATATCAAGGCACAATAAACTTCAAAAGAGGGACTTTGCATTGCGTCTTCAATAATGTTTAAATAATTTGTTGCAATATTGTTTCTCACAGTTTCATCAATACATGATACAATCAGTAGTTTAAACAGACTTTTTAAAAATGGAGTGTCATTTCCCCTATTCATTGCTCTTTGTTGTAACATTCTATCCAGATCATTTCCTAAAATAATACTAGAACAAAATGTTGTAAACGCAGGATATAGTTCAGTAAGGATATTTATGATTAATGCAAGTGGGTCATCTCCGATTTCAGCATCCGCTTCTATTATTAAACCATCGATAAATGATAAAAGTGTAGCTTCAAATTCACTATGAAACTTTGTCTCTAATTGATAGAATATAACCAATCCCATTGATCTAATTTCATTATTATTAAATCTTAAACAAAGGGTTCTTATAAGCCATTTAAGATCTGTAAATCTGTATTCAAATGAATTTAACAATTGTAATATACAACTTAATAAAAAATGAGACTTTTCATCATTATCAGAATGCTGGATTTCATATTCTATTTCTTTTAAAAGTGGAACTGTGTCATTTTTGTCATTGAATATACCAATTAAAACTTGAATAGAACTAGTACTTAGTTTTTCAAACAGAGAAAGTGAAAAAGAAATATCATTCTTAATCAATTCTGCTAAATATTTTCTTGATGCTTGATGATCTTGATACGCTCTTGTGATGACAGTCTCTTCTTTCTCCAAAATATCACTTGCAACAAATTCCTCTCTCCCATTAAAGATCTCGTCCAATGCTTCATGATATTTTTCTGGTTCTATGGGCACCCTTAATGTTTTATTAAATTGGTTACAAAGGTCTGAAACTGACATGTTAAAAAAGGACAACAGATGTTAATCACAAAAAAGTAAAGTTAATTTAAACGTTAATTAATTAATTAATAATAATTATAAAACTTACTCTATTTTATTATTGATTTTCTTTTACTTGTTTGCATTTATTAAATTCTATTCTTTTAAAAAATGGTTTTGCATTTCTTTGTACCATTCGGTTTAACCTTTTTTCTTATATTCGTTCCTATTTTTTTCTTGCGGAATTGGGTTCCACTAAAAATGTTTCAACAAGAAAATAAATTATATATGTTGAAATAAAAACAATGCTGTCGATAATATCTTTCTGTAAAGAATGAGATAACTGCTGGAGCTACGGAATGGAGTCTATAAGTGTTACATACAACTATATGAAATTTTAGTATGGATTAAAGTTACATGCACACCAGTTTATTCAACCATAAAGACCATTATTTAGTCTATGCTAATATATATGATTATTCATAAGAGTAATAAACAAGATGATTAACTATTTAGTTTATTAAACTCCTGATGATGTAGATAAAATATTTCAACTATCTTTAGTAAATTTTGTATCATGTAGTATGCATTTTTATCTTTTTTTTGCTATGCTTAAATTTTTTTATTAAACACCAATGTGGAACAATAATTGCTTTTGTTTCCCCTTCCCTTTCTTATCCTTCCCATCACTTTGGATATTTAATAAAGAAAAGCCATCTTCTAATTGATTCTCCTTTGAAGTTTCACTATCTTTACCCCAATTTTTAGGATCTGGTAAAACAACCTTGTTGACAGGTGGATATGTTTTCCTTTTAGGAGTTGGTAATGAGGGTAAATCTAAATCTGCTAATTTATTTTTAGAATTGTTATTAGTACCACTATTAGTTATTGATTTTTGCAATAGTGGAGCTGGAGACTCAGACTTTTTAGATTGTAAATATGCTGTTGAAAACATAACGGTGTTATTTGTTGCAATATTAACACCTACATTTTTATTAGATGAAATTATATTCGAGTTTTGAATTGTGGTTCTAGCTAATGGTTTTACAACAGGTTTACTTGATACTTTTAATGTTTTTGTTTGATATGGGGATCTGAATGGATCATGGTTAGGAGATGGAGCTTTCAAAGTTGGTAAATTCTTTAGATCTGTTCTACTAGCATTTCTACTTGAGCTTGAAGAATGTGAACCAACATTAATATTACCCCATGAACCTCTTGCTGTAGCAATAAATGGATCACTGGTTAAAGATGGCAACTCTTGACTTCTTTGCTTCATTTGCTCGTGATTTGTGTAGATAGTATCTAATTCTTTAAATTTTTTAGACCCCTTTGGATAAATCTCCGAAAGGTTATGAATTAGCAAATATATATTTGCTTCAGGGGATGTAAATATAGTCTTGTAAGCATTTAATAAATCTGTGACACTGATTCTACCCTTGTCATAATCTTGAGTAAATGATTGGAATGTAGAGAATTGATCCAAGGATTGATTCAAATAGTGCTTAGCTCTTTCCTCCAACCTAATTTTTTTCAACTCCGGTGTTTCATTATTTGAAGAATCATTTTGTAATAAGGAATCATTCCTAAAATTATTGCTAACGTTATTCTCTCTAACAACTCTTGAAGGACCTGACATAAACGTAGATAATTCTGATTGAAAGAATTTAGGTTTCCCTCTAATGATATCACCATGTTCTTTTAAGATATGAGCTTGTAATTCCAACTCATCACCAAATACAACAAATTTAGCATCTAAACATGCTGGAACAGTGCAAATATAATGTGATGTCTGAAAGTGACTAAATAGCTGATTGTAATCTTTGAAATATTGTGGAGATTTAGGATCTATTTTGTCACAGATATGGCATTTCTCATGTTTTTCTCTCATATGTAAATATAGTTCATCATCAGAATAGAATCTTTGACCTGAACAAAATGCACACATTGGATGCCCTTTAAACCCGTCATTTGAATCGCCTCTTGACATATGGTTTTTCAGCTGGTTTGGTGTGAAAATCTTCAATTCATTTGGAAACTGATAATTATGTGTTGCGCAAATCATACATATTGTTTTATTATGGCTTGACTTCAAATGGTCTCTATATTTATTATATGATTTATAATCTGTTTTATTATTATTATCATCATTACCACTATCGTTATTCTCACATAATGGACATATGTACTTTAATAATAATAAAGTTGCTTTTTCAACATCAGTTGAAGTGAAATCTATTCCATATTGTTTATTTTCAATAAATTTAATAGTAGTGTCTTTGGATAGATCATTAAATTTGGAATGGACGTTTTCAGAAAATATCATTCTGTCGGTCTCTGTTCTACAAATTAAACATGCTCTCTTATTGAAAAGAGCCAATTGTCTAAAAGAACATTTATGACAAGTTTTATGGCTACATGGTGTTAATGCTACATAATATAATTTCTCGGTACAAATAACACATACGTGATCATCGTCATCGTCATCGTCATCATCACCATTATTGGCATTTTTGTCATCCTGAGTTCTAGAAATTGGCTTATTTTGATGATTCCCATGAACATTCTTCTTCTTACTTGCTGATTTATCAGTCTTGATAGGATTGGTCTGTGGACCCTGAGTTCTACGAAAATTTCTTTTTTTAATATCTTGTTTTTTGATATTCACTTCAGTTTCTTCAGTCATTGACTCCTCTTAATATTCCTATTTATTTATTTATTTATTAACGTTTGTAACTTTCTATTTTTTCACTAATAAGCCATAAAATTTTACGAACGAGGAAACGTCACAACAAATGGAGTACACTATATATTAATTGAAGCTAAATAGTCAATGTTTCCGTTAGTGATTCGATGTTAGTTCTTATTGAATTCTTGTTTATTTGTTCTTTTTTTCTTTTATTTCTTTTTCAACACCTTGCGTCTTTTCCAAAAAAATCTGTCTAAGGGGATAGAAAGTGACGAGAACGAAAGTGAAAAAAAAAAAAAAAGAAAGAAAATGAAAAAAAAGAAAACACTACGGCTTTTTAAAAGGCGGGTTTCCAGATGGTTTTATTCCGCAATTGATAGGAAAACGGCTTTTTACTTTCCCGAAAACACTCAATAAACAGCAAAAAGTAAACCCTAAGTTCCACGTGACTGTAAAAGAAAGAGAAATAGGGTTGAAAAACAACTGGCACTATCTTTTTTTTATTCTTTATTTTTTTTATTTTATTTCCTTTTTTTTATTTTTGGTTTAGAGGAGGGAGTCAATTTATAAGATTGTCAACTAGTGGTTACTAACAACTATAATGAGAATACGTGATTCATTATAGGAAACGTAAGAGAATAACCAGTATTGGCATTACAATAAAGAACAAGTACCATACTAAGACAATAAAGTAAAAGATAAGGAAAAAAAGAAAAAAAATGAATCCCTATTCAGACAATATTCAAAAACAAGAACCTACTGATAACGATAGTAATGCTATTCATGATCACTTCTCTGACTCGCCACTATATGATGCTTTAAAAGATGTTATAGCGGAATAACTCTTTGAGATTAATGGACAAATCAGCACAGTAACACAGTTTATCGTGTCGTTAAGGAAATTTGAAAATCAAAATAATGTCAACACTAAATATGTGGAAAGGATAGATAAAAAATCTATTGACATAATACACAAAATAAGAAAACTGCTGGATACAATGAATCAATCTGTAAATGAAATGAATAATATTGATGATAATGAATTAAATAAAAGTAAATTGATGTCAAGAGAAAAATTGAATAAAGATATTAAATTGTCCATACAGGAATTTCAAAACATTCAAATTGAATATACTAAAATAATGAAATCAATTAATCTGAAAGCACAGGAACAACTAAATCAAAACGTGGCTGCTTTAAGACAAGAAGAAGAGGCAGTTAAAGAGGGACAACAAAAATTAGATTTTAATATGGTTAAAGATAATACTAATGATAGTATATTCGATGCTGATCATAGATCAAAAAATAATCAAATGATTATCGAAATGGATCCAATAAATAATGAAGAATTCTTATACCAACAAAATTTAATACGTGAAAGAGATGCTGAGATACAAAATATTGAACAAGGTATTAATGAGTTACACGAAATTTTTAGAGATCTTGGTACGGTAATTCAACAACAAGGAGTCTTAGTGGACAACATCGAAGCTAATATATACTCTGCTGTGGATAATACTCAAAAAGGCTCAAAAGAATTACATAAAGCCATGCTGTCTCAAAAGAAACAAAGTAAATTTTGCTTATACCTCTTAGTTTCTCTTTCATTATTTCTTCTTTTTATGATTTTAGTTATTCTTTCATAAAAAGAAAAATACAACGAAAAAAAAAAAAAAAAAAGACAAACAAAAAGATAATTGCTGTTTATCTGATATTCATGACTTTCTTTATAGTTTTGTTTAACCTCTTTTTTTTGCATTACTAGATCACATTTATAAATAAAAACAGCTCTCACAGTTGTATGTTTGCATATATTTTCAGATATAAATATGTAATTATGTTCTTCCTGCAGACTTTTAATAGTTTATGCATATATATATATATAGATATGTATATAGATATTCTTAATCTCAAAGATTATTCCAATAAATAAGCAGGAAAAATGGAAAAAAATGGGAAAACATTTAAAATTAAAGTTATTAAAAAAAAAAAAGAAAACAGCACAGAAGCACAAGAGGAAGAAGCCAGCAGAAACATTATATTCATATAATGTCCTTTTCTTTTCCTTTCTTTTCGTTTTTGGTTGTTGTTCCAATACTCGTATTTTTAATTTTTAATTCTTTACAATTAGCTAAATGTTAGAAAAGAATAATGATAAAACCGAAATTTCAATTATTAACTATTCGTGCTTTTACTGCTCCATCTAAATTTAAACAAGGTAGATGGTTTAAGCCATCATTTGTGTTTTTATCAATTGCTGCTACATCTACCATAGTGAGTATCTCATATTTGATCAATTCAAATGTAATAACAAAGAAACCAACTGAATTACAAAACGAATATTTCATACCGTATCTTATTTCACGGCGAGTGGTAAATGATCCTAATCATTTCATATTAGAATTGACTCCACAAACACCGCAAAAGGTTAATATATGGTCTCAGTTGACCAATCGGTCTCTTTGGTCTGTCGAAATTAAACAACCAGAAATTATGGTAGCAAGAAATTATACCCCATTACCTCTAAAATTTGTCAATGATGAAACTGACAAATTAACGGTAATTTCCTCTAAAAATGAAACTGATAATGTAAATGATGGGAAGTTGATTATTTTTGTTAAGAACTATGATACAGGTGAAGTTTCTAAATGGTTGGCACAATTACCTTTAAATCACACTGTTGAAATCAGAGGTCCATTTGTGGAATATCAAATTCAAGACCAAATCGACCACATTAACTTCTTTGTTGCAGGAACAGGAATTGTAAGTCCGTTGCAACTTTTATTGAATCCATATACAAGTGGTATTCAAAGACCACATGTAAATTTATTTTACTCGTCAAATGATTTACAAAATGAATTAGGTCCACTGAAAAATGTTTTATATAATAGATTATATGACCTGGCTGTTAAGAAACACGGACTTTTTCAATTATGGACTTTTGAAGATTCAAAAAAACAAAATATTTCTGATATGAAGAATTTAAAAAATTTTATAAAAGCTGTACCTCCTGCTTCTAAATTATCAGACAATAATACACTCTCTTTAGTGTGTGGTCCAGAAAGATATATTGAGACAATTGCAGGTAAAAAATACGATTTTTCTCAAGGACCCGTGGAGGGGATCTTAGGTCAAAAGGGATGGTCGAATAAAAATGTTTTTAAACTATCATAATAAGCAGTAGAAATAATCCTAATCACACCGTAAATAGTAATTGCATCTATCATACTTGTATAAATGTATTTATCTTCCTATATATATACATATAACATATTTATTTTAATTATTCAATTTTAACTGTTGGTTGAGTTGTTTTTTCTCATATCACATCTTTTATTATTCCTAGGATATTAGCATAGTTTGTTGTCACTCTTTGGACTTGTCTAATATTTGCACATGCCATTAGAATGTCTTTTAAGATAGTCTTCCTTGAAAGCGTGCCTAACAGTGTCGACTCAAGATCTCCATCGTTATATAACCATTGCAATACATCATCTAATCTATCGACATAACCCATTTCAGCAAGACGAACACAATAAACAATCATTAAATTGGAATATTCTCTGGTTTCTTGTAATCTAAAAGAAACTAACAACCTGTTCTCCAAATGAGCCAACGTTACAATTTCTTCCATATTTTCAAAACCCTCTTTCATCAAAAGGGCTCTTGCAAATTGTTGTAAATTCTTTATACAATTCTTTCTGTTTAGTTCATCGTTTGTCTTACGTTCAATATAATTTATGATATTTGATGTATCATCCTTCACACTCTCTACTAATTCTTGCACATTATCTAAATTCCAATAGTGATCCTTTGATTGGTTTCCAACTTCCGATAATTTAATTTTTCCATTAATCCTTGATGTATTATTCATATCCCAATATTGGGAACCATAGGCCCACCAACTATCACTAATTAATAACCATGTTTCCATGTTTTTATCAAACATAAAACCATCTCCATTGCTTAATGTAACCAAAGGAACGCCATTGTTGGACAATGCAAACATGGTAATATTTTCTGCTCTAGTTAAGATATCATCAGAATATCTCAATGATGGATTTAAGATTGGGAACACCGAATTAGTAGGGAAATTCAATTTTTCCTCTCTAACATTCCAACAATACATTTCACCTAAACTTGTCACACATGATAGATAATCGTTTGCAGCTTCTAAAAAACTTATTGATACACCTAAGATTAAAGGTGGTAATAATCGTTTTCCTGAATCATTATACACGTATATCACACCATCTTCTGTACAACACGCCCAAAAGAATGAACCGGCCGTGCACATAGTAACAAATTTGGGAATCAAATCTTGAAACAATTGATTATTATCATCTGATAATCTAGATCTTAATATAATTTTCGTGGGAACTTGTTCATTACCACTGCCATTCTTGATAGATAGTTCAAGTTTATCATTTGCTGGAGGTGAATATGTGAAGGAAAGTCGTATCTTGGGTGTAGCTAATCTTATTCTTGAAAATGATACATTAGGTAATAATAGTCCTGTGTCTAAAAAGTCTATTGGTTCTAATTCTTTTTTCTTCTGTTTCTTATTTGATAATACTGTTTGGTCTAAACCAGTAGTAACTTGAGGTTTAGGTTTGCGTTTTAAATCCTTAGGAACTCCATATGAGGGTGGATTAAATTCCATTGAAGTGCTTTGAATACGCTTGATTGTCGGTGGTAATGGTGGATCCTTTACGGATTGATCATCCAAAACGGAAGCATCATTCAGAGAAATTCCATTTCCTTTAATATTCGATTTAACAGTGACAGTAGTTTCAGAAGGTATCTTTATTTTAGTTTTATTTTTATCCGATGTTATTCCAGAATCGGTCTTTTGTTCAATTGTAACCGAAGATTTCTCATTAACCGACGATGGTTTTTTGGTCGGTAAGGGTGGTAATTGTTTATTCAATTTTTGTAATTCAAGAACTTCATCTGTTGGTAAAACATGGCCTAGATCAGTTGGAAGAAATGCAAATGTAAATAGAATATTATCATTAGAAATAGCAAAGAGTGTTAATCCGTGGTCGGACCATAACATATCATTTATTGGGGATTCTGACACCTGAATAGCATTAAATAATGGCTTCATACGCTTACTATTCCACACAAGAATCGAACCAACAGCGGAACCTGAAGTAGCCAACAAATTATACTTAGTTTTTGTTCCCTTTTTGATATTACTCTTTTCATATAAAACTGGAGAATATTGTAAAACTTTACATGAACTCGATGCTGGGGACACAATAGTAGCGGTCACTTTATAACTATCATTTCTATTTAATAAGACTGTTGTTGTGGTACCTGTGGCAGATATATTTTTCACAGAATTTATAACTGGAATTAAATCAGCTTGTGGTGGCATGGAAATTTTGTAATGTAAAGGTTTCATTTGAACAACTTGTTTCAGTTCGTTCAATAATTTATATTCACCTTGTTCATTGTATTGGTATATTAAAATGGTTCTGTTATAGGCAAAAATTGTCAAAATCTGACTAGAAGGATCTATAATGCACGTGATTGGTTTAACAGTATCATCCAATGAAATCATTGAGATTTTTATTGAAGTACAACTATCGAATAATAATACCCTATTAGGATTACTACATAAAACAAAGATAATAGATTTTCGAGGATCTAATTTAATATCAGTTATTATAGAAGGCCGAGAACAAGAATAAATAGTGGCCTGTTTTTTCGAATTCGGTTGCTCCCAATTTGAAATCTCTATCAATTTTTGTTCTGACCCAACGAAAAGTTTATCGTTTTGGCTTATTATAAAACAAGCTTCATCATTCTGACCGATGTTTGGATTTAAATGAAATGCTGTGTTGATATGTAATTCTTTAATTGACATTTTGTCGAACGTTGCATCTACTAAATGTTGTTGCAACCATACAATTATTCTACCTAGATTGGTTAAAATGATTAATTTATCTTTAATAGAGGTCATGGAAGTTAAACATTCTCCCTCATACAATTCGATTGGGTATTTTAATAACCTCATACTGTCTAATCCTTTGTATATATATGTATATGTATATGTAATACAGATTTTAAAGAAATCTTGATTTTATTGATGCCAAAATATTACAATTGAACGTTTGAATTGAAAGGGAGAGAAATTGATATGATAAGATGGTTATTAATGTTCTGCTTTTGATATTAAATAATGTTTTAAATCAGAAAGGCCTAGAATATCATTTATAATCGAAATAGTTTTATTAATATTGTGTTGCAGAGTTCAAATAGACTCATCCCATACACGTATTGCATTCAATTGACCAACCTAAATAAAATTGTTTTTACTCTGTCTTTTTTTCTTATCTATATTCCTCGAGCAAAAAAAAAAGGAAGATGGCCAAGAAATTTGTACAACCCACACACCACACAGTTTCCCATCAATTTTTTAAACATTCAACCAAAAAAATAAAAAAAAAACTCAGAAGAGAAAATAAAATTAATATTAATTCATGGGTTGAATTTTCAAAAATTGAGGAAACAGAGTAAAATGAAGATCAATAGGTAGATGAAAAAATATTGGAGATCAAACTATTGAATTTATCGAGGAGAGTATTCTTTTCGTAATATCAAGATATTAAAAGAAAACTCAGTTGGAACTAGTAATAATAAGTGTCATTATTATAATAGGAGAAATCAAATATATATATATATATATATATCAATTAAAAGAAAATGGATAGAAAATCTAATGACATTGTTTCTAGTCAATCCCAACCACATGAAATGGTTGTAGACGATGTGGAAATGGATGAAACAGATTCTTCTGAATATGTTGATCTTTGGGTTGATGTGTTTTTGGGTAAGAAAGGTAATGAGTATTTTTGCGAAATTGAACCAGAGTACATTACAGATAGATTCAATCTGATTAATTTACAAAAGACAGTATCAAAATTCACACAGGTAATACAATATATTGTGGATAATTTAGATGACCAAACTTTGGCCAATATGTCCCCAAGTCGCGTTAAACAATTGGAAGCAGATGCAGCAAAATTCTACGGATTGGTTCATGCACGTTATATTATCACGGTTAAAGGTTTGCAAAAAATGTTGGCCAAATATAAAGATGCAGATTTTGGTAGATGTCCAAGAGTGTATTGTAATTTCCAACCTTTATTACCCGTAGGATTACATGATGTGCCCGGTGTTGATTGTGTTAAATTGTATTGTCCCTCCTGTGAAGATTTATATATTCCAAAATCTGCCAGACACAGTTCAATTGATGGAGCATTTTTTGGCACAAGTTTTCCTGGTATGTTTTTACAAACTTTTCCTGAAGTGGTTCCAAGACATCCAACCAAGAGATATGTACCTAAAATATTTGGTTTTGAGTTGCATAAACAAGCACAATTAGCACGTTGGCAACAATTACAAAGACTAAAGTTGGAAAAAAGGTTAAAGGAACTCAATGTAAACTTAACCAAGCAAGGTGGATATAAGTAGTAAGAAACATATATAGGTGTATATATGCATGTGTGTATATGTGTGTAAAAAAAAAAAAAGAAAAGAAAAGAAAAACAAATGAAGGATAAGGATAGAAAAGAGTGATGTGTTACTTAAAAGGGAAATAGTCGAAAAATTTCTTAGACAAAGGGAGTAAGGATTATCTGTACACATTATGTCAAGTATACACGTGTTAACACATAACATATATACAGATAGACACTATTTTATTACAGAATAATAGTAGAAAGAAGGTATCTCTCTTAATTACTTATGAAATTATTCTATTCTTATAGATCATCTTTGTCAAATATCAAAACAATAACAAGAAAAATGCATGTGAAACCAATTAAAATGAGATGGGCCTCTGGCGGGGTAAACTACGCTTATTTATTAAGTAATCAAGAACAAACTAAATCATGGTTAATTGATCCTGCAGAGTCTGATGAGGTAAAAAATGCATTAACATCAGAAGAATTGGAGACTGTAGAGATCATTGCTAATACACATCATCATCATGATCATTCTGATGGGAATTTGAGCATGGTTAAATTATTATCATCAGCTTCTTCAAAAGGAATCAAGAAAATTGATGTGGTAGCAGGGTCGATAGTTAGTCCTGGAGCTACTGTTATTCCAAAACATTTAGAGAAGATTCCATTGGGTTCTGATATCAAGATTCTATGTATTAGAACACCATGCCATACTCAAGACTCTGTGTGTTATTATGTTGTAGATAAACAAAACGGTGATCAAGCGGTTTTCACAGGTGATACACTATTTACTGCAGGATGTGGTAGATTCTTTGAAGGTGATGGTAATGAAATGAATGTCGCTTTAAATCACACTCTATTGAGTAATGCAGGAAGTAAATGTAATTGGGATAGAGTAAAGGTTTATCCGGGTCATGAATATACAAAGGATAATGTCAAGTTTGTACGTAAATATATTTATACCAAGATTGGACAAAATGAAGCTTTAGATAAATTAGAAGATTTCTGTAACCAAAATGAAGTCACTACAGGACATTTTACTTTATCTAATGAGACCGAATTTAATCCATTTATGAGATTGGATGACCCAGCTGTTAGAAAAGCCGTTAATGACCCTTATAAAACCAAAACACATGGAGAGGTGATGTCTATTCTTAGAGAAATGAAGAACAGAGGTTAAGACACTTCACCTTTGTATTGCTTTACGTCTATGTACGTACTTGCTAATCATGCAAGGCAGTAAATAACTCCGTTTTTACTAGAATTAAAAAGGTATACACAGTATTACAATTGAAGATAAAAAGAAAAAAGGGAAAAAGAAACTGTTTGAATAGATTATGTAATAAAAGAATATATTATTGTGTACAAATACATTCCTCTCATCGCATGAACGATGATAAAAAAAGCCATAACCAAAGACAACATCCATAACGAAATGAATTTTACTCTTACTCCGCTGTCCACGCTCCAAATGCTCTATTGACACATATGAAGCTCTAGTTAAAAACAAAGTGTAATAAATAAGATTCCAAGGATCTGAGACAAGCTGGGTAAAAACAGGTAAGTAGAAAAAGAGAAAGATATTAGAGGAAGAGGAGCGCAGCTCGAAGGTCTTCAAACACCTCAAGTTTGTTCCTTCTTTATATATACGATAGAAATAGAAGAAGAATGGTCTTTGTTTATTTTTTTTTATTTTTTTTATAGGGGGGGGATGGAAAAAAGAAAAAATAAATTTCTAATGAAAAGAAATTTTGTTTAGGGTTCAACAATTATCAACAAGAGAAGCTGCGTAATACAGGCAGAGGGTAAAAAGTACCACTGTTATCCTTCTTTGCAATATCTCTACATTAGTTGATATGAAAGCATGGTTGTATGAATATCCATTTAAATAAACAAAAAATAACTCTCTTCTTATATAATATATTCTGGATCAGGCAGCTATCAATATATTAATGAATCAATTATTACAGATTTCAATTAAAATCCTAATTCAATCTAATTATACACATTTATGGAATATTCTGTCTTCAGCATATCTTGTATGACAAACACTTTTCAAGTGGCATACAATTATTTGCTCGATTTTATTTTATTTTGTTTTTTTTTTTCTTTTATTTTTTCAAACTTCTACATTTGATATGTCACTGTTACCTCTTGATGTAGACATTTTGGAATTTAGATGATAGAACCCATACACCCACTGCCTTTTCCATTTTTGAAAATAAAAAATTCAAATAAGATACTTGAGTTATTTGATTGACGAGGCAAAGCAAAAGGGGGGGCGGAGGGACCTAAAGAAGGACATATAATAGAACGTGCAGCAAATGCAAAGTGGATTATACACCAATACTGTGGGATTTTGTTAGTAAGTTTATCAAGTTGCTTGCATATGTACATGTATATAGTGACTTAGAATCAACTATAGAGTTGTTGTAGCACAAAGAAAGACCCAAAACAAGAAGCTATAATGAGCGCACTTGAGAAAAAGGAGGAATCATCATCAATTGCATCTAATACAGTTGATAAGAATAATACCGATGATATGGATTCAAAGGAGGTTCTTGATGATGTCAACTTTAATGAAGAGTCTCCGATAGAAACTATTAAAATAGTTGAACCAAAGCCAGCTACAATTACTGCCGAAGATATGCAAATGAAGTCGATCAAAATCGACGACGATGATGATGGCGAAATTGAAGAAAAGAATGCTAACGGTAAAAAACCTTTGTTAGATGAAAAACGTCCATCATTACCAAAGAGAACTTCTATTACAAATTCTTTAAAGAAAAAGACAAATATCACTGTCGCTTCTTCCGATGTAGATAATATTAGTCATAATCCTATATTAATTCAGTTAAAGGAAGCATTCCCAAATATTGAGGAAAAATATATTATTTCTGTAATTATTGCTTCTCAAGGTGTGGTTGATTCTGCATTCCATGCTCTATTATATCTATCTGATCCAGACTCGAATAAAGACATTGAATTACCAAAAGTTAATAGTTTGAATAGTAGAGTAAAGAATACATCTCAACTGAAACAAGATGAAATGTTAGCTCGTCAACTAGATCAACAATTTAATTCTCGTCGTCAACATTATTCTAACAGAAGTAAATCTAGAAATGGGGTGAGCAGCAGTAGTAGTAGCAATAATATTAATAATACTGGCTTTGGTAGGACTCCAGAAGAAGATATCAGATTAGCCGAAGCAAGACGTCAAGATCGCGAAAGAAGACGTCGCAGTCCGATGACACCTGAAGAGAGAAGAGAGATTTATGGCGATGAAGATGAGGATAGTTGGTCTCATTTTGTAGAAAAGGATATCCCTGAAGTGGCCAATGCTGTCAGTAACACATTCCAAGAGACTGCAACTAAGGTAAGTAATTGGTTTAGTGGTGTTAAGAATAGTTGGAATAACCCACAACAGGACCAGTACCAAACTCAAAGAGTTCGTGGTCCAAATAGAAATGTGGGATTTGAGTATGATCAAGAGCAGATTAGACAACAAGAAGAGGCTTTTAGATTTTATGAAAGACAAAAGAGAAACCAAGAACAACAGCAGCAACAGGAAGAAGAAAAAGATTTACCAAAACTACCAGAAAGACGCAGATTTAATTCATTTGGGGAACGCGTTGGTGAAGACGATGTTTTACAAACACATGGTATAATGTTAAAAAATGATGAATTTTCTGATAACGAAGACGTTCCTCCACAGCTACCAAAGAGAGAAAGAAAACAAGGTTCCGAAGACATTGATAGTAAAAAACATACTGTTACCGATGATCTATATAATGAAGAGGCTGACTTATCCATCATTACAAATGAAAATAAAGTCATTCCACAAACTACTTTTATTGATACACCAAAGGATAAGGCTACTACAAAGCCTTGGAAACTCGACGAACTAGACTCTACACCGACAAAGGGAGACAAAACAATTGAATTAAATGAGAATATTGTAATTAACTCTGATGATGAAGAATTATAATAGAATTATATTATAAACTTCAAGAAGTAATACAAGAAAGTAAAAAAAGATCTTTTTTTATTTTGTTTTATTTTCCCAAAAATAATACTGCTATATATATATATATATATATTCAGAATATAAACATTGCGTCTTCAGAAAATGACAAACTGAATCCCAAATAAAATAGCTATTGTTAGCTATGTTATTGTGAGACCAATTTATACATTTTATATGCAGATAATGTAGATAAGTAAAGTTTTGAAGAAAATCATCATTTAGTATCATTTTTTAGGAAATAGTTTTTGGTTATAGACTCTATAGTTGTTGTTATTGCTTCTTGTAGCATAACGCAGAAGAGGTTAGAAACCCACTTCTTATGGGTTTAGGAGACGGTACATTCCATTTTTTATACACGATTTTGATTAGTTGAAAAGAAAGGAAGTTTTTGTTTTTTTTTTTCTCTCTTTTATTTTCTTTATATTATGTTGTTGTTATATTGAAATTCTAGCTAGAGAGAAAAAAGTAAAAAAAAAAAAGGAAAATTAAAAAAAAAATTGTTAGGGTTTTTAATAAAACAAGAAAAAACAAGTATGGGTGAAATATGAGGTGTAATGGAATAGGACAAGATGATAGAAATAGACAAACTGCAACAGAGTGAGTACATCGCAAAGTTGAAAAGAACTATTTTGTTTGTAATTTTACTTATCAGAATGAAAATCACAAAGCATTGATTTCTTTTTGCTAATTTATTATGCTAATAAACATTCTTTAGTAACAGGGAAATTATGGAACTTTTGTGTACAGTCTAAGTGTTAGGTATGAGAAATATTCTATTAAATGGTATCTACTTCTTCTAACATTCATTTGGTTAGGTCTGCCGATGTGACCTGAGAATGAAATTCAGGTATTACATATAAATAATAACCTAGGGTTGGGTAAATAAAAAAAAAAAAGCATGATTCATGAAACTCTTTTCCTTTTTTCTTTTTCCTTTTTAAAGAACTGTCGTCTCGTTTAACAGCCTCAAAAAATAAATTCAGAAACAGTTTTCCTGGTCTCTCTTTCTCTCTCTCTCTTTTTCCTGCACATTCACTCTCAAGCTGTAATATAAAGCGGATTTGTGATCGTTCTGAAGTGACAAATTGCGGATTTTTTTCTCTAGAAAAGAGGGTTTTACATAAACTGAAAATCCCGAAACTTCTATCAAAAGAAAAAAGAACAGAAAACAATAAGAATGCAAAGTAATTTTTTCTCTTTATTTTTTCTTTTTATAGAAATTTTCCTTAAAAACCTATTACAATTACTGAATTGAGAAATTTATTTGTATTTGGGTAGAGCAAAAAAAAAAAAAAGAAAAATACAAATCACAAAATTTTCCTTTTTTCCTTCCTGCTTTTTACTCTTTTTTTTTTTCCTTTTCCCCTCCCTCCCCCCACGACAAAGTCAATTTTTGTTTGTTTGTTGATCAGCATTGTCAGAAAGACAAAGAGTTCAAATGAAAGAAATGAAGGATTTTGCAACTTTTTCTTATTTGTATTAAAATAACTAAAATAAAATAAAACAATAGATTCAGGATAAACATTTAAAAATTTTGCGTTCGGCTGGTAAACTTTTTTGCTCCAATATTTGCTATAAACTGGTTCGTTTGCAGTAGATTCTAACTTTTTTCTTGTCCTATTTTCTTCCTACATTTTCTTCTTGTTCATTTAGTCAGAAGGATTAAATTGGCATAGAGAACAAATTGTAATTAATATAAAGTTTACGCATAAGGAATATAAAGATATTTTATTAAGAGCTAACCTAATAATACCAAGCAATAGTTTATTTTTTTTTTTTGAATACACTTTTTTTTTACTTAATTGTTCGAGGTTGCTTAGAAGAGGGACATAAATTATATACATAGAAAAAAATATAGATAAAGATAAAAAGGCAACGGGATAGGTAAAAGGAAAGATTGAAATAAACAATATTGCCTGCCCATAAATAATATAGACCCCACTAAGATATAATAGTATATTTGCTTTACTACATAAAAAGGGGATACAATAATTACAAAAAGCACAGGAAGGGGAAGAAAGAAAAAATAAAAAATAAAAAATAAAAATAGTTGAGTTTTCTGTAACTCTTTACTGTAACATTATATTACACTAATATTAATTATTAATACACATACTATAGACATCTAAATAAACAACACATTTCTTTGCATTTTTTTTATTTTAGTATCTTCCTATTGTATTAATATAAACTGAATTTTTCTCATAGTTTTCCATTCAACATTTGTTAAAAAAAAATTAAAAGAAAAATGCAGAACATAATAACACAAGTATCCCAAACTAATGAATCATTTTATAACCCATTATTACAACACCAACAACATAATTATAACCAAGATTATTATAGCAATGAAGATAATATCCAGGATGAAATATATGGCAATTCTTTAATACATTTAAATATCCAAGAACATCACTATTATATAACTAGAGATCAGTTAATGTCCCTGCCTGAATCTTTACTTCTTTGTTTGTTTCCATCTGGGGTTTTCCTGGATAGAGATGGTCAAGTCATAACCAATTTAACCTCTGAGGATGAAGTCTATATAATTAATTTTGATCCTAAGTGCTTTGAGTATATTATGGAAGTTTTCATTAAAGCTCATGAAGATTTGGTCAATTATCCAGTTGAAACATTGTTTGAAAGACCTGCAAACAATAGTTTTGTCAATACTGCAAAGGAGTTCTTTAGATTTAATAACAATAGTAATAGTTCAAACTTGACTTCAACTACAAGCAATAATAACAGCACAGCATCACAAAGCAAAACAAATGGTTCTGATGCACAAGATTTATTGCATCAAAAACCTGTCATAATCGTATTGAGAGAAGATTTAGACTATTATTGCGTTCCATTGGTAGAGTATATATTTGAACAGATACCGGACTTATATCTAACGAAAGCACAACAAGATGATAATAATGATGACCTATTACAACATTTTATGGCACAGATTAAAATAGCTGCAGGCAGTTATTTAAGCGGTGAAAAATCAATATTTCAAGGTTTATTTTCTTCTAATAGGTTAAAATATCAAAATAATAATAGAAGTAAAAAATCATCAACAAACAATATCCAAGATGATAGTAATACTAGTAATACTAGTAGTAATAATAATAAAATTAGTAATGAACCGAAATTAGGACCTGCAGAACAACATCTAATGGATATGCTCTGCTCGTCTGGGTTTAGTAGAGAATCACAATGGGGCAATAGAACACAAGAACCTGGGAAAACAGTAATAAGTTCATTATCTTTATGTAGATTGGAAAATGAAACAACAGAAGGATTTCGAAGCAGATTAAATGATGCTATATGTGAATGGGAAAACCAGCAAAGAATTAAAATGAAACATAAGAATGGAAATAATAAAGATTATGATACAACATTGACACCTACTAGATCTTTAATGAGTATGAAATCAATTACTAGTAATAATAATAATAATAATAATAATAATAATTTGAAGACATCACTAACTACTACAGGGGCTACAAATAACCCAAATAAAGTGGTTTTAAATGAACAATACGGTAAAAATAACAATAATAATGATAATAATGATAATGATAATAGTAATAGTAATAATAAGGAAAAACGTAAGTCTTCAAAGTTTTTTATGTTGACAGGATCTGTACTTTCGTCAAATTCAAAAAGTAGTTATCAAGCAAGAGCTGGAAATGATAATGACTCGATATCAAAATCTTTGGGTCCATTACCACAAGTCTATGATTTAATAGACAAACCGGATATTAATGCCAAGTTATTATTATTTTGGAGAAAACCAGCAAGAAAATGTTGGTGGGGTGATGAAGAGATCGAATTGGAAGTTGAAGTTTATGGACATTGGGTAACAGATCCTAAGAAGGGTAAAGTAATAAGTTTGAAACTCCCTACAAGTGTTAACATCGAAGATGAATTGAATAAAATTAAGATACCTATAAGATTGCATATACGTAGAGTTTGGACACTAGAATTAAGTGTAATCGGGGTACAATGAAAAATAATCATTATTACGGCATGAGAAGTAACAAAAGAGAAGTTATAAGTTTTTACGCTCTTATTATAGTATCTAATGTTGGACTCTTTTTTTTTAAGAAAGAAGAGATTAAATGAAGGGGATATGATATAGTTTTTTTTCCTTTTTTGGATTAATATATATAAAGGACATGGAGAGCTTATATATTAAAATGTCCAATCTAGAATAGTATCAATAGAAGTATGACTTAAATGTGTGTTTATCGAGTCATACTGCTACTAACATTTTGTAGTGTTATATATATTTAGATACGTCCTTTCTCTCAAAATTTATTACTTATAGACTGAGTGCGTCTTAAGTTTGTTTTTTTCTTCTTTTGTATATCTTTTATGATCCGGAGGGAAGGTAATTAAACCCGAATAGGAAAAAAATAGTTGTATCATACTTTTTGCTTTTTGCTTTTTGCTTTTTGCTTTTTGTTTTTTTTTTTTTGGACTGAGCACGGAGAAGCAAAAAAAAAGAGAGAAATAAAGGCTTACAGGCAATTTTGCTGATCAAAGAATAAAGAAAATTACTGTGAAGAGGTCAATTGGGAAATGATGAAGTTACAACAAATGACGTGACATCTTTTTTATTTGCATTCCATTTTCAAAATTATTCTTTCTGTTAGTATTTTTAGTCAATTCGGACTTTTGTTCTAAGTAAACGTGTTCATTTTGAATCTCATTTTTACGACTTTTGCATTGTTATGTATATATATATGGGTATTATTAAGTAATTATATTTATTTAAATAAAAAAACATCAATATTCAAACACATCGATAATAAGATTTAATAACAAGACGAATAATAATAGTAATAGTAATAATAGAAGAAGAAAAAATACAACAGGAAAAATACGTATAAAAAAAAAGATAATTATTAATGATGACTTTAATACTCTGGGATATATTATATTTTTTAAGCAGGTTTGTTAGATTATCTAGTTTATGTGGATTTATAATATTGGGATCACTAGTTGCAATGTTCTATATTATTGATTTAGTATTATATATATTTAGATTAGGTCGATATTATTATGAATATCTATTATATTATTACTCATCAAGAAATAAAACAACAATATGTATAGATCGCCGGAGGGAAAGAAAAGTAATCACACGTAAACATCAATATTATGTACAAAACAACAATAGTCAAAACCAAGTACTTTTAACAAGAAGTATGGATATGGCTACAAACGTTACAGGTGCAGACCAAAATGATAATATGAATCCAAATTTGAAGTTACTTAGATACAGATTTAAAAAATATTATACTAAATTCTTCAATCATTAACAAGAGAAAGAAAGAAGGAAAAAATTGTTTTGTAATATAATTAGATTAAACCTCACTAGCTAACTAATTAATCTTCTGATTCATTATCAACGTTTTTGTAATATTTGACACATCAATAATATACCATTGTTTATTTGGAATTATTAACAACAATGAAGAGATAAAATAACTATGGGAATGACTAGAAAACCTTGATTTGTTCTGTATATTTATAATAGTTATATCAAAACTACTTACTATTATTTTCTTCCTCATATAAATTTTCAAGAACGATTTCGATTATAGATCTTTGTTGTTTATGTTATTTGATTTGACTTTTTCTTTTTTTTTTCATTGCCACTCTTAAATAAATAGATATATATATCTACTATAATACAAATATATAAGCTATTCAACAAAAACAACTATAATATACTCTACTGTTCATATTCAACAATATTTGACTATATATTGCTGTCTTTTAAGGATTGTTGTTTTCATTAATATAGCTCCCATGATTAGTTGATTAGTGGTATAGTTGATTTACTATTAATTGCACTAGCTTTCTTTTTCTGATTATCATTTATTACGAGAGAAGACTAAAAAAAATGAAGAAAAAAAAAATCATATTCAAATGTTTGCGTTGTATTGAAATCGTAAAAGGAAAAAAGGATAGAAATGAGGTTGTTGTTATATAAACGTTACAAGTCAATGGTAACAGGTTCATAACGCCTATAAAGTCACTTACACTGATGGTTAAACGGAAGTTATAGAACAATAATAGACAGATATAAGTGTAAATATAATAAAAAAAAAAAATAGTTAAATAATGTCAGCTCCATTGTTTGGTATGCCAGGTATGGGTTTAGAAGGTGCTGCTCCTTCATCTAATAAACCAAAATCGAGATTTCAATTATTCAAAGAATCTCCAGCTTATACAATTTTACTTAATGGTGGTTTGTTTGTTGCTGGTGTAGCATTTATCCAATCTCCATTAATGGAAATGTTGGCTCCACAATTATAATGATTAGTTTGTACTGTATTGTATTGTACTGTATTGATTTGGTTTATTTATTATTACTTCTTCGTTTTTTAGTTGACTAATGACTTTTCTTATTATATTAAACCCTCTCCCTTGTATATAGTATTACATATGAAGAGTATACTATGCTTTACATACTATAAATATATATAAATTAGAAAATACAATTGTTGCGGTAAAAAGATTGACTGTTGTTGTTATTTTTGACCTATTTATTATTTTATATATAGGAAATATCTATAGCTTCAGTAATATTGATTAGTACATACATACTCTATGCAAGACAACACGTTAAGATAAAGATAACAAGAGAATACAATGGCTATATAAAAACCCTTGAAATATTTTGCATATTAATTATATATTTTTTTTTATATTATTAAATCTAATAAAGGTATAATATGTAGATATACAGAAGTAAATGTGAAAAAGTTATTAAGAATGAAAATTAGTAAAATAAATTAGAATTGGCTATTAGATGATTAGAATAAAAATATTGTATTAAAGGGGAAAAAAAAGATATTGTGTCTTATGATTAATATTATTAACTAAGTTTAGTCTTTTAAAACAATGTATAGGGCATATAACATACCTGGGAACCAAACACAAATAGTTAAGATAATGTCCACGATACATTCAGTACCCCAACCACGGGAAGAAAAGACAGCAACAGGTGGTAAAAATAAAGCTATTTTAAAATTTTAATATCTCAGTTTTAATATCAGAATATTGATAAATATAGAAATGAGTAGACATTGTTAGTAAAAATTTTCAATTAAGTATATGTGTTAAAAATAAGATAGAGAGATAGAAAGGAAAAAAACAATTTTTTTTTTCTTCCAATAAAGACCAGGTTAATTGTATCTTTCTCTATTTGTTTTGGAAAGTAGGAAGAAAAAGAAGTACATACCTAGTACAATGTTAACAATCTTAGCAGAATCCATTTTTATGATATTATTATTTTCTTAATAGTATAATTTATATGTATTAGTTGTTTATGGTTTTATCTTATTTTGAAGTTGCCAAAAATTAAAGCAAATTAGATATAACTTGTGTTTATTTTCTTATTGACAGTGTGTCTACTGAATCGAAAACTGCCTTACTGAAACAAGGTTTATAAATAATACTAAGGTTACAGTGGTGACACTAAAGGGTATAAGAGTGCTAATCTAGGAGGCGGTCTAGTTGAGGTAAAAACGAACTAAACGGGAAAAGAAAAAGGCACATCTCAGAGGAATTCAAATTTACACCCGGCGGATTCATTCTTTGCGTTTGAATTTATGACTTTATGCAAGGTTTTTATTTTCTCACACTAACAAAAAAAAAAATAAACAAACAAAAAAAATATTCGTTGGCAATGGAAATCGCCCCCTGGAATAGCAGAGGAAAATAAAAAATAGTAAGAGAAAAAAAAATTGTATAACGGAAGAGAAAACGGCACGGCGAGGGAGGGGGAAGAGAAAAGGGATAAGCACGAGGGAAAGGGCGATGACTATCAAAGGTCCATTACTCAGCAAAATTGGTCATATAGAAAATATGTGATTCTAAGAAGTAAATATTAAAGTACATATATACATAAAATTTATTTAATATTTGATAAATAAACATAGATATATATGCATACGTATGTATGTGTGTATGTATGTATGTGTGTGTATGTATATCTTTTCAGTCTTTTAGCACTTTTTTAACAATTTCTTCGACTTCATCCCAGTCATCTGTTGGAACACGAGTCATTTCAAGATCACCAAAATATTTCTGAATGCTTGATAAAATGTTGAAAGACTTTTTATCGGAGATAAATGAGATGGCAACACCTTTTCTACCAAACCTACCAGTTCTACCAATTCTATGCACATAAGTTGCAGGATCTGCCTGACCATTAGCAGTGACAGGTAAATCATAATTAACCACCATAGAGACAGTTGGAATATCAATACCACGAGCTAATACGTTTGTAGTAATAAGGACTTTGGATCTGCCTTCTCTGAAATCATCAATCAATTTGTCTCTGTCAGAGCTTTGTAGATCACCATGTAGGATAGATACTTGATGGCCTTCTTCTTTTAATCTACCGTACAATCTATTAGCAGTATTCTTTGTTTGGACAAAAATAATCGAAGAACCAATTGTTAACAGCCCATATAATTGACAAAGAACTTCGTATTTGTGTTCTTCATTGTTACAATCCATATATAACTGCTTAATAGCTTTGACATTGACTTCATTCCTTTGTAATTCTAATGTGTTGGCATTTGGAACAATCTTCTTTGCATATTCACGAACTTTATCAGCAAAAGTGGCACTGAAAAGTACCAACTGTGTGTTTTTGGGTAAAAATCTCTTAACACGAATACATTGGTCACCTAACCCTTGTTTATCTAACATGTTATCGGCTTCGTCAAGCACAAATATTTTGATTCTATCCATTTTCAATAATTTTCGTCTAATTAAATCAGTTACAGTCCCAGGTGTACCAACTACAATATGTGCACTAATATTCTGGTTCTTTTCAAAGGAATCTGGGACAATTAATTGAGTTTTAATATCTGTAAATTTGCCCATCTCTTGGATTACTTCTACTGTTTGTCTAGCCAGTTCTCTAGATGGTGCTAAACAAATGGCTTGACAGCAATTACCCAATGATGTGTCAACACGAGAAAGCATAGTTAAAGAAAATGCAGCAGTCTTACCTGTACCAGATTGAGATTGTGCAATCATATTCTTAGGTGGGTTGGCTAATAGTAATGGTAAAGCCCTCTCTTGAATCTTTGACGGTTTCTGAAACTTCATAGCGTATACACCTTTTAATAATTCTGGAGATAAACCCAGCTCATCAAATGACTTAATACTGTACAATGGTGAATTTGGATCCGCTTGTATATCCGCTAGTTTCACTTTAACTTCATATTCAGAATTAATTAAATTGGTGTTTTCATTTGGTTTGTTCACATTATCTAAATCTTTTTTCTCATCAGAAGTAGTAGATGTTTTCTTGCTTTCTTCTAATGCTTTTTTAGCAGCATCAAGTTTTTCTTGTAAAGGATTTGGTTTCTTTTCTGATTTTTCTTCAATCTTTAATTTGGCCAATAAATCGGCAGCATCTTTCTTGTCTGGTTCAGCCATTTATACTAGTCTACCTATGATACTTATACACTTTGCTAAATTGAGGTTGCAGATTCATGATGGAGAATACAGAAATGAAAATATTTTTTTCGATGCCTAACAGTGTAAAGATCCTAAAAATAACATTTAATCCTTCCTTTTTTTTTGTTAGTGTAAGATTTGTAAATTTTTCTTTTGCTTTTTTTCTTTTTGATTATTTTTCTAGAAAAACACAGATCATTTTTGTAACCTTTTTGAGGGTAACACTTTTAAGTTTACATGCAAGAAATTGAAATATGTGGATGTGTTAGATATCCTACTAGAAACTCAGGAATATCCTCTTAGAGTCAATAGATTTTGTAAATCTATATATAACATATCGATACTATTAATAAGGAAAAAGAAAAAGAAAAGAAATAAGAAATTTAGGTATGCGGATATTTATATATTAATTATTAAGGAATATTCTATAAAATACTATGCAAAAAAAAAGAAGAGAAATACAATTTCTCAGACTTGTTTCTTCCTGATGGCCGTTTGACAAACGGGGATAAAATGATAACATGACACTACACTATTATATTTGAAAATAATCATCAAAAAAAAAAAATGTTAAAATAGAGAGGAATCTATCTTATTCTATCAGGTTTCCAATCTAGACCTAATCTTTGGTACACCTGTGCCTGACATTGAGACCAAATATTAGCTTTTTCATCCGATGATAAAGAAATTTTTACCACTTGATTGTGATCTAAGTTAGATAAGAGGGAATGTGTGTTCGTTGGATGAGTTGTTGGATGATTGATTTTTACGTTTTTATTGAAGTTTTTTATTAAAGACATTTTAAGTAAACTAGAGTTCTTATTGGGTATGATTTTTGGTGGAGGCATATGTGGTTTTGTAAGATTGTGTCCCTTTATCTTCTCATGCTCTTTTTGTAGTTGGATTTGAATTTGTTGCTGTTTCCATTTTTTGTATTCAGCACAACGTTGTTTAAAATCGAATCTGCATTGGGCTTCTACTGCAATATTTAATAAATAATTTTCAATGATATTTCTCCACTCAGGTTTAGATAAGTTCATAACAACCTCATGGCGGCCAATCATTTGTTCATGTCTTAGTCTTGCAGTAGCTACAGTATACCGAGCACTTGTTAATTTAAATTCAAAATCTAAGCTTGCCTCCATATAAAGATCTGAGTTGACGAGGGTAGATATAATAAAATTATCAGACGAGTTTAATGGTAATAATTGAAACTTAAATTGAGGAAATTTGGGGCCAGCATTGACAATTTCCGGTAATTGATTGCCCCATTCAGGTCGTAATTTCTCTATTATCAGTAAAGAACGGATATCGTTCAAGTCCCAGTCCAGCAATTCTCTTTTGGTGAAACTGGGTCTTCCATTTGGTAGAATATTAGATAGATCCGATAATAACACATCTGGGGTGTACATATCGTAGAAATTCTTTGGTAACGCATCCTCCAGGGATATTTGCGTGACATAATGCGGTATTGGTAATTTTTTATCAAAATTGTTGACACATATAGAACTGTTATCTGTCAATGTAGTAGAGTGTGTGTTTATTGTGTAAGGGCTTGAGAATATACTAGAAGCTTTATCAGATATAAGACTTGAATCATCTAGACTAGCTCTTGTGGTTGGAGCTCTGTATAGATTGGTATTTTCTGCTTCTACATGTGCCTTATTAGTTTGGTGGTTTTGTGTGAAAGTAGAGATGCGTGCATTATTCGAGTTTGTATAGGAAGTAGTTAAAAGTCTTTTTCTAATCTCGTCTCTAGCTCTATTAGAATATTCAGGCGGTGCGTTGATGAAATCAGTTTCCTTCCTTGACTCTTGACTACTATTACTGTGGTTACTGATTTGCGAATTTTGGGAACTGCCAGATTCGTTCGATTTTACTTTGTATACAGAGGATAATGTGGTATCTGTATTAAGACTTTTATCATAATATTTAGATTGTTGGTTATGGTTATGGTTTCCATACTTTTTGGACCGTCTTCTTTGCAATAGTGTTTGAGGCGTCAGACTAACTGGAGGAGGTGAAACAAACATTATTATTAGGGTGCTGATTTTATTCAGTTTTATTTTGCGATGGGGATAAATATGATATTGTATTTATCAACAACAAACAGAATATTTGAATGAATCTCAGAATAAAATAAAATATAATAAAAAAAAGTTGGAATTCGTTTTGAAGTCTACCGAGGTTCACAATTTAGTCATATAACTCGATTTATTAGTTTATTAGAACTAAAATTAAAAATAGTAGTAAAGAATGGACAAAAGACAGAATTATTTATAAATTATACAGGCTTCTCTTTATTATTTTTATTATTTTTATTACTATTATTACTGTTGTTGTTGTTATTTTTAATTGTGGAGAATTATTGAATATTAGTGTTTAAAGAGTTTTTCACTTTGTCTTACCTTATCTTTCTTTAACAGTTGTGTTTTCTTAAGCAACGAACCCCCCGTTTTCTTCTTTTTTTTCCCGGCAGGCAGGGAGGAAAAACTGTAATGTATATATACAGAGTCCCGCTAGCTTTTGTTAGTTAGCACGGAGAAATTTGTCTTGGAAAAAAAATTTTTTTCTTTTTCTTTTTTTCTTGTTGCAGTTTTGTCCTTTTGGATTTTTCTGGCTAAAAAAAAACTAAAATGAAAAGAAAATAGAAGAAAAATAAAAAAGCGCCTGACTTATTTGCAGATACCTATTGTTTTTTCTCCAAGAAATGGTACGAAAGGGGAAACATCTTCCCCTCTTTGTCAATAAATTAAACAAGACAAAACAAAAGAAGAACAAAGAGATGTGGGTAGATTTTCCGTTAATAATAGCTTCGAGCGGATAATTTATTATTTTTCCACTAAATATATTGTTTTATATAGTGGGGATGTTCCACATGAAATTGTTCTCGAGAAATTTTAAGGGATCTGTCTCCATTACGGAAAAAATAACATTTAGACAAAGACAGACTAAACCATAAAAATAATTATTCCGTTGTTAATAATGTGATATACGGGAGAATGAATTGTTTTCAGATTAACTTCTCTGTTTAGGGTATGCAATTATGTTTACAGCACATGAGTGGGATATAATTAGTTAGTTCTCATTCGGTGATAGAAACATATCTGTTCCCTATCTTTGCTTAACTGAATCTCTTCTTGGAACTTCTAATTAGTTTAAAGTATATATATAAAGAGAGGGGGAGAGATAAATAGATAGACTTTTTTTTTACAATTGTATTAATAATACCTGTTTATATTAATAATTATAATACATAATACATGCAAAATTGTTTTTTCCGTTTTTTTTTTTATTGTGTGGGTGTTTCTTTTATTTACGAAAATCTACTTAATGCTTCGTCTACGATATCTTTATGATCGGCACTAATTTCACCTGACTTAATCATATTGTTTCTTCTACGTTGTTCTTTTTCTTTAGCTAATTGCTTTTGTACTCTTAATTTTCTTTCATCAATGACATTTTGTGTTCTCTTACGCAAATATGTACGTAAACCAGAATTTTTTCCTTTAACGTTAGGCTTGACACTTGGAATATCTGCATTCTTCTTTATAGCTTCTTCCTTCTCCAGCGTAACTTGATGTAATTGTTTTGCACTTAACCTGATTGATGAAGATTGCTGACTTACTGTACCAAGAGTATTTGGATCTAAAGTGATAGAATCGGCCGGTAATTTATTCAATAATGTTCTGACTTCTTGTTCTTGTCTTTGTTTGGCAGTCTCGTATGGATTGATTTCCATTGCATCATAATTGGCTTCACCAGCACCCGGTATTATCAAATGAGTAATACCTGTTTCATGACCAACACTTAGGATATCTTCAAATGGAACAAATTTCATATTATTTATTCTATTTCCTCCAAACAGCTGTGTCATATATGGTGTGTTCCTATCTTTTTGACCTCCCATAGAACCAAAACATGGTTTGGCTTCCCTACTTGTCTTCAACGCATCCTTCCACAATATCAACTGAGGTCCTCTTCCCATGGCAATTACACCTGTATCAGAAATTGTCACATTCATACCCGGTGTAGGTAAATTTTCTAAAACATGTAATTCTTTGAAATTTCTGATATCCCATATTTTCATTGTTTTTCCTGTATCCACAGTAACCATGTATCTACCACTTCTATCAACAGCCAAATCGTTAATTGGCCCACGACCTGATAATAATTTAACTAAAGGTTGCGGCATAGAAGGAGACCATAATGTCACTGTACCATTGCTGTGCCCTAAATGCATAACTGCATTCCAAGGATTTTGTTTCATAGATACAGTTGGTCCTAGCTTGGTTCTTAATTCTGATACTAATACACCAGTGGATACATCGTGATATTTAAGCCATCCAGTCTCACCAGCAGTCGCTAATAAATAATGGTACGGTAAAAATTCAAGATGTCGAGCTTCAATGTGTTGTTTCATTCTATGTAATTCCACACCTTCGTGATCATAGATAAATGTATACTTTTTTTGGGCGATTGCAAAATATTGTTCATTTTGCAAATAGGTGGCTGCATAGCATGATTCGTTTAGATGTAACTCTGCACGTAATTCACCTTTTCTCCAATCCATAGATGCAACATGGCCCTTTCTCCCACTAATCAACAAATGAGTACCATTTCTCGAATAATTTGTATAGTAAGGACCAAATTCTTTTAAAGATAAATCCAATGCTTTATTGGCTGTACTCACATCGACATTAGATTTTATTTCCTCTTGTTTAACACGAAAAGTCTTCTCCATTTCAGTTTCAGCCTCCATATAACCACTTGTCTCTGGTAATAAATACTCTGTTGCGGCAGCTGATCTTACAGCATCTCTGTATTTATTATCCAGTTTTTTCAATGTGGCCTTTAATTTCTTATCTTTAGTTTTGTGGCTACCTCTTTTATGGGATGTTACTGGTCTTACAAAGGGCTCTTGACGTTCTTTTTGACGTTGTTTTCTACCACTGGCCACAGGTTTAGCATTTTTCTCCTTTCCTGACTTTTTTGTTGCCATTTCTCAAAGTTGTGTTAGTTTAAATATATGTGTGTACAGACAAAAGGTGGTTTGTTGAACAAATCGATCCTTAGTTAGAAAGGGGTGGAACTACGTATTTGTGTATAGAGTCTCTACTAATAGTAACATTCTTTGCGATGCCCAAAATTACCTTAATATATCCAAAATTATTTGAAAATTTTTCATTCACTTTTTTAAGTTTTTTTTTTTTGTTTTGTATTTCTTAATTTTTTTTTTTCCGAAGATATTGTAAGGTTCAATTTTGGAGGTATTTTTATATCTGTACCTCCAAAGAAATATTAATGAATTAACAAGTAAAGATAGCAATTAATCATACAATTACATATAATATAAAACTAACATATTAATTTTTTATTGTCAATAATAAATTTATATAAAATATAGTAGAACTAAGCCACTAAACTAGAGGAAAAGAAAAAAGGAATAAAGTTCAATAGTATGCAACAATACCCATCATTATTAATACAAAACAGATATCGGTTAAAAATAAAGATAACACATCCCAATATTGAAGAAGTAAAATGATTTTTCCTTTTAAATTGGGAATTGGAACTACACCTTCTGGTATCATTGCTACTAGTTTAACAATCTTGTTGGAGTGGTCTAAAGTATTGATATTGTGAATTTTTTCAATAGCCTGCAACTTTTGATAATAAATAGATGTTGCAACCATTTCAAAACTTGTGAAAATCATAAAAAAGTAAGAAGGATCTAATAAGACATTAAACATTTTTGGTAGAAGCACAATGGATGGTCTGCCATTTCTTGTAACTAAGTATAAATATGGTAAAATGAAAAAGAGCCATTTAATCAAAATAGTCTTAGCTTTTAATGTATTGACTAAATAGTTGTGATACTTCAATAATGCTGTATCTACAGGAGTCGTTTTTTCATCAGTTCTTGTTGCCTTTAAAAGATTTTTAGATAAAGAATTATCATCAGTCTCATTATTCAAAGATTTGAACAAAGAAAATAAATCTGAGTTAGAACCATTATTTTGCATATCGGCAAGTTGCTTAAATAAATTTATTTCAACGTTGTCGACTTTGCTAGTGTCAATGTGTTTTTTATTGTTGTTATTAATGGATGGAATAGCAGGATTAGGAGCTGTTAAAATAGATTCTTTCTTTTCAGATTTTCTTAGATTATTGGGACGGGAATCTAATGGAGATTCTGTACTTAATTTGCTATCAATTTGACCTGTAATTTTATTTAACCTAGAAGAACCACCACCATTGCTAAATTTCTTCTGTCTTCTTTCTCTTAAGATTCTACGCTTTTCAGCTTCGCTAAGTTCATTCATTTTGTTTCGCACGACTTAAAATTTTTCTATTATTTTACAATGTTGTTATTATTGTATGTATCCACCTGCTAATACAATACGTTTCGAACGGAGTGTGTTCAGTGGTGCGTGTCTTTCTATCAAAGTCTTCTTCTACTTTTATATATAATGTATGATTTTTTTTTTTTTCATTTTCCTCTTTTTCTCATATATTTCTTCTCTTTTTTTTGTTTGACATTTTAATATTTTTTTAATGGTTAATGAAGCATAATGTGTTTTTACAAAAGATAATGCGCATAAGAGTGGAAGAAATTTACTTAACCATTAAATATATGTTTTCATTTGTCTCTAATAGTTAGGGTTACATTAATAGGCAAAAGAAAAAAATGAATAAATTGAATGTATAAGGAAGATAATTATCTATTAAACATCTAAAGTTTGTTTATTAAAATATCTAATAAAATTGAGTATTTTGAGGTAAAAGAAAAAAGTTTCAAGAGGGGATGGGCAGTAATAAGCAAATTAAGAAAAAAAAATCGCATCTTAAAGTATCCAAATCAAAGAAGAAATCAAGTAAGCATACTAAAAAGAAAATAAAAAAGTTAGAAAGTGAGAATCAGAAGCAAATGCTCAGTCATAATACTGAAACCTGTTTGGAATGCAATAGTAATTTTCATACATCTTTGAAATGTCCTAGAATCTGGAGAAAATATATCTTGAAAGAAAAGAATATAGGTACAAATAAAATGGTTCTTCCGATACATACCATATATTGTTATAGATGTGGTGGAAAGGGTCATTATGGAGACGATTGTCATGTGTATGCTGACCTAAAAGATTTGGTTATCCAAGAAAGTGCATTTTCTGGAAAAAACCTTGAAAGACCGTTATCCAATATGTATTATAATATAATTCTGAAGCAAAGGGAAGAAGATGAAAATGTTGGAAGTAACAGTACATTCTATAAGAAGTTAAACGTTTTTCCATTTTATAGACCTCCATATGCCAATAAAAGAAGAACATAATAGTTATTATTTTTCATATAAAAGTAACTTAAGTACTTTCTTGCAATAACAGGCTTTGGGTTTTTATCACTGATCATAATGATGACGTTGTATCTATGTTAAAAACAAATCTATATTATTATCATTTTAGATAAGAAAATGAAAGTAATATGATGATCTTAGCAGATTTATTTTAAATCGACTTATGAATTTAGATGATTTAATGAAACTGAGAAGGGATAGGGCTCTATCTGTTTTTTTTTTAAAAAGAAAAAGAAAGTTTTATAATGAGATGCATCATCGTTAATAATTTAATAATTGATTTTTTCACCAATTATCTGAATTCATCAGGCGAGAGCTACAGTTGTTTTTTGTAGGCATATAATTCAATAAGCTGTAAACCGAAATTTCAAAAGATAATAATATTTTGATGATATTTTCACACATGGTAAAAATTTACATGATGGTGTATATTATTAATTAGATTAGTTATTTTAAAAATAAACTTTAGCTATAGAGATATTACAAAAACTGAAAACATGTATTGAATTGCTGTTATAATATTCTGGATCAGCATGGTCTACCCACGTTCGCATATGTATTACTGTATTTGTAGGGTTTCTTTCGTTATGTGCTGGAGCGTGATAGCATTTATGATTATGTTATTTTGATATTAATCTATTTGTAATAAGGAATGAATTAGATGAGAAGAAGATATAGGGTAGCCCTACATCTTAAAAGTATATGTTACCATATACATGGTTTTAAGGATTACTTGATATGTTGTCTTATTGTTGAGGGATTACTATGACGCCATTTGTGTTATAATGCTTCTATGCGATACTTAAATATCATACTCTGTATATTTGCGATACCAAATGTGATAACTAAAATAACTTAATTGTCCGCTCATAAAATTCATCAAAATTTTCAACAATATAGATGAATACTAATATTTTCATTTTTTTTATTAAAAAAAATTGATGATCACAATGGTACGGTAGAATTGGTTTTCAATGCATCTGTACATGTCAAAAAATTTTATGTAGTGCATTTTACGTTAAAAACAGTTCATTTGAAACCTTACTTAAATCAAAATAAAATAACAATTTAACGTATTAAATTGTATTTTTGTTGATTTAAATAATTTTTTTTGAATAGCAGCTTATATAGTTGGTTTAATTTCACGTTAAATTTTATATTTAGTTTGAGTTATTTTAGTTTCTTTTGTATAACATAAACTTGGACTTGAAAAAAATTTTGTCCTGAAGACATAAATATTAATTTAAAGTCAATGGTAAAAATCTTATTGAAGTTACTTTTTTTTTTTACCGAAGAACTGTAAAGTATACTTATAGAATACTACTTTACATTTATATACACAATAATATATAAATGTTGTCACCCTTTCTACTAAAATAATAGGAAGTTTAAATCATACAATTTCTTCTTCCTTTCCACCCAAAAAAGTATATAAGATAAAAGGTAAAAATAAACATATTTGGAATTATTACAGTTAATCAACAAATAGAAAATATTAACTTCAGAGATGCAAAAACTACGCATAACAGGACCAAAACCTTTAACACAAACAATATATATCAATTGACTTTAAATATTCTACTATCAGTATAAATTAAAAGGGTAAATCACAATAAACCTAGACAAACTCATGTTCACTCTTTGTAAGGCTTGCTTGCTTCCTTAGTGGCTTAGAAAAAATAAAATAATAATTTATCATACGATATTATCGCTACTATTCCTTACAGTGAATTTTACTCTCTCTATATGCATGTCGAATTCCAAATTAAAAAAAAAACTGTAAAACGGATTATAAATAAGATTCGAAAAGTTACACAACAGTGTGTCTTTTAGCCAAAATTTACTTCTATAAGAAACAAAATAGATCATATAATTTTTATCTTTCTAAAATAATTGAAAATCTGCAAACTATGGTAAAGATAAAAAGTTTAAAAGAATATCATGTTTGAGTTATGCATGATTACACGTAGATAATGATAGTATACCGGTAACATATATCGTTCTTGAAGGTTTAGATAGGATAAGAGATTGTGTAATGACAAAAGAGCCAGTTTAATGTATTACTTCTACAAATCACACAAGTTAAAACCGTACTGTTCTCTTGAATACGGCGTGACTGTATCCTTAGAAAAATACCTAAAGACATTTCAAATAAACTCAAATAATATCGGATATCTACATTGAATAATACCATTGATTATAAGTATATATCAGTTAATTTTGATTTTTTTTTGTTTAGTTTTGTTGAAATTAAATTAGAAATGTATCTGATAATCTAAATTTTTCGCATTAAATGATTGAAGATTTTATAATACCTTACAAAAGAAAAGTTAAAATAATATGTAATATAGTGTGTAAATAATTATATATGAATATTCAGTATATAGAATAAAAGAAGATAAGCAATCCAATAACAAGTTATAGTACCCCTAATATCCTATTGTTAATTATATTATCTTATTATATTAATCTAAAATGAACGCTAGTGGAATTTTTGGTTCCGAAACCTTATCTCAACAAGTTCTCTATATGGTGTTGTTATCGTAATGAAAATATATAATTTATTTGTTTCTTTTTATTTTTCTTTTATGTTTCTATTTTTATCATTTGAAAAAAAAAAGATTTCGTGCAAAATTATCAAGTTTCTTTTTTTAGAAGTATCAAGGATACTTTTTAAAAAAAATCAATTTACTTCTTTTTTCTAATGATTTTTTTGAACACCTATAAAAGGCCACATGTTTTATGACTTTCCTCCTTACTTCTTTTCATTTCTCTTCCATCTCTCTTACCCTTCCCTCCTCTGGCTCGCTCGCTTTCATAGTACACATAATTCAGCTTTTTCAAGAGAGACCCCAACAACTCACCAATAAACCAGTAACGTTTCAATAGGAGTAGCATAGTACAATATCCCTTCTACAGTGTTGTTGTCTTTCTATTGATTTTTTTGTTCATTCTTTTGATTTGTGTTGGTAACGTAACAGTCGATTGCAATAATTACGTCTACAAGCGTACATATACATTATTTATATATAGTTATTTAGTTATATATTTAGTAGCCGTACATTCCATTCTTTTCTTTTGTCTTTCATCATTTATCAACTTATCTTTTTACATAATTCTTTGTAAAAGTAAAAAAAAGAAAGAGATTTCACAGCAGTGTCCGAGAGTTAAAAAACAAGTGAACCATTAATTATGCCAAGTACAAGTTATTTAGACAAGGATTTTGGAGCTTCTTATTACGACAGGTTCCGTCCTTCTTATCCTAACACTTTAGTCCACAAAATCCTTTCTTATCATAATGAAAAAACCGAAAATGAATTAAACACCTTAGTCGAGGTTGGTTGTGGAACCGGGATTGCTACTAAATTGTTCATGAATCATTTTAAAAAATGTATTGCTACTGATGCATCGTCTAGTATGTTAGAATGTGCCAAAAATACACTCCCAAAAGACTCAAATGTCACATACAAGCTCGCAAAAGGGGAATGTTTAGTAGAAGATGGAAAAATTGGTTTGAATTCAGTGGATATGGTCATTGGTGCTCAGAGTATTCATTGGTGCGATTTTTATACCTTATTTGAACAAGTTCACAAAATATTGAAACCTAATGGTACTTTTGCATTTTGGTTCTATACACAACCTGAGTTTATTGAATTAAATGGATTTAATGAAATTTATTACAAGTATGGTTGGTCTGATGAATTCATGGGCAAATATTTAACGCCATTTCAGCGTCATTTTTTCACTAAATTTACTGAGAATGACCAATTAATGGATCAATTGAAAAACCATTTTGATGACATTAAATTCGAAGTATCCTGCTATTCTAAGGGTCACTCAGATCCAAATGCACCATATTACCAAACCACCGAAATGTCTATGTCTGATTTAAGAGATTTGGTCAAATCATGGAGTCTTTATACATCTTGGGTCAAACACCATCCAAATGACACTATTGATATTGCTGACAGATTTATTAATGAAGTAATTGAAAAATTTAATATAACAGATGAAAATAAATTATTTAAAGTCCAATGGACCACCTTTTATTATATGTGCCGTAATAAATAACTAGTTAATTTTTTATTTTCTATATATATATATATTATTGAATCTATTTGAACTCTCTATCTATCTTAATACATGCTTTTAAAAGAATACAAAGCTTCTGCTGAAATTTCCTTTCATTTAAAAAAATCCTTTTTTTATGTTTCTAAATAGGGTTGCATCACAATATTTATAAAATTAAATGATAATTTTGATACTTCGTTGTTAACTTGTAGTTGTTTATATATGATATCAAAAACTAGATCGTTAACATCAGTACTATGTTATCTTTAATATATCTCTTAATTATTAACAATCTCTTGGACACGATCGAATATGACAATTGTTTCCTAGAGATCATCCAAGAAGATTCCACCTTTCATCACTAATAATTGCTTATGTGACAATACCGATTCCCCAACTGGATATTCAGACGTTACCTACAGAATTGTATGTCTGTTGTTTTCCAATTCGGTTTCTTAAATAAATATATTTTGATAAAAAATGAAATAAAAACTTAACTCTTTATTTTTAATCTACCTTTTGATTATAAATATACTAATCACTTCATCGAAAAATTTACTGAGGATCAATAAGATCAGAAGTTTAAAATTTCTTCTATTTTTTTCTATACAACCTTGAAAGGTATTCCTCTAAAAATAGACTTAATTTACGTGTTATAAAAGACTAACAAGAAAATATAAAGAATCGTATTAGACCCTTAAAAATCACCTTAGATGGAAAATACAACTCAAGTTATAAATATACATAAGTAATTCTTCAAAAAATAAAACCTAAACTGTTGAAAATTATTTCAGCTCCTTGCATATTTCTTGTTAATTAAATTGTTTTATAATATAATGATAGTAAGAATTCTTAAAAATCTTTTTGTTTCATTAATATTATGTGTTGTTACATATCCTACTAAGAAATGCCCTAATCCGAGCACATCAATCTTTTAAATATCAAAACACAAATTACTTATACTGACATGTACCTATATACATGTATTTTAATTACTTTATGGCGATTATTTTTTCCTGTTTTTTACATGCCTTACTATAAACGATTTCTCTAAATATAATAAGGAAAATAAAGACATTTAAGTGCCTACATACGTAAAGTTAAAGAGATTTGCTATGCTTCTGCTATCAAAAAAAAACTATTAAGCAATTGTGTTTGATAATCACTATTATTATGCATTTAATTTAATCAAACTATCTTTTTGGTATCTTAGGCACTCTAATGTTTCTAATATAGGCCTAGCACAATCACATAAGTAGAAAAAGAAAGTTTTTACATACAACAACATATAACATACAAATAATAGACATAAACCTATTGCGGACTAGTATAACTTCTGATAAAGTTTTCATTTAAGTGAGACAAAAAATTATAATCTATTATGTCTATTCCATTAGTGGAAAATAAATTATCCTTTTCTGTTGTACCACCAGTTTCTTTACATGTAAGAGATTTATCTATTATTGCATCGAAAACAGGGAGTACTTTAGTCAACTCAGTTTCTTTTGATTTATCAAACGGTTCTATCATGGCTGTCATGGGTGGTTCAGGTTCAGGTAAAACTACTTTATTGAATGTTCTAGCTTCTAAGATTAGTGGTGGTTTATCCACAAAGGGAACCATTGATTATGTTTTAGAACCGGTGCAAGATAAAGAGTTGACACAAGAACATACTACCATGTCTTATGTTCCACAACAAGATATTTTATTGTCAAGATTAACTTGCAGAGAGACATTAATGTTTGCCGCAGATCTAAAATTAGATAAACCTAACGAAGAAAAAACAATGATTGTTAATCAACTGATAGACGAATTAGGATTAAAGGAATGTGCAGATACACTAGTTGGTGATAGTTCTCATAGGGGTTTATCGGGTGGTGAAAAGAGAAGATTAAGTATCGGAACACAAATGATTGCAAACCCTTCAATAATGTTCTTGGATGAACCTACTACTGGATTAGATGCTAATTCTGCATTTTTATTAATAAAAACAATTAAAAAATTAGCTAAGGAAGGTGGTAGAATATTTATTATGTCAATTCATCAACCAAGATCTGATATTTTGTTTCTATTTGATAAGATATGCGTTTTGTCTAAGGGAAATGTAGTATATTGTGATAAATTACAACAAATGATTCCTTATTTTGAATCACTTGGTTATAAAATGCCAGAATTAATCAATCCTGCAGACCATATCGTTGATCTATCTAGTATTGATGGAAGATCAACGGAATCTGAAAAAATTACAAGGGAGAGACTGTACAATTTGTTAGATCAATGGAGAGATTATGAAATGAAGCATATACAATACACTAAATTAAATAATCTTTCAAATCGTATCGAAGTTTCTGAAATGACTACGGCTTTACCCTTTTGGAAACAGGTATTTGTACTTACTAGGAGAAATCTTAAATTAAATACAACTGATTACATCACATTGTCAGCAACAATAATAGAACCAATCATAATGGGAACAATTGTTGGTTGGATCTTTTACAAGCCGGACGGTTCTACGGATTCAGGATTGAGAACATTGACCGCATGCTTATATGCTTGTATTATGTTACAATCTTATCTATATCTTTTATTTGATACATATAGACTTTGTGAACAAGATATTGCTATATTTGATAGAGAAAGAGCTGAAGGCTCGGTGTCTCCCTTTGCATTTATCACTGCTCGAAAGATTTCTCTATTATTTACTGATGATTTCTATATGACACTGGCATTTACTACAATCACATATTTCATGTTTGGTTTAGAACCTAATGCTGTTAAATTTTTTACACAGTTCTCTGTCATGTTTTTAATTCAATTGGCATGTTCTGGTTTAGCAATGCTTTCAGTTGCTATCTCCAGAGATTTTTCAAAGGCATCATTAGTTGGTAATATGACATTTACTGTACTCTCAATGGGGTGTGGTTTTTTTGTTAATGCCAAAAAAATGCCGGTATATGTACGTTGGACCAAATATATTGCATTTTCATGGTATGGTTTTGGTGCACTCCTATCAAATACGTTTACTGATAACTATTGTTCCAGTATATCTGATAAGACTACCTGCTTAGGAAATCAATTATTAGAGACATTTGGTTTCGAAAAAAATTGGAAAACGGTTCCAATTGTTATTATTTTTTGTTTTGCAGTGGGATATTTTGTTGCATCGATGGTTGTTCTATATTTTAACAAAGTCGATATCACGTTACAGAATGAAATAAAATCAAAGAAAAAAAAAGAAAAGGACAAACAGTATTGTCCAGAGGATATATATAAAAACATTGATGCACCTTTAACTCATACATCCAAAACTTCAGATAAAGATATTGAATCAAACTCTGAAAAAAATTACCAAATAGAAATAACCTTAGAAGACATTCATTTGTCTGTCAACTATTTGCGGTTGGCAAATTTTTTAAATTTGAAAGAAGGCATTATTTATTATACTCAACGGAAAATTCTAAATTCTATTAATGCAGTTTTCAAACCAGGGATGATAAATGCTATCATGGGTCCTTCAGGTTCAGGAAAATCCACATTATTAAACTTAATATCTGGTAGAGTAAAATCTTCTTTATTTACAAAATTTACAAGCAATGGGGCAATATACTTCAATGGGTATAAAGTATCACAGGATATGTTTAAAAATATTTGTTCTTATGTCTCTCAAGATGATGATCATTTGTTAGCTAAACTTACTGTAAAAGAAACATTTGACTATGCAGCAAAGTTAAGATTACATAATCTGACACCTCTTCAACGTGAACTAAAAGTAAATGACTTAATAAGATTACTTGGCTTGAAACATTGTGAAAATACAATTATTGGTAATGAATTTGTTAAAGGTATTAGTGGTGGAGAGAAAAGAAGAGTGACAATGGGCATACAACTTTTGAATGATCCACCAATACTTTTATTGGATGAGCCAACTTCAGGGCTAGATAGTTTTACATCAGCAACTATATTACAAATTCTTGAAAATCTTTGCACAAAGTATAAAAGAACCGTTATATTAACAATTCATCAGCCAAGATCAGAACTATTTACAAAATTTGGTAATGTCCTACTTTTAGCAAAAGGTGGTCAAATTGCATTCAATGGATCACCTCAAGAAATGATCCAATATTTTTCAAACTTAGGGTATCACTGTCCACCTTTAACAAATATTGCCGATTACTTTTTAGACTTGATATCTTTTAATACCCAAAATAAAGAAAATGAATATGTATCAAAACAATGTGTTGAAAGAATATTAGATAATTGGAAAAAAATTACTAATCAAAAAAATACCCAAATCCAAACTAATTCACATGATGAAAAACAGTCGGAAATTATATATGAAAATTTTAAATTCGAATATCAGAATTGTATTAAAAAACAATGTAGTCCATTATTGGCTTATTATGTTAATGTCAGTAGACAAATAACCACAATAGGGAGAAATTTTGATTCATTAATGGCTAGAATTGCTCAAGTACCGGGGCTAGGTGCTATTTTTGCACTATACTTTGCGCCTATAAAGCATAATTATACAAGTATTAGTAATCGTCTAGGTTTAGCCCAAGAATCTACATCATTATATTTTGTTGGTATGTTGGCAAATTTAGCCTGTTATCCTGGGGAAAGAGATTATTTTTATAAAGAATTTGAGGATAATGTATATGGTATTGGTCCGTTCTTCCTATCATATATGACACTAGAATTACCATTGACATTTATTTCATCAGTGTTGTATTCTGTTTTTACTGTATTAGCATGTGGATTACCAAGAACAGCTGGAAATTTTTTTGCTACAGTATACTGTTCTTTTATTGTTATAGCATGTGGGGAAGCATTAGGTATTATGACTAATACCTTATTTGAAAGACCTGGATTTGTTGTTAATTGTATATCTGTTATTTTATCTATCGGTTGTCAATTATCTGGTATAATGTCACTTACGATGTCTAGAGTCTTGAAAGGTTTCAGCTATCTGAATCCAGTTCATTATACTTCAATGGTTATTATTAATTTAGCCTTCCCTAATACATTAAATTTAACTTGTAATGATGGAGGTAAAAAGGAGGATGGAACTTGTGAATTTGCAACTGGAAAAGATGTTCTGGAATCGTATGGATTGGTGATAAATGTGCCAAAATACTTAGGTATTGCCATATGTGTTGGCATCATTTACAGATTATTGGCCTACTTTGTAATAAAAGCTAAATTAGAATGGCTAAAATGGTGACATGAACCATTATTAATAGCACAAAAGTTGTTTTGTTTTCATATTTTTGTAATTCTTTGTGTTTTCTTGGTTCATTATAAAATAGCTTATAATTATATATTACGTGATATAGAAAAATAATTCTTGTAATGAATAAATTTTTTGTGACACAAACACTTTTCTAAATTAATCAAGAATGACACAAAACTAAAATAAACGATTATTTCACGATCACTAGGCGTATTTCAGAGATTTGAAAGACATTTATATAATAAAAAGAATAAAGGTTAACTAAGAAATAAAATCCAGACAAAAAACATTATTAGCTACAACAAAGTTATTAGCAATTTTAAATTATTTTAAATTTTGGCAATATCAAAATGTCACATAAAAAGTCAGAAGAACAAATTAAACCAACAACTACCAAAAAACCTCCACTTGCAGACTATCGTAGCAGAAGCACTAATGGTTTATCTGAACCAAAAGAAGATATTAATAGCTCTTATCCAACCGCGCTAGAGAAGGACAGAAATAATTGTAAAAAAAAGAATAAGCTTCCGAGAGCTTTTTAAGATAAAACCAAGCCGTAATTCTTCATGTCCTGAAAATAAACAATTAACCCAATGCCAACCAACATCATTGAACAGTGGAAATAGAGTTGTGATAGATAAAGATCCAAGTACTTATGTAAATCAAATGCCCCAAAGTAACCAGGAAAATTCAAGAAATAGTTCCTTACCCCAAAATCTGGATGAAGGTACAACAGGCATGCTATCGTCAGATCTTAAAACACTCTGTGTCGATGACAGTTCTTCTAATTCAAATGTTATTTCTGAAATTGAGAATAGCTTAGAATTAACCAATAGTAGGAATTTCAATAATATTGATACAAACAGAGATGTTTCCTATTACAAACAGTTAGGACAGCAATTTGAACATATTATGTTTCAACTATACACAAAGGAGCAAATCAATGATGTAAATAGAGATCAAGCTATGCTAGATTTCATGCGTAATGTTTGTTCTCTTCAAACCCAAAATAAAGAGTTAATGAATCAAAATGAGGGGTATAAAGTTACATTATTAGATCTTAAACAACAATTGTTTGATAACAATATGAAAAAGAAAAGTGAATTAAAACAATTTCAGAAACTACATGAAAACAAAATGAATATAATCAAACAACATGAACAAACAAATAAAACCCTTCAAGAGAAAATACAGAACTTAGAAAGGATAATTAAGACAAGAACAAATGTTCAAATGTTTTACTTTGACAAATCAGTTAAAATTTATAGTACTGTCAAAGAAATTTTTGCACAAACTATAGATAACGAGTCAGCAAAAACATTTAATCTGTGCTTAAATGATTTAATTGAACATATGAAGGATTTCAATGATATCAAAATAATTGACTTTGAATCGATCAAAACAACCATAACCAAATTTTTTAATAATGAATTTATCAAAATCTTTTTGGTTGATTATAGTAAAAATAAACAATTTGATCATTTGATAGACAAACTAGCCTTATTAGAATCAGAGAATGCCATTTTAGAAGCCAAGATTCAAAAACAGAAAAAAATATTAAAATTGATTGAAAGCAATATAGGTCTTCCAAGTTTACAAAATAACTTGTAACAAACTTTAAGAAGTCAGCAGTGACCAGTGCTTGACCAAAGTTGATTTCTACATTTTCTTTTTATTATTAGATATATATAAATTCAGTGTATAGTCATATATCATAGTTTATTAAAAGTTAAAATTCAACAAAATTAATCTTGAACAGCGTGTAATTTACATTATTCTCACAGTTACTGACTCATTCTACACGAATGTGAATTTTTCCTTCTAATAACCTTTAATAAATTTTTTTTGCAAGAAAGAAGCGATGAAAAAAAATTTTTTTTGCGATGAGCTTTATTTTATAAAGAAATTAACAATACGTATTGAAAAACAGTACCCGTTAGGCCAGAGGAGAAAATTGTTCATTCGTTAATCACCATCTCAACAGTACTATTCTGTTTCAATAATTCATCAGCATATATATAGCCAAGAATTTACAATTGCAATAACATGTCCTCCATTTTCAAAGCCTTGGCTGGAAGTAACAATACCTCACAAAAAAGTAAACAACAAAATGAAAAACAATTTATGAATAGACAACGTACTTTACTTATTTCCAGTAGAGGAGTTAATTTCAGACATCGTCATTTAATTCAAGATTTAGATTCCCTCTTACCACATGCCAGAAAGGAACCAAAACTTGATACCAAGAAAGATTTACAGCAATTAAACGAGATTGCAGAGTTATATAACTGTAATAATATATTGTTCTTCGAGGCTAGAAAACATCAAGATTTATATTTATGGTTATCCAAGCCACCTAATGGTCCAACTATCAAATTTTATATACAAAATCTACACACTATGGATGAACTTAATTTTACAGGTAATTGTTTAAAGGGATCTCGTCCAATTTTATCATTCGATCATAGATTTGAAACTACTCCCCATTATCAGTTAATTAAAGAATTACTAATCCATAACTTTGGTGTTCCACCACATGCGAGAAAAAGCAAACCATTTATTGACCATGTTATGTCTTTCAGTATTGTCGATGATAAAATATGGGTCAGAACATACGAGATTAAAAATGCTGCAAGAAATAAAACTGAATATGAGGAAGGTCAAGAAGATTTTTCCTTAGTAGAAATTGGCCCAAGATTCGTCATGACTACTATCTTAATTTTGGAAGGTTCATTTGGTGGTCCTAAGATTTATGAAAACAAACAATATGTATCTCCAAATGTTGTAAGAGCTCAACTAAGACATCAAGCTGCAGAAGAAGCTAAGAATAGGGCCGAAGCTGCCATCCAAAGAAAACTTAAGAAGAGAGAAAGTATATTAGCAGCAGACCCATTATCTAACGATGCTATTTTTAAATGAGACCTCGATAGACCGTGTAAAATAACCATAAGGACCAAAGATAAAATAAAATAGTTTAAAAAAAAAATAGAGGCAAAAAAAATTATGACAACAGAATAATCATAGATATACATGGAATTATAATTAACATTTGGCACAATGCCATTTTTTGTATAATTATATCTCTGTACCATACAAACATATACATATGTACGTTTAACCAGGTTACATATAAAATACAAAAAATAATAAAAAGAGAAATATTGCATTTGGAATATGATCTATTTAAATCATATTATAGGAATATAAAGAACTTACAAGTATGCTTATACATAAATATATAATCTAAAAAAACATTTAATTTAACTATGTATGCAATCACTTTAAGTGAAAAAAGTGATAAACTTAAAAAGACATTTATGTCTGATATTTTTCTAAATATTCTTTAATGAATTGTTCTTCTTCTTTAGAAGCAGCCTTAATATCCACAGTCTTTGGTTGTTTCTTTGCAAAAGGATTTGGCATAGCTACAAGAGTCAATAAACCTATAGTGGCTAAAGCTAATTGATGTGGTTGGTATGTTCTTCCTAATATTTGATATGTAGACCCCATTTCTGTTTAATTGTTTATGAACAATCTTATTGTTTCTTTTTGTACAAATACACGTGCTTCGGGACAACTTCAAAACTTATAACGTACAAATATATGTCACCTAAGATGTAATTAACTGATGCATCAACATATCATAATGATTATTAATTAAAGGCTATCAAAAACCTGTTATTTGAAACAGGACTACAACTAATAAACTCTGCATGTTGTTCGAAGGAAATTTCTAAAATCTCTCGAACATTTCTCCAGTACTTGGTTAAACTGGACATGTAAAAAAAATAAAAATCAAGGTAAACAAGGAAAAAAGAAAATCTCCGATATGACCAATCAAACAAAAGTGAAATAGAATACCTTTCAAGCATATAAAAAAAGTGTTTATTTGTGATTCATTCTGTATGCTGTTAGTAAGTTATGGATTCGGGAGACTATTTCAGCACACTCTTGCGGAGATACTGCCTCGAAGTAGTATCGTTTGATATCATCCTCGCCTCTTTGAACGTACAGTTTGAAATTAACTGGGACCTTTTTGGACCTTTTTACCAAAACCACTTGGTTGATATGGAACGACTTAGTCTTTACATTTTCGTGCCAATGCATTTTACCTTCGGGTGGAACTACATATATATAATCACCATCAAGTGCCAATGTCCTTTCATGCTTATTAATGAGGGACATCTGCTGTCTGCGCCATACTTTATATTTATGATATGCACCAGAGAAGATATCTTGATAGTTGTTCCCCACAGAACTATCAGGTGTGTATTCTGATATACCGTGAGATCTGTTTGAATGATGGAAAAAATCTGTTGTACCTTGCAAAGAACTTTTTGACGTGTTTTTATTCTTAAAGAAACTATTCCCCATAGTGCTGCTAAACCCAGTTGATCCTCCTCCATACATATTAGTTTTCATTGAAACCAATTTATGCTTTGAACTATTCTTGCCTTTAGTAATCTTGGCTGTTTTGATTTCTTCTTCTGGCTTTGGGACATCTGTACCCTTATTCATATAAGAAACAGATTCTAAAGTCAACGGAGTCAAATCATTACTTTGGATGGTTGGTAACTTAGGCTTCTTCAGGTCTGGTTTTATTTTCTCTAATTGTAACATTCGAACTTCTTTCTTAGATATTATTTCAATCTCATAATTACCATCTAAACGTAACACAGTATCATTTAGATCTAAAATATAATTTTTCCCAATTATTTTTAAAGCATACCCATTAGGATCCATATTTTTTAACCGACAATACTTAACAAGGATGTTATTGATACTTGCAGTAACAGGTACTTTAATATTTGTGTAGTTATATTTGGGATTCACATTAGGATATTTGTACACTGTAATTTCAATAATATTTGTTTTATCCGTTGAATTATTGATATCTTCAGGTTTGGAAATAATAGATTTGTAAAAACTTAACTGATTCAATGTATTCTCGTTTTTATTAGAACTTGCTGAAGAAGCAATTGAATAACCTCTTTCTCTTGTCTCACCATTTTTCATGTCTATTTTATAAGGTAAAGGTGTTTCTTTCTCATTTATTAATACTTCCTCACTGCTAGCTTTACATAATACTACTTCATTATCAGATACTGAGCATATTTGATTTAATCGATTCAATTTACCAAAATTATCTTCGAATGGTTCACCATCTTCATCTACAATCTTTAAATTAAAATTATTGGGATCAATTATCTCTTTCATATCCAATTCATTTTCTGACATATCTTCAGGAAGGTATTTTGTACTGTACAAATAAAGAATATATCCAATAACTTCAAATATTGTGGCTGAACGTCTTACTGTTGTTGTAAAATTATTTTTTTTATATTTTTTAGAATCTTGAATATATATATATAATTTCATAGATTCACTTGGTGGAACTGTATCACCAGATACAAATGTAAAATAATCTAACATTTCAGTTTTACTTCCCTCTGAAACATGATCTTTCTTAAATAATGATGTCAAATGCGACTCAAGTTTATGTGGTTTCAAATTAATCTTTTTCTCAATAAAAAAAAGTTGATCCTCTTTATTATCATTTGCAAGTTTATCGTCCTTTTTCACAATTTTGTGCGTTTCGAATCTACTGTTATTAGACTTACATTTAAAAATACTATGTATAATACCATCTTCAGAGGACACTGGAAGAACTGGATTTTCAACAGTATTCGACGAAGTTAATCTCATTGAAGTTTTTAAAGCAGATCCATTTCTATTTAAGTGCGAAGATACTAACGATAACCTTCTGTTAGAAACACTTCTAGGCATAGACTCACGTAATGATATTACTGAGTCTTTTCTTCCTCTATTTTTAATTGATTTTCCATATCTACCACCAATAATACTTTGTTCAGGCACTTGACTTGCAGAAAGGTTATCTTTTATTCGGTATGTACCATAGCCTTCTAAAGATAATGGTATCGAATGGGATGAAATTGTATTATGCGGAATTGAAGAATTTATAGATAGAGAATCACTTAAAAAAGTAGATGAATCCTTCTTATCTGAAAATTCCCTTGAAAGGTCCGATTCTAACAATGACTTACCATAAGAAGACTCATCACTAATGTAGTCTGTTTCAGTAGCAGACATTAAATTTCCAGGAATATTTGACATATCATTTTCATATTTATTGGTTAGTAATTCACTTTCCATGAAACTATTATGGTGCAAACCGTCTTTAACATCATTTAGTTCCATTAAATGTAAATCATCGAGATCCTTCCCATTAATAAAAGAATCAATGTCTGTAATTTCATATTGATCAGACACATTCTCTTCAGGGACTCCATCTGATTTTACTTTCAAAGCTTCATTAGAATCATTTTTCAATACACTTGTTGTATCAGATCTAGAAGTGATATTTCTTTGAGAATCTAAAATCATACCTTTAGACAGCTGAGGAAAATGTGCTTTAAATCTTGATACATTTCCTGCAATTGTTGTATTACTACTATTATTATTGTTATTTATATTATCTGTATTTGTAGCAATTATCTTTTTGTCTTCTTGATTTCCAATACTATTACTAACACTAGAATAACTCTGATATCCACTATTATGATTCATATTGGTAGTATTATTTGATACATTAATGTTACCATTACTTACAGCATTTCCACTGTTTTTATTTGTTGATTCATCTAGTGATGGTTTCCCATCTTGCATACCAGTAGAAATTATTTTATCTGCTATTGTATTTATACCTTCGATATTGAAAAAGTTATTTTTCTTTTTAGTTTCATCCTCATCCTCATCCTCATCCTCGTCATCATCTTCTATATTCTCATCATAATCAAAATTCATAGAGTACATACTTCTTCTTCTTATATTACCTAGCTTTGGTTTTGATAAATTCTTAGAAATAACATTTCTAGATGGACCTGGTGGTTGTCGACTTACATGTGAATTGGTGTTCTTGTGATTCACTAATGGTTCATTGTTCATGGAGTTATAAAAAGAAAATTTTATTGACTCATCTTCGTCTCCTTCAATGTAACTATCTTTATCTGAACTTCTCTTAGTTCTGTTAAACATATTTTTAAAGCGAAATGCTGCTTTTTTATTTAGTTTCTTCTTAGAACCACTTGATTGGACAGTATCTTCGTAATTATATATCGAGTCTTCATTATTATAAAAATTGTCAAACTCTGAATTATTATATAAGGAATCATGCTGCATGGTATTTCCAAATTTTTCATTGTTTCTATCATATTTCTCATCGTTCTTATGCATTTCTCCTGTTCCGTTATTGATCAGTGGTATTGTTGTACTATTATCTTTAAGTTTTGTATTTGTAAATTCACCAAAACGACTTTTGTAGGATTCCATATGTATAGAATCAGTTCCATGGTCGTTAAAATGATGTAAAGCTTTATCATATACTAAGTTATTAGATCTATGATAATTTCTGTGAACAACATTTTTTGACATAAAAGTGTCCATCGAATTACTTGTAATCGGTGGTGATTCTAAAAATTCTAACATGTTATTTCCTAGATTATCTTGATAGAACACATCAATTCCACTTATTCCTGTAACATTAGCATTATTTACGATGCTTGAATAAGTTGAACTACTATCTAATCTACCATAGTAAGGCCTAATAACTCTATAAACCTGATCCTTTTCCCCAAATGTATCCAAAAATCGAGCCCGCAGTCTATTTATAATTGAAAACTCATCCATTATTGTTTAAATAAACATTAAATAAAGAAAAAAAAAGTTTAAAAATCTTAATAACTGTATTTACAATATTATATTTAGAACCCTTCAATCTTAGACACAACTATTCAATACTCTAACTTGATGCATTAACAAGGTTCTAATTAGGCAAACAAAGTAATAATCTATCAATATATATATATGCAAGAAAGCTCTATATTATCCTAAAACTGAAATTATTCTCATGGATAAATCTTTTCACCTTTTATTTTTTTCAAATTAAAGATATGTAAAAGTTGCCTTTAAGATGAATTTCTTGTTTTCCCAAAATGGTAAAATCTTTAAAAATTACTTCATCATCTATTCTCTCAAAAATTTTCAATGTTTAATAAGTTCATTTGATAAAAAGATATTCATATTCTCCACTTATTATATAACATATACCAAAATCATATCTTAATCAACTCATAGATTAAAAGTATGGGTGTATAATAACTTGGACTAATTCAGTTTTTCTTTTTAAAGATACCAACACAATCAAAGTGAAGTAAATAAAAGTACTAGGATATATATACGACAATTCAAAATGACATTATCTTCGAATTGGAAAATATTACAGAAAGAGAAGAAAGTTAAAGTTTCTAAAAAATCTAAAAAGGTGAAAACTGCAAATTATACAGATAAGAGAACTTCTAACGGACCTCAGCCTACAAAAATTATGAGTATAATATATACCATGAATAAGGCTATAGAACAACATGAAAAGGATAAAAAGGAAGGTAAAAGTTTCCAGTTCAATTCAACAAAGGACGATAATAAAGACAACCAACTGGAAAATGTTGTTGAAAAAAATGCATCTTCCGTTAATAATAAGAAAGCAACAGATATTGGTAAATATGTTGCAATGGATTGTGAATTTGTTGGTGTTGGACCTGAAGGGAAAGAGCATGCCTTAGCCAGAATCTCTATTACAAATTACTATGGTCATATTATTTTAGATGAATTTGTTAGGCCCAAAGAAAAAGTTGTTGATTGGAGAACTCATATAAGTGGTATTAAACCTGAACATATGAAACAAGCTATTTCTTTTAAAGATGCCCAAAAAAAATGCGCAGAAATCATAAAGGGAAGAATCCTTATTGGTCATGCTTTAAAGCATGACCTGGATGCACTTTTATTATCGCATCCCAAGTCAATGATTCGAGACACTGCAAGGCATTTACCATTTAGAAAGAAGTATGCAAAAGGCAAATCTCCAAGTTTAAAGAAATTAACCAAAGAAGTTTTAAAGGTTCAAATTCAAAGTGGTGAACATTCTTCAGTAGAAGATGCAAGAGCAACTATGCTTCTGTATAAATCTGATAAATCTGAATTTGAAAAATTACATAGAACAGCTTTTGGATCAGGAAAAATGTAGTTTAATAAAAAAATAAAAATTTTGAAATAATTCACTGTAAATTTTTATACCATATTGTCAGAAAAAAGCATTAAAATGTATAAATGGTTACATAAATCATAAAAAAAAACTATCAGTTACATTATTCATTTACAATTAAATAATTTTCTTCAGAATAAATAAAGCCCAAACATCATACTTATTGCATTTTTAATTTAACTAAAATTTGCAATAGTATACAAATCATCAAAGCTTAAAAGCACACATCCATAAAAAATGATAAAACTATCGTATCTATTTAAGAAGTTGAAAAAAAATGGCATACAAACATACTTAATATATTACAAATTCATAAGAACCATCTGATTTAAATAATTATAAGTCTATTCAAGAGCAATAATTTTAAAAAGTATTTGTAGTTTAATTTAGAAGCATTTAAGTATATATTAGTTACTCTCTAAACTTACCTACCTTAAGTAGTATTTCTCCATATTTTTCCATATTTATATAGCTTAATAAAACTACCATATAAAAGTTTCTAAAGTACTAAATCCATAAAATTTTATATAAGTATTAATTTACCCAATAGCTCACCTATAATTCATATATTCAGAGTTTCTTCTAAGATATTTTCATGTAATTTGATAGCATAAAATATACCATAAGTAAAGTGTTTATGTTTAACGTACACACGAAATCTTTTAAATGAAAAAGAATATTTCATTACAAACGCAAATATGAAAAAAAATTCCTATCTCAATTAACTTACTTATCTCATAACTATCCTTTTTTTCTATAGACATATTAGACATTCCAGAATTCTTACAACCAATACTCTTCTTATGATGAGTTTATCTATATCTCCACTTTCTTTATTATGCAAATGTTCATTACACAAATCGATGATAATTCTTAAACCTTGTCTCTCTATCCTCTCTAACGATTCTGTTTTATACTGTGCTATGTTATCAAAATCATTGAACCTAACAGCCTGTCCTACAATATCCAATAATAATGGGATAGATTCACTTACACCATCTATAACAATTATCTTTTTGATTCTTTCTTCCACATTACCATAAATTCTGAACAAACAAACTGAATTTGTAACTAATAAATATTTCATAATTAGTGAAAATTTAAATCGAGTTTGTTCATCGGTTGTCTTATTGTTAAAAATCAAGGACCCTTGGTATAGTGATGTATTTGACGAGGCAGAATCTGAAGCTAACCAACAAAGCAAATCCGCTGGAATTCTACAATCTTTTGATAAAACAACAATCTCTTTATTATACCCCACTTTTTGTAATATGTTTATAAATTTCTCATTATCAATAAGCAAAAACAAAATAAACATAAAGCACCTATAATTTGTAGAAATATTGCGTTGGCCTTCTTCCAAAAAAAGATTCATAAAAATTGTTTGCAAACAATCCACAGATATATGTCGAATTGATAAAACTGAATATCCACTGCTAATAATACTTGCTAATATATGAGCAAAATTTTCTTGATTCCAAACAGTATTATCGATTTCATCTATTTGTTTAAATATGTTTGAAGCGAATTTTCTTGATTCTAATAAAATATCTACGGAAGTAGTATATTTTTTATTATCATTTTGACAATATGCGCTAACCTTATTAAATGTTTTTGACAATAGTAATAGAGCTCCTTCATATACCGCTGCATCATAAATATTAATCAAAATAACTGAAAGCCAGAATAATCTTTTAATCAAATAAGATGATGGATCAAGACCATCAATAGTAATATTAAAGGTAAAACAATGGCCCATAATAATAAACATGTTTTCGTCAGTAGTAATTGGAGACGATACGACTTTAATAGTTTCTACAATTAAATCTCTACAAAATGTCTCTGATGGCTGCTTTCTTAAAATTATACCTGTAATCATTGTTGCTCTTGAAGAAAAAAAAGATGAACTAGAAAATATTATATCATTTAACAATTTCCGATAACGTACTATCCACTCAATATGATCTTCACCAGGAAATATCTGCATTATACCAAAAATATCTTCTATAAAGTCTTTTAAAATGTTAAATTTACTGGAAAATGATGACACGTTTAATGTTAACTGCAATTTGTCCTTGTGTTGACTAAAACCTGAAATATACTTGATTTTATTATTAGAAAATTTTAATGTAAGCAGCTCTAATTTTTCTTTCTGTATACTTGCAAGCGAAGTATCAATAACTAAGGAACTGCACACATTCATTAATAGCTTGCAAATTAATAATCTCATATCTGTTGGACCAACATCTATCAACAACGATATACTAAATAAAAGCTCAGGTAAAAACATTTTTGTAACAAATGATGTTTCAAAAAAACTATAGGTCGCAATACTTACTAAAATTTTTAGCTCAGCCCAACTTTGGTTCGATCCCTTCATCTGAAACGAAGATAGGACAGTTCTAATAGACATTAATAATCTCTTCACAATCTCTCTTGAAATTTCAACAGTAGGAAAACTACAAATAATTGGAATAATCTTGCTCCAAGGACGATTTTCTGAATCTCTCTCCAAAGCATGATTTATTACTTCATCTACCAGAATATCAGAAAGTCTTCCATCGGCACATATCGGAAACCAAATTTCTCGTAAATAAATCGTTGCAAAATCATTATCCTCTACACTTAATTTGATAAGATCTCTAAATATTTGAGCTATAATATTTGGTCCTTCTTGCCTATCTACTAAATAAACATAATCCATCAAATTTTGTACCCATTTTGAAAGCGCATATAATGCAGTTGGAATATAATCTTTAGATATATCATGATTTTTTATTGCTTTCAAACTATATTTCCATATATTCACAGTTAATGAAGGATACTTACGAGCTTGAGCTTTTGCTAACATATTTAAGAATGATGTAATATTAGAAGGAATATAAAGCTCTGGTGTATTATGAAATGCTGTATTAAATCCTAAATTAAATATTTTGTTAGCTTCCCCAAAAAAATTGTATGATAAACTTTTTACAGTGTTATCAGGGTGAAATAAACTCACAACCATTGCCAGAATTAGGTTACAAATAATATCATTGTATTCAGTATTTAAGTTCAGTTCACTGTTAAGTTCATCAAGCTGAGATTTGATTATAGTGGATGGTCCTTTTAACATGCTAGTTTCTTCTCTGGCAATGGCATACTGAAATATTTTAACAATTTCCAAATACTTTGAACTAATAAATACGAACGTCTCACAGTTATTCATCTTTATTGTGAATTCCATTTTAGAATTGACAACAGCAGATACACTAACAGATGAAATATTAACTAGTTCGCGTACTTCGTTCACTTTTACAGAAATAAATTCATCAAATTGTTTGATAACCATATCTCTTGTATCTTCAAACAATATTTGAAAATATTTATTACCAATTTTAAGGGATACTGGTATTGAAATGTTTTTTGTTAAGTCCTGTAACTCAATGTCATGCAAGGAGACTCTAATATCTTGCAAAACATCCACAGAATTACCTTCAATATTTAATGATTCAAGGACATATCCATCTAATGCAGAATTTATAAAATGAACAGGAACTGCCTTTTTTAAGTATATATTCTCATGATTAAAAAACATATCCCAGCAGTGTATGAAATTTTCATTAATATTCAATAGGTAGAAACCTTGACAATTACTGACAGTAAAACTTGGCAAAAGATTACTTAGCAACTTAACCATTTTTTTAATATCAAAATATGAGTTATCAAAATCAGTAAAGTCTATGGCAAAAAAGTGAGGGGCATTCCAAATTCGAACATACACTTTCAACAATTGATAAATAAGCATTTCACGATCAATGTCTTGCATTACACTACGATTAATATTTAGAGATATGATTGGCATACCATTAGATGTGATTGATTCAGAAATTGCAGCTAAAGCTTTATTTACGTTTCCATGACTCCTAAATGTTTGCCTATTCATATACTCATATAGCATTGGGTATTTTTCACTATTATTTGTAAAAAACTCTGGAATTTCTTGTGATAATATGACTTTTGGTTCACCCAATTTACCTAAAAGATCATCTATAAGAAGAAAAGTCTTTCTAAAGAAGGAAAGTTCATCTACATAATTCAATCCCTCTAAAAGCTTCTTTCTTATCTCAAGACTTCTAGTAATTAGAAGATGATGTAAAAAACTATATTCGAATGGTTTCGAAGGACAATCGTTTTTAATTTTGATAGTAGGAACTCTTTCAGGTGCACATATTTCTTTTAAAAAATTAAATATTTTAACAGAGCATTCTGATAAAAACTCAGACTGAGAAATCAGTGAAGGCCATTTGATAACATTATCTGAACCATTTGCAATATTTTGAATTACTTTCGCTAAGGTGATCAATGGACGACTTTCAGAAATGGAACTTAGTTCAATAATATTTTCTGCTTCTGGATTAACAAGAGCAGGACAAATAAATCTTAGAAACACAAAAGAACCCACAGCAATATAGGCGTAATCTGGAAATTTTTTATCAACTTCCGTATATATTGTATGACAAATATAAAACAATTCTGGAGGAAATCGTACAACTGATTGTGTAACTGCATCAATAATCATCTTCATATATTTGACAAATAAACTAATTTGTTTTTCATAATTAGGTTCCGAGGGTTTCAATCTTTCAACTTCAAAATATTCCTTAGAGTCTACATATTCTTTTAAGATGGGTTGCAATATATCAATTAAATATTTTGACCCTTTATCTTTTGCAAAAAGTGATAAGGCTCGCGTAGCACAACTATTTCTTCTTAATATATCCATTGGTCGTAAAGCATGTGCAATCTCCTCTGTTATCAGTTGACAAACAACGATATGTGCAGCATTTCTTATTTTCAAACCGTTAATAAGAACAGTAGTATATGCATCTAAATCCTTTGATGGACATGTATGAGCAACTGCATAACCTAATTGTGGATTCTTAATAATAAACTGTAAAAAATTGTCAACTGCTTCTAATTTTTCATTCTCAATTTCCTTTTGTTGAGTTTGCATTGATGATACGATGTTTGTGAAAAGTTTTAAAAATGCAATCCGTATACTCTTATCACTTGAATAACCCATTGGTAAAGTAAATTTCCAGCTGCTCTCAATATTTGCACGGGACAAATTGGTCAAAGCCCAAATAACATTTTCATTTACAATATCTATTTTATGACGCAAAGATAAAGGATATTTTTCATGATCCATAGTTTTTCTCAGACCTTTGAGTAATATATTAAAATAATTACCAAACTTCACAAAAATTGATCTCTTCATCTCATCTTCAGTAGAAGCAGAAACTACTTCTAGGGGTAAATTCTTTGTCAAATACGCAATAGCTTTTGAAGACTCAATTACAGTATCAATATATAAATAATCCAGATCACGTCTAACCAGATCCATATCTCTGTGTGACTTGGAAAGATTCTCGATATCATAGTCCTTTGAAATTGCTAATTTAAACCATTCTATTAAGTGCTTTAACCATTTGTTTTTAAGACGAAAATGATTTTTTATTGCCATACTTGTCTCTGAGCTTTCTAGTGCCTTAAACATTTTTGATAATTGAATAATAGCTTTATAATATTGTGGTAAATCATAAGGTATCATTGACACAACTATAAGCAATTTGTCAACAATTCCCATTATATCCATTGAGAAAAGAATCATGACTTCTTCTTCATCTTCTTTTCGCATGATTGTTCTAAGAGTAACGATAATTTGTTCCAATAATATAAATGCATCTTTATTGTTTGATAATACCATTTGACTAGTAAATAATTCTTCAATTCTAGCATTTAAATGCGCAAAAAGAATATTATAGGACAATGGATGCAATTCGATACTTATAACATCCTTAGCATTCTCTCTCATAATTAAATCAGAATCATTCAACCATTGACACTGTTTATAGATAAAAAAATTAAAATCTTTACGTAAATTAACAACTAAATTTTCATACTGCGAATCGTCAACAACTTCTATTTTTTTATAACCCAAAAATAATAGGCCTGAGAGTGATGCTAAAATACCTGACAAATTCCTAAATTCTGTCCACTCACCGGTATCTAATTTTCTCCCTATTCTAGAATACTTTTTCCATTTTTTAAATAAAACATACATGCTATCAAGTAATACTAAATCTAAGGACTTTACATGTTTCAAAAGACCTTTACGAATCTTCCGTTGAAAGAAAACAGAGCCTGTATTGGCAGTTAAATCATCACACTGTCCTAGAATTTCTTGGAAAGATGAATTGCTAAATATGTTAGGACTTATATTATCAACAGATTTATTGTGGAAACTTATTGCTGTATCCAATTCTTGACATATTATTCTTAGACCATTGTAAACACCAGAATTAGACGAACTTAACGATAACAATAACCCACGACCTAATGAACCAACTAACAATGGAAATATAGCCTTTTCACTATTACTTACCTGATCAAATATATCACGTTCTTTTGCAACATTTAACAACTGTTTTCTTAACTTCAGATTTTTGATAATTATCCTTATAAGGACATTTCTTTTTGCATCATTAATATCAAAATCAAACAAACTCATAGAAATCAAGCATATAGTACAGTTGCAAATTAAAATATATCCTTTAATAGCAATAGAAGAAACTTCATCCATCACAGATTCCACATTGAATATTAAAGAATTCAAAACACTCTCAGAAATTGACTGAATTTGTTGATTAAACAATATAATGGAAATAAAAATAGGTTGAATAACATTTTTAAAATCATTCAACACCCAAACAGAATTAGTTGAATCTTGGTACGGTAAAACAAATAATGATAAATATTTATCAAATATCGTTAATATATTAAATAGGATATTTTTAGCATAATTCCTATCTCCTTTACTGCTACTTATAGACTTTATACTTGAATCAATAGATATTTTAGAAATAGCCCTTCTAATTAAACTATTGTTTGGTTCAGCAGTATTTTTCATTAGTAGAGAATCATATAATTCAAATTGCTTTGACAATGGTGTTGTAGAAGATGCATGCAATGTGGAGTGAGATGTTATTGAAGGTGAAGTCGAATTCTCATCCTCCTGAGAAATGAACAACGAACTATGGTTTTTATTAGAAGATGATGCTGATGCTTGGGGAGCAATAAGAGAAGAAGTCTCACAATTACCATTATTATGGCCTACTAATATTTCCAAATTATTATTAGATCTCGACTGATCCCTAGCTAATGAGGACATGAGCGATAGGTTAGAAGAGGATGAGGTGGATGAAAAACTCATTTGTGACATTAAATCTACATTGCTATCTGTATGAACAGAATGCTGTTTCAAATGAGATGCTAGACTACCAGTAGAGCTACCAATATCTCCAAGCGGAGAGTTTTCTTTAACTGAAGAAACAATCGATAGTGTGTCACTACTACTAAATGAATTCATGTTGTCGACCTGTTCACGAATAATTCCATCAATAATAAAATCCACAAAAGATGTTACCTTTTCAGCTAAAGTTGGATGATCTGTCAATATAATACTAGTTATCGAACATAATGAATCCTTTAAAAATGAAGATGTTTGATTAACGACTGTTTCCATAATATCTTGTTTTGTAGGAAGGATAAAGAATAATTTTATGCTTTCAATATATAAATCTAACTTTTCTAGTTCAGCATCTGAATTTAACGTTAACAGACCTAAGTTTTTCATGAAATGGGTTGATTCGAATCTAAGAACTGATATTATGTACGTGATCTTAAATTGATTAAGTTTTGGTTGATTTTTAGATAACCATCTTATTAATATCTTGTTAGAAACCAAATTCTTCCCCCAATTCTCACCAACACCTAAATTGACACCTAGAATAGGTATCATTCTCCTAGCTAAAGTAACAATTTCAAAACCTTTATTAACCATAGAAATAGAAGATGCTAGTAGTAAATACATCAAGGTGACTCTTATAGCGTCAAGTGCTACAGTGGATGAAGTTACTAATGATTCGTTTAAATTTTTAATTAGTAAACTGAGAAATTTAAAAGATCTTTTCTTTGTGAAAGAAAGTAATGACAATTTCTTGAAACTATGATTTAAGCCTTTTTTTTGTTTATCACCCTGCTTACCATTTTGTTCTAATGATTGATTTGGTGATCTATTATCTAAATGGAACAAAGTATTATCAAAAAACCCCTCTTGCTTGCTATTGACCGTATCTGTATTCAATAAATTTCTAAAAGATTGTGTATTCATAAGTTGGTACACTTCCACATCAAATAAAGTCAAAATCATTAAAAATCTTAAAGGTGCAATATGAGTTAATGGATCATTATCATCGAAATAACTGAAGAGTATTAAAATACCACTCAAGTGACTAGTGTTTTGGGATGAAGATATCTTATGGGTCCTCGAAGTTAGGTTACCCACTTTTAACTTAAGGTATAGGTCATCTACATTTTCAAAATTTGCTTCTCTTCTTTTACTATTTTTGAGGGTATAAGGACTATTGGAATTATTAAAAAAATCATCAGCATTCCTAAGTTGATCATATAGTGGTGATAATGATGCTTGGTTCATATATTCTATGTTATCGCTTATATTAATGTTTGATGATGCATTTACGAACGGAAAAGAAAGATTAGACAGGTTGCTTGAATTGCCTTGATCGTTTTTAAAATCATGAGAAATATTTGATGCGTGTAAATTTGAATGAATTGTAGATGAGTTAAAAATGCTAGTTGTGGGATAAGGAAAGTAATAGATTGTATCATTATCATTATCATTATCATTATCATTATCATTATCATTATCATTATCATTATCATTATCATTATCATTATCATTATCGTTATCATTATCATTATCGTTATTATTATTATTATTATTATTATCGTTGTCATTTGTCATAGTTTCTGGATTGATTCTATTGAAATCCTTTGAAGTAACATTTTGCGTGTTAGTTAAAACACTTGATACACTGTATTTTGAATAAATTTCATCAAAAAAATTCGTAATAAAAGCATGTAATGAATTATTTTTAGATTGATGTTTCTTTAAAAAAACTTTATACTCTTTAATTAGTGATACATATTCTTCTGGTCTAGACATAATCCAGAAGATATAAACTTTAGAGACATAGAACATTATAATATGTTGGAATAACGGCTTGTTCAACAATCCTAAGATATACTTTGAGAATTCTAAATATTGGAATACGATGGATTTAACCAAAAATACTTGACTAAGAAAGTGCAAATATGGTACCACACAAAGTTCATTTTGTGATATAAAAATTTTTTTCTGGATATTATCATAAATATATCTAAAGAAACCGTTTGGATTTGATGCTGATAAAAACCGAGAAATTTGACACACATTATAATCCATAATTTCTGCTAATTTGTAAATTTCTTTATCCTTCAAAGCTTTTTGATAATCAGGTAAAATTGTATTGAATGGAATTGAATTAGATGTATGTGTCAAATAGTTTGATATATTAGCCAAAATATGCAATGTCCGTATATGAAATTTTATTTTAATACATGTGTCTAATAATTTCATGACTAATGAGTCTTTTATTAAGCTAGGATACTGTTTCAGTCTAATAGGTTTCATAGGTTTTGTAGAACCAGTATTTGAATCCATTAACACTGAATAATCGGAATCATATTTATTGTTTTTGGCAAAATTATCAATCTCATTCCAATAATACTCTAAAATTCCATTCAAAAGCCTAATCAATACTAAGATAGATTGGATCATTTCATTTGTAATATTATCAGAAACAATATTTGGCTCACCATTCAGAATTTTATCAATGGCGTCTAAAGTCTGTTCAATAATAGCATTAAGGCCTCTAGACATTGCTACATTTACAATAATAGTTCGAAACGCAAGGTAATATTTATCATTTTCAACATCTTTATATGTTTTATGGGACGAATTAATAGGTAATAAACTGTATAATCTTTCTTTATACAATCGACTGATTAATGACGGAATCATGGTGTAATAATGTTATAATAATGTTATAATATATTATTCTATATTGGACGATAAAATTGGAGAATATATATATGCATGAATTTACTACCTTGGATATAGTTGGATATATATATATATAAAAGGAAGATATATAACGAGAAGAATATTGCTGCCAACTCTAAGTATTGTAGTAAGCGTTATATATTTTTACGAGATCTTGCCTAAATATTTACTCAAAGATCTGACTAATTGAGTAGTTTTCTTTTCTTACTTTTCAAATTTTGTTTTCTTTTTTTTTTCCCCAGATTCATTTGTCAACAATACTAGAAAAAATTGGCGATCTCTCGGAAACAATATAAGAAAAAGATGGAGACATATATAATATTGACAAGAAAAAGATAGGACAGGAAATAATTATTTTGTTTTTCCTTAACGGTCATAATCCTATGAAATTAGGGTTTATACAAGAATTCTTAAAACCTAACTATTTGCATAAGTTTCATATGTATTGTTTAGACAGAATGAATAGTATTAAGGTGAAATGACAATGTATTTTCTTTCTTAAATAGACTTATTTTCTATCTTGAATATTTAATAAAATTAAATGTTTAACAAATGAGTGCAAACACTAGATCTTTGGAACTTTTAATGAAATGATATTAAAAATATTTACAAAAATTAGAAATGGTAAATTTTGACGATGCGCTTATATTTATCCGTTTTTGCATATTCAGTACTGTTTATTCAATTATTGATAAAATTGCAACATTGTTTTGTTCAAACCAACATTATTAGGTTTCAGTTAAAACAAAATTATAAATATGGTAATTTATAGTAGGTTAAGAAATTTTTTTCTAACTAAAACAGTTCCTTGTGCTAAAAACTTGAAGAAGATAACGGCAAATGATGATGTAATTTCGCAAGTCCCTTAAATACCATTTTAAGCCTTTTTTTTGTATTTGTATAATGATTTTTCTCCTGCTTTGCCTTTTAAATAAAGTCCAAAAGTTCGAACAAAGAATGTAAATATTTCCGAAAAACAATTATGATTGTGAAACATAATAGGAGATGATGGATCTCTATCTTTCAACCTAAAATATAAAGTAAAAGGAAAAAAAAATAACACAAATTTGAACGAAATTATTGTGCAATTAGATCAGTAAAATAAAAAACAGAGAAACTGTTGGAAATAATTTATATCGTTTTGTACGAAAACAATAGATGAGCTGTTGCGTAATTATATACTTTTTATAACTTTCTTCACCTAAAAAAGAAAAACTACAACACATAACGAGAAGACAATAAAAAATAAGCAAGAATGTGAAAGAATGAGTAAAGTAAAAAATATAATAGTAAATAAATAAAACAAACAATACCACGAAGGTGTGAAGTATACAGAGGGGGACCATATCTCTGCAGGTAAAGGAAACTATAATTGAATTCGAAATCAACAGTTAATACTCTATGATGTATAAAAAAATATCTAGTACATGAAATGTAAACTTATATATATGTAAATGTGCTTAAGCATAAATAATACAATTCATGGTCACCTCATTTCTACAACCAAAAAAGAAAAAAAAAGGAAAAGAAGAGAGAAAGTAACATATATCCTTAAAAATTGGAATCTGTTTCAGTTAATAGATCATATTCATCGATATTTAACAATACACTATCTGTGTCCCCAATGCTAGTAGAAATAATATCATTTGCATTACTTGAATTTGCTGTTACATATTTATTCTTGTTAGTCTCAAAAGTAAATATTCTTACTGGTTTATCATCATGCTCTTCTTTAAAATAATCTCTAACACCAATATACAATACCTTTTATTATTATTATTATTATTATTGTCACTGTTTTTATTGTCACTATTATCATTAGTATACGTATCCTTCTTAACAATTCTTGCATTTTCAATATCTTGAATGTGGAACTTTGTACCTAATTCATGTTTAAATCTAGTAAATGTCCTTGTAACATTAACACCAAATCCATGAATTAAATCTATACAATATGTTTTTTGAATCAAGTCATTACCAATTTTATTTCCATTTTCATCTCGTTGTTCAAGTCTATAATCAAATTCTAAAGATAATCCAGATGGTAATGAAATGTCTTGTTCATTAGTAAATTTAAAACAAACATTTAAATCTAATACGAATATTTTTAAATTGATGAAACCCTTTACGACATTTGGGATATTATATGGTGATGAAAGTAGTTTGCTACTATTAATATTTATATTATTATTATTATTATATATATCAGAAGTTGCAATAGCAGTTTCTCTAGTTAATGTATTTTTTAAAATATTATTAGAACTTTGTATTAATGAATTATACTTCTCATTGTGACTAATTAAATATGATTCAATCCTATCCTCATCATTACCATATAATGTTAACCATTGTTGATATTTTTCATAAGAATGTTTTAGATCAATTAATTGTTTTTCTGTCTTAATTTTATCATAAAATTCAAACAATTCCTCATTCTTTAACGGGATGTCTATAAAAACATCATCTGTTGTAATATGTGCAATACTTTCCTCTAACCTTTCTAGTCCTTTCATTATATTATTTAAATTACTCCCAATAATATGTTGATTTTGAGGGATTATATTCTTGATTTCTCTATCTGTTTTCTTATTATTTTTGCTAACTGTTTCTACATATATGGTCGTTTGTCCGTATTCTCGCAATTCATTAGTTAAAAAACGAATACAATCATCATTATCAATACAACCTTTTTTCTTTTTCCAATTATTACATATTGATAAATCATCAAAATTCAAAATAATCGAATTATTGGATAGTTTTTCATATATCTGTTTTTTTATATATACCCATGTAATTGGAAAGGATATACAATCTAAATCTATTTGAATTGAACCATTTATCATAACAATGAGCTTGTCATCACAATACTGCTGTTTAAAAGGTTTCCCAAGAGATATTTCTTCAGAACTAATAAAAACTGTTACTGGCTTTGTACTGTAACAGCTCTTAAGTTTTTGGAATACTGTGACCAAATTAGTTGACTGGACACTCCCATCTTCTGTAATAGCTAAATAATAAAGATCATTTTTGAAATCTTCATCTGTCATTTGTCTTGTTAAATGGTGGATCTGTAGCGCCCTTATTTCTTCAAATTGAAGTTGATAATGTACATTTTTAACAAAGTTATGTATTGTCACAGGAAAACGTGTCATTCCTAAGCTACTGTAATATCACAAATTGTTTTTAAATGATTTTCTTATACGCAATTAAGTTCCAAGAATTGCTTTGCATTTTACTATCTCATTATTACTCTATATCTTATCTAGTAGTAACGTGGGATATATATTTGACATGGATTTCTTTTTTTTCTCACTTTTTCCCCCTTACGATTTTTTTATCAGTATAATCCATATTACAGCTTCGCACTATAACAGAAATATATATTTTCTAAAAGGTATAAACATTTGTTATTCATTTGTATTTTAATAATACTTTTCCATCTTTTCTGATGAGGTATTTTAAAGTTTAGCACACGGTGATACACTCAAATATGAAATTATAATATATCACAAGTAGAAAGTGAGTATTATCAGAAAAATGTGCTTCATCAATATATGTGATCAATCTAGACAAGCACATATATATATCACATGCTGATTTCATTACATAATGTACACTTGACTAGAATGAAAGATAATCTGTGTCTGTCTGATACTCTCTCCCTGTTCTATTTATAGTATATAAATAAACTAAAAAGCTATAATTTTAAATATTTGCACTACTTTTATAAAAAAATTAATAAGTATTAATATATTAAGAAGTTATTTATGATACGAATGAATATTGTATAAATTAGAAAGTATATGGTTCATTATCCTCATCAAATATATATAATAATATTAAATCCCATATAATATATATAGTGTTTGTAACGATAGGCAGTAATACAATCATATTAAATATTACAACACAGTGTGGTTTAATGGAAGGTAGATTAAGGAATGAAAGAAACAAGAATGATAAATGTAATTGTTATTTTTACCTTTTTATATTGGTTTAACTCATATACTTTTCTTAACGTTTAACTTTTGTTTCAAAATCTGGTGGGTTAAACGTGAACATTGGTTTACCTCTTTCATTATATTTAGTAAAATCATCTCTTATATCTACACCAACTTCTTTGGCAATATCAATCTGTTGTTGTGATACACCCATTGGATCTTTACATATCCAAACAATAGGATCCTTTTCCCTTATACATGGATTGGTATATGCAATATCAATATAATTATCTTCATACTCAACAGTCGTATTAAACACATGTGGTAATCTTGATCTAACTAGTGTAAAGGGATACATTTTTGTAGGTTGAAAGAACTTGACAATCCTACGCCGCCAAGATTCACCAGCAGTGATATTTAATGGGAACGCAGCAGGATCATCCATCATGGCCTTTGGATCATTGTATTGTCTTCCAACATCACATTCGTTAACCACATGCTCGCCTAATGGTTCTTCCATATTTTCATGGTGATGACTATCCTTAGGGTCTTCATCTATTTTTATACCATATCTTTGATTTTGAACGTCCTTGTAAGTATATTTTCTAAAAGTTTCATCTTCTGGAGCAAAAGTAGAATCGTAATTTTCAAGTTTTCTTGAATTTAATTTACAATTTTTTTCTTCCACTGGGTCAGCTGGTGTCCAAGCTCCAAATTTGTCACTCAATTTCGATGGATCTATAGATTTTGCAATTGAATCAGTACTTGACAGAGACAAGGAAGCTAAGTCTTGTTTGGATGATAACATATTGGCATGTTCTAACTCCCATTTTGTAGCATCTCTAATTACACCACCTGTAATATTTGCTTTATAGTTATGAACTTCATTTTTAATCAGTTGATTAATTTCAGCACGACCTAAATCATGAGTTGGATATAAAGATGGATCTAAATCACCTCTTGCAATCCTAATCACGGATACAGGAACACAATCCATAATCGGTAAAAACTTATATTTATAATAAACATGAACTAGGGCTGTAGCAGCTAATGCAATGACTTCTAACACTAGAGGACCCCATGATTTTGACATAATGAAAAGACCAAGCAAGCATACTTGGCAAAGATAAATAGGACATAAAGCCTGAAATAATGCCATTGGGTAGTTTTTACCTCTGGCATCACTAGCTGGAAAACCTTGAACATATGTTGTATTATAAAGGTACGATATTAAAGTGAACAAAATAGCAAAAGTGGAAAACACTAAGATAATTGGGGATATGATAATATAACTGATGAAGATACAAGTCAAAATTTGAACTGTTGGATAAAGGACAGAATAATCTGGTTGCGACAACGTATTAAATCTAGTCCATTTATCTCTTGGTGTTGAATCTAAAAATGGTAAAAGTCTAGATAAGATAAAATTAACAATTTGTAAAAGGTTACTACTTGGAGTGGATAAACCTAATAAAAGGAAATAAACAATATAGAAATTAGATGCCTTTGGCAAATTTTGCGCTAAAAGAGTCATTGCATTTTCTGGATTTGTAATAATCGATTCCACAGTAGCAGATGCAGAGGAAGTTAACGTAGTAACCAAGAAAACCTGAATCACTTGGAACGCATAATACCACTTCTGGGTGAAAGTATTTAATTCTTCTATGGTCAAAGCACCCGATAAACCACCTGCACATTTGATGATTGGTGTAACTAATGACATCAAAATAGCAAGAGCAATGGTTGGTAAAAGACCAGTGATTAAACCTAATAAGAAATCCGGCAAATTATTAATGAATCTTAAAAATGGGACCTTTGTGGTTAAGAAATTAATATTTGAAATACAACCCACTACAGCAACTGGAATGGTCCAAAAGATGATCATTGCCACAAGGAAAGTGTTAGCCCCAATGTATCTTATATATCTTTGCCACGACGTTAAATTTAAATTCGACCAACTAATGTCTTCTGGCGTTATACCAATAAATTTCTTACCAAATGAAAAAATACCCAGGATATCTGTGACAGATTGATAGCATTTCTGTGCGTCAATTTGGTTACTAAAAATAAGAAACACAGCAGGTAATCTTTTAGTATCCACATCCCAATCAGCTTGCAAATCATGGATTTCCTTATTTAATTCGACTAAATGTTCTTCACAGTAGTCAATAGTGTCTACTTTAACGCGGGATGGAAAAATTTTGGAGATACTTGGAATGTACCAGGATCCTAATCTATGAGTAGGGCGTTTTTTCTTTGAAATGTAAGTATTCAGATCATTTTTTGGTTTAGAACCGTTTGAATATAGTTTATTCAATTTTTCTGGAGATTTCATATGTTGTTTTTTCACAGCTTTATTAATAACTGAATTCAGGGTAGACTCCAATTTATTGAAGCACTTATTACGTTCTTGACATTTGTTAATTAAGGCTTTTAAGTCGTGTGGATATATGACTTTCTCCACGTTAGGAAAGATTTTTTCAAACTCTCCTTCTGCAACTAAGTTAGCCCTTAACTCAGTTAATAAGACTGTCCTTGAAGAGATGAGTCCATCATAGAGAGGTGTAGTTTGAATAGCATGTCTGAAGACGACATAGTAATATAATTCTTTATATAGAATGAATAAGAATAAAATATAGATGATCCATGATAAAAAGACATGAGCATAAGCTCTTTTGCCGTTTTTAATATTAGCATAAGACAAAATTTCAAAGCCACTTAATCCGTGACCATTGGTTGCATTAACAGGTAATAAAATTGGGAATAAGATGCAACCAGAGATGAAGGAAAATGAGACGAAAATAGCCATATACCGTAAAAAGAAATAACCATCTATGCCACAATGTTGTAGCAGATAAGAATGTGATTTAGATAATAAAAAGGGTAACCATGATAGATAACCTTTTGGAGGTTCATTGATTCTTTCTTCTTCGGTGATTGTTTGCACATCAGGCAGAGTTCTTGGCTGATAAACTCTTTTGAATTTAGTTCGAAGAATAGTAAATGCAGTAAAAAAGCATACAGCAGTAATTGAATTAACTATTAAAGTGATAACGAAAGCAGATGTTGAGGATGAGGTATCTGCTGAACCAATAGTACTTGAAGAGGAATAATTTGACATATTAAAACCAAATAGATTAAAACCTAATCCACTGGATCTTTCGTAAAATTCTAGTAAATCTTGTTGTGTAATTGTACTTCGAGGCTGTAACATAATTTATAATAAAAAAAAGAAAAGAAAAGAAAACACAAATAAAATAAAATAAAATAAATAAATAAATAAATAAATAAATAAATAAAATTTCCAAACAACAAATCAATAGTTTATTTCTCGAGAACACGAGGTTTTAGGTGTCTAGATGCCCTTTTATATATATATAGTCAAAATGATCGAAGTTGAAACAAAAAAAAACCAACAAACCAATTAGCCAATAAACAGATAAAACATAAGGGTACGTATAGTTAGTCTGTAATAATAGCTGAGTCACCTTCTCCCCTGTTGCTATGGACTTAAAGTACAGGCAAAATAAAAATAGCAATGAACTTTGTGAGGTGTTTGGATTTGGTTTTTCTATCTTCATTTTCTGTCGCTTTACTGCAACTTTTTTGTTGCTGCTTTTTTTCTCTTGTTTTTTTTTTAAAAAACAAACAAATAACGAAACACAATAACAAAACAAAAGAAAACATATATATCTTTGTTTTTTGTTTTTCCTGAAACAATCAAGGGAACAATAGTTGTCAAGAAAATAAAAAACAAAAGAAGGCAAGAAATTATAAAATGAAGATACAATAAGAAGCAAAACAAATAGTTATAATTCTTATCTGTATTTTAATGTATCTACATACACGACTAACCTAATTTCAAATTGAATGAAAGTAGATAAGCAAAATAGGCATTTTTATAAGATCGAAATACGTGACAGAGTATTATACTACACATAGGGTGTATGATAAATACATATATATCGTTGGATAGGCTTTCTGTTATGAAACTTGAATACTGATATAATATTTTCTTTATTGTTACTTAAAATCTTGTAGACCACCCCTTCCTTCCCCCGTGGAAGTTGTGATGAACGAAATATATAGAGCAAAACAACAAAATTAAGAAATGCATATTCGTAAATCAAAATCAAAAGAAAAATAAAAATAAAAAGAAAAGAGGAACAAACTTCACGTGAGGCTTTACAATTGAAACTAAAAAAAATCGGTCCGGTGTTTTTGCGAAAAGAAAAGAGACCGAAAATTCTTCGTTCAAAATTATCTTGCACATATTATTTGAAACAAAACAAAAGAAACATAAAAACTTAACATAGCTCAAATCAGAGAGTAGCAATGGAGAAAAATTACATTTGTTCAAATATGTTATTGTTTTTTCAACAGGAATAGTGTGTCTAAATCTTTTGGCTTCATATCATTCGAATCACGATGATGACATAATATCTCTAATTGTTTACCAATGTCTTCTATTTGTTGCCAAACACATTCGACTAAACAATTTTGAAATTCATCACTGTAAGTTATTTGTCTTTTTAATAATTCATTATCAATACTGCCAGTAAATGCATTAGAGTTCATCAATTGTCTTGAAACATTCCCCCAAAGATGGGCTCTAAGCAAAGGATCTGGCATGTTATGATCCATACCACCTATTATTATTGTTTATCACTGGGTCGTATAGAAATCTATTTCTCTTGAACAAAAATGATAAATATATTTTACTATAGGCTTCTACTTTAACAGAGCAAAATGGAAGAGAAAAAGATAGAGAGTATTCACTAATATTATTACCTTCCTTGTTATTTATGACTATAATCTATCTTAACTACTCAAATTTTTGAAAAAGAAAAAAAAAGAATAAAATAAAATAAAATAAAATGGGGCGTTTCGACTTTTCTTCTCTGCACTTTTTATCTTTTTTTTTTTTTTTTTTTTTTTTCATGCTTTTATTTGTTTACTTAAGGGGAGAGGTGAGAAAGAAGAAAATGAGAAGACAGAGGTAAAATCGGTTTTTTTTATCTCAGTATTATAACTATTACATATTTAATAGCAATTTCTTTCAATTATCATAACTAGTCTGCTTATTATTCTTGATAATAGATGATGGTTTGTCTTTAGGTGTACATATATATGCATATATGTATATATACATATACTTGCACATATAAATACATTTTTTCATATCCTTTTTACCACTATCCATATATATATATACATGTATATATATATATATATATACCCTGCTATTTAATACCCCATAATTATTCTATGTACTTAATTATTGAACTTTATCTTTAAGAAAAAAACAAAAATACTAAAATGCCTCAATTATCTATCAGTTATGGTATTTTAATAGACAATTCTTGGCCGTCCACTACTAATACTACTGCTACTACAACAACTCCTAATAATAATGACAATGTTAACTCTATAATACATCACATTTTACCAGTTACAAAGATTTTGACTTTACCCAGTACAAATGATTATTTTTTAACAAGCTCAAGAGATGGTTCTTTGATTTGGCATGAATTATCAAATTCTTTAAAGAATATTAAATTGCAGATACACTCAGATTGGATATCTGATGTTTTGTATTGGGATAGCGATCCAACTTCAAAGTCTTTCAAATTTATATCTGTTTCACATGATTTTTCAATAAATTTTATTCATATTTATCCAACTATCGATGAGCATAACAATAATAATAATAATAATAATAATAATAGTAATAGTAATAGTAATAGTAATAGTAATAATGCTTATTACTGGACATATGATTGGAAAATTATTGGCTATCATCAAGATTATATCAAGTGTATACAAAAATTAAATCATAATACTTTTGTCACAGTGGGTTTAGACAATTTCATCAATATTTGGTCAATGGATAGTAATGACTCAACTTTATTATTAAAGTCCTTTCACAATAAAAATGGTTCCTTATACGCTTTACAATGCTTACCAACTTTATCTATGTCTAATACACCACTAAATTTATCATTTGATATCATTGTTGGTGACTGTAATGGGAACCTACTATTTTATCATTCTTTGAAAGATGATTTGATTTTAAAAATCACTGCTCACAATACTAATATCAAATGTATTAAACTGTTTTTTGACCGCAGTATGACAAATTTGCTACTTTTGTCAACTTGCTCAAATGGCATTTGTAAAATCTGGGATCTGAATAATTTAAAACAACCATTGCATAATTTTAAATGGAATAATAATGCAGTAATTTGGTCTATTGAAAAACAGTCAAACAATACAAATAACACAAATAATACTATACATTTTTTGGTTACTGATTCAAAAGGTTGCATATCAAGACTATCTTTCAATTTTGACACTTTACAATATTCAATAAACTTGGTTTATCATGACCCAAATTATGATCAAAGACATCCAGGTATATTAGCCTCAGTAAATTTAAATTCTAAATTGTATTTTTCATACTGTTCAAATTCAAATTTAAATATCTATGATCAATTATCTCGAAATTTATACATCGAAAAAGGTGGTACTGCATTGACTCGTAGTTCTTTATTAACCAATAGAAGACATGTGATAACTGAAAATACTGATGGTATTGTACAGAGGTGGGATATTATATCCTGTGAGTTAGTAGATACCTTTGATCCCAAGGAAGGTACATTTGATGACATTGTAATGAAATATACAACAAATGAAATTTTGTCACATTGGTGTACAGTCTCAATTAAAGTAGGGCTTTTGTTTGTTAAAGTCGGACCTAAGTTCACCAATACAGAAATATATGGTAGTGCATTTAAAGGTTATGAATTGTTAAAGTTAAATAATAAGAACACTTTAGACAAGAAGAGTAAGGAGAAAAAAAGACATAAACATTATTACTCATATCTTCAGAGTAACAAAAACTCTGATAATGAAAATTCAGATAATGAAGACGTTAATAACACCAACAATAATAATAGCAATAATGAAACTGAATGTATTATTAATGAAGAAGATAGGTATAACTTAGGAAAAGTCGTTTTGATATCTTTATTCCATGAATTTATTCAATGGGAAATTAATAACGATATAAGTTATAGGGAAAAATTATTAGCTTATAGTGATAGTCGAAACATTATAGTAGATAGTCTGGCCACAAATGACTCTAATATTGATGGTAACTATAATAGTTGTAATAACAGTAATATAATGTCTATGTCTAATAAACAGAAGAAAAAAAATGCATTTACCAGTTTATCTATTGCAACATCTCATTTTAAATCAAAAGATAGCAGTGCCAATCATACACCATTTGTATCTGCTCCTTCAACACCATTAAATGAAATGACTATGGATATACGTGATTATCCGAATGGGGGTAATAATCATAGTTCCAATCATCATAAATCTCATGAAAATCTTGTGAGTAATACACTATTAGAAAGTTCTGAATTATCAATGTCATCCACTGATTCTAAATCCAATAATAGAGCATTAAGTTCTGGATCACTATTTTCCAGAAAATTTAAATCATTTAGAAATAACAGTAATAACAGCAGCAGTAATATTGCCACTGATCTTTCTGTCGGTAATAGCAACAGAAATGATAACGCAAAGGCTTCTATATTCACAAGTTCTGTTGGTTTAGAAAGATCACAAAGCATGTCAGTTAGTAAGACAGGTTCACAAATTAATTTTAATCATAACATTTTCCAAAAAAATGAAACATCACATGATCCATTAATGGAATCTTCGACTTTAAATCCATCACTGTCAAAAAATGAAACTAAAAAGTCACATAAAGTTATGTATGATTTAATCTCAGAAATTCGTGAATCCTATAAGGAGAGTTTACAATCGCAATCATTGACATTGACTAAACTGGGTCTTTCCAAAAGGAAATTAGATTCACAACTTAAAAGAAATGAGGAATTACCCATCATCAAAGTTAAGTCCAACACATTGTTATTGGTTCAATCCTGGAATGAAGATTCTTGTGGTGGGAAAGTTTTATTTTCTACTGTGCTGCCTCTATCAACATCTCAATCTCCGCTTCATTTACAATCCTTTTCTTCACCTGCATTATCCAAAAACCAATCTACAAATTCACTATTATCTACTAATTCTTCAATCTCATCATTAAATAGTTCTTTTGATAAATGTACTATTTCATCTCAAACCTCTAATCATTTCTCAGTTTCTTCATCAGGCTCGCTTTTGTTATCGGGTGATGATAAAGTTCTAACGGTAAAGCAAGAGAAATTATTAAATAGAAAACAACAATATGAAAATAAAAAGCTTTTTACCAAGATTGAACGTAATTTGCCTTACTGGGTAGGTGTACTTCTTTTGAAAGATGATACTGTGGTACAGGAAAAACAGCCAAAACTGAATTTTGTCATAGTTCCTTGGGTTCCTGAGTACCAACAAGATGAGGATTCACAAGCTAAAACTATGTCTGGAAGTAGCAATACGCAACATCATCATTACTCAGGATTTAGATTAGGTAGGTCGAAGTCAAATGATGCAATTAAGAATTCTATGACAGATTTACCTAAAATTGCAGAATCAAATATCAACTTAATTGCTCCAGGCATGATTAAAGTTAAAAAAATCAAGAACTATGTGGTAGACAGGTTTGACAGTAAGACTCCTGAAATGAAGGATAAGATTGACCCATCGATATGGATGGAATTGTTATGTAGAGGAAACGTGTTAGATAATGATATGACTTTGTCTACTGTAAGAACGTTATATTGGAAATCTCCAGGTGAGATAACGATTCAATATAGAAGAAAAGTGTCACGTTGATTTTGTAGTGAAATAATTAACTCAATATTTATGGAACGCATGCATACACGCACACAATAACAAAAAGAGAGACAGAGAGGGAAAAGAAAAGGAAAGGAAATTTAATTAAGAAATTTAAGTTAGTATTATGTAAATCATATGAATATGTAGGGATAACAGGAACATACTAAAAATATATAAGTTAATATATACAAACATACATACATACATACATATATATATATATATATTTAAACAAAAAATCAAGAAAAAGAAATAAGCAAATAATGCTTATTACAAATCAAAAGATATAAAAAAAGACAAATTGAAAAAAATCCACCAAACGACCAAAAAAAAAAAAAATAAAAATAAAAAAATAGAGAGTTTGACAGAGATGTAGAAATAAAATCGTTAACTAGTTAACAATAAGGAGTAAATGAAAAATTTTTAATAGTAATTAAACCAAACTTTTAATATTTCGAAAAAGGTTCGAGAAATTGGGACTTCAATGACATCACCAATATCAGGATCATCATGATCGTCTTCATCGTCATCATGGTGAGGTTTCTTGTCTTTTTGATTTTCATCAAAATCATCAAAGAGCTCATGATCAATATCATTCTTATTATTGTGATGTTTCATGGAAGATGATGATGATTCTTTTCTGTCTTCTTTTTTATTGCCATGATGTTTTATTGGATGTTCTTCATATTCTTCATCCTTCTTCTTATCATGATGTCTCATGTGAGAGGATGATTCTTCATGATCACAAGGCTTACCATGTTTTTTCTTATCCTTATTATGATGTTTCTTATCCTTACCATGATGCTTCTTTTTAGCAGAGGAAGTTTTTTTACTTGGTGATTCTTTGGCCTCATCTAGATCTTCTTCTTCATCATGAGGTGGTAAATGCCATGGACATGGTGGGATTTCATGTGGTGGGGTAGTATTGTGATAAGTTTCACCATCGATAATCTCATTGAAATCACCATAGCCAAAATTACCGACAAATCTAACACTTTTGACGTCGAATTCAGCAAAGAAAAAAATCTTGTTCTGTGTTGTCACCGGAGTCGTCAATCTTGTTCAACCATTCGTCACTTGCTCTATGTAATCTTGCAAAACAATGTTTTAAGTTTGACAAGTCATCTGCGGATAAATCAGTCATTTCTTGTAGAGTTCCGAAAAGATTGACACTAGGTCTAGCAAAGATATCTTGACCATGGAAAGGCGGGTGTTCTATAGTGATAGAGACGTCGTTTGGATGGTCAGCCCAGTTAGCGAAGGTGTCATTCAATTTGGATAGAAGAAGGATAGGGTTACCGTTTCTCTCGATGAATTTTAAGAGATCCGGACAGGAATCAGAGGAGATGTGACGTTCGACGTGGGAGATTGGGACTTTACCGACCTTGTCGATTGTATTCACTTCAATGGCAGGGGATTTATCTACTATTTCTCTAGCAATATGAGGGGCCAACGATTCTGGAGTGAACTCCTCATCATATGCTGATTGGGTTGGGGCTGCGACTACCAGATTTAATAGTAGAGTGCTTAATATAGTTTGACTTAGTTGCATAGTAGGTCAGAAAAATTTACTTAAAATAGTTTTTTGTTCTCTTTTTCTATTTCTTCTTTTTTACTTGCTTAATTATAAGTCATACATATATATATATATATATATACTTGTGAGTGAGTGTGTATGTATGCTAGGGGGTAGGCGTAAGAGAAGGATTAAAGCAAGCACTGGAAAAACTAAGAGTGAAGAATAAAGAACAAGTTAAAGGTGTAAGTATACGATATACGCATACACACGCATACATAAATATAGAAGTATATATATATTTGTATGGGTAATTAAGGATCTGGAGTAAATACATATGTTATTTTGTATCCATTTATAGATTACTAAACAGCGACACCGATTATATTGTGTAGCACAATAGAAAAAAAGAAAACTAACACCCTCGAGAAAATTGCTATTGTAATGAGAAAGATGTGAGCACCCTTAAAAAATACATTGTTGGAAATATTTTTCTTTTTCCTTTTTTTTTATCACACCCCACAAATTTTCTGTCTACGCCTCTTTTTCCTCTTTTTCTCTTTTCCTATTTAGATAAGATAAGACAAGACAAGACATAGATTAGATTAGATAAAAAAAAAAAGGGTTTGACTCACTAATCTATTGGTAAAACTATCTACGATACATTATTTTTTGTTTACATTTTGGGTTAGTGAAATTTTATCACTATTGGCGATGCTCCCTTTAGGAAATTTTTTTAGAAAAAAAAAAACTTTATTAATATCTTACCTACTACGAGTTGATATATTTCTAATTTGCTTTTTATTCATTCATTTATTCATTTATTCATTTATCTCTTATTTTTTTCAACTGTATCCTAATGATCCTAGATTTGAACAACAACAACAAAAAAAATAAACAAATTAATTATTTTTTACTCAATCTTTTTCATAGCAATATTGTACACGCTTTCATTTTTTTTTATTTCTTAATTTTCCAATGTTTGTTTCTCAAAAAGTTTTTCAAGGAGATCCCTAAGTTTTTTCTAAGTCCACAGTAAAACAGATTTCCAAAAAGTGGCTTTAATGTATTGGTCTGTGCTTATGTTTCAGTATTCTGCAAACAAGAATTTATTTATTAGCTTACCACAGATTTTAACAAAATACCAAGTATTATTAAATTAATATCCTATTATATTGTTGGATAACATGTATAATGCCTTTCTTTTCTTTTCTATTTTTTTTGTTTTTCTAAGATTCTTGGCTTTTCTTGGCAAATTCGGAAAAATAAAAATAAAAAAAAACAGATGCTGGGATATTCCATACAAAAAATAGGATTGTATGGGTGTGTGGGTTTTGTATTTTTTCTGTTTTTCCTCTCCAAGATAAAAAAAAATGGGGAAACTACAAAAATAGACAGATATCTTTGAATTCAAATGACCTTCGTATATCCTAATTAGACATTAATTAACTTCTATAAGTATTGCTAACCAGATAATAAACAAGAACTACATTTTACAGAGAATAGAAAAAAAGAAATTTAGACGAGCAAAAAAAAAAAAAGAAATAAAAGTGAAATAAAAAAAAAGAATATTGTGATCATTATTATTATGATAGTTATACCAACCATCCTTTTATTTACTTTGACTTTATTCAATTTCATAAACATAATCAACTGCAAACATATCGAAATATTATCCATTAGAGATTTTAACCAAATTGTTAATACAATACCAAATTCAATAGATTATTATACCGCTAATACTGAAAACAATTTTATTTCTTCTTCGTCTTTTTCTTCTCCCCTCTCATATGACGACGTATCAATCAATGTAATTAAATATTATACAACCTGGTGTAGTCATTGCAAAAAACTGTCTCCAATTTGGTCCAGACTAATTAAAGCATTTCCTAACATAAATTTTTTATCCATCGATTGTGATGTCTTTGGTAAAAGTTTATGTAGAGACTTGCCTGGCTATCCAATAATCAAAATCATAACGACCCAAGGATCCGATATCAAAAATATAGATACGGACCTACAAAATACTGACATTTCTAAAACCCTATCTTGGTTTGGCTATCTGAAATCATGGTTTATGAATGATCCATATAACACTGAAATAATTGATATTGACCCCAAAAGGGTTATGGAATATAAAGGAAGAAGAGATTATGAAACTATGTACAATTTTATTGATTCCTTGGTTCAGTTATATCAAATAGAATCTCAATTCAGTAGAATTGTGTATGGAACTGACTCGATATTAGATTCAGACTTATTGAACTCTTATTTTAGTCAGAACTTACTAGTAAATGGTATTATTTCAGTTGCTACACAAACCACTAATAATAAAAACAACTCAAGGAAATTACAAGTATCGGATACAGGTTTATTAAATAAAGAAAGACGCAAATTAGAGAATATTATCAGGAATAATCCAGGTACCCCTGAACTGAACGATATAAAAACTAAATTGCAGTTTTTGAATTGGTTGGAAGATCAAGTTGAAATAATAAATGAAGAAAGCAGCAGTGCACACCGTTTGTCCAATATTAAAGATGAATTATAGACGTATCTAGATTATACATGCATTTCACATACATATACACGTTAAATATTACCTTTGTAGTATTTCGTTATTAATTATGGATGCCTCTCCCACACAACAAAGATGAACAGGTGTTTCTGGATCATCGGAGAAAGCCGTTCATTGAGGATTTCCCCCGGACAGCTATATGGTCGGGATTTTTCTTGCCATATAAAAGAATGCAAAGGTGTATAATACTTTCGGCCCCACGAAAGAACAGACGGAAGTAGGGAGAAAGACACAAAAGAAAGAGGAAAAGAGAGAAGTTCAAGGTATAAAAAAAGTACCAGTCTTTTTGTAAGATCCAATTCATCTATTTACCTATCTATCTATCTATACATACATACATACATGCATGCGTATATTTATATATATAGAGAAAGAGAGAGAAGGAAAATAGAGAAAAAAATTTACATATAATTATTAAGTGTTATGAATAAAAATAACAATAAGGATAATAGTCATTTAATACCTAATCATATAGTAGATCTAAATCTATATACTACCAACCAGAACCAATTCCAAAAACTTACTCATCAACATAATTCTCTGTTTAATTCTAATTCATATTTGGATAACCCTATGCTTCCAGAAAATTATAACACTGACAATAGTATCAATAAGCCTGCCATTAACTCTGACAAGTATATTTTTATAGCAAATAGAAGAGTGTCCATGGCATGCGATTATTGTAGAAAAAGAAAAATCAAGTGTGGTCCTACTGATTTAGTCATGGATAAATGTAACAATTGTATTAAATATAATGTTAATTGTAAATTTCCAAATAGACATAATATATCGTCTAAGAATAAAACAACAAGTACAAATACAGATACAAAGAACTATACCAACACTGTAACTAATAATAATAATAATAATAATAATAATAATAATAATAATAATAATAATAATAATAATAATAATAATAATAATAATAATAATAATAATAATAATAATAATAATAATAATAATGAAAGTAACAATATCCAAACAAAATATTTTAATAATTCAAAGAATACAATTAAATCGAATTCCGGAATAATCAAAAAGGTTCAAAAATTTTTCCCTGCTCCAGATTATCGAAATTCTTCAATTAATTCAAAGTTCAAAATATTAGATGGAAAGATATCAGATATGATAGACAATATGGCAAGAATCGAATGGTTGTTAAGTAAAGTTATTCAAAGTCAGTCAATAACTAACCATAGAAATACTGTTAATTTGGATTGCGGTCCGGATGCTTACAAATGTATTGATAAAAGACTTTTAGCTAAATACAAACAGTATAACACATCTATTTTAACAGCTAAAAGCTTACAATGGGTTAAAGATAAAACTACACCTGACCTAAGTACTGAAAAATTCGTCTCACCATTGACCAAAATCCTTTCTGAATCTTTGAAATGGTATATTATACAAAATAAAAATTTAATAGACTTCTCATCTCAAAATATGCTGTCATCAAATACAAAAGTCTTTCCTTTACCATCAAAAGAGCAATCTAAAAGATTATTGGAAAATTTTTATAGTACAATAATTTCATCTTCCACAGGATTGATTACATTGGAACAATGTTTCGATTTAATTGAAAGATATTATGATAACACGAAAGCTCCATTATCTTACCCTGAATCCCTTCTATTGAATGTATGTCTTTGTGCAGGTGCTAATGCAACTGAAGCATTACTCATAAACGAAATAGATTTTATTAGAAAAGATAGACATAATCCATCTAGTTCAGAATTAATTATCATTGAAAATAATATGTTGCTAAATGCCATGCATTATTATCATAGATTATCTATGGTTTGCTCTGGTCTTCCTACGATTCAAGCTTTGCTTTTATTGACCAGATATTTAGCAGACAACTTCACTATTGAAATAGCTGATGATGTTTTAACAACAGCAATTCGGTTTGCTGTGGATCTAAGGTTGGGATTTCAATCATATTATGAGGATATATCGAACGAGGAATATATAGAAAGGGGGAAATTATGGTGGCATTGTTTTTGTATCGATAAGAAATATTCTTTAATTCTTTCCAGACCTCCTTTATTAAAAATAACAGAAATGGACTTTTTAACAGATGAAAAATATTATGAATTTATTAAAAATGAGATCTTACCTAAATTTGCTGATATGGACACTGAAAAAATTGGACAAATAAACGATTTGCAAAAGGCATTAGATGTAATTGTTACAAAGTGTGATTATATGTCATTCTTTATATCATATTACTTTTACAAAGTGGTCAAAATTGAAATGAATCTATTTGAAACATGTTTCTCTTCTAACATGACAACTCATTGCACCTTTAATGATACCATTAATAAAATTGTGGAAATACAGAAGTCTCTCGTAGATTGGAAGGAAAATTTGCATGTGTGCATAAAATTAAACACTTATAGACAATATTTATGCTCTATATTTACACAGTCGAAGACAGAGAATCCTGCATTTGCATTTGAACTTGCATGTTCCAGAATAATTAATTGCCATTTTAGACATCTTTATCTTGTCATTATACTGAATCTATTTGCTGTTTCCTTCTTAGAAGATAATAAAGAACAATTTGCTGGAGAATTGGAAAGCCTCCCAATTACAATATCATTGTGTTCTGATAATTATAGAAATGCTTGTATAGAAATGCTACAGATATTTTTGACCACAAACTATCATCCTCATAGGTTCAATGAGTCAATGTATCATTTATTTACAGGATTTTATCTTTTGATACTGGACATTATAAAAAGTATTGACGAATCCAATATATCGGATGTTTCAAATAATATTTCCTTGTTAGAAACATGTCATAAACATATATTAGGGGAAAATTATGAATATTTAACAATCAGGAATGTTAAATGGCAAGTGTCAATCTTTTTTTTCACGTTTTTGATGAAATACGTAAATATCAAATATAACAGTATTAACTGTAGTTATAAAGATAAACTTCGTAGTGATGATTCTTATTATGACGACATTTTATCACGTATTTCGAAGAAAATAAGTCAATTGAAAAAGAATTGTTGTGAAAGATTATATGAAAATGTCCAGAATGATATTAAACCTGATAATCATCAGCAAAATGCCACATGGACAAAGTTACAAAGTAGCAATGAAACTGGTGGAACAAATCATACGCAAATTGATGAATATAATATTAGTATCTTTGGTGAATTGACACCTAAAATGTTAAAAGTGTTAGACTCTGATATGCTCTTTAACTCAAGGCAATTCACGGATAGAGCAAATTTTAATAAAGAATCTTTGTTTCCAATAAATGACAATTCTTGTTTCGCTGAATTCTCTGAAAGTTTTGATAATTCTTCTATAAACCCCTCCTTAATATCAAAGGCTGGTGCTAGTAACTGTGAAATTATACAATACTTGCCATTTGGCGATCTTTATTTTGATAGAGAATTCTATTTCATGGAAATTTTCAAAATTTACAATTCTCGGTAAATTATTGTAACTAATTAAATTTCACACATATACTTGTATATATATGTATATATTCATACCCGTGTTCTCTATATACAAACGATTCTACTCTATCTATATTCAGTTATAACTAAATTGGAAATTTTAATATTAGGTCTAAATAGAATATTATTGCTCTTTGAATATGCATAATAGCATTATAACAACAAAGATTTTATATATTCCAAGTATTTATTGCCTTCTTCCTTTTCTACTTTTAATGCAATCTGTTTTAATAATTCCTGAATTCTTAATTGAGCCTCTTCTTCTTTCATGTTATCAACGGGATCAAGACCTTCAGCTTTAACTTCTGCAACCCATGACTTCAACAATTGTTTCAACATTTCATTTCCTTCAACCATTTCTTTTTCTGATAACTTCACTTTCTTTAATTCCTCATTACCTTTTTTAAGGTCTTCTAATTCGGCCGCTTTCCTCTTTGCCATTTTAACAATTTTCTGAGGAAATTGTACCACTTCTGCCACATGGATCCCAAATGATTGATCTGATACACCTGGTTCAACTTTGTATAATAGGGTAATGTCATCGCTGTCATGTTGGCTTTCAGCTCCTTGCTCAATATGCGCTATAACATTTAAGTTCTGAACATTTTGTAATTTATCAGCCAAACGTGTCAATTCATGAAAATGGGTAGCGAATAGTGTAAAGCATTCAATTTTAGTGGCTATATGTTCTGCAATAGCCCAAGCAAGACCAAACCCATCGTAAGTGCTAGTACCACGACCTAGCTCATCAATAATAATTAATGAGTTTTTGGTTGCATTTTTTAAAATAGAGGCAGTTTCCAACATCTCTACCATAAAAGTAGATACACCTTTTAATTGTGAATCTCCAGCACCTACTCTGCATAAAATTGCATCCACAATTGCAATTTCTGCTTCTTCACAAGGAACGAAACAGCCAATCTGTGCTAATAAGGTAATCACTCCAACCTGTCTGATATATGTAGACTTACCACCCATATTTGGACCAGTTATGATAAGAAATTCATTAGTTTTTGCTTCCATATTTACGTCATTGGCAATAAAGATAACTTCATCTTGCATTTCTACAACTGGATGACGAGAACCAATAAGTCTTGTCTTTCTGTTTTCTTCATCAAAACCATACATTTGTGGTCTTACATATTGAATTGGTGCATATGAAGATACATGAGCAAAAGAATTTAAGACATCTAAGTTTGCAAAGGTTAAAGACAGTTTTTCCATTACTGGAGTATATGTTAAGGTAATTTCAGCAATCTCTTTCACTAACGTTGCTTGTTGTCTTTCGTAATCCTTTTCTAACTTGGCAGTTTCATTGGCCACTTCCTTCAATCGTTTTGTACTGAAGTAAATACCAGCTTTCACAGTTGATAATTCAATAAATTCTTTATAATTTCTCAATTTTTTGGCATCATTACGCGTCAGTCTCATACACCAACCATGTATATGATGATTCTCCAACTTCAATTTCCTTTCTGGATCAAAATCTAAAGTATCAGCAGACTCTAAATGGATAATTTTAATCTGTTCCCTCAATTCATCTAATTTAGATTTAATCTCTGCTAATTCTTCATTGAATTCTACTCTGATCATATAATCATTATTTGTCTCATATGATTCTAAATCAATCGTGGTTTGAACCATTTCCTGTAATTTTGATAATGGCTCCATATGTTGCTTTAGGGGATTAATCCATGTGCCTTTAATTAAGTTGTTTACCAATCCATCTGCATCTGTTGATGTTTCTTCTTGAATATATGATTCCAGTAGTTCAATATAGTCTGGCATTTTCATAGAAAAATCGTATAACGTCAAAACATCTTGAAGACAACTACTACTTTGACTCGATATATTTTTATTTTTATTCAATCTTTTTGTGATACGACGAACATCAGGAACTTGTGGTAAATACTCTGTTTGTAACATTTGTCTTAGTTCAAACTTGTCCATAAGGAATTCAACCAAATTGTGTCTTTCTATTATTTTTGCTTTGTCAGTCAATGGTTGTTTTAACCATTCATTTAATAATCTTGTTCCTGCGTTAGTTTTACAATGATTTAATAACTGAAACAAAGAATTAATTTTATTAGTATTGGTGTTCCCATGAAAATGTGAAGAGGACCCAAATGAAGTAGACGATGAAAACAGATTCAACGCTCTTATCGAAGAAGAATCTAATTTAATAAATTCTTTTAAAGAATGGTTAACCAATTCATATTTACCCAGATTTGTTGCATCTGAAAGGATCTGTAAATATGATAATAATGCATTGCATGAGGACAAGGAGTCCTTTGAATACTTTTGTGGCAATGACATGACCAATTTATTATCAGTTAATTTAATCAAATCTGATTCGATACTTTTATCGTTAAAATCAGAATTTTTACAAAAAGTCACAGAACAATTACAACGATCAATGACATTGACGAATCTTTTCCATTGTGCCTGTTCATTATTCATACTCTCTGGTAAAATACATTCTTTTACACCTAATTGGATCAAAAAACTTTCTAAATTAGAAAACACTTCATTATCTAATAAATCTAGCAATCCAATTTTAAAATTTGTGGTGTCTATAAAAGTTATACCAATATTAAAATTATCATTATTACCATGGGATGATGTACCTACTTTCAAAGATGCAATTACAATAGATGATTCGATGTTATAATTGTTTAATAGATGATTAACTTGTTCAATATTCCCAGGTGAAGCCAAATTTAATAGTTTCCAATTCTTATCGTATATCTCAATTTTATAGCCCAGATCAAAGAGACAGATTTTTAATAAATTAGACAATATCTGCGGAGACATTGTCACATAGACAGTTGGTTCTTGAAAGTTTTTCCTTGTCATTGAATCCAACTGACAATCTTTTAGAACATTCTGAGTATGATATATTGTATCTGCAACAAATACAGCATCTGATCCAATGACTAAGTAGTACTCACCTTTATCTACAATTCTGATTGTGTTTAGTGGTTTTGAAGGCAATAGTTTCAAATAGTTTCTATAAAACCCTCTTTCTTCACCTGAATCAGCAAATTTTAAATCAGGTCTAATAGCCGACATTCTCCTTGATCTGAATTGAAAAAAAAAAAAGACAAAACTAAAAGAGACAGAGAATAAAGGAAGTTTTTATCGTAGTACTGAGGATATAATATAAACCGTGTTTATTTTGGTACAAGTGTTTTAAACGTGTGAGGTTAGACAAGTATAATGGAGGCATCATTAATAGAGTACCTGTAATGATTATTTCACTTTTAAAGGATATTTGATATCTTTTTTATGATTTTCTAGATTTAGTGTTTCCAAAAAAGAAAGACGCGTGAAAACAGAAAAGTTAAAAAAATAAAATAAAATAAAATAAAATAAAATAATAAAAAAGAAAAGAAAAGAAAAGGCGAAAAAAAAAAAAGACGCGTAAAAGTAAGTTAACACACCCATACACCAACACGAATTCGGAATTAATCGGGTATTTTGCGGATTTGAGAAATTCCGTACATTTTTCAATTTCTTCTTAAGAATTGAAAGCAAATACAAAAAAATATACCTATGTGTTTATATTCAATATATATTAGAAGTATTGGTGAAGAGATGTTTAGTAGTAAATTATTAGTTGTATAATATATATACGTGTGTGTGTGTGTGTGTTTGTATATATGATTGCAATTATGAATGAATGAATAAATAATGGGGAAAGTAATAAGGGAGCAGGAGCAGCACAAACTAAATATAAAGATTATTATTATTAGTAGTAGTAATATTAGTATTAGTATTAGTATGATTATAATTAGTTATTTATGCATCTTCAATACCTGATATAGTTTCTAGGGTTTTTTCTGTCTTACCTCTGCCATAAAGGAAAAATTGACCAAAGATAATGAAGTCCATGATTAAAGTACCAGAACTACCAATCAGCCAAGATGCGTTAATTAGTAAATATTTTGGGTCCAATGAAATCGCAATGACAGAGGTAATAAAAGTTGTATTACCTAGACATGCAAATAAAAAGAACAAAAATGAGATTCCCTCACACGATTTTCTTTTAAAATTTAATAAAATCTGTGGTATCCTTGAACCCAGATATAGTAATGCACTTAAATAACCAAAAACTTGTGCTAATATGTTAACTTCTATATCATTTGCATTATTTATATGAAGCAAGGTATCAGTGTCACTATTCGTATTATTTTGAGATAATGAAAAAATCGAAAATTTAGATTTAATAATATAGTTAGAATATGTGATGGTTGCATTATAAATATTCTTCTTGTTATAATAATTATTGCAGTATGGAATATACCAAGATATAAAACCTGCAAATATAACTAGCGATACGATGATGATATCATTTAAATAGTTACCCTTATCCAAACTTTGTTCTAGTTCAATTCCATTATCATTAGTGTTGAAGTTATTATTATTGTAAATGTTACTGTTACCTTGATTATTTATAGATTCATTGTTGTGTAGTTGATTATCTAAGGATTGATAACTATTTGAATGGGAAGCACGTCTTGAAGGGATCAGTAGAGGTTGATCCTCGTGAAAGACGTCATGTAAAACATTTTCGTTAATAGGAGTAGCAGGAGAGAAATGGATTGGATCGATATTATTAGATGAATGAGCGTGATTATATTCTGTGCTATTGTTAACATTAGTTGTGGTATTAGTAATATTTAATATTGGATCCATTGAAGAGCTTCTATTATACCAAAGACATTGAATCAAAAGTATAATGTCAGCTAAAGTATAATATGCAGCTAAGATGATCATAGTAACCAATAAATGTTGCATCATTGCACCAACTAGATTGAAGACATCACCCGCCAACCAAAGTACAATAAATAATAACGACAACCCCTCTGCAGAACTCCTGTAAAAATTCTCATATATCTGTGGTACAAAAACTATAACCCAACATGCAATGGATATAGATCCCATTAAACCTGAAAAATTTTCATTATTGAATACAATAGGTGCCAGTTTCATTTCTTTCTTCTTTTTTTTTTTTATCTACTCTATCTTATCCTCGAATAAGAATATACTCACGATTTCGTTCGTCGATTAACCCTTTATCAACACGATTTAGCTAATTGTTAAGCTTCAAACTTGTATACATACTTGCCCACATACATACATACAAATATATAGATAGATAGATAGATAGATAGATTTATGGATATATTTATGAGTGTATAGAAGCTTGTTAGTTTGATCACTCTTATCTCTTCCATTTCAAAGAAAAAAAAAGTTAGTCATTAAAGCCTGCTTATTGTTTTTTGTTGTTAATTCCAGTGAAAATTTTCTATTTGTGCACATGAAGAATAAATGAAAATAAAAAAAAAAAAAACAGAAATTCCGTGGGGAAACGAAAAAAAAAAAAAAATTCAAAATGAAAATGAAGAAAATAAAAGAAAACACCCATACATCTAAAACTCTTCATTTGCCATTGAATCTTTTTATTTATGTATTTTATTTACTGTTGCTACAAAGTTAGAAGGAATTGGCAAACATAAACACAGCAGTAACATTACAGTAGCTTATACACACGACTACTCCATTTAGCTGGCGGTCTTCTTTTTATTCTCCAGCCGTACCTTCCATCTCTTGTTTATTTAATGTCCCTACTAGATCAATTTTTCTTTGTGGCAACACTGTCTCCATGGATTTAGCCCAGTCTCTTGTGTCTGCATACGATAACATCAATTGTACTACGTGTGCCGTGGTCAATACCTGTCTACCATTTAACTTAATATATTTATCAATTGGCAATTTTTTGGTTGGAATACCAAATTGTTTAGCTCTATTCAGACACAAATCTTTATATCTATTCTTATCCACAATACCACCTATAATATATGTCATGTCTGCTTCTAAAGTCTCTAATTCTTCCTCTGTATCTGCTGTCAAGTAAACAGTCCTCTTTAGGTCTAACTGCCTCAAGTATTCATCACTAGTCATCAAACCCTCATTCTTATTCTCATTTTCATTCTCATTCCCTTTCTCTTGTTCTTGCCCTTCTACGGGTTCTTCAATAAATTTGAAATGATTCCAATTCTTATGGTTACTATTGGATAATCCATTTTCAAATCGTTCTTTTAGTCTTTTGTTGAACCCAATGATTTTAATCTCCGAATATTTATTAGCACGTTTATTTGCTGCATACGCTCTTGTTAATTGAGTAGATAACGATACAATTTCTCTATCGTTCATCAGCTCATCAAAAGAACAATCGATAATCAACTTCATGCCGCTGTCTACCTGGTTCACATTCACCTTAGGTTCTCTGATATATTCACTTGGTATTTCTTCACCACGTTCAACATACGATTGAATCAATCTTTGACGGTTCTCCTTGACTCTTTGTCTCTTCACTTTACGTTTCTGACGGTATTCTTCCTTATTTAATTCCCATTGTTTTCTTTTCCATATCTTTTTCCATTGATTCTTTGACATACCTTCCGGTACCGGTGGTAATTCAATCCTTTTAATGGTTGAATCTTTTTGATCATTATTTTTAGTTTCACTTGTTGCATTCTCCATTTCTCTTTTCCTCTCCCTCCTTATTTTTATTTTTTGTTTTCGTTTTTGTTTTTGTTTCTTTTTATTTCCTTATTGATTTATTTCCTTATTTCCAGAAAGTTACCTTTATATTATCTCTTTCTATTCAACATATGTACAGCTATGTTTGTTTTCTCTGCTTGCCTTCATTTCTCATTCTTCTATAGTTCTCAAGATGATTAAAATAATAATAATAACAACAAAAAAAAAGAAAAAGAAAAAGAAAAATTTTTATTTTCTTTCTTTCTCTTCCCCTTTTTATTTTCTCGCTTTTTAGATGTGTAAATTTTTTATTTGCTTTTTTTTATTCGAGCCTCGGCAGAATCTCTTCACTTAAATTAATAATACTTAATTAGCTAACGAGTTAGTCAAATCAGTTAATCAGTATATATATATATATCAAAGAGTTGAATTGACAGAAATACTGAAAGGTTGGTATTGCATGTAGAAATTGACCATCAAAATATAAAAGAAAGAATAACGAAAAATATATATATCACTATATTATACACACACACAAGAAGAGAGAAAGATGAAGTTGGAGTTGCCATGGGTTGAAAAGTACAGACCACATACTTTAGATGATATTGTCGGTAACGAAGATACAATTGCTAGATTGAAACAGATCGCCATACATGGTAATATGCCAAACATGATAATTAGCGGGTTACCAGGGATAGGGAAAACTACCTCCATCCATTGTTTGGCCAGAGAATTACTGGGTCCAGATTTGATCAGTCAAGGGTCTGCAGTGTTGGAATTGAATGCGTCTGATGATCGTGGGATTGATATTGTTAGAAATCAAATTAAACAATTTGCCCAAAAGAAAATTCATTTACCGCAGGGGAGACACAAGATTATCATTCTTGATGAAGCAGACTCGATGACCGCAGGTGCACAACAAGCTTTGAGACGTACCATGGAATTATATTCTAATTCTACTAGATTCGCATTTGCTTGCAATCAATCAAATAAAATTATTGAACCTTTACAGAGTAGATGTGCAATCCTACGTTACAATAAATTGAATGATGAGCAAGTCTTGAAGCGATTGATGCAAATCATTGAATTGGAGAACGTCAAGTATACAAACGATGGGTTAGAAGCATTGATCTTCACTGCAGAAGGTGATATGAGACAAGCTATAAATAATCTACAAAGTACTGTAGCTGGGTATGGTCTTGTCAATGGTGAAAATGTTTTTAAAATTGTGGATTCACCACATCCGTTGATAGTTAAAAGAATGCTAACTTCAAATTCCTTAGACGAATCTATCACTATCTTAAAACATGAACTTTGGGATAAAGGCTATTCTGCTGTGGATATTGTAACAACATGTTTCAGAGTCACTAAAACTCTGTATGAAATTAAAGAATCATTACGTCTTGAAATGATCAGGGAGATTGGGATAACTCATATGAGGATCCTGGAAGGTGTTGGGACCTATTTGCAACTGAATAGTATGTTAGCTAAATTATATAATTTACAGAAAAATATATAAAATGAAAAAAAAAAATAAAAAGCTCTTCTCTTATGTTTATTTTTTATTTTTGTTTTTACTTTTATTCATAGATTGAATATATTCTTTATCCAAAAAAGAAAAAAAAAAAAAAAAAAAAGAAAGAATTTAAATATCAATCAGGTTTATAGCATTATATATATATATATATATATATATTTCAAGTGACTTGTTCTTTTAAATACAAACCACTTTTTTTTATTTTTTTATTTTTTATTTTTTTAAGATAAGAATTTCTTATTTTGGATTGGAATAGACATCAAAATATAAATGGATCTCTTTAATCCGTCAAAAAAAGATATGAAAATATAAAAGCAAACAGCATAGCTTGGTTACTAAAGAAGGAACCATGACTATAAACTTAACAGCACAACAAAAAGATATTATTAACGTAAAATTGGAACCTAGAACAATTATAAATGTTGTTGGTGGTCCACAATGCGGTAAGAGTGTTGCTTTGGTCAATAAAGTAATCCACCATGTGATCAATAATAACTTGAGTCCAAATGATATATTGATATTATCCTTGACAAATAAAAATGTTGAAAATATAGTTCAAATCGGCAAGTTAACTGCAAACAATAATTACGATGTTACAATAAATTGGGATCAATTTAATGTGATGACCTTCCATGGATTAGCAAACCGAATACTGCTTTATGATAAAGGATATCCAACAAATAATATTTGTAACAATATTGTATCAGGTGAACATGAATGGAACCTACTGTACTCCTTGGCAGAAGCAGATTGGAATTATGCAAGTATTACAGAAAGTACACATAAGAAGAATCTTCCGAAACAGAATAAGAATAAAGGAAAATATTTGGAAAATATTATTAGAATGTATCAGAATAATTCCAAAAAATATCCCTTCACTTCTAATGAAGAATTATTGGCTCAAAACACTATTAATATTATGAATGATTGTAAAATTATGACCAATGAGGACTTGGTAAAAAATGCAACTGAAATTTTGAAAACACAACAAGTGGATTCTACTAGTAATTTAGGGAATATTCTAAAATATAAGCTTATCATTATAGACGACTCTCAAGATTTATATCCATTATTATTACCATTTCTTGAGCAAATGCTTAGATTAAATCATGCACAATTACTTTTATTTAGTGATCCAAACCAAAGATTGTATCAATTCATGGGGGATAACCTAGCCGTGATGAGACACTTATTGGGTATGTATGGTAATGATAAAAGCATTACTTTGAAGTTAGATCAAAATTTCAGTAACTGTCCGGAAGTCCTTGCTCTCGCAAAAAACATTTCATTAGCAGATCCAACCCATTATCTTAGTAATTGTCTATTCACCTTGAATACTGCTTCTAACATTAATCCACAAATATATAATTTCAATGACTCGTTAGATCAATTTGAGTTTATTGTTCAGGAAATTTCGAAAATAATGACTTCTGGTGTAACAAAATTCAGTGATATTTTAATTTTGTCTCAAACCAACACATATGTTAACGAATTAATAAACCACCTAAAGTTATATGGGTTACCATGCGAAAAAGTGTCAAATAAACCAGAATGGATAGATGATTTCAGAATCCAATTCATACTTAATCTATTAAAAATTATAGAATATGAAAAAAAGCCATCCATGAATTGTAATTTTCCTGTTTTAATTATACTCAGTCAATTAAAGGGTATTGGGAATAAAAGTTTGCAGACGTTATATCATTATTGTCAACAAAATAGGAATATTGATATATGGAACTATTTTTTAACAACCAAATTATCGGATTGGGATCCTTTCATATTTAAAAAGTCTAGAATATACAATTACTTATTGTGTATAAAGAAACATATTCCTGAAAGAATAGCTGAACTCAATACAACTGAAATTATTCAGATGATTAACGATATAATAATAGAGTTGGATTGCCCTTTATTCAAATATACTTCTGAAGAAGATCTAGAAGATTTTAAATCAAAATTTAAGAAAATGGTAAATACTTTACACTACTATGAATATGTTAAACCAGGTGATTTATCTTTAATTACATTTTTCTTGACACATTACCTATCAAGTAATATGGAAAATAAATCAAAACATCTAAACAAAATAAATATATCTACAATGCATTCAGCAAAGAGTCTAAATTTTCCTATTGTAATTCTAGCTAATCCCCCACCTAATAATTCGAGTAAATATTTCTCTATAAACACAAATATCCTTTACAGGAGCATAACTAGAGCAAAGCATTTATTATATCTAATAAATATAAATCATCCAAGGATTAGTCTAGAAAAATTCAAAAAAGTCCCAAATATAGGATTATATGAGCCCTTTTGGAGGTATTATTTGAATACCAAGAAGAATGAACCTCTGATAACAGCAAATAATCAAAGTTACCAATATAGTCTAAATAAAGCCCAGTCAAATCAAAATTTTATTCAAAACAAATTTGGTATACGATTTTTAACAACAACAGTTAATCCACTAAAATGTTCTAGTTTTTACAAAAGATTATTACACTAGAAAAGGCATATATGTTGGCTATTCTTTTTTTGTTTATATTCCCCTTCTATTATAATATACAAATATTAGTAATATCTTGTAGATTCTTATAGTGTTGTCGTATGTGCAATTAGGGTTGGGATTTCATGTTTATCATTATTCCAAACGAAAATCGTAACCCCTAAGAATTATATGTAGATGTGTAAGGAAAAATAAGTAACGACCTAATTTTTAAATAAATACATAGTGGTGAAAACAATAAGATGCAATAAATTTTTTTGTCTATTTTGTCTGAAATCAACGATAATGAATTTCATTACTACTCAATGGGCATTAGCAACAATCTTATAAGGAAGTTGTTCGAAAATTAAATACTGTACTTCAGAATTATATTATATATTAAAGTATTGTGAAATTTATTTAAGATTGTAAAAAAGAATAACAAGAACGGGAAGAAAGAAGAGACATTATGATTACTTCACAATTATTAAGGGGGACTAATAGTATAAAGCAATTAAGGGGATTTCCAATTATCAGGAGATTTTATTCTAATATGAACAGTTTCAGTAAAACTGGATCCTCTCAAGAAGAATTGTCACATTTTAAGGTACTATCAACAGATTGGTGGAATACAAATGGGTCACAAAGAATACTACATTTAATGAATTTAGCGAGACTTGATTTTATTCGAGACAATTTAAATAAAACGTTAAAGATTGAACATCAACAAGAGAAGGATATATTTATTCCAGGCTACGATTATAACCAATTTTTACCAAAGAATATATCGGAAATAATTAAGGAAGATTTAAACAACGAGCTACAAAAAATGTTAAATGAGAAACAATACTCAGTTTTGGATATTGGATGTGGTGGTGGTATTTTATCAGAATCATTAGCCAGATTACCATTTATTAAGAATGTTATAGGGATTGATTTGACACCAGATTGTGTGGATGTTGCAAAGGAACATGCGTCAAAAGACCCATTACTAAAGGATAAACTTACTTACAAATTATGTGATTTAACTAAAGTTAAAGAAACCTATGATATCATCACTTGCTTTGAAATGTTAGAGCATGTGAATGATCCATATGAAATTTTAAAGCATGCATGGAAGAAGTTGAATTCAAAAGGTATCTTATTTTTGAGTACAATCAATAGAGATCTGGTATCGTGGTTTACTACAATATTTGTGGCTGAATACATGACTGGATTAGTTCCAGTAGGCACTCATACGTGGAGTAAATTTGTGAAATCTTCTGAAGTTATTAATTGGTTTGATAAACATCAATTTAGGAAATATAAAGTCCTCGATTTGAAAGGAACTATGTATGTTCCTTCAAAGGGTTGGGTAAATCATGACTGTTCAACTGTCGGGAACTATTTCATGGCAATACAGAAATTATAATAACTGATAATGAATTATTCAATGGAATTTTATTTTTTTACCCTTTTAATTATATTTTTTTTAAATTATGCTTTGCCCATCGTGGTTATTTTATTATAAATGCGTGTATATCGGGTTTACTAATCTGTCATATGTCTTTTTTTTTTTTTCACCAAATTTACACAACCGTGTACTTATACACACAAGTTAATCATGTGAATATCTCAGCGGTATTATTTTATTGACTATTAAGTTTTTTCTGCATGTGTATATGATACGATCTTCATATTCTTATCATTTTCGTCAATATTATTACTCTTTTGAATGGTTTGCGCTCAACTCTCGAGAAAGTGTTAATAAAAAAGTATATTGAGAAAACACAAAAAAAAAATACGAAAATGGAAAAAATCCAAAAAGATGAAAAAAAAATTTTTTGATTTCTTTTCGAGATAAGCAGAATGACATTTGACAAGTAAAATAAAGAGATTAAATTATAATAAAGAATGCATATTATCGTCGAAATAATTACTATTTGTTATTGTAAGATGAGTTTTATTAATAGATATATGAAATAAATATATATATTTTTTTAGTTAACAAATTTACCATTAAGATACACAACAGACATTTATCATTGTATACTTACAAAAATCTGTAAAAATCTATAAACACCATGTCTGTCGAACAGGTTACCGAACAAGTATCTAAGTTAGAAACTTCTGTAAAGAAGGAACAAGTTGTGACACCTTGGGATGTTGAAGGTGCTGTAGATGAATCTGGGGTTGCACAGGAAATTGATTACGATAAATTAATTAAACAATTTGGTACTAAGCCAGTTACTGAAGAAACATTAAATAGGTTTGAAAAAGTTACTGGCCACAAGCCACATCATTTCTTGCGTAAAGGTTATTTCTTCTCGGAACGTGATTTTAATAAAATTTTAGATCTTTATGAACAAGGAAAACCATTTTTCTTATATACTGGTAGAGGTCCTTCAAGTGATTCTATGCATATGGGTCATATGGTTCCATTTATTTTTACCAAATGGTTACAAGATGTGTTCGATGTCCCATTAGTCGTTGAATTAACAGACGATGAAAAGTTCTTATTCAAACACAAATTAACAATTGATGATGTTAAGAAATTTGCTAAGGAAAATGCAAAGGACATTGCTGCCGTAGGTTTCAATCCAGAAAACACATTTATATTTTCAGATTTACAATATATGGGTAGTGGGTTTTATGAAACTGTTGTTCGTGTTTCAAGACAAATCACTGGTTCTACAGCAAAAGCGGTCTTTGGTTTTAATGATTCTGATTGTATTGGTAAATTCCATTTTGCATCTATCCAAATTGCATCAGCATTTCCAAGTTCCTTCCCAGATGTTCTAGGATTACCACCAAAGACTCAATGTTTAATTCCATGTGCTATCGATCAAGATCCGTATTTTAGAGTCTGTAGAGATGTAGCAGAAAAGTTGAAATTCACTAAGCCTGCCTTGTTACACTCTAAATTTTTCCCAGCTTTACAAGGTTCAACTACAAAAATGTCTGCATCAGATGAAAACTCTGCAATTTTCTTAACTGATACACCAAAACAAATTCAAAAGAAAATTAATAAATATGCATTCAGTGGTGGTCAAGTGTCTGTTGAGTTACATAGACAGTTGGGAGGTAATCCCGATGTTGATGTTGCATACCAATACATGAAGTTCTTTAAGGATGATGATACATTTTTAGATGAATGTTACGAAAAGTACAAGAAAGGTGAGATTTTGTCTGGTGAAATGAAAAAGTTATGTATTGAAGTTTTGCAAGAATTTGTTAAAGGATTCCAAGAACGTCGAGCCAAGATTACTGATGAAGATTTAGAAAAATTCATGAAACCACACAAGTTAGTTTGGGGTCAAAAGGAAAGATTAGTTCCAGTTAAACCAAAAACATCAGCAAATCCAGGAAACAAATAAGATGTTAAAGCATTAAGGTTAAACAGAATTGACAGAGCAAAAGAATAAAGAATATAGTAGTAATTTGTTGTATTTTTTTGCTTGTATAGTGTTCTAATTTGTTTTTTGTTTTTATATTTTTTGTACTTTATTTTTGATTGTTGCAGATATAAACACATCTTTATATATATATGCTTATACAGACTTCTTTGGTATAGTAAGTCAAGAATTTAATGAGTTCTTAAATGTTGAGCCAAATCTTCAATTGTTATAATTGGTATATTATATTTCTTGCTAAACTCGAGACAGTCATTCAATCGCATCATTCCCCCCTGATCATCATCATTAATTAATTCCCCAATAACGCCTACGGGAGGTAAACTGCTCAATTTACATAAGTCTACAGCTGCTTCAGTGTGACCTTTTCTTTGTAACACACCATTATCATTTGCTCTTAGGGGACAAATGTGGCCTGGTTTTAAGAAATCAGTTGGTTTAGAATTTGGATCAGCTAAAGCTCTACATGTTATACCTCTATCATGAGCAGATATCCCAGTTGTAGTACCTTCTGCAACATCTACAGTGATAGTATATGCTGTACCATGTCTATCATCTGCATGTGATATGCACTTAACATTGTTTCTTATTAAAGGCAAGTCTAATCTATCAGCATATTCATTTGACATAGGCGCGCAAATGTAACCACTTGAATGACGGATCAGGAAAGCCATCTGTTCAGTAGTTATATTAGCAGCAGCAATAATCAAATCACCTTCATTTTCTCGTTCTACATCGTCCATCACTATGACAAATCCATTCTTTTGAAAATGTGGGATAACTTTTTCAATTGATGTAATGTGTTCAGACATTTTGTAGTAATATAGTAGCTGAAAATGTTTATAATTTCTTTTTGCTTGTGATATTTCTTAGTGTGATTATCTTACTTGATTTTTTTCTAGAAAATACCTTTCACTAGAACATAACTTCACATTTTTTACAGTTACAAGTATAAATAACATATATTGCACTTGACATGGATGACATGTTCTTATGGAATGAGTCATATGATAGTCATTAACACACTAAAAGGAAAAAAAAAGGACAGGTATGCTTTTTTTAAGATAATAGTGACACTATCATAGTGGCAATTACGAAACAATATCAAACTACTGTGGCTCGTTTGCATCAACAGCAGGTTACTTTTAATATGTCTTTTGTTCTATTATTCTATTAGTTTGTAATACCATAACACTTCTGTACAGTTAACTCCGTGTATTAAATGTTATATCCATCTAATCTCCGTTCGAGGGAATTCAAGATCTTGCAAAAAAAAAAAAAAAAATAAGGACAACAATACATAAAAAAAATAAAAAAGAGAGAGAAAATTGTGCCATTCAACTGAAGGAAAGTCCTCCAAAACCCTAACTAATATTTTTTTTCTATCTTTTCTTTTTTTTTGGTATTTACCAAAGAAGAAGGGAAAGTTCAAACAATTGAGGCCTTGTGTACTTACAGAACTTGTCACTGCAAGTTGTCTCGTATTTGTATATAAAGGCTGAATGTGTAGGGAGGGTTTGATGACACGATTCGATGCATCTGAGCTCTTCCCCAGTTAAGCCTAGTTGTTTTGCAATATATTTTTCCAATTTAAGTATGATGTACACTCCAGTGTTTGTCGCGATGTGCTAGATAATGTCTAGCGAGGGATCAGGATAGAGGGTTTTTTTCTTTTATCTTTATCTCTTTGTATCACACTAGTTGTTTGTTATTTCCTAGACTCTTAGAATTTATCAAATGATGATATAAAATACGAATTTTTTTTAGACGTTAGACTTCTGAATATAGAGAAATATTCTATTTAAAGAAGACAATCGTATAAATATCTGATTTAGATTCGTTATATCTGTTTATTCTTCTATTAAACTCTTGTTTTGATATCTAGGTGTTACTCATCGTTTTAATATTTTTGTTTCTTACCAGCAGACTTGATATATAGCGTAAATGAATATATAGTCTCCCCCTTTTATGACACTTTTGCTAGAAATCTTATTTAAAAAAATGTTTGAGAATGTTTTTGTTTTTTGTTTGTATTTTTGTGCACTATCAACATAAAGCTTTCTTGTTCAATACGATAAGCAATGTTAAAATTTTGAAATAAATGCAGAAAATTAAGAGTAAATATATATAAAATAGTGATACACTCAGGCATTAATTAGATATAAGAATTTGTTCTCATGTAAATCTTATTCCAACTAAGGAGATCCAATAAGCATTACCAATCATTAATAAATAAAGAACTAAAAATCCAGAAGGTTTGCTTGAGAAAGTTTGAAGATAAATAAAGAAAGAAAGATGACTTTCTCGAAGATTGTTTCCTTTGGTGTGGAATATGTCCCTGAATGTAGTATCACAAAATGGATATCAAAGAGAACTGGTTTACAATTAATCCATATTGATCATAAATCTTCTCCACTGATTCAAGGTTTTTTTGCTTTGGCTACAGAATGTCCAAATGATTCAGGAGCTCCACATACTTTAGAACATTTGATTTTTATGGGATCTGAAAAATATCCATACAAAGGATTTTTAGATACAGCTGGTAATCTTTGTATGTCCTCTACTAATGCATGGACAGCTACCGATCATACCGCTTATACTTTGACTACTGCTGGTTGGAAAGGGTTCTCCAAATTGCTTCCTGTATACTTAGATCATGTTTTGAATCCAACATTGGCAGATGCTGCATGTACAACTGAAGTCTATCACATTGATCCAGATGATTTAACTGATAAAGGTGTAGTGTACAGCGAAATGGATGCTATTGAATCTCAAAGTTGGTTTGTAACTAATTTAGCAATGCAAAGATTACTATATCCTCAAGGTAGCGGGTATAGATCGGAGACTGGTGGACTTACAGAGCAGTTGAGAAACCTTACAAATAAACAAATCCAACAATTTCATAGGGATTTATATTCAAGTGACAATCTATGTCTTATCATTATTGGTAATTTACCTCAGAATGAATTGCTAAGTACTGTTACTGAATGGGATAGTACATTACCTGAAAGAAGTCGAAAGGATAGAATTAGACCATTTATTGACAATAAATATTCACAGATCCCGGAATCAAATTCTCATGTTAAAGAAGTTAAAATTGAATTTCCTGAATTAGATGAAACTCAGGGTGAAATCTTGATGACATGGATAGGTGAATCTTATCTAAATGTAACAAATGATTTGGCTATTACGATTTTAATGGAATACTTCACAGAGACTGAATTGGCACCATTTGTAAAGGAAATTGTAGAGATTGATGATCCATTAGCCACTTCCATTGACTTTTGGACTGATGATTATATAAGAACCATGGTTAACCTTTCCATTCATGGTGTCCCGACTAAAAGGCTAGAAGAAACACGTGACAAAATTTTAAACATTTTATCTAGTCATACCATTGATATTAATAGAATGAAACAGGTTATTGATAATTCTAAGTGGGATTATATTATCAGAAATGAGAAAACACCGGAAAATACTTTGGTGACAACCTGTATTACTGATTTTTTATATGGTGATGACACTGGGAAATCACTAACTGCTAGTCTTGCCAATTTGAATGATTTTACTAAATTAAATCAATGGACTCAAGAAAAATGGCAATCATTGTTGACACACGTATTTGTAAATAATAAACCAGGGATAGTTCTAGGTATCCCAAGTGCAAAATTATATGAAAAAATTGACAACGACAATGAAATGTTAGTAACTACTAGAAAGAATGAATTTTCGCAAGAAATGAAAGCTATATTATTAGAAAATTTGACAAATGCCAAAAAACAAAATAGCCAACCAATTCCTAAGGAACTATTAGAAACTTTTGAAATGTCAAATCCAGCAGAAACAGTCTCCTTCACAAAGACACATAGTATTACACCTATCAAAAATTTTGAATTAAATAAGGATAATACTGATGGATTAACCAGAGAACTAATTTCTTTGAAACCAAATGATTTTCCATTCTTCATTCACTTGGAACACTTTCCTGCTCAATTCATTGAATTTCATTGTTTATTGAACTCAACTGTTATTAAAGATACAGTACTCTCACCATATTATCATGTATTTGATAGACTTTTTTCTATGCCAATGAAGTTGGAGAATGGCACTGTCATTCCTTATGAAACTGTTGTATCCAAGTTGAAAGATGAAACAATAGACTCTCAGATTTCCTTGGGTATCAAGGGAGTTTTCCCAGATTTAATCGATATTAGAATTAGATGTAAAACAGATCATTATGTGAAGGCAGTCAATTGGGTAAAATATGTTCTTTATGATATGGTCTTTGATGAAACTCGTGTTAGCATCCTATTGGAAAACTATTTAAATTCTATTGTTGAGTTAAAGAGAGAGGGTGATGTTATGTTAGCATCTTTAACAAATAGATCATTATACAAAGAAAGAAGTGTAAAGAAATCTGTGGACCCATTATATGTTGAGGATATTATAGTCAATATCCTGGAAGATATTAAAAATGGTAAATTTGATTCTGTAGTGTCTCCAAAACTTGAAATTATGAGAAATGAATTGAGACAACACTTTGACAGATTTCATTTGTTAATTCTGGGTGATATGGAAAAAATAAAGTCGGATTTGTACACTGCATGGATGCCACTTGTTAATTCCAATAAGGATTTTAAGACTCATAATTGTTCAAGTGTACCACCAGTCCCTAAGCCATTATCAATGGTTTCTGATTTATGTAAAAGCCTAAAAGGTAAAGCATACATTATAACTACACCTGCTTCTGAATCATCTTATATGAATACGTTTACAAATGTTAAGTTTGATATGAATTATAATCATCCAGACTATGTTGCAGTTTCCTTAGCTTCAGAGTATTTACAATGTGTCGAAGGTCCATTTTGGAGTGGTATTAGAGGTGCGGGTCTAGCATATGGGGCTAATATGATAAAGCAAGTGGAAATAAACGCATGGGGGTTTAATATTTACCGTGGTTCTGATATAGTCAAATGTTATCAAGTTGCTAAGGATATAGTAGAAAATTACGCCAATGGTACTGAACCTATTGATAGTCAAATGATTAAAGCCAGTATTAGCTCTATTATTAATTCAGTAGCATCTCTGAAAAATGGTTATTTTGCTACTGGTGTGTCTAATTTCACTGATAAATTCATCTTAAAAAGAGGGGCTGATTTCACTCAAGACTATCTAAAGAGACTTGAACAAGTAACAATTGAAGATTTACAAAAAGCCATTAAAAAATATTTAGTTAATCTGTTTGATAGTGATAAAAGTGCAGTGTTCATAAGTTGTAACCCCTCAAAACTAGATGTTATTCAAGAATTCTTTGAAAGTCAAGGTTTTGATATTGAGGTTGAAGAGTTGGAAGATGACGAAGAAAGTGAGGAGGAGGAGGAAGAACAAGACGAAGAAACAAAGTTTTAATAGATTAGTTGATATGCCTTTATATGTATATATTTTAAACATAATAACTATTTATATGGTTATATCTTTTAGAAGAATATTGAAACTTTTTATTCATCTTAATGCCTAGTATCAGGTCAATTGTTTTGGTTTAAGTTGGAATTTGCGGTTGAGGCGGAAGTTGTATTTGAGTGTGTTGATTGCCTTTCTTGATGTACATTTGAACTCAAACCCAATCCTAATCCTAATAATGCAGAAGCAGATGTGCTAGGTAATCCACTAACAAGTTTAGATGATGTAGGAATTGGTGATATAATGTGTTTTCTATGTTGTTTCTCTCTTGAATTAACGAAAGATTCAAACATTCTTGTACCTTTATCGGTATTAGCCGCTTTTAATGAACTGGAAAATGAGTGTTTATTCTCACCACTCTGCTCAGAAAACACTTTTTTTTCATGTGTAACAATTTTAGGGCTTGTTATTTTTCGTGTCTTCGATTTATGCACTAAGTTGGGACTTTTAACTATATTTTTTATTTTTCCATTAGATTCATCATTGATGCTATGTTGAGGAGAGTGTTTAGAATGAGTTCTTATCCTTTTTTCATTTGCTAAAGTTATACTTTTTTTAATCATCTTGAACCAGTTATCCACCTGTAAGCTTGCTACAGTGTTTTTAGATTCTAGGGTATTATTAAGGTTGCACAGTATAAAAGATTTGTATGGTGTTTGGATCACAAACATATTATTTTGTTGGTTCTTCATAATAATATCTTTGAATTCCACACCAATTTGGCATAAATCAATATCATATACCAATTCAAAATTATTTGAAATATTCTTTAGTTGTTGCTGATTTTTCACACAAATCAATAGTCTGCCAAAACTTGTTACTATAACAGTACGCTTATGAAATCTTTCGTGGAAAATATTAGCTTCTAAAAGAGTAGCATTTTTAGCTTGTTGAAAGAACTTTTTAAATTTTCCTGAAAAGGCACTGTTATGTGGTTCTTCTGATGATGTCAAATTAGATGAACTTGTAGGGGTTAGCGAATTTTCTAAATGTATATTATCAGTGTTTTCATCTGACATTACTAGAGCTAAGAATTCAAATGGCTGTCGATAATCATCTATTAATGTACTAACATCGATGTTACTGATTGAATAGTATTGTGATTCTGATAGTAGGGAGTCCGTGTATCTAAAACCAGTTATATTGCCCCCATTTCTGACAACCTGTGATAGTAGTGTTGGGCGACCATGATTAACCTCAGATGGTTCTGATAATTTTCTATTATATTTGCTTAATTTTCTATCAAGTGTTGTTGTGTCAACAATATTCAAATATACTTCTTGAACTTGTAGTATATGTTCTTCTATACTCCTTAAGAAAATAGACCACTGAATATCATGTTTATTCATGGAATGGTGAGAAAAAACTTTTGGTGAAGCTTTTGGTGAAACTTTTACAGAAGTTATCTTTTCAGTAATATTTACTTCTTTAATTGCATATGATTTTGAATCATTATTATGATTAGGCAATGATACTGTGGATGAGTTATCCTTAGTCTTTTTTTGATGCTGAGATAGAGAATTTATAGTATTAGTATGTTTCTTGCAAGATACTTGTTTGACAGAACCTGGTTTTAAGTTCTTAGTCAACTCACATTTTTTCATAGTATCTTCTACTTTTAGAAGAGGAGATGGAGAAACTAATACTGGATTATTCACTGATTGTTTTTTGGTAGACGGTATCGGTATAGTCGTTGACGATGACTCCTCTTGAGAAGATAAGTTATCATCATTTAAGTTTTTATTAGATGAAGATACAACACTACGGTATGATGAACTACTAATAATTCTTTTACTACTATGCACAGGCTTCCCCCCAGCATTTTTCATACCATTCTTTGATATGGCAGGGGATTTCTCATAAGATTTTTTTCGAATAAACTCACTTGAGTTCCTATGGGAAGAAGAAGGAGTCGTATTACCCATAGATGGTAGTGTATTAGTATCTTGAGGGTTTGCTACAGAGCAACCTGCTGTGCTAGTAAGATGTATATTTGATGCTGATGCAAACCTGTTTTTAGAATTTTCTTGTGAAGAATAAGTAGATGGAAGTGCACTTGTAGATTTTCTCATAGCAGTCGAGCCTTGTGGTCGTTTATACATTATTGGACCCTTTAACTCAGGGATTCGTTGCATTGATTTAGCTGTTACTTTATAGGCTGATAATTTTGGAACTGGGTTACTCCAGACAGAACCATCTTTAAAATTAACACTTTTATAAAAATGATGCTTCTCAATCTGAGGAATAGTGAGTCTTTGATCAATATGTTTTATTAAAATCCTTTTCACCAAATCTCTGATCACTGTTGGAAATCCAGCAGTAAAAGCATATTGTACTTTCATAACTTTTTGAAATGTGAGATATTCATTTGTTGCCTTGAAAGGTGGCTTACCTGCAATCATTTGAAACAAAATACAGCCAAATGCCCATATATCACATCTATAATCCACATAACTATCATTTAATAATTCAGGTGAAACATATTCTGCAGTACCAACAAAGGATTTGGACCTTGTTAATAAGTCATATCTCTTTGATGATCCTATACGTTCTAATAACTTTGCAGTACCAAAATCTGTCAATTTTATTCTCCATTCGCTATCTAATAGGATATTTTCTGGTTTAATATCTCTATGGATAATACCTTTTGAATGAAGAAAATTGATGGCGTCAATTATTTGTGCACTATAATAGCGAACTGCATCTTCATTCAATGAGCCATATTTTTTCAGTAATGATAATAAATCACCATTGGGTGCATACTCTAACAAGAAATATAGACTTGATTCATCCTGAAATGTAAAATATAACTTGATCACGGCATGTGAATTATTGACTCTTTGTAATGCATTTTTTTCTATGTTAACATATTTCACTTTCTTTTGTTTGATTAAATAGGCTTTATCTAAGACTTTTACAGCATACTTTTTGCCAGAGTCAATAGCAGTAGCCAATTTGACAGTAGAATATGCGCCATCACCTATTATATCACCAAATTTGAAATCTTTAATACCCTTTTTGATTATTTTTTTAGATTTCTCTCCTGTCTTTGGATTAATTATATCTTTAACAATTTTAGCTGCGCCTCTATCAGCCCATTCATCGCGTCTTTTCTTTAAATCAGGGCTTATTGTCATCCCATCTTCTGTGGTGTCTTGAGAAGAATTATCTTCATCTATTTCTGTTTGGTTATTGTTTGGTATCTCTGTAATTATATCGTTTAATTGAGTAGGAACAGTTTTATGTGCATCAATCTGAGATATATTTTGTTCATATTTTTCCATTCTTTGCTCTTCTAAACTGACTTTATTGTCTTGATTAAAAATTTCTATAAAATTATCTGTGTCAGTCAATGCTTTTTGAATATCATATATTCTGTACGATGACATCAATAAACTATTCATATTTCTATTAGATACACTTCTTTTATTGATTAACAAATCTGGATTTTCTTTATCGAGATTATTTCCCTCATTTTTTTCGTTAAGGGTTAAATTAGATAAGTCAAATCGTGTCTGTTCAGTCGAGTTGTTATGTTCTTTGACTTTGCTCTTTGAAATTTTAGACGTTAAGGTTTCTTCATCTGTAGGTAATAGAGGTCTTGAGGGATAATCATTATTAATTTGATTTTCGTAATGCATTATTGTAATCAATATGTTAAGATTTTCGATATACTGTTGTGGTAAATAATTAATATTAGTGAAACAAATACAAAAAAGAAAAAAGAAAAAATAATGCTAGAATTGTAGATCCAATAAGAATATTGTTATTTGACAACAGGTTAGATGGAGAATTTGAATTCCATCTAAATGTGACTAGTGGTATCCTTTAAAATATCGAATAAAAAAAGTAAAAGTTATAGGTAAAAAGAACTAAAAAAAACAAAAGAATTTGCTAATAATGGGTGAATATTAGTATTATTAAACAAGATAAATCTTTAAACTTGGAGATATTTTTTTTAACTTATGAAAAAAGAAGTTATCCGTTTAATTGAATTTTGTCGAGTGTTTGTGTAATGATGTATTGAGCTGTTGCGATAAGGGTTTGTTTGATAAAATATAACTTTAATAATTCTTTATAATGATAGGAATGTTTATATTGGTAAAAGTATTTGATTAAATAATGATTTCCTAATGAAAAAATTTAACTTGAAGATTTCAAACAAGCTGGCAAAATGAAAAATAATACAAACTGTTAGCTCTATTTTGTTTTCTAACTTAATTAATTAGTTACATTTGTATTCTTTGCCCAATTTTGTGATCCCCCCCTTTCCACAACATATCGTCTACAATGATACGTCATTTTTGAGCCGATTGCTTAATGAGGATGTATGGATTTATGTGTCAGTAAATTGTTATTAAATATAATTTATTCTTAGAGACAATGGAAATATATATAGATGCATCGATAACTGAAAATAAAGAGTCTTTGAGTAGATTGGTTTTATTTTGCTATATTTTGCAATAAATGTAGGTTGTAGTTGGTGTTTATCAAGCGTTTGTTTTCTTTTGTTTTTGTTTTTGTGCTAAGGTTGTGTACTTTTTATTTAGTCCCGTCTATTTCATGTATTATCATAAAAGAGCAAAGCTGAAATAATTTATAGAAAATTAAATAGTGAAAAAGACAGTTGGGTAGGTGAATGAAGATGTAAGATTATTATTAGAAAAAAAAATATGTCTTATTCAGATAGCTTTGTATATTTGTATAAATGCGTGTTATATTGTTATCCCTTAATGTTATATATTTGTGTAGAATGTAATATTCTGTAAAGGTTACCTCTTAAATTGGAAATTAATAAGACGGATAGAAAGGAAAATGTTAAGTTACTATAATCACATTAATGGGAATATTAAAAAAGCAAGAAATAATCCGCAGAGTCCGACAAATATAACTTTGTTAGGTTCTGAAATAAGACAAATATTACAAAGAACACCATATGAAGTAACGAAAAAATTCAGCAATAATATTTATAACAATAATAGTGATAATAGTGATAATATATATTCAAAATTGGTGAGAACTAAGTACGATTACCATCATCATTCTTCCTGTTATGATCAATTTAACATACAGATTAAATGGATTACTTTTCGTAATGAAATGATAGATGAATTGTTGAAGTTAAATGGCGTTTTGTATCTTGAAGGAAACACAAATATATGCGAATTCAGAAAAAACACAGTAAATATTGATGATATTCAAAATATAAATTCACCGAATTCGTTATTTTACAACCCTTTAAGGTCCTTACATTCACCCGGGATAACAAGTAATACTAGTGGTTTGAATATATCATATAATAATAAAAAAGTAGGTTCTCTAAAAAAAAATAAGTTTAGAAATAATATTAGGAATATAATAAAGACCTTGAGAATAAAAGTCAAACATGCATTTACATTGAAATCAAAAAACCCATATGAAAATTATATTGATGCTAAAAATGGTACAACTCCTAGTACAATAACAACGCCCAATATAAATTTATTACCCACCGAACAATCATCACCTATTAGATTCTGTGTATCATCTCTAGGTGAAAATTTATATAACGAAACTATGTATGGTGGAAGCGAAGATGACACCATTGAGTCCTTTGGGTATCCAATTCATCATACTAGTTTGGTTGATAATAGTTCTCATAGTGTGTCCCTGTATCATACGAATATGCTCAATTATTTTTAAACATACATATATACGTATATGTATATATATATATAAGTATGTGTGTATATGTATGTACTATTTTATTTTATACATTTTATATTTTTTGTTCGAGCAAGCTCTTCTATTATTGTCAAAGAATGGAAGGCACACAATCAAAATTAACTGGCTTTGTCTTTACTATTGTTCTGTCAATTATTTTTACGAAATCTCAACAAAATGTTTTGTTTTCTATTGTTTTCTTGTTTTTTTCTATAGTCTCTTCCTTTTTTTCTTTTTGGCGGAGGTACAATTGTTTAGTCAATTAATATTACTTTAATATTGAGATCCTTGTACCGCTTTGTGAATTTTCTTTTTTTTTTTCAATTTTCTTTCGGCTTTGGGCCTTCGTTGGATTTTATTTTCTGTTTTTTTTTTTTTTTTATTTAGATCTTCCTATGTGAGAGATAGTTAATATTAAGCCAAAAATAATCAGTACTAGTTAATAACAATACTAATCTTGGCAGTAATGGGGATTCGGTGGGTTTCTCTATAAGAGAAATCAACCTATTACCTAAATATTGTTGTATTTAGTTATCTTAAATAATAATGCATAATGAATAAGAAAAATAATATATATATATATATATATACTATTTCAAATAGTTGACATGTGATAATATGTGACGTAGTGTCGTTTTTATAGACTATACACACACACATATATATATATATATATATATATACTATCTTAAATGTAACCATTTCCTTCCATATCCTTGTATAATTCGCCTTATCAGCAACAATTTTAGCAAGAGAAGCATCTACCTCTTTAACATAATAGTCTCCAGGTGACTGTATTAAATAAATACATAAAATGAGTTTATCCCTCTTATATTCAATAATTACAATAAAACAAGATTATACTGAAAATAAGCAAATTGGAAAACCTCTTTCTACTAAGGATAAAGCTAAAGATATTAATTCGATACAACTTTTTTATTTGCATGAGTTACCTGAATGGCAAAAAAATAATAATAATCCATATATTACTTATGGCTATTTAAAGGAAACAAATTCTTACAGGGGGTGTTTTAAAGCATTGACAATATGGAATAATCAATCATTTAATATAGTTTTTAGTGTTGCTACCTCTATTCTTTTTTTCCTACTTTTAGTGCTATTTGCAGATATCTATTTAGTACCTAACTATCCATCTACTACGATGACAGACTATATTGTGATAAATTTGTATTTAGCCACAGCATTTCAATCATCATTTTTTAATGCAACTGCAAGTTGTTTTAGAATCCACTCATTGGTACAATCAAGATTATGGAGTAAAATCTCAAATTTAGGATTGATTTATCATTTGACTACATGTACTATTTCAATTCTATACTATTGTTATTACGATAATGTATTTTATTTTAAATTATTGACAATTTTCACGTTTATGTCTGCTATTGTTATGACTTTGATAATATTAACCGATTTTTTTGATCGGCCTAAATACCTCGATCATAAAGGGTTGTTATTTGTTACATTTGGTGCATTTTTAACCCTGGTACCGCTATCTTTAGGTGTGATGAAGTTTGGCAAAGATAAAGTTGTTAAAAGAATAGATCTTAATATTTTATCGATTGAAATTGGATTATATCTTCTCTCTGCATTATTCTACATTATGAAGTTGCCTGAGAGATTTATTGTTATATCACATAGATATCAACTGACATCACAAAATTTCTTTTATATATGTTTCTTTTTGGCTACGTTGTGCCATTTGAATCTATTGATTAATTCCTTTGTCTTGATGAGATCTGGAGATCATAAACCCACTTTTGTTAGTTTTACATAAACGATTATGTAGATTCTTATAGAAAACTTGTGAGTGTTTTATGAAATAAAATAAACTTTGCATTCATCCCATTCACTTACATATGTTTTCACATATATATGTATATATATATGTATGTGTGTATGTATGTATATATGTATATTATTTTAAGGGTTTTTATTTTTTATGCTTTGGGATCTTTTTTCAATGTTTTATTTTCTCGAAGTATTCACATTTTTTAGTGCAAGATCAACGTTTTTTCTTAAGAAAGGATGACGAATTTAATGATTTCATCACGTGAGATATTAGAGTTAGAATTAGGAAAGTATATAATTAAAAAATAAAGTATAATATTGGCAATAGCAAGTGATATTTTCACTTATTATTATTATTATTCCAGAAGCATTGACTGCACATAAAAAATTCAAAAAATATAATGGAGAAAAGAGATATTCATATTTCAAAATCACTTTCGTACTTACTTCGTCATGGTGCAATAAAAGAAAATTTACCTATTGATTCAAATGGTTATGTTCAACTATCATTATTACTAGCACATAATAGGTTGAAAACACATAAATGTACACATGAAGACATCATTAGGGTAATAGAAAATAATGATAAAAAACGGTTTGATCATAGGATTATTGATGGAATAGAATATATCGCCGCTACTCAAGGGCATTCAATGCAAAATATCCAACCTGATGAAAATATTTTAATCAAGATTTCACAAAATACAAAATTATTACACCCTTTGATCCATGGGACTAATATGAAAGGATTAGAAATGATCTTACAGAGTGGATATATATCTAAGATGAAAAGAAATCATATTCACTTATCTCCTGGTATCGTGGATGAAGATTCCAATGTTATCAGTGGAATGCGAAAAAACTCTCCTGTACTTATATATATAAATCCAGATAGATTGGTTGAAAGAGGTAACCTGTTTAAATCCTTAAATGAAGTATTTCTTACACCAGACGACATTCCCTTGTCTCTGTTTGATAAGGTAGTCTTTAGAAGCAATAAACTAGTCAGTGAGGAAATATTACAAATATTAGACGTTGATAATATAGAATATATATTTAGAAAAAATTAAGTAACGTACTTGTAATTTGATTGTTTTTTTAAAGAAAAAAACATATTTATATGTTGAATGGTGGTACAAAATGTGCTTTAAGAATATACATATGCGCACGCATATATGTATTTCTATTTATTCTTGAATTATTAATTTTTTTTTTTCGATTATCAAACATCAATCTTCAATAATTTCTTGTGTAGGTTCTAACTTAACATCATGAAGATCAGTGGCCTCTGCAATTTGTTGTTTTCTCTTCTTAGCCAATTGCTTAGATGCTTTAATATTAAATCCATCCTTCAAAATGGTCTGAACTTCTTCTAATTCAAGACCAGAAAGTTCAGGATAACAGAAATAACAAAATACAAAAGATAGAGCAGAAAGACCTGCGAAAAATGAGAATGTACCAGTTGGAGTAATGTTTTGTAACATAGTTAAGAAAGTTGACGCAATGACTAAAGAACCAGCCCAATTTGTTGCTGTAGCATAAGAAGTACCCATACCTCTGACGCTGGTAGGGAATAATTCCGATTGTTGCCATGGAACAGTACCAATACCTAAGGCATAGAATGCAGCAAATAGAATAATAAATACAATAATTACAATCCCCCATGCAGAAAACCCTTCATGAATAACTGTGGCATCATTTCCCTCAAATTTAATACCCATAAAATGGAATGCAATAGCACATACAACTAAGGAAGCTGTCATACCAGGTAAACCAATCAATAAGATGTACCTACGACCAATCTTATCAATGACAAAGAATGCTACCAATGTAAAAATAAAGTTAGTACCAGAGACAATAATAGAAACTGCAGTAGAATTTTTGAAACCAACAGTTTCAAAAATGGTACCAGAGAAGTACATCAAAGAATTCCAACCAGTAAATTGTTGGATTGCTTGTAGTCCACATGCAATAATTAAAGCTCTGAAATTTGATGGGACTGCATGTAATTCTTTGATTGTGTTCCAAATTCTTACGGCACGATTCTTACCTGGAATAGCTTTGTTCAACGCAGCTAACTCGTGAACTTTTTGTTCGATAATTTCTTCAGATGCGTTTCTATAACTTTTTCTTAGCACATTCTTGGCTTTTTCATATTCGCCTTTCATGACATAGTATCTTGGAGTATCTGGTAAAAAGAAAAACAGAGAAAATTGCAAAACAGTAGGGATTAAAGACAAACCAACCAGTATTCTCCAACCCTCCTTAACATGGATTAAGCCTGCACCACAACCATAGGCAATCAATTGACCACCAGTTAACCATAAAGAATTGATGACAGTCAGTCTACCACGAATCATCTTGGGAGCAATTTCACTAATGAATAAAGGTGCAATAAGAGATCCAATACCGACACCGAACCCCATGACTAATCTACCTGCTGCCATTTGCCAAAATCTGTTTGCTGTAATCTGTAATATTGCACCAATAAGAAACAAAATGTTGGAAAACATAATACATGATTTTCTACCAAAAATATCAGCAGCGGTACCAGCAAAAATAGATGTAATCAATGCACCTAATGATGTTGCAGCCGTGATAATTTCTTTTTCACCATATGACAAGATTTTATTGCTTAAGTCTTTGTTAATAGAAACCAAAGCACTTGAAATATAACCAGTATCATAACCAAACATGAAACCAGATATAGAAGCAACAAAAGTTAGTATAATAATGAATGGCGAAATACCTTGATTAAAAGTAATGATCACAGAGATATCGTCTTCATCATTAACTGGTTTAATTAGGATTTTATTATCTAGATTTTTGTTCTTTTCATTAATGACAGAGGAAGTAGTTTTATTATTACTATTTTTGTGGGTAGAGGTATTTTTAATTGTATTAAAAGTGGAGGACATATTTGTGTTATTTGAGGAAAACGATCCTCTTTTAGCTATAGGTTTACGTTTTTTATTGTTTAAAGTTGTAGAGTTAATTTCTATTTCATCATCTGTTGAATTATTTCTATTTATTGGATTATCTGTACGGTTTGATATTATAGAAAGCTCATCGTCATCTTGAAACTCTGGTATAATAGGATCATTATTAACCAGAGTATTGATATTATCACCGTTGTTTGTATCCGGTAGGTTATCGGAGGTGTCACTTGTATACATTTAGTCTTTATATAAAGATAGATATATAACCAGAGGAAATGTTATTTTTTTTTATTACTTAAAACAATACTGTTGTATTTTATTTGTTGCTTTAATTGTTATAGACCGTCTTTTTCTATCCTTTTTTTTATTTCAATTTTTTTTTGCTTTTGCCATTAAAGGGTTTTATTCTTGAAGATCATATAAGCTTGTGATTAAGGATGTTGCATAGATATATATCTATATATATATATATATATCCTATACTTATGTGTGTGTGTATTAATTGCAAATGAAGTTAGTCAACAATTAGAATGTGAAATTTTTATACACTATTCTTTTTGATCCACTTGATTTTTCGAACTAATTAAGTTAGAATGTGAATTTTTTTAGGCTTCACAAAAAAAAAAAAAAAAAAAAACAAATGATAAGAAATGAGAACAATCCTTGTAACGAAATATCACTTGCTTATCCGATTTTGTCTTCGTTTTCAGTTGTTTAGTCTTTGATGATAAACAAATGTATACGCCCATACATTCACCTTCTCTCATTATGTGACGATTTTTCGTAAGATAGAATGCGCGCAAGGGAGGAATTCCATTCTATGCTTCAAGCCTTCACATGTTTATTTGGTCATTACTCACGACATGAGGAAATTATCTTTTATGCTTTGTTTTGTATCTCTTAAAAATAAAAGAAAAAAAAAGGAATTATTAAAGTGGAGGTAGCAAAAAAATAAAATAAAATAAAAAGTGAGAAGCAACATTCGTAGTTGTTCGGGTTTAATTCATTCACTTCCGAACCGAAGGTAGTAACTATACTAAAAAGCTGACTGACTAGAGACTGTCATCATCCCTTGGAATTGTTCGCAAGCTCATCAAATTCAACAGCCTTTTTTCCTCTTTGTCGTAGAGGGAATTATCTTTCTTTTTTTCCCGATCAAGAAAAGTTGTTTTATTTTGGACGCAATATATTTATGGTATTTGTTTTAAGGATCCTTCTTTAGGGCTCATTTACATTATACATGAGTGTATAGAAATATAAAACGATGAATAGTATCTGTATTTTGTTAACAACTGGTGATCAATGAGTATTGAATTTAAAGTAAAATCAAAAAGGAAAAATGTTCTACTGGGCATTTCTTAAAAAAAGAAAATGAGTTATAATTATTAAAGGAAACTACAATCTCCATAAAGAAATAATAATAACAATAAGATAAAGAAAAAAGCATGTGAAAAAAGTTTAGTTGGAAAATGTTTTCATAAGTTATTTCTTCTTCAGTATTGAAAATGCCTGGACATCTTAGCATTAAGTTGATAATTTTTATTTTTTTTTTTCTTTTTTCAAATAATATCATTACACCAATGAGCTTTTTATAAATTGTAGACACAGCTACATTAAGGTATATATGGTTTGTTACAGTTTCTACTGCATCATATTTATCTTCCCCACTTAAGTTCAATAGTGTATAAGTACTTCACATAGACTCAAGTAACCCTGTGTTTATGATAGATTGCCTGTTAATATAGTTGTACCCAAATAGCTTATGGTTTAATGGTGTAAAGAAAGTGATTAATGAAGAGCTGCATATTAATATTGTAATCACTTCAGCTTGTTTTGTTAAAAACAGAATGTACCTAAATAAGTAATGTACTTTCAATGATTTCTGTTTATCCTCATTACACTTAATAATTATGAATTTCTTTTGTAAAGTTAAAATGATATCAAAATAAAAAAGAAAATAAGGACTATAATTTTATGAAGAGAAGTTTTTAATTCTTGAATACGGGATTTTCTACCCGGGGTGGTATATATTAATTGTGTGTGTAATACTTATTATCGATGAAGTTATTGTAAAAAATTATTCTATAAAATATGGTACTCTTTGAAAGAGGAATACGGATGGATGACTTTATTTTTCTGTGTCTTATATAGAAACCATGATAAGCTTCTTTTTTAGAAAGTATAATTAACATTAGTAAATTAAAGATTATACAGATCTGTCATGTTTTCATTTTTACATTGGTCAAGTATTTTATTAGATAATATTGACTCGTAGAAAGTATTAAAAATATGTATTAATAAGTTATAAACCTTAAAAAATCTATGACTAATTAATTTTTATATAAGATACATAAAGAAACGTAATATGAAGTTATGATAAAGTCTAAACAGCTACAATAGTAACATAACTTTTTTTTAAAAAAAATAGGATTATATGACACTAGAAATTTACACAGGTTATCAGCAATATTGATCATTACCTCTGTCATATGAAATTTTCTTCTAAAAGCTTATCTTTTTCATTTCTCTGTCGTGTTACATATATATTTTTCTTGGGTTCTTTTATAATACGTCTTCTGAACATATTTTCATCTTGGCGGTTAAATATACTTTAAAAAAATAAAAGTTAATGGAATATTGAATTTCATTTTTAAACAACAAACTATTAATATAATATTTTCCTAAGATATTCAAGTTCTTTCTTTATTTTACATAACGAAAACAATCAATTTAAGCATGAGTACAAGAATTCCGCTCTTCTCAAATAAATTGTCTATGCAGAATGGTTATTCAAAGGAAACCACGCAAAATATGATTTCAGTTATAATGGAATATGACAGACTTACTTTTCAGGCACCACCTGGCAAGCTATTTCAACTATTCGAAGATCATTTGGGAAATTTAAAAGATTTAAATTATACTTGCACCTATAATAGTTTTTACGTATATTTAAATTGGGATTATAACCTTGAAATCTGTCAATTGCAAGATTCAACTTTATTTGAGACTAAATCGTTTTTAAATGAGTCCTCTAGTTTATCAAATATTAAAAAAGAAGAACATCCTCCTTTTTTAATGAAACATCCGAAACAACCTGCACTTTTAAGTTTGTTTAAATACGATAAATGTCTAAAAGAAAAATTGGTTCCTTTAGAGAAATTTTTTAAATTATTTAATAATTGTTCTTATTTAACATCATTTCTGAGATTTAAAAGCATAATTCAAACAATCAGTTTTACTCTTTGGAGAAATATAATTCAGCAATGGCAGTGCTGGTTTAATAAACAAAGTAATTTAGAAATAAAGTTGAAAAAGAATACATTTCAATCGTTAATTGACATTTTTAAAAAATCTTTTTTTCAAAATTATTTTATAATTAGAGATTCAAAAGAGTCTTCGTTAGATGATTTTTGTTCCTCAATCGAAAATAATATGTACAATAAAAATAAGCGCAAAACAAAAAATAAAATATTGTCAATGAACCAAATATTTCCATATTTCAACATATTAGGGATATGGATCGATATGGGGAATGGAATAATAATTATTGCAAATTCAGTTTTTAAGAAAGATGCAATGGCCTATGGTGAGCCTACAACGCTTGTAGCAGGCTATTGTATAAATACAATCAGACCTGAACTTTTAACTAAAAAAATCATTTTATTTTTAAATATTTCACTAATTGAGTTTTTCAAAACGCAGGTGAATTAATTTTTATCGTAAAATAAAAATAAGGAAAAACATTACAATCAGATAAATTTTTTATAAGGGGAATGCTTTAAATATACAATTTTATATATACATGTTATTTAATAGACTTGCTTGGCGTTTAGATAAAATTTTTGACAAATAAAAATTAAAAAGACATATAATTGGGTGTTCAATAATTTGTCAATGAGTTTACTATGTTTTAACAAACTTTCACCTGAAATATTGAGGGAAATTATGTGATGTAAGATTATTATATCCTATTTCTCCTTTTAAATGATTTGAATGATTAGAATTGCAATGTTGAAATGGGAGATCAGTTTAATATTCTTTTTAACCAAGAAGGAAAGAAAAAATAGCGACGAAAAATTGTTTAAAAATTAAAATACTTGGTATATTTGTAAAAAGAGAAAATTCTTAGCTTCTTATTCAATCACCTTTTATAACCTCTAAATAAATGTTTTTTTTTTTTTCAAAATTCGCTACGATACTATACAAATAATTACATATTAATCGTTAAGATCATTTTATCAAATATGGGAACAATGTAATGCTTACACTCATTTATTGTTGGACTGTATTTTTTTTTTTGCTCTTTACTCACTCACTAAATATTTAATCTCACTTATCATTCATGAAACAAGAAAATAAACCACTTAAAGCATAACCATTATTTCTTTATCTTGTTGATACTAGTTATTCTATCTGAGCTAAATATATAATGTTCACGTAAAGGAATGACTCTAAGATTTTTTGACAAACCCTAACTTTATATGGCTATAGTCACTAGGAAAACACAGAATAATTATTTCTTGCCCGATCCTTTTCTATCTCGGTGTAACATACATCAGATCCTTTTTTTAAAAAAAAAAAACAAAACTTTTTTATTGTTTATTTCCTGAATATTTCCAAAAACTGTCATTTTTCCAACTTCACCTCTTTGTTCATTCTATTGTTTATATTACTATTATTTCCCTTTGTATTATTCAAGAAGAAATTTATAAATTTTGCAAAAATTCACTATTGTACTTTTAAAAAAATAATAGATACATAAATAAGCGATGAACAATTAAAAAATTAAAACAATATGGAATAAATAGAAAAAACAAACAAACAAACAAACAAAATAAATAACCTACAAAGGAAACAAATAAACAAAAATAAAAAGAAAGGAAAGAGAAAAAGTTTGTCTGGTTGCTGCAACAACACAGCTTTTCGATTGAGTGCTAAATTATTTTAGAGTTAAAAAAAGAAAACTACAATTTAATTACTATTTCCAACATGGCTAAATAATTATAGAACTTTAGAACTATCCGAAGTTGGCTGTAAGTTCTATATCTTCTTCTTTTTTGTAATACTTCCTTGCTTTCCCTCTTTCTTCTGGTTTCACTTATCCTGACCTTTTCTAAGGGGAGGAACGATTAAGTCGAGAACATCTCTTAAGATAACCTACCTAGCTATTCTCATTAAGGTAAAATTTTGCATTTTTATTTACTTTTGAATAGAATTAGACAGACTAATATAATTTATTATCTGAAGATCTATGTTCGAAGAGTCTATTTTTGTTTTGCTTTGAAATCAATTATAATAGCTTATCTGATTCGTTAATTCTAATTGATTATCTCGAAGTTATAACTGTAATAAATACCGTCATTGTTAATTTTCTACTTTATGTTTTTATACACATATACATATTTATACACATATATTTATTAATATGCATTTAATGACATTATTTTTATTTCATCTGATCTGCCTGTGTTCTTTAGTTGTGGCTGACTATAAATATATTGGTTGTTACAATCAAGATGTCATTCAAGCTTTAGGACTAACGTCAAAAGGTTGGTATATGTACCAATCGGTAAGTTATTGTCAACAACAATGTGATAATTCTAATATCGTAGCTCTACTAAATGGTGGAGATTGTTATTGTGGTAACTCAGTGGAGCAAATCAATTCAATATTATCTACTTCCTCTAATGCAGAGTGTGATATTTCATGTAATGGATGGCCCTACCAGAATTGTGGTGGGGTATCAGCTATTGATCTCTATATCAATACTGCTGTGAATATAGAAACAAATAGTGTTACTGCCACCAAAAGAACCTCCACGTTATCCTCAACTTCATCAAGTAGTATTATCACACCTACTACTTCTTCTACTTCTACTTCCACATCTTCTACATTTTCCTCATCAACAACCCTTATAATATCTACTATTAATAGCCAAACTAAAAAATCCACGACAAGCCCATCAACTAGCCTTATAGCTTCTAGTTCAGTAAGCATCTTTTCACCATCAATAACTTCAAATAATAATAAAATACAGTCAACCACACAGAGTTTGGAAAATTCATTATCAACTAGTACATCTAAATTTACTTCCACGCTAACACCAAGTACAACACAAACAACATCCTCCGCACAAGTATCAACACCAGTACTCACAGTTACTAAAACTCTAAGTAATAGTAATATAATAACCACACAAAAAATTTCATACATAACATCTATCCAATACTCGACAGATATAATCACTCAATCTGTCATTTCTCAAATGGGGAACGTTCAAACAACAATTTATGTGACAGCTACTTCTATCCAACAAATTACTACATCTACTAGCACATTAGGATTATCTTCTATTAATAAGGGAACTACCCCTTCTCATCATAAGCTAAGTGGTGGATCAATTGCAGGTATTGTAGTTGGTGTAGTGTGTGGTGTATTACTTTTAGTTGGTGTATTATTCTTCTTTTTCTGGAGAAGAAGAAAACCAGTTTCTGATGAATACACAGAATATAAAGAAACTATTCAACACCAACCATACTCATTTGGTGAGACTGAACAGAACGCTACCGTAATACCTGTAATTCCAAATGATCTAAGTTGGATGAGCCCTAAGAATAAACATAATTCTGATTCATTTAGTGACTCTTCACAAACTGAATTTATTACTTCCCCAACATCTCCACATTTAGCCAACACTGTAACTAACACAACTTATAACTTTGAACAACCACATTACTATGATAGAGATATATTTAGTGCCTCTTCACTTCATAATGTAAATGAGGGAATGTTACATATTGTCAATCCTGACACAGTGAGTCAATATAATGATTTAAATAAAAATCAAACGAATATTTCAACACTTGATCCTGATTCCACTAATACATCAAATGAACTTGACAATTTTGAAGAAAAATCTTAATGAGACAAATAAAATACATTTTTACACATTTAAACCATTAACGACATTGTTCTTTTTATGATACGCTATCTGCAATTATGTCATGAAATAATTGCCTTCTTTTAATTACTAATATATAGAAAACATATATTCCATTTTTTAATCTTTAGTAAGAATACTACTTTATATTCTTCAGGCATTAGGCAGTCAGGTATTAAACAGATCAATCACTCATTTATGTTTATTTTTTTTTTGTAAATGTTCAATATTTTGCATTTCATTAATATGAACAAAAGTGGGAAAAAAATATTAAGTTAAGTAATAATCTTCAAGTATCTTTTTTTAAGTTTGATAACAGACTTTTCAACTACTCAGCAAGCATGGGCACATATGTTTAACATAGTTTAAGAGTTTTTCAAAGTTTTACCATAGATATAGATCTTTACTGTATGGTATATATATTTTTTACTTTATGTTGTTTTGACACATTTGTTGATATCTTTGCTGTACAATCTATCGATATTTCCTTAATCTACAGTGGAATGATAAGTAATTTTAAATTACCATATACCATTTTCAATGTTGTCGATTTTTTAGAAGTAATAACTTTTCAACCTAAAGAAAGGATCCTGTTGATGTTTAGATCAGGAACTTCCACCCTAATTTATGATAATTTTTTAATAAATAAATTCAAAAAAAACATTATGCATGAATGTACTGAAGTGAATAGCACAAAACTATATACTATTAGATTAACTCATAGTTAATAAAAGAGTACAATAGTCTGTTAAAAAAGATTAAATTTAACCTGCTCTACCATATCATTTGCTCGAGAATCATCTGCAGAAGTAAAGATGGGTGTTATTACGTTTATCTTTGAACAATTTAGTAATTTGGTTATTTATCAATGAATGACCTTGATTTATTTGGAAAGATAAATTTTAAACACTAGGCTGGGTACAGATTAAGTTTATAAATTTGAAAAATGTATGACTAACATTTGGGGCATTTTTGGAATGTGCCGGAAATACCCAATGAAAACAAGTAGATACGGTGATAAAACTGATGATGTAATATTCAATATTAATGAAACAGATAAATTATTCATTTTTGTGAATTAGATTAGATGCTGATACTAATTTGGAAGATCTTTTAAAATTTGTGAGGGATGCTGGGATGCCTTACTATAAGTTTAGGTGATGAGTTATTTCTTTAATTAGAAATATGTATAATGTAGAATCTATAATCCACAATTAGTAATATATTTGATGAAATATATACACCTATGAAAAATAAAACGGCAATAATTATGAACTTTTTATTAAGAGTAAAGAGTATAGTAATGAATAAGGCTATCTATTTATTTCCAATGTGATGGAAGAAATTGTAAGATATCATTCTTGTACAATTTTAATGGCGTTTTTTTAATGTGTTTATTCTCTAAAGGGAAGGTTAAGGAATATTGCTCTTACATATATAAAATATATGATTATTTATAATATATGGCCCTGAGTATCAAAGAGGTACATATAAATACTTTTCATTTAGAGACAGTTCATGATATTGGATTTTCAAAATAGGCAGTTATTTTTGTTGTATTCCATACGTTTATTTGCGTCCTCTGTTGGCATGTCTATATTTGTTTCTAGTTCTCTATTAATGTTTCAATTTCAGCAGAATAATTGACGTTTAGCTTACAAGCATTATAACTAAAAATCTTTTCAAGAATTCGTTAAAAACCACTATGAAGTAATTCAAAGAAATAAAAAACAGGGAACATTTCGTATATTCTTCACAAAATAAAAAAATAATAATCAAAATAACTAACTTAGCATATCGTTACATTGAAAATTGGTATCAAAATATATTTATATATATCTGTACATATCAAAATAAAAGAATAGATTAAAAATAAGAACCCAAACACATGACATGCATCGATAGCGTTTACAATAGACTGTAAATGACTCTTATCAAAGCCATGGTACCTAATACATTTTTGGCGTTCAACATGTTACCAGCTCCATGTGCTTCGGAGATGGATTTAGTTGAAGATGAAGCAGAAGATATGGAGTTGGTCTTACCGGTCGCAGTGGCGCTCATTGAGCCTAATAATGTAGTGTTGTGATAACCACCAGTTAAAGCCATAGTAACTGTACTTTTGCTTGAGCTAGTAGTTAAGTCTGAAGAATTACCAGGCTCATGTGCTTCGGAGATAGATTTAGTTGAAGATGAAGCAGAAGATATGGAGTTGGTCTTACCGGTCGCAGTGGCGCTCATTGAGCCTAATAATGTAGTGTTGTGATAACCACCAGTTAAAGCCATAGTAACTGTACTGTTGCTTGAGCTAGTAGTTAAGTCTGAAGAATTACCAGGCTCATGTGCTTCGGAGATAGATTTAGTTGAAGATGAAGCAGAAGATATGGAGTTGGTCTTACCGGTCGCAGTGGCGCTCATTGAGCCTAATAACGTAGTGTTGTGATAACCACCAGTTAAAGTCATAGTAGCTGTACTGTTGCTTGAGCTAGTAGTTAAATTTGAAGAAATGGAAGTGGATTTATCATTCCAACAGTATGTGGAAAAACATTTTGCACATTCATCTGGTAAAGTAATATTTAGACTTTCTTGTTTACGTCTCATAATGGCACAACTAACACATCCTACGAAATCAGGATCTTTGGTTAAATTACCCATTGTCATGGCTTCAAACCCATTTTGAATCATAGCAATACGTTCTTCAAGATCATAACTTAATTTGAAAGTACTTGTATTTGAGGCGTACGAATATTCAGTGTTTGGAATGTAGACAATCAATGGTGGGACATAGGCTAATTCAGTTAAGTTTGAGGCATCACAACCAAAAAAAGTAGGTCTTTTGTTCAAGCCTTCTTTGACAAAAACTTCTGTTGTTGGAACATATGGGAAAGCAAAGTGTCTACCTTGGGAAGTGAATTGACGTTGATAAGTTTGAACTAAAGAATTACCATTTGGCCATTGTTCATCTGTATCATCACTATTGTCAAAGGCAAAAATGACATCTAGATCACGTTTCTTTTGCAATAATGGTTCAAATGGGATAACTTCACCATCTTCACCACCATCTACTAAATATAAAGTATCAGATTTAGATAAAGCAATAGAATAGTCAGCATCCATGGTACTGATGCCCTTAAATGGGTTTGGAGCATAAATACCAATATCGGTGTCATCGCCGGTAGCATTAGGTAAAAATTTTGCTGCAAAAGCTGAAATAATAGCAGTAAAGGAAGATCCAGACACCAAATTGAAAATATCAGCAGAGGTACCAGTGATGAACCCAACATTGTCAAATCCAGCAATACATTGATCACTTTCAATTGGTAAACCATTGTCTACTTTAGAACCTAAATATTGAACATCTGTAAAAGCGTTCAAGGTTGGATCCCAAGAGCCCATTTCAAATGGATTAAATTCAAAGACGGTAGAGTTGGTACTCGAGATGGTGGAACCTGGATACTTTCCATCGGCAACACTGATGGGGAATGGCATCCCAGCATTCTTGAAGACATCAAAGTCCCTAATACTAGACCATGTTAAAGCAGAACCAGCTTCTGGCAAGTTAGGGAAGAAATAACGGGAAAGAGCACGACCCCAAACATCAACCAAAGAGACTTTAAATCCGGCAGCCACTTTTAAGTCAATTTCTTGTCTAATTGCTTCAAAAATTTGAGCTGTTAATGTTTGATTGACACCACCTGGCGACAATACACTATTTTCAAGGTCCCATATGGAGGAAGTGTTGGTGGCACTTAAATTATTTAAGATATCTTGAACAGAAGTCCAGTTGTTCCAAGCTAGTGTAGTAGTTAACCAATTACCACCAGAAAGACCTGCAAAATAAGTGGCACCCTGTAGAAGACCACCCAAACCATGTTCATCGGCACCGTAAGTTCTGTCATCCATGGCAGCAACCATACCTGCAGCCGATAACATAGCACGGTAACCACCACCGGAAGCAGCAATACCGACCTTTGGAACATTCTTATCGTCACTAAACAGTTTCTCCACTAAATCAGTATTTGAAAAGTTGGTAGTACCACGAGTCAAGAAATCATGTAGGGCACTTTTAGCGATTGGATTTCTCTTTTTCAACCATTCAATTTCATTTTGAGATAAACCGGTTGCACTTCTTATAAGTGTACCACCTGGGCACGAAACATTACCAGGAGCATAGCCATTGGTTGGAGACCACGCATTTACTTGGGTAGTAGTGACATAGGAGAGCACAGAAAGTGCCAATAACACATCATTCAGCTGCATTTTTTATTGATGCTATTATCTAATTTGATTCGTTTATCTGATTCTTCAGCGCTTGTACTTTGCGTAGATTCAAGCTAGAAGAAGATGATTAGGTATATACGTAAAAATGTCTGATGAGTTTCACGATTGTACTATGCTTATGTATTTATATATTACCCATCGACCTAATAATACAATATTTTGTTGCCAAATGTCGCTGGGGCCATTCATCTTAGCATTAAGAAACCAAATCGGCCCAACTTTCTGAAATCCTAAAATGTTTCTTTTTTTTTTGTTTCTTTGTTATTTTTTATTGTTGATGATATGCTTTGTTCTGTTTTGTTTATTTACTCGGCTGCTCGTTTCCTGCACTAGAAATGATCTCATAACAACGTTCTTGCCTCTTTGGTGTTGTTTTCGTCAACAAAAAGTTTGTAAACAAAGGAGTTGCAAACCAAAAATAAAAAGACAAAAGAAAATTCAAACATTTTCTTCAAAAAAAAATCCCCGAACAATAAAAAAAATCACAGATTTTTGTCCCGCCTTTTTTTCTCGAGAAATTGAAAAACTTTCCGTTGTCTTTGATTTCATGTTGCTTTGTTCCGTTTTTTTTTACTTTATCTTTTATTTCTCCGATTTGTATTTCTTTCCTTGGCTTTTTTATAGCTATGATAAGGATAAAGTTAAGAATTTAGACCTGGTAATACCGGGTTTAGCTACATGTACATACATACATATATATAGATATATATAAATGTAATTGTATTTATAGATGATTAGTTAATTATTCAGCCACAAATTGTACTAGGTGGCTTCCAAGTGGGAGAGACTTTAAAAATACACACAAAATCATATGCACATATATATGTATACATTTGTCTAGAGTTTGAGAATCTTTTATTAGTTATTTTTTGTGCTTGTGTTGTTTTTATGGAAAAGACATTCTTTCCTGTAAGACCTGTAAAGCCAACTGTCTGCGTCTGTCTTCTGTAGAACTTGTAATTTTCTTGGCACCACGTTTGATTGCAATATCATTACCTTTATCTATTTCTTCCATATCAAATGGAGTGATGATATCTAATCTGATTACCACTAAATCATATATCCAGTTAAAAACAGGTCTTAGGAAAGGTTTGATCACGTCTGGGAAAAAGTAGATTAGTTCAAATGTATCTGATGCATCACCCTTGACGTAACCTTCCTCATCTCCATTATTCATTGGTAATTGTTGGAAAAACCTTAAATAAACCCAACAACACATAAAACTGATCCAAATTGATAAAAGATCAGCAAAATGGTGGAACCAAAACAATTGAGTGATCGTCATAAAACAAGTAATGAAAATTGGTAATAATTTAAACCTGAAATTTTTTTCAAATGGATACTTGAAATCGATTATCGTAGTCTCCGGCAACAATTGTTTATAAATTATTGCAAACCCAATTATTATGCTATAATTCCCATCTAATGGCGTGTCTAAACTAATATTTGGTAAAATCAACGAAAAGAAATTAGTTGCTACTAAATTAATAAAATTGGTAATAGATCCAACAACTAGCACAAATTTAAACATCTCCGCAGCACTGTTCCAATTATTCTCGATAAACGTACCACCTATCAAGAGGTTGATTAGAGTAACAATAAATTTCCATAATTTTGTATCAATTAAATTCGAGGTAACGATAGCGTATGGGTATTTCAAAACTTGGCTAGGGATCAATTGGACCATCGGATTGAACACATTTCCTCCAGGCTCACCATCATACATGGCATGTATTGAAATATATAGGATAATAGAGAAATATACATAGGTTCCAGTTATGTATTTGGTTGCAGTGGGAATATTTTTAAAATCTAAGATAGAATCGGGAATATCGATCCCTAAATATTTTGTATCGATTTTCATTGTTTGTATGATCCTATCAATTCCTTTTTGTTTTTTTTTTCTTTTATTGTATTTTCGATTTTTTGTAAAGGATATCAGTTACTTTAATGACAATGATAAAATGTTTTTATAAATAGCTAATGCTCTAATCTTTACAAGGCGTTGTGCACCAAAAACAAGGATAGTATATTAAAAGTTCTTATTTGTTAAATTAATCTTCTATTTCTTTTTAAAAAAAAATTTTTTTATTCGTTGATTGTTTTTGGCAACATATCATATTGAACGAGAAAGAAAATAAATAAATTAATCTGAATTTATGGAGGAAGAAGATGATGTGATTTACTCTTAGTAATACATGTAAATATATATATGCATATATATTTATATATCTATTGCTGGTTCAAAAAGAACATTTTTTAAATAGAAAGGAAAGAAAAAAATTTAGGAAATGATAATCAGCTAGGTAAATGTTCATTGAATAAATTGTTTATCCATAATTTCTTATTTTTGTTTTTTCGACCTTGCTTTTTTTTTATTAAAGGCTTAGACATGTATTTAGATTTATTTTAAAATAATAATATATAAGAATTGGAATTGTTTCCGACATTTTATTTTCTATGACACAAACTTGATTATTTTTTTTCTTATTTCACACTTTATTACTGTCATGTCAAAGATAAAAAACAAACTTCAGAAAAATTGAAAAATGAAAAGCTAATATACAATGACCATTTAAAAGAAAAAGAAAAGGTGAAATCTGTTACCTTTAAAAATCACATGCAAGAAGGCGATACGAACAAGTTTTATGTAGTTTAAGATATTTTGCTAAATCTAAAGTCTGTTATTTATACTAGCTTCATCAGTACCAAATTAAGAAGTTAATTTACCGCAAAATTTTTAAATATTCTTATTTATATTTTTTTATTAGTATTTAGATATTGTTAATTTGGATTAATGGCGACGATGGAAAGTAGCACATCCAAAAATAAGGGTCATTTATTTTCACATAATATTGCTATAGATACTAATAGTCAGAATGCTTTAAGTGGTGATAGAGGTATTACTAGCGCTATTCCTGCTACAACACCCGACAATACCAATTTAGTGAGTCAAGTGGTATATATGACAGAAGAGACAACAAAGAAAGTCAGAAAGCAACGCAATAAAAAATCAAAGAGATTAACAGACCACCAAGTTCGCATAAATCATGTCACATCTGAAAAAAAAAGACGAGAAATGATTCGTTCGATATACGATGACCTGGTTGGGTTGGTTCCTGGGTTAAAAACTACCGAAAATAGATCAGAATTAATTATTTACTTAAAGACAATGGCATATCTTAAATGGTTATATTTAAAAAACAAAAGGCTTCGAGAACAAATCAAGGCATATGGAAATATTTCGGAACAAGAATTAATCGATAGAAATCTTGTGTGGGAACTAGAAGATGGCCTTGACTTATTGTCATCTCCTTGAGAATGAACGGACATAATTAAAACAAAAGAATTTTTTTGTTTTTGATGAAGATAGAATTGTCACATAAAGTTGTGTTTGGCAATTAATCTGTAATGTGTATTATTTTACAAAAAATATTTATACTGTCATGATATGTATTTTTTTAAAAAAAATATTACATGTATATATGATATTATAGTTAAATATGTTTTTTTTTAATTTTTTTTTTGTTATTGCACTTTCACTATGTGATTAGTCTTGCATCACTTGACTTTCAAGAATTAACTTTTCACAAAATTTACGAATTCATCATTTAAAAAAAAATTGTTCAATATATATCTGAATGTATATGTACTTTTTACAATAATATAAATATATCTTATTTAATGGTTCCATTAACTTTTTCCTTTAATTGCTCAATTTCATCTTGTAGAGCTTTATTTTTCTTCCGATATTTTTCTAATTCCTCTTGTGCTAATTGGAGGGTTTTTACTTCATCAAGAGTAATAGTATTATGGTTATCTGTTTCTTCCTCTTCTATTTCATCAAAAGATTTTTGTGATAGTAAATCTTGACTTAAAGATCTATGTCTTCTCTCTAATCTATGATACTCTGCATCTAATTTACCTCTGGAGTGACTTAAATCTTTGCTTTTAACCAAGAGATCGTCTAGTTGTTTTGATAGCTTACCCACTACTGCTTTGTGACGCGGAGATTCAAGGGACATTTCCTCGTATGAGATTTTTATATCATCTTCTAGCATATGACTTGTGGTTGAGAAGTCACTAAAATAACTTTTCCATCCTTCTAATAATGATTCGATATTATTCGAATATACTTTGATATTTTCAATAAAATCATTCTCATATTGTTCTAATCTATTTTTCAACTCTTCATTTTCTGCACTAACTAATTGATATTTTTTCTCTAATGAGACATATTTATCTCTGAAGTTTTCATCAGACATAAGTTTGTCAATTGTCGAATTTTGTTTTCTGATAATCACATTTAACACGTCTAAATCCAAAAATTTTTCATTCAATAATCCTTTTAAAGTATTAATATAATTACACAACTTTTTATTTTCCTCCACTATGTCACTTTTTTGGTTATTTTTTGCCAAATGTTCCCTCAACGATTCTTTTAATTTCTTATTTTCTTCCTCCAATCCCAATATATGATTACTTGCCTCGTTGGCCTTATCTGTTGTTAGTTGTTTTAGATTTTTTAATTCAAACTGTAAGTCTTCTAATATCTTATAATCTACCTGAATCATTGTTGATTGAGGTGTGGTATTATTTTTGGGAGAAAAATTAGCTAATGATTCTGTATCTCCTTTAATGTGGGGTGAAGATCCATGAGGTGATGTCTGTTTAGGGCTTGTCTTAGTGGTAGTACTACTGAAGTTGGTTAATGTAGAATGTTTCATCATGTTTGTGTTGTTTTGCAACTGATCTACGGAACTGAGGTGGCCTTGTTTATCAGAAATTGGAGTAAATTGCTTATCTAATTCTGATGTTACATTATCAATATTAACAGAATCATTATTAGTAATATTTTTGATAGGGGATTCTTTGACCTGGAATAAGTGCTCACTCTTAATAGGCGTTCGAATAGCTACTTCGATTTCAGGAGTTGCTTCCTCATGTAAATCGGAGTCCTCAAAGGTATGCTCTTCATTATCTTTCGAGCTTGGAGTTACTACCTTTTCTAATAATTCCTTTTGATTTTCATCTTTAAAATAAGAGTTTTCTTCAAAAGTTGGTGTCACGGCCATGTTATTTTCGGGAGTACTATCAAAAGTTTCTTCATCTTCAACTTTGGGTGTTTTTTGATTCTCTGATATTGTATGTGGTGTTAAAATATTATGAGCTGCAAGCTCAGGTAACTTATTAATATCCTTTTGGATGACACTGTTAGTTGTTTTTTGTTCATTGTTAAACTCTTTGTTGGAAGCTTGTGGGGTTGAAGGGTAATTTTCTTTATTAGATAACTTTGCGACATTGTTTCCAGGAATTTTGGCACTTGGAACTCGATCCATAATGCCGGGACATAAATCTTTTAATTTTGATAAGTCTAATGTATATAATATGGTTCCATTGCCCATGTCGGTTTCCGAAGTATGAAGGTCAAATTCTTCAGGTCGAGAATAATCAAACTTATCACCACCCATAATTAATAATTTGTTATTTTTTAGCAGTGTTACTGAATGTCCAGACCTACCTTGTGGAATACCCACAGTTAAGAAGGGTAATTTGTACCATGTAAAAGTATTTAAGTTCAAGAAGTATACTGTGTTCAAATAATTATCTGATTCATCTTTACCACCGGTAATACACATCAAATGGCCATACATAACAGCAGCGTGTTCTTGCATTGGTGGAGGAATATTGCCATCATCATCTCCTGCCCCACATGTGTCGATAATGCACCAATCATTAATATCAGGATCGTACATAAAAACTTTATTTATTAGACCTTGTAAAGTATCTCCACCAAATACCCATAATTTATTGTCATATGATACCATTGTATGATTTGTTAAAGGCGGTGGAATAAAAGTCTTTGGTTTCAAAAACTCCCAGTGAGAATCAGGTCTTCTAAAGGACGATAAATCAAATACAGCTAGATTATTAAAGTACGTGTCGTCAAATTGACCACCAAATAGATACAATTTGGTCTTCATTGGTGTCGGAGCAATAATGGATATTTTGTGGCCATATCTACCCAATGGTCTAGGACCAACTGGGTTTGGAATGGTCCATTTATAGGAATTAATATTGAACAAATATAAGTCATCATCCATCAATCCATCTTTGTTGACCTTATGTGTATCACCTCCAAACACTACAAATGCATTTCCACATAAAGTAGCAGCATGACCAACTCTAGGTGGTGGAGTAGTTTCACTGATATCTACTGTGCTGGATTCGAATCGGGTACCATTCTCTAAAGATTTAATGATCCATACATCACCGTATACGGACTGATCGTGTAGTCCACCAATGACAAATACTCGATCATCATCTGTGCCATAAGCGGAGGCAACATGTCGATAACGAGGAAATGGTGAGTTTTTTAATTTGATTCTGTTCCAAACTATAGGTTCTTGAGTCACTGGGGGAGTATTTAATAAGTTATTTTTAGGTACAGATACTTGAGTTTGCGAATAAGGATTATATAAAGGAGAAGAATGTTGTGACTGTTGAGAATTATCATGGGTAGAAGTATTTGATTCATTGGATCCTTGCACTGTTAGTCTGCTTTGTGACTGTTGTTGTCTTTGTTGTTCTTGTTGTTTCACTTGCATCAATTGAGTAGCTCCTGATACACTTCTTTGACCAAAAGGTTGTGGAGTGGGATATACCCTTGCTTGTGATGAATTATATAGTTGTTGTCTTTGATAGGAAATATTATTTAACGAACGACTTTCATTTAATGGTGTTTTCTGTGGTACAGGTGGTAGAGCTTGATTCGGTTTCGGTAGTGGATTGGAAGAATTATGCAGCTGTTTATTATCATGATTTATATTAAAATGAAGAAATTTAGAGGGACTTATTCCATTTTGGTCTTTCTGTTCATCAGTGTTGGACTTGGAAGACTTGTGCTTATCCTTGGTTAACTTCTTAAAATTAAAACCGGCCATTAAAAATTTCCAACTGTATTTGCCTTTTTATAAATAATTCACTAGATCAACGATCTAGTTTTGAAAAAGAAATATCTAGTGGAACCAGAAGTTTAAACAAATTTTTGCACAGTTCTTTTAAAATATTAGAATGGTTTAGTTATTATTAGCTGTTTAGAAGGATGGCTTTGTTTATATCATTTTTTTTTGAAATTTCAAAAAAAGTCTTTGGATTTTTGCTGAACATAGATAAACGGATAAACAGACAAAAAAATGTGACAGAAAGGCTTATGACAGGTAGATCAAAATGAAATAAATTACTTCAAATAAGCTAAAGCTTGATATATGAACAGCCATAGAAATAGATAATGAAGTGTTTTAATTAGTACATGCAAAAATTTATTTGAATATATAATTGTAAGTGTAAAGTTAACTCAAGAATAGATAGTACGCGGATGAATAAGAAAAACACTAAGATATAATAAAATATAATAATAGAGAATAGAAATCGAATGCGTTCTTACAATTCTTCCTGTCCCTCATCCAAGATTGGAAAATATTCATTTCCAACAACTTCACCAGTTTTTGGGGTGTATAATTCCTTTTTAGTATCTTTTAGAGTCACAACACCATCACTAACTTTTCTCATTAACCCAATAAATTTGGATGAGGCGAACTTAGATTGTAATTGAGATCTACTTGTTTCATTTGGTGAAGATACAATTTCAAGAGAACATGTTTTAACAATATCAGTGGCAGCCTTTTGAAATTCGATTTGTTCAAAATTTGTAGATATCTCAGTGTTAGAATCGTTTTTGATTTGTTGATTGTGTAACTCATTTTCTAAATTGGTAAACTCTAAGTCAAAGTATGAATCAATAGATTGTTCTGCTGTTGCTGGTGCTGATAGTGGAGTTGTCATTGTTCTTTGAAACATCGCAGTTTGTGCTCTTTTAACAGGTATATAGCCAGACTGGTAGTTTCTTGTTAATAAAGGTCTTTGATTTCCAATGTTAGCAAATCGATTCATTTGAGAATTCTGCATTCTGGTCCCAGCAGAAGTTGTTTTACCTGACACATATTTGTCATACCAAGTTTTGTAGTCATTAGTAAATTCTAAAGGATCATAAACTTTCATTGAAGAAAACTGTGTTAACCATTCGTCTGAAAGAGAATCTTCATCAGTTATTGTATGTGTTCTAGATAGTGTTGGTAGTATTGGACTTTGCATTGGAAAAGATTCATGTTGAGCAAATGATTTCTGTTGTCCTTGGTTGAAAAAAATTGATTCTTTAGATTCATGTTGAAATACAGGATTATTATTTGTTGACTGATTTAATATGTTTGCACAATTTTGATTATTAAATGGGGGTCGACTCTTGGACCCTAATTGTTCTAGTGGATTCACACGACATGTATTAGACATATTGGTATATTCTAATCAGTAAAGTAACCTTATGTCGCACTACTATACCTCTTTCTTTCCTTAAATAAAACAGTGTACAAAGTAACTTTATACTATAAAAAAGTTATGTAATCTGCATAGAAGGTAGGAAACCTGCACACTTTCTGTGATATAATACATTAATACATGTTAGCCATCATAGCAGATAAAAGCAGGAAAATTTTTCTTTTTTGGCATATATTAACTTTTTCTTTTTTTTTTATCGCAGAAAAGAAACTTTTTAGGAATGAATAATAAAGGGCAGAAAAAGAAACAATTACACAAAATAAAGAAGATGATGACGTGTGATAATCAATAGCAAAGAGTACGCTTCTATAAACAGGTGGATATTCAAGTTCTAATATGCCATGCCCGCCAGGAAACTTTTTTGTTAGAATGAAATAATATATCAAGAAAACACCATAGATATTTAATGAGGACTCAATTTATGTATATGCATATGCATCCCTACAGTATATTAAATGGCTTTATGCTGTATTATATTATATTATGTAGAAAATAGATTATATAAAGTTTGAAAAATACAGGTGCTCTTTGTATATTCAAAACAGCACAATATTCATATATAGAAGAATAATTTTGTATCATAAGTTATTATTATATAAAATAAAAAAAAAACTAAAATAAACAATTTTTGGATTTATCATTAAAAAGTAAAAGATATTAATACGTTACATAGTCGTTCTCATAATGTTATTAAGTAGTGTAAATGAGCTATTAAGAACAAATGTGCACACATCATGTAAAACAACTTAATTTTAAAAAAAGAATTAACAATGAATATTTCTAGAACGGGTAATAAAAAGGTGTTCTTGGAAAATCATTGCTTAGAAGCGGCGTTGGTTTTCAGCAGCAGCCACTTCGGCTCTTAATTTTAATCTACCGGAAAGAATGTCGCTGATCTTGTTGAATTCATTCCAATGGACTTCTTGACCCTTTCTTAATTCCACGTCAGTTTCGTTTTCCCATAGGTGGGCAATTGGTTTGAAGGAGATCTTAGAACCGTTAACACAAATAACCGCAGCAGAGTCATCTTCGTTTTCGACTGTAGAAATCTTTTCACCTTGAGCATTGAAGGTGAATCTCAATATGTGAACATCAGAGTCGGGAGATTTAGCTTGGTTTTTCTTGTTCCAGTTTTCAATGAATTTACAACATTTGACAGCATATCTAGAAGCAGTGACTCTGTCCTTAGAAGATGGTACACCACCTTGTTGAGCGTGACCTGGGATGGCAGTTCTGACACCGAATACACCCTTGCTTTGTTCAGAGATAATATTGGCAATCAATTCAGTGCTGTAGACACTAGAAGCCTCTTCATTTCTGATAACAATCTTACCATTTCTGTTTTCACCCTTATCGTGTCTGAAGTTCTCTTTTAATAAGGTTAAATCTTCCCTGATAGAAGCCAAATTGATCTTATCTTCTGGAGTGTAGACAGAGACAGCACCAGTAACTAAACCAGTGAAGGAGGCGATGTAACCTGAGTGACCACCTTGAACTTCCACAACAAAGACTCTTCTTCTGGTAGCAGAAGCACTTTGCTTGATGTCATCAGTGTAGTTAACCAAGTAGTTCAAACAGGTGTCAACACCCAAGGAGTATTCAGTACCTGGAACATTGTTGGAGATGGTACATGGAATCAAAGTCATTGGGATGTTGAAAATTGGGTGTTCTTTTCTACCATCTCTCAATTGTTTCAAGGATTTGAAACCTTCGAAACCACCAAGGATAATTAAACCGTCAAATTTGAACTTTTGGAAGTAGTAAGCAATGGTACCCATATCTTCAGCAGCAACGGATCTGTTAGTACCAATTTCAGAACCACCCATGTTGTGCCAGTTTTCAACGTCGATCCAAGATAACTCTTTAACGTTACCAGTTTGGATTAAACCACTGAAACCGTTCATGATAGCGTATGGTTTGTGACCATGGGATAAACAGTAAAGAGTGGCAGCTCTTGTAGCAGCATTTAAAGCAGCAGATGGGGCACCGACATGGACAATACCAATGTTCAATCTTTCATTGTCTGGTAATAATTGGGAACCATCATCCTTAACAGTAGTAGATAAGAAATTTTCATAAAGTTCGATGAATTCGGTGTCTCTTAAACTGATAGCCTTGTCAAAGTCCTTGTTTTCGATGGCTTCAGCAACAGACTTAGTTAATTTGACTGATTCGACCAATGGCATTCTGATAATTTTGTTTTCCAAGATACCAATCAATGGAGATGGGGTTTCTGGGGTGTTTTCCAAGACGGCCTTGACAGCATCAACACCTTGTAAAGTAGCTAACCATCTGTCGTGGGCTACAGCAGTACCACCTCTTTGAACATGACCCAAGATGGTGACCTTAGTATCTAAACCTAAGTCGATTAAAGCATCCTTGACTTGTTCAGCGGTGACTGGGTTTAATTGATCATCTAAAGCACCTTCAGCGACAATAATGGTGTTGTTTCTTCTACCCTTCTCTCTGTGTCTTTGACAAACTTGTTTCAATTCTTCTTGCCATTTACCGTGTGGTACAGCTCTTTCTGGGATGAAGATGTAGTCAGCACCAGTAGCAATACCGGCCATTAAGGCTAACCAACCACAGTGTCTACCCATGACTTCGATAACGAAGGCTCTAGAGTGGGATTTAGCAGTAGCATCGATGTAGTCGACCATTTCACAGATTCTTTCCAAGGCAGAGTAAGCACCAATGGTAGAATCAGTACCAGACATATCGTTATCGATGGAACCAACAAGACCGACAATGGTTAGGTTTCTGTATGGAGCGACTTGTTGTTCAGTGAAAGCACCATCAGCAACCAATTCTTCAACCAGAGATGGCCATTCAGATCTGAATAAATCGGCACCAGTTAGAGAACCATCACCACCACAGACAACAAGAGCATCAATACCTTCTCTAATCAAATTACCAGCAGCTCTCTTACGACCCTCTCTCTTTCTGAATTCCATAGAACGAGCAGTACCGATTAAAGTACCACCTTCAGACAACCAACCTCTGACGTCTTCCCATTTCATCTTCTTTAAAAGTTCACCACCTCTTAACAAACCTTCGTAACCTTCGTATACAGCGTAAACGTCACAACCGAAATGGATACCAGTACGAACGACGGCACGAACAGCAGCACACATACCTGGAGAGTCACCACCAGAGGTCATGACTGCAATCTTCTTCTTAGGTTTCAAAGAGCCCAAAGAGGTCTTTAATTTAGTCAAGGCATCTTCGCTAGTAGAGGAGGTGGAGGTAGCGTTGGAAGATGCAGAATTGGTCTTAGAATCGATGGGGTTCAAGAAGAATTCTTTAGAAGTTGGTTGGTTATCTAATGGAGAAGCGAAATTGGTGAAGAAGATTTTATTATCTAATGGATCGACTAAAGAGAATAAGTTGTCATTAATCTTAGCTGGTTGGAAGTTAGATAATAAAGTCTGTAATTCAGTAGAGAAATAGGTGATTTCCAAAGAATCTTGAGTGAATGGAATTTCGTCCTTTTTAATAGCAAGACGAATCTTTAACAAAGCACCTTGAGATTGTTCTTTATTGGAAGCTTCTTGTTGTGGAACACGGAAGCCAGCAGCATCGATTTCACTTAATTTAAAGGATTCTAACCAAACTTCTCTTAAAGAATCTTCAGAAGTACCGGAAGCTAGAAGAGAGTTTTCGCCGTGTTTAAACTTGTTGAAATCCTTGATAGTGGCGAAACCTAAGGAATGATAAAACTGGACAGTTTTTTTGAAAAGATCTTCGTCACTGGTCACTAAAGATCTGAAAGCGACACCATAGCAAGGTTCTTTGCCAGACATCTTATTATTATTAATTTTTTGTTTTGTTTTTGATATATCTTATCTAATGCTGATTTTTCTATCAAAAACAGAAGATATTACCTTGTACCTTCTCAAATTAAAACAGAAAGGAAGAAAGGTCCAGCGAAAGTAAGCAAAAACAGTTGAAATAAAAAAAAAGAAGCTTCAAGAGTTGGGAAGAATAAGAAAGTAAGATAAGTTGTAACTTGAAAAGAAAAGAACTATTAACAAAGTTTACTGAAGGAAAACATATAAAAAAAAGAAAAAATGGGAAACAAGAGTGAAAAAAAAAAAATCCTGTAGTGAGTCAACTGTGGTAACTAAGAGGTGAGGGCGATCTAGGAAAGGTCATATAACGTTACTAGAAGGAAGGAAAACCAAAGGAAAATGAGATGCCCATGCATAATGAACCTCTGAGTATATATTACAAATTAATATCAAGTGAAATTTGTGTATTTGCTGAGTCTAAAACTAAAGAAAAAAATAAATAAATAAATAAAGAAAAAAAGAGAACATTTCAAAAGATAAAAAAAAAAAATGGAAAAAGAAAGGAAAAGAAAAGAAATGGAAAAAAAAAATTGAAGAGAAAATGAAGAAACACAGAGTGAAAGCAAGATCGTTCGAACAAGGAAAAAAGATCAATACTTGGTGTCAATTGCGGGAAAGTAGTGGAATGAATAAATGTGATATATGATTATAAGAAGATATTAATCATTTTCTACAATAGTTTACCTTTTATTTTTCTTTCTCACTAATAAATACTAACAGTAGTAATAGTCGTAGTTAATCATCATCATCATCATCATCATTATCAGTAACATCGTCATTACCATTGACATCGTTGTCTTCTTATAAATAGAAGATGGGTCTTTTGTTTTCTTCCCTGTTTGAAGAACACCTTGACTAGGTAGAAGAGAAAGGGAGAAATGAGGATATTGGGAAATTTATCTTTCTGGAGAGAATGGAAAATATAAAAAAGAAACTTCACACTGGTAACTTGATGTGCCCTGTAATTGTTCACGAAATAGGGTTTTTCGTGATGATTTCAATTCCGCGCAGTTTTTTCCTGTGGTCATTTCTTGTACGTTACCAAATTCTCAAAAGTGAGAGGGTCAGTATGATAAAAATTGACGTCTACTTGTTTTTGTTTTTTCTTTTATTTTTTTCTGTTGAACTTCCGGTATTTCTTAATCTTTTTTTTTCTTTTTCGTAATTGTTTTATTTTTTGTTTTATTTACTATATAAACAAAACACTACATGCTAAAATAGGCAATTTCTAATTTGACATTATTACATACGAACCGTCAACAATATCTTTTTTTAGATATAAAATTTGCTTATAGGATGCTAAAGATGTGTGGGTTTTGAAAAATTTCATTTTTTTTGTTTATTGGTGCTTTCTTATTTTTTTTTTTTTCTGTTAATTCCTTGAGCAGTCGCTTATAGTTAACCTTCCATCTTTTGGGCGGCAATCCTTTCTTGTTTAAGTAAATAGAAATCACTATCTCGACGATTTTGTCTTGATATAGTAATCAATCACAAAATAATGTCATATATATGTATTTTTTGTACGTATCTATGTATATATTGCTATAAATGTATTGGATGTTTGTAACGCAGAAATTGAGAGTTTTGTTGATAATGTTGTGGTCTTCACTAAATTTAGAGGACATGCATTTGCACTAGTCACTAGATGTCGATCAAGTTGCTATTACGTTGTTGTTGCTGTTGCTGTTGCTGTTGCTGTTGCTGTTGGTGTGGATGTTGTTCTTGTTCTTGAGTCTGTTCGAAGGGGTTTGTATTTACTACAGCATATTGGGTGACTTGAACAGGTAAGTATGTAATTCCTGCAGTCGCAATTTGTTGTTGTGGATCTAATGTGGGTACCACTGAAGGTTCCTCGACAATACTATTTAAAATAAAAGGGTTGGTATTGCCAGTCGTGGTGTTATTCAGATGAACTGGTTGTTGTGAGTATCCACCAAACCCAGCTCCTGTATATGCTGGCACAACATTTTGGTTTGTTGCATAGAATCCTGTAGAGGCGGAAATAACAGGGGTTTGAACTAAAAATGGATTACTTGTGTTGTTAGCAGTGATTATAGGTTGTTGTTGTTGTTGTTCGAATGTAAATGAGTTTATATTGTTGTTTATTATTGGTGAGGGTGAAAATGGATTAGTACCAGTGAAGTTTGTTGGTAGAGTTGGTGTGATTAATACTTGCTGCTCTTGTTGTAATTGTCTTTCCAATATCTTTTTTTGTTCTCGTATACGTTCTAATTGTTCCTTTGTATTCTTTACTGTACTTTCATTGTTTCTTATTAATGGAGATGATACATTATCATCATTATCGTTTCTGTTGTTGCTTGTTGTAGTTGTTAAAGTATTGGTTGGAACATTGGTTTTCGCATCATTATTACTTCTTATCGTATCGTCTAATTTCTTTTTATCCCTCTTTTGGTTATCAAGATAATCTTCTAAAGACTGAATTAATTTTGTGGTGATGTGTTTTATAACAGGAATGTCTAGACCCATGGCTTTGCCGATCTTCAAATATTTGACTACGTAATCTGTCAATTTAACAAACGACTTATAAGTGTTCAATGTTCTTTCCGCATTTGCGTATGACAGATCAAAAAATGATTCCAATAGAGTGATTACACCTTCATTTAATTTATTATAGGATTCCAATAAATCCTGGATTAACAGTTTAAAAGCGTAAAATAACAAATCATTCTGTAAATCCTGTGGGGATAAAGTATTCTTGATCAATAACTTAATTTCTCTTTCAAGTGACTCGACCTCCAATAATTTCTTCAGTTGTTTTAGATCTTTATCATGGCGATATTCAGAATCCAGGATCTCTATTTGCTCATTCAAATCCCCATATTCGAAACATTTGCCCTTCAAATAATCATCGTATCTCTTCAACACAATAATATCATTATTTGACCACTTACTTGAATTCATAATTTTAGTTAACTGAAATATTTGCAAATTATTGCTAAAATATTCCAAACACATCTTATCGGTATCTATCATTAGATGTATAACAATCAAAGATTTATAGACTATAGTCCAAACGTTCATATTTAATCTCTCCGATAAACAATGAACGATTTCGTTGAAATTATTCTGATTTTTCAATCCATGTAAAATAGGTTCTACATATTTCGCCTTTGGTGGTGCCATTTTTATTTTGGTGGCACCTTTTACCATTTTATTGTAGGACATAGTGATAATGATTAGTATATACGATAATTTTTGCTTGTGTTTTTGCTTGTCTGTTTGTATATACAAATGTTGGTGTATGTGTATGTGTTTCTAAGTTTATTCTTTGATGATTTGATATATATTGTTCCAAAGAAATCAATTCAAGAAAAAGGAAAGGGGTTAAAAATCCAACTAACCTAAATAAGATCTGGAAAGGTAGATGGGGCCAGTTGTTCCTGTTTTTGTTTTTATTTTTTTTCTGCTTTTTCACACGTTATAGAATTAAAGGTACAAAAGAAAAGCCAAGAGTATTGCCATTTGGTTAGATCATTTAACCCTTTTGGAGTAGTGCATAGCCTATATAACCTTTTTCATACATTTCTTCAAGTATTTTAGAGGTTCAAAAAAAAAAGCCTACAGAGAGCAAAGAGAACAACAACAGAGACGATCTGCTTTATTTTGCATTTTCAAATGTGTCGTCGAGTTTATTTTGTTTTGTTTTGTTTTTTTAAAGAAAAGCAAAAAAGAAAAAAAAATGTATTAAAAAAATGCTTGAAAATTAGTAAATTATCCGGGGTTCGAACCTGATTAGACTCTATTATTTTTACAGTAAACATATCAAAATTCAAACCTGGATTATTTTTTTTGATCTTATGTGATTTCCCCTGCCTTCCTCCTTTATTTTTGCTTCTTTCTGCCCAATAAAATATTTCCAGTTTGTTTCTTTTCAAATGATGGGAATGAACACAGAAAGAAGAAGTTTAAATTTATATTTATATTGTAATTTTCTTTTTTTCTTCACTATTGTTTTGTTTTGTTCTTTTTTGATCTGAATTATATAGAATATATCTAATGGAATAAAATTAGTCACTGCTAAATGTTGAAATAATAGTTGAACAGCTATTTTTTTTCCAAGTGGATAATGAGTAAAAAAGAGGGTTTTAAAACATGAATTTAGAGTATTTTCTTCTCCACTTCGTAAAAAAAAAAAAAGAAAGAAAGAAAGAAATAGTGGTCACTTGTACTTGTATCGGGGTAAGATTGGAAAACAATTTTGAGGGTGTCACTGCAAATCTTCCTGAATGTAACTTCAATCACTCATTTATTTTCAGGGTCCAATGTCTTTTTTTGTTTTTTTTCCTATTATTTGGAAAACTCTACCTATGTAATGACTAATTTGTATCATTAACTTCTCCCCGGGGTAAAACAATAGGGGATTTTTGGCGGCGGTGTTAAAAAAAACAAAAGGAAGGGGAAATATAAAAAAATATGATAGAGCCATGCGTGACGTTAGTTACGTAATTGCAAATTTCAACGAAGAAAAAGAGAAAAGAATAACAAAAATTGAATAGAGACAAAACTCAAAGAAGGAGGGAAGATGGCAAAGACAAAATTCTTCTACGTTCTATTTTGTGACTTTCTTTGACTATCAGGGTCTATCATTTTAAAGAATGTATTCAACATTTTATTCGTTTATATATATGTATATGTATGTGTCTGTGCGTATGCTTTCATGGCTTTTGATGGAACTGTTGCTATTAGCTCATGCTGTTTGAATTCTTATTTTGTTCTTGACACTGGAATCTCTTCTTCACATCGTTTTCTTTTTTTTTTCTTTTTTTTCTTTTCACGTTACTGACTTAGATATAAGGTAAACTAAATAACAAATATTTTAAATATATTTCATTCAAGGAATATTCCTAGCAGTAGAAGAACTATTCACATATCAATTGTCGTTTATACAAAAAAAAGTATATTATCATTGTTATTGTTGTTAAAAATCTTTATACATTCAAATCAGTATTTATAAAATATAATGTCAGCTATAAGTTTTGTGTTTAGAAGATTTTGGAACAGTGAGACTGGTCCTAGAACAGTTCACTTCTGGGCTCCTACATTAAAATGGGGTTTGGTTATAGCAGGGTTAAGTGATTTAAAAAGACCAGTTGAAAAACTATCGGGTACTCAATCACTATCGCTGTTTGCCACTGGTTCAATTTGGACTCGTTGGTCTTTTGTTATTAAACCAAGAAATTATTTATTGGCCTCAGTCAATTTCTTCTTAGCATGTACTGCTAGTGCCCAAATTATGAGAATGCTTAATTATAGAATCGAGAATGGTGACACTTGGAAGCAAGCATGTCAATATTTAATTACTTCAAAGCCTGCTAGTGATAATAAAAAACCGGTCGTAGAGAAGCATGCAGCTTTGACTTAGATGTACAGCTAGCCTAAAGATTTATATCCTTTTTCCTTTTCTTTTTTTTTTCTTTGGCTGTATGTTTGATTATTTATTCCGTTACAGTTTATTTGCATTTTAATGATTCATGTCAATTGCATTTCCATTCTACTATATTTGTACTCCAACTTTTTCTATCTATCTGAATCTTTTTATATATATATCTATATTTGTATGTATATATTCTTTTATCTATGGATTATTTATACCAGAATAATATTCTTCCTAGTTGTTATTTTCTTTCTTCTTAAATTTTACAGTTTAGTTTTTTTTTAATGGACTTGTCTGTATGGAGGACTTATAATATAATATATTCATACCATCCTTATTATGAATTTGTTAAGTATATATAATATTTATTTTTTTTCTTTTTCTATTTGAATTTAATAATTTATATATACATATGTGTGTGTTCACGTATTATGGAGGTATATTATTTATTTACATATTTGATAGCACGCAGAATATAATTGAATGAGTAGGAATATATATATATATATATGAGTATATGAATATATACGTTTTTCTTTTGTTTGTTTGTTAGTTAGTTTGTTCAATTTTTTTTTCTTGGTACAGATTGTACATGAAAATCAATTTAATTTAAGTAGCAGTTTGAGGATTTTGGTGTGCTAACTCTACAGCTTTTTTAGCAGCAGGATCCAATTCATCGAATGAATATATTTGTACCCCAGATTGTTTTATCAATTCTCTGCCCCTCTCTAAATTAGTACCTTGTAATCTAGCAATAATAGGGATCTTAATATTTAATTCTTTAGCAGCAGATATTAAACCTTCAGCAACATGGTCACATCTCACAATGCCACCAAAAATATTAACAAAGATAGCACTTACTTTGTCATTAGATAAAATTAATTCAAATCCTTTCTTGATGGTCTCAGGGGTAGCGCCACCACCACAATCCAAAAAGTTGGCTGGATCACCGCCATACAATTTAATGACGTCCATTGTTGCCATGGCTAATCCAGCCCCATTGACAAGACAACCGATGTTACCATTTAGTTTAACAAAATTTAATTCATATTTCTTGGCCTCCACTTCATGTGGATCCTCTTGAGTCAAATCTTTCCAGGAAAATATTTCTTCCTGTCTAAAGCTTGCATTATCATCAAACCCAAACTTAGCATCCATACACATCACCTCATTTTCACCATTAGGTCTTGCCACCTCACTTATAGGATTGATCTCTATTTGGGTGGCGTCTCTCTCATTAAAAATCTTATACAATTGTTGTATAGTTTTTGCAGTTTGTTTTTCTAGTTTTTCGTCGAAACCAAGTGCTTTAGCTATATTGATAGCCAATTCATCATCTACACCTTGGGTACTATGCTTAATATAAAATTTCTTAACAGCTTCTGGATTCTTTGCAGCAACTTCTTCAATATTAACACCACCCTCTTTAGAAGCAATAATCAATGGCATTTGAGTACCCCTGTCCATCATGATACAAAGATAAGCTTCTTTCAAAGCGTTTACTTTTTCTACTACGAAGACACTGGAGACGAATTTACCCTTTGGACCACTCTGTTTTGTAATCAATGTATGACCTAGCATTTGCCCACTGATTTTAGCAACTTCATTAAAATCATTGTTTAAGATTTGAATACCACTTTTTAATCCATCTGGGCCACTAAAATGTCCTTTACCACGACCACCAGTCAATGCTTGTGCTTTTAAGACAACCTGTCTGCTTGGAATGTCTAGAGCGATTTGGCCAGCTTCCTGTGGAGTGAAAGCAATTTTACCCTTAGGAGTACCGACACCATATTGATTTAATAATTGAGCCGATCTGAATTCATGGATAGAAAGATATCTTTTACCTAATTTTTGCAATATTTGGTTTCTCAACATATTAGACGAATAATTTATATAAATATATATATATATATATACTTGTGTGTGTTTGTGTTTGTGTTTGTGTTTGTGTCCACAATTATTTTTTTTTATATATAGTGTAAGGAGATGATCTCGAGTAATTTCTTTCGAGGAAGTTTTATCTGTGGAAATTTTTTTGTTTATATTTTCAAAGATATATATATCTGATAATATATGCAATTCAATTGCAGAAGAGCTGGATCAATTGGTTTTGTTTATTTTTTTTTTTGGTGCAATGTTAAAAATGTAAAATAGGTTCGTTTATATGGATCCTTGGATATTAAAGAAGGACGAGGTTTTCAGTATTTTTAGTATAGACCCATTTGATAGGAAAAAAATATATAGAATTGAGATGGTGCCTCTCATTCCCACCTTCCCCCTCCCCCCTTCTTACTCCTCGAGTTTGTCCTCATCTTGTCTATTTCTTTTTCTTTTTTTCTTTGCTCTCCCCACGTATTTTCTTCAAGCAATACTCCGAGGAAGAGGCAATAGTAGACGACTTTTTGTTTTTTGTTATTGTTGCTTTTTACCTTTTAACCTCTCAGAAAAAAATGGAGCCTAGAAAAAAAGCCAGTTAGATAAGATTCAAGACCTACATTTTCAAATGATTGGTGCGTTTTAAAAATTCAAAAAAAAGAGGGAATTTTGCAAAAAACCTGGATGTATTGGCTGCACTTCAGTAAGATGGAGCAGAAACGTACTCATATAACCCTAATGCTGTTATATATGCTTTCTTGTACTATATGCTATTTTTTTTCCTGCTTTTCTCCTTTCCTCTTAATTTCTCCGGCCGATTCGCGGGCTTCAATTCTTTAAGTTGAAAAAGTAACGGCCTCTTGAAATTATTTAAGGATAAAAAATTAAAAATTTAAGAAAAAGGACACCTGTATAATATGAATACGGAAAAGATCGGGTAGGAAATAATACTCTGTGTTTTTCAAGGGGCCATCGTTACTTGAAGTTAGGGTTTTTTAGAAAATATTTTGGAACTATCCCTTTACAAAAATCTTATATATTAGTTCAGATGGAATAAATAGGATCAAGGTAGAGTGAAAAGAAAAAGAATATATATTTTAATAATAACTGAATGTGAACATTACATTTCTCACAATAACATAACTGTAAAGATTGGTATATAATTATAAAAGGGCAACTTAACGGTAAATTTTGTTTATATAACTATTTTTACATTACATTGGTTTTGATCAAATTAATGAAGTTAGGGTTTAAATTAAAAAAAGAAAATAAAGTTTGACATGTATTAACATATAGTAGGGTTGTAATAAATTTGTAAAAAATATCTTTTAGAAGTAGATTTTTTTTATAAAACTTTCTATATGAAAAAATTTAAAAGGATGCCACCTATAGTAATGTAATTTTCCAAAAACTCTTAGTTTTAATTCAACAATTACTGAAATTCTCGGAATAATAATATGTTGTTTTTTATTTTGTCTTCAACATATTTTCACACAGTACAAGAAAAACAAGACAAGTAGTTGGAATTTTTTCGCTAAGAGGATTTATGTCGGAGATAACTTTTTTTAAAAAAAAAAAATACAAATAAAAAAGTATTTTTGGAGAAATTGTCTCCTGTAATATGTGGACAATTGGATCTTTCAAAAAAACTTTTTATCAATTGTCAAAGAAGACAGGCATATATACACTTATATACTGGAGTTTTTGCAATGCATTCTACCAGAAATATTAAATGTTTTGATCGAAATTGACACATAAGATTACAAATTTGTTTTTTTTTTTTCAATCTAAGGTAATCTGGTCCAGTTTTTCTAAGTTATTAGTAACTGTTAAGGTGATTTATATAACAATCGTAAAAAGTAGAATTTTGTTTATGTATAGATAGTTTGCCGTCTTTTCCCGTAATTTTTTTTGCAGTTTATTTATAAGAAAAGCTTGATAAATATATTGTACAAAGTTGTATCACTACATAATACATACGTATATGTATATGTATAATACATGTGGGTTATTATAAAACTTTAATATATCAAATAAAGTGTATGTGTATGCATAAGGTTTCTAATACCCCTATATACTGGACAGTGTTTAGAAACCTTTCTTTTTTTGTTTGGTAATATGTGCTTTAAGAACTTTTTGTCTATCTCTTAAGGACATCTTTTGTTTTCCCTTAACAGACTTCTTATGAATCATCATCACGAAATTCTTCTTTCTTTGTTTTTCTCTGTTTGTAGTTGAACGTTGGTATTCACGCTTACCACGCCTACTACCAAATTTACCACGATCTTCACGACCTTCAAGGACTTGTTGTAATCTTTCTTCACGTGTTTGTTTATATTTAACCGGTCCTACTAATGAACTTGCATCAACAAGTTCTTCATTCTTCCTAATACCCATTAATTTAGCAACACCTTCCTCAGTACGTAATTGTTGTAATTTGGCAAAATCTGCTGGCGTTAAAATACGTGTAGAAGCAATTTCACGAAATATAGCTTCAGGATCTTTTTCTTCTTCGTTAGCTTCCTTTGTGGAATCGTCCTCATCGTCACTGCTTAAACTTAGATCCGAATCTTCATCATTTGCTATATCATGTTTCTTGTCTTTTGTGTCTTGCCCCTTATCATCTTTCTCATCACCACTACTATCCATATTAATGTCATATTCTTTATCACTTTCCACTGTCACCCACTCGCCCTCTATATCACTAGCATCTGAAAGCTCTTCATCAACTTCCCAATTAGCATCATCTTCTTCATTATTTGCATTGGAACCTTCATTTTCACGTTTCCATTTAGCTAATAATTCAATACCTTCAATACCTTGAACAGTATTTTCAACACCGAATTGTGGTTTCTTGGTTTTGCCACCTGTTCTTTTCGCTTCTTGTAATTCCATAGAGACAGTCTTACCACGGTCTTTCTTCTTCAACATCTCTGGTGCTACTTCTCTATAGAGTGAAATTAGAGATTTAGCTGCCATATTAACACCTTTGGCTTTAGAACCTCTATACTCAGTTAAATCTTGTAAAAGAGTTTCATCTATTGCCAAAGGCGCACGTGAGCAGATCTCTCTGATAGTATTTAACCCTGCTGCAGCCACTTCAGAGGCAACACCATCTGAAACAAATTCATCTGCAATCTTACGGACCATAACATTTAATGTTTCAGGTGGTACTAATTCATGACATGCTTGGGCTGCTGCTGCCATGATTTTAGTTACATCTCTCTGTTTGGGGGTCAAGTATTTTAAGAAGAATGTGTATAAACCTAAAATTATTAATTTATGTGTACCAATCATTCTTGAAATTAATTGCATAATATGAATTTTTTGATCCATGTCAAATTTATTACTTCTTTTACCTGAAAGATGTTCCTTAAACAATTTTTCGGCAAAGCCTTGTGGATCTCTTAATAAATGAATAGCACTGAAATTTAAAAGAACGTTACTATTATTTCCACCATTTTTATTCTTCTTTTGAATCGTTTTTAATGCAACATTTAATTTTTTTCCACGTTTACCGGTCTTTTTATTGATTTGCAATTTATGTCTTAATTTTTCGATATCAATATCATCTTCATCATCACTCTGTTCTTCAAAATTTTCTTCACGTTCTCTATCAGCATCTAGGAAAAACATAATACCAGATATAGCAATCTTAACATCTTCATGTAACGCAGCTTGAGTCATGATCTCCACGGCTCTTGAATCATCCCAAACGTTACGTCTCCATAATTCTCTTGTCAATTTTGCTGCCCATATACCTTGAGAATCAGGTTGATCTAAAAGATTGAAACATAAAGCTTGTGTACTTCTATTCAATTTTTGATTCTTACTAGAAGTGTTACATGATTTTAATAATGATACGAGATTATTGTACGCTAACTTTCTTATTTCTTTCGCATGAGAATTTAACCCTAGCGAGTTACCTTGGCTAGAATATGCAATTAATAATGGGAATAAAGTTTGGATTAATTCTTCTGCAGTGATAACATTTTTGTTTCTTAACATAGTAAGTGAAGTGATTATCTTTTCCTTTAGTTCGAAGGGTAAAGTCTTATGATGTTCCAGTAATAATTGTTTGAGTTCATTGGTAAAATTTGCAGTTTCCTTTGGGAAACAGGAACACACTTGCGACACAAAGCCGATTAGTTCAATGAGTTGAGCAGTGGATGAGGAGGAAGAAGCAGAATTAGAGGTGCTTATGTCATCACCACTGATAGCATCACCTAATTCACTAGACATACCATTTAACATAAAAATATCACGAAGGGATTCATAATGTGAATATTGTTGAAGAAATTCTTCATAGTATGACTCAGGGTCTCTTTTAACTAAGTTTTGTAATAAGATGATATTGTTTGGTAGAATACCAGCTCTTCCTCTTTTCCCCATATTTCTCTAACTTTGTTTGTTTTACTTGGCTATTCTATTAACTTGAACAAACCTAAATTAGCATTATAAATTGATATAAAATGATTTATTAGCTGAAGTTAGGACTAGAGATGAGTGAGATGAGATGAGCTTTCAGAGCATCATTGCTTTTGCTTTTACTTTTTTTTTTTTCTTTGGAATTCTATTTTTCCAATTTTTTAGTTTCTGTCTATGATAATTAGTTTGAGTAAAGAAAAAATAGAAAAAATTTTTCTCTAGAATAAATAAAAATTATATTCATAAAATTATTTCATAAGTGTAAAGAGGAAATGATGTTGGAAAACATTATGTCCAGAATATAAGATAAAGAGCAGAGGAAGCTACGGAAGAAGAATATTTGTTACTCTAAAAAATATTAACGAAAATTATTATGTACCAATTTTTCTTTGTATTTGAATTTTGAGAATTATTAATAAAACATCTGATAGGGGTATATGATATTTATTAACTATTTCTTTAATAAATAATTTTAATAAAACAACTATTATATTTTTATTATATACTTAGAATGTAAATAGTTATAGCCTTTTGAAAGGAAAAATATGCTTTTTTAAAAAATGTGATAATTTGAATTACATTAATAAAATGGTAGATATTGATATTTGTTCCTATCACTTTTTATCAAGAATAGGAAATAAGTTCTTATGTGATTTATAGAACATATTAGAGAAAATATAGATATATATAAATAAAGGGATGATCGAAATGATCAGAAAAAAATTTTTCATTGGATACATGTGTGAGCATCATATTACAAGTCTAATCAGCCAGTTTTTTTATTAACTATGAACTGTGAAGAAGTTGTCTAACAGAATGAAAAAATTTATAGAGGAAAACTGCTAGCTTTCCACGCTTAATATTTATGGAAAGAATATTATTGAATATGCTGCCCCAAAAAAATAAATTATGATTGGATATGACCAGTGGTTCTGGTTTAAAAGACATATCAATATTATTTAGTTGTATGAATAAGTTATTTTATTTATAGGTATTTATGTACAACTTGTACCATGATTTCGTTCATACCACATTTTTTTTTATTCATTTTTATCAGAAATAATCTTTTTCTTAATATTAATAATGCTTCATTATACATCTTAATAACTGGCAAAATAAACAAAACTTTAAAAAAAATCAAAGTAGAAGAAAAAATCCAACAATACTAATAACAACAAAACCATATTCCTTTTGAACCTACTATACAGTAGTATATTTAAATGTTGAAATAGAATGTTCTATAATGAAATGGATAGAACAATAAGATTTTAGCAGACACTAAACGACAAATCGTTAAGTAATAATCGTTGAGAGGTCACCAAAAATTGTTGAGTTTGTTTATTGAATATCTTACTGTTCGTAGAGGAAAATGGCTGAATGTTAACATATATAAAGCCAAGGATTTCATCATACATTATTTTTATCTTATTTGCAATCTTTGTATATTATTATTTCTATGTTGTATATAGAGAAAGAAAGTGAAGAACTTTATTATAATTTTGTATACTAAATCTGTTTAATATAATATTGAGAATGTTTACTATATATCCAATGACTACAGGCGCTCATTCTCAACATTAAAAATGTTAAAAGAAAATATATTCTTTACACAACTTAAAATGTTACTACTGAGCTACTTAATATTTGGCTATTCAATAAAAGAAAAACCACACCCACACACCACAGTGTTTCGCATATCGCTTGATGCTATGCAAGATTTTCAAGACTTCTTGACTTTCTTGCTTTTTCCTTAATTTATCTAAACCTACAAAGAGAACCGGAAGTGGGATAACACTAACATTACATTTGTTCCATCGATGATTATAATCTATTATTTTACTGGACACATGTATCTAAGATCTACATTATATGATCTATAAATGCAAATATCCAGTTATTTGTTACAATTGCTTTAATAAACCATGTCTATAGCACTTTGGTATTGTCCACCTCAAGGGTCTGTTTTATATGAGATTTTAGCTCAGCTAATTTCATCTTTACAAACATTATTTCCCAACTCACCTCTCTTTGAACCTCATATCACAATTGCTACACAGTTACTATGTATAGATAAAGATGCAAGGAACCAGATCTTAACTTCTTGTATGGCCGCTATTCAATCCATCAAAAAGGATTTGATTAAAACTGAACAATATAACAATGATCATTTGATCTCATTTAAAAGTTGTAGTATAGGTAAAAAATATTTTAAAAAAATTACTTTAGATTGTGTCGAAAACAAGTATTTAATTAGCATTTCTAAAATTATGAAAGAAATGTATTCGGATCCTCAAATGATAGATTCAATGAATGTATTTCATCCACATCTATCGTTACTATATTCCGATGTAGAACCAATTAGCAAAGCCTATGTTAGAATTATTAAACAAAGAGTACAAGATACATTAGATATAAAATTAGAAGAAATGAAAGAGGATTTAAGTGAAATGCAAAATGATACACAGATTACTTGGAATATCAATACTAAGAGTAAGATAGGTTGGAATATTCCCGGTACTTTTAAAATTGTCAAATGTGAAGGCCCTGTAAATCAATGGGAGGTATTAGGTTCAGTTGATGTATGATACTTATCTAAACAAACACACATCCATATAAATATTCATCAATGTTTTCTTTCTTTTTCATTTTATACTGTTTTCATCACACTTTTTGTTATCGTCTTCTATCATATTTTCTTTTTACTAGTATTTTTATATTTGATATATCAGTTACAATTAATTACCACAAACCTAGCCCCATCTAATTACCCTTGTTCTTAAAGTGTTTTGCCCCCCCTCTCCCTCTCCTTTACCACCCGTATATCTTTCTTTTCTCTCTCTCTCTTTTCTTTTATGAAATTGTTACATTAAATCATAAATCAAAATGCATATTTTTAGGGTTATAGAAAACTAGAGTTTTATTAAGTTTAATACCCTTTCATACTTTTGAACATTCTCTTTTTTCATAGTAATAACAGTAATCATAGAAAAAAAAACATATGAAAATGATAAATATATTACTTCTAAGTTTCTTCTTTCCAAAATTCGAGGATCTTCTTTATTGTTTAGAGATACATGAAAAAAATTATTATGCAATATGTATAAATCTCAAGACTCGTCAAAGAATAATGAAAATTCAATAGTTATTTTTAACTAGTTAATCATTTAATAACAAAATATAGCGGTGAAGACTCATAAAATCTTTTCAATTCTATTGGATATCCAACGCTATGATGAGTCTATATTTAAACAGATTCAATATCCTGAATGAAAAAAGCTATTTTGTTTTCATACATTTCATCCTGATAAAGTACTCAAAAAGCCATTATAATCAATTTTAAAACTGTACTTTAAATTCAATGATACATAAGTATAATATTTTAAACCTTAGAACACCTATAGTTACAGTTAATGAAAAAAATTTTTTGACTATTTAAGATAAATAAAACCATGGGAATATAAACCATTCAATTAGAGAGTTCATGTAACTATTAACATATTCTATTAATTCGATGAAAACTTATTCATTCATAAAATTGTATATTATTGAATGTTAATGATGCATGCTAGAATTTAAAATGGAAAAACGAATTTACTATCTATTTCAAAAAAAGAAGAACTGAAATAACAAAAATGCGATAGTAAACTTAGCATAATCTGCTTTTGAATAATTGCATACTTTAGGTAAATGCACTAATTTTCTTTACTGAAACGATTGAGTATACATACCCGGTCATTATTCTTTATTGAGACCACTTTAAATCTATCTACTATATTTGCTGCTAGTATATTATGTTTTTGTTGTTCCAAACAGAGTCTCCAGAATTTTTTGAAAACCAGTTTTAATGATTCTTTTAACAAGAAATTACAACTTTATGTTATAGTAAAAAAACGTTATATCTACTTTTTTTTGTTCTACTTCAGTTGATTTACATGAGGCAAATTTTGAAACCTGTTTTGTTGAAATAGGTGAATGGATAAATAAAACCTACCACAAAAATGCAACAAAAATATACATTACACTAGTGAAGAGAGACACATAGTAATAGACTATCTGAAAAATAAAACACCTAGTCCAGCAGTAAAAAAATAATGAACAAGTTATTTTGTTTTCTATTTAATTATCTTTTTACAATACAGATAAGCATGTTACATATTGCTTATTTTTTTTAAATACAATAAAAAACAAGTTTTCGAACTGTAAAATATATTTGTCTCTGAAACATTTGAAGATTTACAAAAGAAAGGCTTTTTTCGAGAAAGAGGGAATTAGATAAAACAAAAAACACTTAGGTCTAACTTTTAAAATAGTTCACAATTCCCCCCCTTCATAAATAGAAAAGGGGTCAAAAAAGGCACAATTTTTTTCTAAAACAATAGTAAAAAAAATCCCATAATCATTAATAATATTACTTTTTTTTTTTGCTTATCTCCATTAAAAAGAAGTGGAAAAAAAATTGAAAAGTATAATACCACACAATTTCTGGTTAATTTATTGTTCTGATATGCAATGTCTTAAAAAAATATAGAATACTCTTTTTCTATTTACAATTCTTTCTTTGTATTAAAGAAAATTTAAACCTTGAGGACAGTGTGTTAACGTACGAACAAAACAAACACACCATTGTTTCAAGATTTTGAAAAACAAAAGAAGTAGGTTTCAAAATTTCTCTAAATGCAATTCTTTGAATGACCTTTGAAACACGAGGGCTGAACTTTCTTCAATCTTATTTTTCTGCTGAAAAAAAGATAAAAAGTGGGAAAAGCTATGATAATCTTATTGGTTGTGAGTCTTTGGTAGTTGACCTAGAAATTTCTAAGATATAATAAACATGCTGATTGTTTGGTGGATATAAAAAATAAGATGGAATGCTATTTTACAAGACTGAATATGAGCTATCTTTGTAATTACAACATATAATTTTATAAATTAAATGTTGATAATAGAGTCTCTTTTGTTGAGGCACTTTTCTTCACGAGACTTTTTGTTTGAAAAAAAATGAAACCCTAAAGAAATGTTTTTAAAAATATATTAATACCTTACCGTAAATTAACGCGTATTTAATTTTTTTTGACAAAAACACAACAATACAACTGAAACAGATCTACCGTGATTGTTTTCAAATAAAACTTTTCTTATGTACTAAAAATATTGTATGACAGTGACTTAACAACTGTTTCCTAAAAAAAATTATCTTTTTATTTTATCAAATATATTAAAAGTTTCATAAACCTAAATGGTCTCTATTAGATCACTTTTAACTAAAAAATAGTAAAAATCTTTTCTTTATTCTACTTTTACCATTCTTCACAACAAAAAAGACATTTATTTCTTTATTATTTTTTGTAAAAAAAATTTAACTGATAAAACATAAAGTTTCATCATATATCCACGTACTTAGAAAAAATTTTACCAACTACTCCTCTAAATCTGTTGGACTTTTCACAGTGCAACTCAAACAAAAACTCATGTCAAATTTTTAGCTACACAATCTAAATTTGTACGTATGTGTTTTCCACTTTGGCATATATCAACAGAAATATTCAAAAATTAAATAGATCCTATGACATATACAGTGGACTTAGCTACATAGAACTATTAAAACAATAGAAGAATCTTTCATGATTGCTGTAATTATAGAGATTACTACTTGCATTATTCCATTACAGGACCTGTTGAAATAATATAAATTATACTACAAAATTCTATAAATAACATATGTAGACCATTGTAGTTAATTTCAATATAAGTTTTTTCCCCATTTTCCACTCTCATATATAAGTTCTGAAAGATATTAATATCTGCTATTAAAAGAAAACAGAAAGCAGAATTACCTATACAATGATAATAAGAGGATAAAATTTTCCATTTCTAGTTATTGAAAACATGAAGAAATAAAAAAGAGAAATGAAGTGATATACTAACAGGTGCAATAATAATATATAACATGGCTTGCTGATGAAATATGCTCTTTTCATTAAATATATACATGTAAAACAGAGCTGTTTTCAACTAAATCTCAGGGTGGCACTTTTTACATATTCAATATTGACAACCAATGTAGATTCACAACATTCAAAAAATATCAAGAATTGATTTTTCATAACACCCAAAAAAACTAAGGATGCTTATAAATTTTGCTTCAATGGATTTTTCCAGTAGTTTTTCCTACTATCAAAGGAAAATGATATAAAATAATAAACTAAGAAATGTGTTTTTAAACTCAAAAGAATATGTTAATCATTTGTCAAAATCGTTATAAAGTTGCTAAATATAAATATTATAAAGAAAGTGATTTCTGTAATTATTATAAAAGAAATGTCCATTTATTCTATCATTTAAACATCCAGTTATTTTAGTCCAGTGAAGAATTTTATGTTATGTAAGATAAATCTTCTACATTTATTCTTGTGTGTAAAAAGTTTAATACACCGATAAGAAAAAAAAAATACTAAGTGATAAGAGAGATATATTGACTGCATCTATACTTTTAGTTCTATGCTTTATTGAGAGTTTAAAAAAGAAAATTTGCTGTCCTTTCACCTTTGCTCGTTCTGATATCACTTAGTTTGTCAATAAACACTTAAATAAAAAATAACAATTATATAATTAAAAATTCTGTAAAAAGATCTCTTTAATTGCTGATTTCTTCTTTTTGTTATGAGATTTTAGAATCACAAAATCATTATTATTCATCAGGAATTTGACAATAATAATAGTCAGAAAAATTTGATAAACAAATGAAAATGTTTAAGTTGCCATCTGGTGTATATATATTTTGGTAAATAACTGAAAAATAAAACAGCATTATTTAGAAGATCCTTTTTTTATGGTCTATTTTAAAAATACTTCTCTTTAGTAAATTTATAAATCAGTTTAAGATATCCCTCATGCTTTTCAAACAAAACATCATAAAATAATATATCTTCAAAAATGCTCAACTTTCTTCTCTTCTTTTTTCTTTTATGAAAATTTCTAGTAATAATATTATTTACTAAATTTGATATAAACAAGTATATTAGATGTATCTCTCATATATTTATAGATTTATATAGAAATGAATACCTAAAAAAAAGAACAAGTTATTATCAATCTATTTTAATGTAATTTCTTCTCTCTGCATAGTATCCATGAAATCCTTGTAGGTGAATGGTTCTCAGATGTCTTGTGCTAACCCTAACTCCGCTTTACTGTGATCACTAGGAAAACACAAAGAATTTTATCCCACCCAAATTTGATATCGGTATTATACGTGCGTCCTTTTTTGGAATTTTTATTTTTTTGTCCCTTGATTTCTTCAAAAGACCGCCATTTTGTCAACCTCACAATCAAATGCATCTGAAAAACAAAGAAAACAAAAAACCAAAAAAAACCAAAAAAAACCAAAAAAAACCAAAAAAAAAATTCTTGAAAAAAACTTTTCGAACAAAAGAGATCTGGAAACAATTGTTTCCTACATCTGCATACGCTATTGTTTTTCTCCGAGATTGAAGATGAGTTCCCTCATGATTAATTTCCAAAATTGTCGAAGAACCGTAATAATTGACTATTGTATTGTGATGATTGATCCATAATCTTTCCTAAAATTAAACAACTTTTGCATGAAAACCGGAAAATCAAAAAACAAAAAATAACTACCAATTTGGGAATATAATATTGTCAACAAATATTTAACATTAACATACATTTCTTATATATTAACAATGATTTTCCTTTATAGGATACATCAAACTCTAATATTAGCTGTCAAGAAGAATTAACGAACCTTGCTTAATAATTATAGTTATAATTCCACTTTTCTTTTCTTTTTTCTTTTTTTTTCAAACTTCGGATTCTATACCTTTTCTTCTATTCATTCTTTGAATATTTATATATGATAACTTTACCTCCTTACTTCCTGTTCTACAGAAATAGCATATGCTGGCCATATATAATCTCTGATTTATTACGAAGTATGGGGAATCTGCTTTCTGTCATATATTTTTTTTTCCAAAAAAATATTGTTGGTTGATTAATTCACAAAACTCGGTTTTTTAAGGTTTTAACGCAACATAAATATATATCCACTTATACCCAACACGAGGATCCTCTCCTGCTTAACATAAGATTATCCACCTTTCCTCTACTATTTGAAATATATTCTTTATCGATTCTTACCATATCTTATAATTTAATTACTTTTACATTTATTTATTTACTTCTCTCTTTTTTTATTCTTAATCTATATTAACTAAGTAGGTTAAAGTTTATTGAAAAAAAGTATTTCCATATGTAATGGTGATAACCAAAACTTTTGTTCATCAGTTACATTATATTATTTCAGAACCAAGTACAAATGATCTTATTGGCTGGGCAGATCCTGAATATGATAATAATTCATTCTTTTTAAAACCACATGACAAAAGATTTGCTGAACTTGTATTGAAAAGGCATTTCAAACATGGGAATGTTAGCAGTTTTGTTAGACAATTACATATGTATGGATTTCACAAACTTCCCAATACCGAGAATAATACTAAGAATCAAACAGCTAATACCAATCACAACGCTCCAAAAACAAAACTCCATAAGTCTGAAATGGTATGGTATTTTACTCATCCATCGGGTTATTTCACTAGAGATTCTAATAGAGAACTTCTAAGTAAAATTCATAGAAAGACTACTGGAATGGGAAAGGATGGGAAAAGAAAAAATATCCTATCGCCTGTTTGTGTCAGTTATTTTGATCATAATGGTAACCCAATTCATTCTCAACATGTAAATATGTTCCAAAATAATCTGCCGTTAACTGATCGTTTCGGTAACCAAACTGAAATTAACATGGGAAACCAACTTAATATGATGAATGAAGTTCCAAGAGGAAGTGTTAGCTATAATAATACCCCAGGTAGTCAAGTTAGAGTCCCTGAGGCAAGAACATATTCGCAACCGTTATTACAAACAAGTCCGAGACTCCAAACTGTAGTAGGAGCTTCAAATCAAAACAATAACATTCGAATATCACAATCTACATCAGAAAATAACGGGATATATTATGGAAGTGATAACAACAGTAGTTTTACAACCACCTCCTCACTATTACTTCCTTATAACAGAAATAATTTACAATTTCATATTCAATCTCAAAATAATTTACCTTTACAAACCACATATAATATTACTTCATCTTCATCTATGATGTCACTTCCATATATGACCTCCAGTATTCCAATATCTCCTTCCGTGGGATATATTCCCCAAGCAGCTCCATCATCAAATCACCAATCTGTATTAAAACCAACCCCTTTAAATGGAACTGATCCTATTCCAATCAGTACATATGATGGGGTCAATAAGCCAACTACAAGACCTTATTTCATTAACGGGGAGAATACTCAATCTATACCGAATCTACCAATTACCCAAAAAATATATGTCGAAAAGACAAACTCAAATATACTAATTCCAGTTACTTATTCATTAGTTGGGCCTGTTCCACAACATTCTTCGCAACCTGCACTAACAAAATTGAAAAATAGTGAACCATCGACTCAAGATTATACACAACCTAAAGTACTGCCACTTTCTTCTGATAGCAAAATCACGGAGGTTAACAATACTTCTGCTATTTCAACGTCCAGCGTTCCAAAGAAAAATTCAGAAGAACCCTTGCTATCTCCTGTCCATCCAACACAAAAGGTTCTAAGTGATAATAATGACAATAATAGAAGTGAAAAAGAAAGCCAACTTGATAAAAACATACAAGCATGCTTGAGCAACAACCTTCAGGATTTAGTAAAGTCACTAGTATCGATCACTGATACCTTAAATAGAATACGTTCACCAGATTGCTTAATCAGTTCCAGGTTAAATATTACAACCGACGATTCAGGAAAAGTTAATATTGAGTTAGATGGAAAGCAAATTAAACTAGACCAGTTAATAAATATGTTATCTGAAGTAAAAACAAAATTAATTGATAATGATGATATTATTTCAAAGACCTTAATTTCAGCAGATTAAGAAAAGTTTATAGAAAAAGTTAAAAATTAATTCACTTTCTGTAGCATTATGTATATCACACAAAGATAAGATTATACTAAATTTGAAAACTATAAGTGGAAATAAAAATAATTTTTGACTTTTAATTACACGATGTAAAATTATTTATGTACATTTGCTCCTCCTGTTCGATGAAAAATCAAGGTAAATTTATTGGTTTACTGTTAGTTTATCTTTGAAAATTCACGCATCAGCTACAGGCTATGAAATATAATCTCTCTTTTTTTATGTAACTTCTATTTAAGAAAAAAGACATATTCATATAATTGCTTATATACGAATCATCATGATATTGATCGTTAATTATTATTAATATTCAAATAATTTCCTATCTATATTTATCTTATTTTTTAAATAAATGTACGTATAATAATCAACAGTAGTGTTGATTAGGAGGTGGGACATTAACTGGTCCATAAGCAGATAAGGGAACAAAAGTTGGTATGGGAGAAGTTACACTTGCTGGATAATTATAGTTGATTGGAGGAAAACTATATTGTTGTGGTTGCATCATCATGCTTGGAATTGGACTGGTTCCTACAGGAGAACATGGCTGAATTTGAGGTTTATAAAACATTTTTGAATTTTGTTCTTCCATCAATGCATTGAGAAATTTACGATTATATCTTAACTTGTTTTTAGCAGGATACCTGCTATTATCGACATTATGCGTATCGTCATAATTATTTCTACGAAAATCAATGTTTTTTTTATTGGCAAAAGACGCTTCTAACACCTGATCCTCATCAAGAGATGTGCCATTTGTGGCCAAAATAGCTCTAGATGCATCTAGAGGATTTTGAAAACACACAAAACCATATCCTTTTGAAGCACCAAAATTATTTGATTCGTCATCTGATTTATTTTGCTTTGTACTACCTCCTACAGTAATTATCTTTGCACTTATAATTTTACCAAATTTTTCATAATAAGCATATAAATCATCATCTGTCCAAGTTAATGGAAGATGCTTAACATATAGATTAGATTCCTGTTGAGACTCCAAAGGAATTGGTAAATGACTTGGAAGATTGGGAGGATAAGAAGAGCTTAAGGGTAGTGACATTGGTGTAATTGTCATAGGTGAAGGATAAAAATTTGATACAGGAACTGGTTGTGCAGGGAAGGAAGGATATTGTAACAAGGGTGATATAACAGCCGGCGATTGAATTATTTTTTCCACATCAGTTAGATCTTCCCTTTCATTATTATCATCTCCTGATATTTTTTGTGGTTGAAAAGAGGATAGTGTTGACAAAGAAGAAGCTGAATTAGTCATCACCATATTTTGACTATATGGTGGTACGTTCATGTACTGATGTGGCATAAATTCCAAGAAACTAGATGATCTGGAAAATGAATTTTCCATATAATTTATTTTATTCGTATATTTATTATTATTACTACTGCAATTTCTACAATTATCAACATTATCAGCATTATGGTGAGTTTTACTATGATTTAGATGATTGATTCTATTTTGAATAGCTCTGTTTACAATCAATTGATTACCATACCATTCATACAAATTTAATAACTCAATGCATTTCAAAGCCAAAAGATGTGTTCTAACCTTAATAAAACCATAGCCTTTCAATAAAGATTGATCTTCTTCCTTTGATTGATCAATATTGTTTTCTAATGGGAAGTAGTAAGATAAAATTTCAAAGTCAGGATATTCTTTCTTCAAAATTTCATTTACAAAATCCAGCACATGGTTCTCTGTAACGATTATATGATAACTATCTTTCTCCTTATTATTACAATTATCGATTGCTTTATCATTGTCATTATCATTGTCATTATCATTGTCATTATCATTGTCATTATCATTGTCATTATCATTGTCATTATCATTGTCGTTATCATTATCGTTATCATTATCATTATTATTTATTTCATGAATATATCTAGGTAAATTTCCGATGAAAACACATTTGAAATTATTTTCACCTTCCAATTCATTCTCATTATTGTCTTCATTCTCATAATCTATTTCATTGAATCTACTCATAATAATACTTTTATTTTTGCTACTTTTATTCCTTTTATTAACCTTACCTTCATCATCTTCATTTTTCATATTCAAACTAGTAGTATTATTATAATTATCTGGATTATTTGTTAAATCATTTGTTTTAAATTGTTTCCAAAATAATCTTTCTCTTTCCTTCCTTTCAACATGATAATTAACCAATAAGGCTGATCCTTTAATAACTTTCCCATTTAGTTGATTGATACAATCCGAAGCTTGTGAACCTAATTGGAAAGAAACGAATCCATAATTTTTAAATACTCTCTCGTTATTATTTGAATTATCGTCATTCTTATTAGGAGATTCGTTTTTATTTTGTTTATTCTCAATCAATTTTATTGAAAGGATCGGACCAAACTGTTTACATAGCTGATTCAGTTCTTCCAATGTAACATTAGGGTGTATATTACCAATAAAAATATTATTTGGATTCTTCAAGGCATGATGATTTGTTGATATTGACCATTTATCTATAATTGTTTTCCCTGCCCCATTCAATAGTTGCTCAATTTCAACTAATAATGAGTCTAATAAAGATTTATTTTTGAATTGACATTTAATTACTGTATCGTACTTCCATTTTGCAAAACCATCATCATCATCATTATCACAATTCTGTCTACCACTATAAGATTTTTTATAATCTATATTTGAGGTTTCGAAAGTATAGTTATTTGAATTAATTAAAGCATGTCTCATTTCATCATTTAAATATTCATAATTTTCTATAAAATTTGGATCATTCAAAATCCCATAATGCTCATAAAAAATATTATTCAAATTATTAATTATTAACTTTTCATCATCATCATCATCACCATCATCATTAGTATTATTATTGTTGTTGTTGGCAATGTTCTTTGAGTCATGATTCCACCTTATCCTTATTGTGAGTTCGTGTATGTTAGCTAAGAGTTCTAATTGCAAGCTTATTCCATTCATTTTATCTTTATTATGAATTTGTGACATTATTTTTATTTTTCCTATTATTTTGATAATATAAAAAAGAATACACCTGATTACAATTGCATCAAGTATCAATATTATTATTAAACAGATAAGTACTACGTCAAGTTAAAGCAATTAAAAGGTTGAGCAGAGGAAGCAAGGAAATAAATAAACAAAATATAAAAGTAACTCAACAAATGGAGTTAAAGTAACAAAGAAGCTAATTACTTTAGGAACTTTCAATTTTAAGAGTTATTTATTTAAAAGATAACCTGCTTGATAATGAATTTACATTTTCCAATAATAATCTGTTTTTTTCCTTTTTTTTTCCTTGCTTTTTTTTTTTTTTTTTTTTTCCTTCCTTCCCTTCTTCCCAAGTCACAATTACAAATAATAATTGCACTAGTACTACAATGTAAGTACTACATAGTAGTAGTAAACTGCAACAGTAAATAGAATATTACTTTCTAATTTCTAATTTTTTTTTATTGTTTTCTCTTTCTTTCTCTCCCTTTACGTTATTTTTGTTCTTTTTCTATTTTTCCCTTTATGTTTGCCTGCGAGATCCGGTTGTGCTCGAGGAAAAAAAAAGTTAATTAACCAAATCGGGTAAAAAAGCGTCAAAATACGACAATTAGGAAATAAATGGTCCCTTTTGTCATCAAATCTCGTTCCTGTGTTTGTCTCCCTTTTCTTGTTTTTATTATTTTTTCTTTTGAATTCTGTATGAGTTAAATAACGCACTCAAGGTACAAACACTTTAATAATGAATGATACCATATACATAATTGATTTGTAGTGATCACTACCAACGTCAATTTGGTTAGATGCCAATATTTCTTGGACTTGAAGACAAAGACAGATTAGGAGTATGGTATATCCGAATAATATCGGTTATAGAAGGAAGTTGATAATATGAACTCAAACTATATGTTTTTCAATATGTATTATTTTTAATGATACAAAGAGCTTTTATTCTATTCTATTTTATTTTTGTATCAGGTGAAAGAAAAGTAAAAAGAAAGAGATATAGAAGAGACAAACTTTTGTTTCTGAACAGTCTTTTACTATGCACACTCTCTTTCTCTTATTAGTCTCAGTAAAGATATATACACAGGGAAATAAAAAAAAGAATTACAGCAGTAGTAATAATTAACAGTAATTTACAACCAGCACTCAACTCTCATTGCAATTGCTTCTGTCAGGACACTAAGAAAGATGTGTCTCTGATTCATATGGTACGGTGTCAGTCAAAAACCCAACAACTAAACCAAAAATTCAAGAATTGACGTAACTGTAACACTCTCGGAGAAATTACCGAAAGAGGAAACTTGTCCCATGTGCGACTTCTTTTTTTTTTTTCGTTTCTTTTCTTTTTTTTCTTTACAAAATGCGGGATTTGTTTAATTTTCTCTATTTTCCTATTTTTTATTTTTTATTTTTTTTTGTTTGCAAATTTATGGAGAATAAACCACCAAAATGTGATGGAAGTGTATATTAAATATAAGAACAGATATGATTGTTATTAACAATAAACTAATACCAATAGTTATAGCAGAACCACAGTGCAGTATGACATTGCGTATAATGCTCCAATAGACAGTGCAACCTCATAGTCATTTTTACTAATAAAAGTAGCCCCTCTATAAAAAAAAATGTTGGTAGGTGATGAAGAACACCTCCTGCCGTCTTTATAGATCGCTGTGCAGTGAGTAATATTTGGTATTACTGACAACAAAACAGTGAGTTCAGTAAGTGTTTCCCACCTTTCAACATTATTTTTTTTTCATTCATATAATTTTATATATTAACACTTGTTATGTCTGTATAATCACCCCTTCGATCATTTAAGCATAAGATTCAACTATGTCTCTAACCATCTCTCCCTACCTTTAAAATACAATCCAATGGTACAACAGGGCAGAATATGGGTGTTTTCCACCTTGATAATGCAAAAAAATAAAGCCAAAATAAAGTTACTCTTTGCATTTCACCTCTTAAGTATATCAAATCATTATGTTTGCAACATGGATACTCTTCTCTTCAAAGTATAAAGTAGTCTGTATATATGATGTATATTTCTGTTACGATTCTATTTAGATAACCTATCTCGTATAATGTGATCTTTGTACATGATATAATTTTGTACCCAGGGATCACATAACTTAGTGGCAAATAAAAAAAAAAAAGATGGAGTGAAAGTAAAAGATACAAATAAGTTAAAACTGCTAAATTGTGTAGGTGGTAAAGCTATCATATCAACAAATAGCCTGTAAAACTTTAATAAATCCACCTTATTATATATCCTTACAGCAGTTCACTACATTGTTATTAATTTATTCATATCTTAATAGTCTTAATCTATTTTAACCTTTGAACTTTTCCACTTTTTATCTTTTTGTTGTTTTATTGCAAAAGTTTAAAGAATACAATCATTGTTGGTTCCATATTCATTTGATCTATTTAATTGGTATCTTTCTTCTTACTGTTTTTTTATTTTTTTTTATTTTTTATTGAGATGTTTTTAACTAGAAGTGAATACGATCGTGGTGTCAGTACATTTTCTCCAGAGGGTCGTTTATTTCAAGTCGAATACTCTTTAGAAGCAATCAAATTAGGGTCTACAGCTATAGGGATAGCCACAAGTGAAGGTGTGGTTCTTGGTGTAGAAAAAAAGAGCCACGTCACCCTTGTTAGAAGCTGATTCTATCGAAAAGATCGTAGAAATCGACAAGCATATTGGTTGTGCCATGAGTGGGTTGACTGCAGATGCAAGATCCATGATCGAACATGCAAGAGCTACTGCTGTGACGCATGACTTATATTACGACGAACAGATTAAAGTAGAGACTTTGACGCAATCTGTCTGTGATTTAGCTCTAAGATTTGGAGAAGGTGCGTCTGGTGAAGAAAGATTAATGTCTAGACCTTTTGGTGTTGCTTTATTGATTGCAGGTCATGACGACGATGATGGATATCAATTATATCATGCCGAGCCATCTGGTACATTCTATAGGTATAATGCTAAAGCGATTGGATCAGGTTCAGAAGGTGCACAAACAGAATTACAGAACGAATGGCACTCGTCCTTAACTCTGAAAGATGCCGAATTATTAGTATTAAAGATTCTAAAACAAGTTATGGAAGAAAAATTAGATGAAAATAATGCCCAATTAAGTTGCATTACTAAAGAAAATGGGTTTGAAATATATAGCAATGAAAAAACTGCAGGAATAATTCAAAACTTAAAGGAAAAGGAGGCACAAGAAAATTCTGAAGATAATGCTAACATCGATAGTGAAAAACAGGATATTGAAATGTCTACATAGATATATAATATAAATCATCTGTATAAATGCCATTACAATATAAATACACTCAACATTAATATTATCTATCTAAAAATTCAATTAAATAATATCTATGTGTCTCTTGCTCACTCTACTAGATGAGAATATTCAGGTACCTCTTTCAATTTATTATTGAAAAATTTCTCTAATCTATTGGCATATTTAAAATATGATGTATTTTCACCATTATAAAGTCGACAATTATTACAAATTAATTTTACATCATAAACAAATTCTTCCATTTTTTCATATTTGTTACTGTCCAATTTCACTTCCATAGTACTCAAATCCATTGGCTCTTTAATAAAATCATAATAATCAGGTACTTCATCTTTGTTAACTGGTTGTAAAAATGGCCATGCTGCTGCATGATTTTGTAATTCAGTCAAAATATTTTGCATCACAGCATGATGTGGTCCACGCTTTGGCCTTTGAGCCAGTTCATCCATCTCAGGTGTCCACCCCGCCTCTTTTAAACCAGGAATCGTCATTGGGTCAACAGGTTTAATGTTATCCAAGTCCCTAAACTGTTCTAAACCAGGTCTAATGATATGAGACCTCGATATAGTTCGTATCTTTCTTCTTAATGCTGCCTCTTGTAGTAAAAGAATTTTGGGAGCATCCAAGTACCGTATTTTTGGCAACATTGTACATTGCATCAAAGTACCACCTTCATAATCTTTAATATAACCCATCCATATCGTCTTATCTAAAGTAACCTCTTTTGTAAAACCTTGTTTTTTGAAATATCCAATTGCATAATTATCTGCATACGTCAAAAAGTGTTTGATAGGACTCGTGTTTCGTACATAATCTTTTAGATGATTCATTAAATGAGCACCATAACCACGTACTTGTTCAGTTGAAGAAATGGCGCAAAACACAATTTCTGCAAATCCCCTCGAATCAAACGGCTTATAAGTGATTCCACCTACTACTGTCAAAGGTTTCCTTATTACGGCCATAGACAAATGACTTCTATCATAAACAAGCCTTGCAATATATTCCTTTGGCATCTTAGGTAACTGTTTTTGAAAAATATTCTTTAATCCAGTAAGAACCATCAAATTTTCCTTCGTATTATCATTATTTACAACTCTGAATTCAATTTTACCCTCTTTCTCCTCCACAACACTTGGTCTTTCAATGAGCTTATATTCAACACCATCAAATTCAAATTTTACTGTTCCCTTTGGCTCCTCTTCTGTTGTAACAATATTGTCTTCCAATGACTTATTATTGTTAATTACCTCATGATCATTTTCTTTTTTCTTTGAATCTTCTCCGATTTCTCCTATTTTTACATCACCCACCCCCTTTGATTTACTCTCTTGCTTCATAGAATCATGATTATCTTTTTTATTATTATTATTAGTTTCTTGATCATCCTCAACTTTTAATTTTTTGGTGTCTGGCTGATCAGCTTGAGAAATTATCTCATTTTCCCTTTTATAGCCCATCGTTCTTATAGATAAAAATAAAACAAAATACTAGAAAGATACACAATGATTACAATATCATGTATATCCAATTCAGCTCAATCGTTCTTAACACAACAGTAATGACGATTAATATACTTTAATAGTCAGATTGTATATTCTTTTTTGTTTTTTTGTTTTTTTTTTTCAACTTACATGTATGTTTATTTACCATTTCTGAAATATATTTTATTTTAAAGTTTATTTTTTAAAATCCTGAAACTTTCGAAGCCTTCGAAAATAAAAGAGACTCATCAAATCAAAAAATGAAAACTATGAATTTCCAAAACAGATACAATCTATACAATATATAGAATATCTATATAGTTTCAGTTGTCGATCCTGTTTTATTTTTGTTTAGCTCATTATTGATGACAAATTCGTCCTCCCCTTCTTCTCTTTGAGATTTAGCCCTAGTTTGATCATCTAAAGTTAAATCATCTAATTCATCTAACAATTCATCAACATCAATTTCCGGAGCATCAGACTCCTCGAATTCACCAGACTTATAATCATCATCAGCATCATCATCATCTCCACTTTCCAATGAATTAGATTTTTGGATTTCTGCAACTTTGTACATATTGACATTTTTTCTTAATTCCTCATCTTCTTCTAGTTCTTGTAAAAATAATTCGTAATCTTTTTCTGAACGTTCTAATTCTTGTCTTTGAAACCTTGAAGAGCTATGTGTTCCAACATGTAAATCTGTCTCATTATATTCTTTAGCCATTCTTTTCAACTTCCAATTTCTGTTCTTCTTATTCTTTTTCTTCTTATACAGTTTCTTAACTAATATAACATCTGGAATTTGATCATATTCCAATTCATCAAATAGTTCTGAATTATAATTAGAATTAGCAATAAAATAACCTACGACTGAATCACCCGCATGAACTATACCACCTAAATGTGATCTCACATAATATTCTTGATCGTTGTTACCTAAATCAGATGTACGGGCTACAGTAATATCAGCAAGAACTTTATTACCCTCAGTGAACCCTGTAGGTTCAACATCCAAAACAATGAATTCGACTAATTGAGAAGAATCAGCTAGTGAGGAGAATGGATTTCTCCAATATGTTTGTGATGACATTTCAGAAGCTTGTAAGGTTACCGGATCCATGAATTGTACTGTATTCGAAATCTTGGAACATAGCACAAATCTAGAGATATTACCTAAGGATTTTGCTATCTCTTTAGGTAATACTACCAAATCATCTTTACAAATTGGAACAATTTCTACAGAATATGTAAATTTATAAGTGGAAATATCAGAATGGGTATCTTTGGAAATCAGTTCTTTGGAATTTTTATATTTGACTGGAATATTTGATTGTAAGAAATCAACCATCTTTATGGCGTGATTCTTTTGACCATAGAAAAAATCTAACCCATCTTTAACTTCTTCGATTGATATGGTATCCATGTGGGCCTTATGTTTTAAAATCATTTGTTCCAAATATAAAAAAGTCCTTTTATGTGGTACTTTTTGTCTAATTTGCACCTTTGCAGTCCATGTATTAGCAGTAAAGGAACGTGCACAGTCTGGACATTGCACAGCATTGACATAATATTCAATTTGACAAGTTTGCTGAATCATAACATTCATCATGGCCTCACCTTGGACTGTGACTTTAATTTTAATTCTTCTTGAATGTGGTTCTGTCCATATAAAGGACGCATCGACTAATCTGACTTTGTTTAAACCTTTCAATCTTTTAAGACAAAGTGCCAACAGTTCACGAGATTCCAGTTCGGCTCTTATCCATTGTCCTGGTGGTTGCAAAAACCTTTCGCAATCTCTACAGAACTGAACTGTTGCTTCTTTTGGTATATCCTTTGTGATGTCTACTTTGATTTTGATACAGTCTGTACACATGACCAGTCCAGTGGAACCATCAATTGGTGTCCCACACTCGCAGCATAATAATGTGGCAACTCTTGACATTATATATACTTAGCTTTTTTTTTACCTCTTCTTTCTTGTTTTTTGGTTTTTTTTAATTACTCTCTAATATCACACAATATTATTTTATTCTTATGTCTAACAAGAATGAATTTCTCTCTCTCTATATATGCTTATATATAGCTACACTCTCTTGTATATATGTATTACGTAAGATTGCGAAAAGAAACCCTTTTTGGTTTCAACTTTTAGAACAACCTCGAACTGAAAAGAAAAGTAAGATGCACACCCACACACCACACCAAAGTGCCATGATTATCATTAAATTACGGCTTTACATTATGAAGAACAATAATAAGTAACATATAATGATGATAATAACGATAGATGTTTAATGTTATGATCACTGTTGCAAAGTATTTTGTATGATTTATGAAAAGCCTTGAGAACCTAAGCAGAGCCGTACTATCAAATGACTTGAAAAAAAAAAAGAAAAACAAAACTTTACACAAATACACATGCATATGTTACAGATGAAGTCTGTATATGTGAACAAGTTCGGTTGAACAATTTTAAAAAGAATCTTTCCACAATTTCAAGTTCTTTATTCATTTTTTCTTATTCTTCTTTGATTGAAATAATAATCCAATGGTCTTCTTCTTTGTTTGGCTATATTTTGAACGTATATCTTCGTCGTCACTGTCATCCTCTACGTCACCTAGTTTATTGTGCCTGTCGCTAGAACTATTTGTAACACCGTGCTTGTTCCCATTTTCTTTTGAATTTCTTTGTTTTATTATAATATCCTTTCGCATCTTTCTTTTCAACGCTATCATAGCCTTTGTATCATCTTTTACAATCCTGTGAATATTGTTTCTAATATAGTTTTGTTTGGGATCATTAGATTGTTTATATTGTCTTTTCTTTGCTAAACTAGATACTTTTTTATCTGAATTAATAAACTCACCAATCGTATGAATATCATTCTTACTATTATCATCTGTTTTCCAATTAGAATCAAATTCTTCCATATTTAATCCTGCACCTATTTGAATTACTGGTAAATGGAAAAAATCCATTTGACTATGTTTTAACTCATTAGTAACATGACTTTCCACTGAGTTGCTACCACTTAACTCCTTGTTTGATGGGTTCAACCAATCTGCTACTTTCAAGGATTGTTTGGATAAAGATAATTGAATTTTTGCTTGTAAGTCTAATTTTTCTTGAATTTCTTTAGCTCTACTCATCTTATCACTGCAAAAACAAAAAAAAAAAGTACAAATATATATATATATATATATATATATTTATTAACTGCTACTGTATTATTCGTAGTAATTACTATTGTATCTAACATATGTAAATATATGTATATCTGTATTAAAAAATCTTTCCTCTACAAATGCTATTAAGCTCATCACTTTTCTTACCTATAGATTTTTTTTTTTTAGTTTCTCAATTTTTGATTTTTCTTTGGAAATTAAGAATTAAGAGTTGGATACATTTTATAATCTAGTTCTCTATCAAGCTAACATCTATAACAATGGATGCGCATATATACAAACATACAGGTACATACATATAATAGGGAAACAAAATATGGTTTCTGTGATATAATTTTTTTTCTTGTTTTATCAATTCTATCAACGTCTTCTTTTAGCTCTTTCTCTTTGTTTTGATCTTCTTTCACCAAAACCTTCCTTTTCCATTAACATCAGTGATTCTCTTTTAGCTCTTGTGACTTTATTCAACGATTTCTTGATCACTGCCGTATCAAATACTTCGTCATATTCCTTCATCTTTTCATTAATTCTGTTTTCGATAGCCAAAATTCTGTTAACGTCCTTTGGTGTTATGAACGACAATGCATCACCATGTTTCCCGGCACGTGCAGTTCTACCGGATCTATGAATAAAAACGTCAGGGTCCATGGGGATATCATAATTGATGACCAATTCCACCTGAGGGATATCAAGACCTCTTGAAGCCACGTCAGTAGCCACAAGCACTCTGGCCACATTGGCACGGAACCTATGCAAAGAGTTGGTTCTTTCCTGTTGTGGCATCTGAGAATGTAAAGAGGTGACACGGACATCCAGTTTGTATAGGATCCGTCTTAAAAGCTCTACCACGTGGGTTCTATTTGAAAATATTATAGTTGTGGATTCCTTGTATCTTGGAGATGTTATTATATGGTAAAGGTATGCTTCTTTAACATGTTCTGGGATCATCACATAGTATAATGATAGGGTGGAGGGTATAACTTTGATTGTATTATTTTGATCCACCAAGTCACTGGAAACCGAGGACGAGTCGCTATTCTCCATTTCGTAGAGGAAGAAATTATTTTTTTGATCATTGTTGTTTCCAATCAAAGACTTAACTTGATCTGTTATGGTAGCGGTGAAAAGTAAAGTTTGTCTATTTTCCTTCTGTGGCAAATTCGAGATGATTGTTTTCAGGTCGTCAGCAAAGGTTTCAGTAAGTAAGAAATCGGCTTCGTCTAGGACCAAAAACTTCAATCTTTTCAGAGATTGCGCAAGTTTATTACTTTGATTATCTGTGCTACTACTACTACTACTATTATTATTATTATTATTATTACTACTACTACTATTACTATTACTACTGCTACCGTTGTTGTTGTTATTGTTATCATTCATTAGATGGTGTGCCAGTCTACCTGGGGTAGCAATAATGAAGTGTGGCATGGAGGAGAGTTCAATGGTTTGTTTGATGTAGTCTTCCCCACCGACAATCAGGGATACTCTGATGTTCATGTTTGCACCCAACGCATTGAACTGTTCTGCGATTTGTTGTGCCAGTTCTCTTGTGGGAGTCAAGACCATTCCATAGAGACCAATGGGGTCCTTAGACCATTGAGCCAACATTGGTGCAGCAAAGGCAATAGTCTTACCAGAACCGGTCCTTGCACCACCAATGCAGTTCATTCCTTTCAATAGGATTGGAGGTATACAGTTTTTTTGGATCTCTGTTGGCGTGAAGATCTTCATGGCTTGCAGCGAGTCTACTAGCCAGTTGGGTAATCCTAGTTGTTTGAAACCTGACATGTTTAGTGTGGATGATATTCGTTGATTGCCTATTTTATTTTATTTTGTTTTTTTTTGTCCCATAGACCTTCATAAACTAATACAAAAAAAAATAATTAAGTAACAGTTATGTTTTTCTATAATTTTTATCGTCTTTTTTTACTTTTTTTTTTTTTTTTTCGATGAAATGAGGATGATCTTTAAAAGATACTTTTAACCAAATTCTTTTCAAGAAGAAAGAAAATAATATGAAAAGGAAAAAAGGAAAAAGAAAAAAGAAAAAAAATTTTTTTTTCTTCTTTTTTATTTTTGTTTGGTCACGTGTAATTTTTTTATTTGAAGAAAAAGTAGAAGATAAAAAGGAAACCGTTCCAACCCTAAAGGTATTTTTAAAGCCCTAAGAATATTTGGTATTGACATTTCAAAGACCTATAAAATAGAAAAGGGGGGGGAGAGGAAGAGCAGACAAAAAAAAAATTAACACATAAACGGAGTTTAGAGAATAGAAAATTGATTGTAAGATTAAGTATCGTATAATATTATGTTATGATCTAATATTATTTATGGGTATACTATATGGTATATGTGTGTTTGATTTATGATTTAACACAGTTTCATCGATACATAAACCAACACACACATACACTCAATACCTCCGTTCTTCTTTTTTCTTCAGCCGGCGTTAAAAAAAAAAGGAAAAAAAAAAGACCAAGATATTCTTTAAGCTTATTTTTATTCCCGTTGACTCTTCTCCGTCTTTAAGTACTAAAACATTTATCTTTTTAAAAGAAGAGAAGCGGTCTTTTATTTTTTTTTATTTTTTTTTTATTTTAAAAGACTCAAAAGACAAACCCTACAGGGGGAAAGGGTGTCTGGATGTAGGGCTTGCAAAGCCACGTGAGCGAGAAACACAGGCACAACAAGCAAAACAACTGTTGTCCACTTTTTTTTTCCTGTGTGTCTGTGCATGTGAGCGATGGAAAAGTGCAGTAAGTAAAAATAACGGGAGGGGAGGAAGAAGGGAAAAGAAGACCCGGGGAGGAAAGCACGCCCACACACCACACTGTCCAACTATTGTCACAATGGGCGGTGCTATACTATTCCACCCACCCACCGAACTGCCAGCCACTCTCTTTTTGCTCTTTTTTGCTCTTTTTTTTTTCTAGTGCTATTTTCTCCCTGTTGCCCTCCCCGCAACAACCAAACGACACTCACATACACATACAAACACACATGAAACACATAAACTGCACTGATTTGTTCCGTTTGTGTGTGTGTATGTGTGTGTGCTAGTGCAAGATAAAGAAATCTCTTTAACGTGGTTTGAATCAGTGTGTTGTGAGGGCAAGATGTATAATGTATAGTGTTATTATGTAGTATAATGATGGCTTCACTTAGCAATTAGTAAGGATGTAAGTACTCTTCTTCTTCTTCTTCTTCTCTCTCTTTCTCTTTCTTTCTTTCTTTCTTTGCTTCAAAATATTACTAATGCCAAACCCCACTACCACCGCTCATTATAACTCATAACTTACAATTCACAAATTACATAATACAAAATGAAAAAAAAAAAAAAAAATAAACCGTTCCGTTTTATAGAGTTCTTTTTTTTTTCCCCTTCAAATTCCTTGAAGGAAAAAGAAAAAACAAAGGAAAAGAATAGAAAAGAAAAACACAAAAGACTAGACTATATATATATATATACACACAATCTACACAAATATAACTATCTTTATCTCATATATATATACATGTAAAACAACCTTTTCTCCTTTCCAATCTTCCTCTCTTGGTAAAGTCTTGTTTCTTTTAATCATACTTGAAATCGTCTTATTACATAATTAAAGCCAACCAAACAAAAAAACAAAAAAACAAAAATATAAAGAGAAGTATTTATTAGAGTGATAGAAATTTTCTACTATTCATCCAGTTTCGTCCCTATTTATTTCTTAATTAGAGAGAGCTTAAGTATAAACATATATTCCATTATCTAAACGTAGTAATAACAACAACAAAATCCAAACAAAAATGTCTCAAGGAGCTGTTGCTGATTTCGGTTTAATTGGTCTTGCCGTCATGGGTCAAAACTTGATCTTAAACGCTGCTGACCACGGTTTCACTGTCTGTGCCTACAACAGAACTGTCTCCAAAGTCGAACATTTCTTAAACAACGAAGCTAAGGGCAAGTCCATCGTTGGTGCCACCTCCATCGAGGATTTCATCAAGAAGTTGAAAAGACCAAGAAAGATCATGTTGCTGGTCAAAGCTGGTAAACCAGTCGACTACATTATCAACGACCTGCTACCACACTTGGAAAAGGGCGATATCATTATCGATGGTGGTAACTCCCACTTCCCAGACACCAACAGACGTTACGAAGAATTGTCCGCCAAGGGTATCCTATTCGTGGGCTCCGGTGTCTCCGGTGGTGAAGACGGTGCTCGTTACGGTCCCTCTTTGATGCCAGGTGGTGCCGAAGAAGCTTGGCCACACATCAAAGAAATCTTCCAATCCATTGCTGCTAAATCTGACGGCGAACCATGCTGTGACTGGGTCGGTCCAGCTGGGGCCGGTCACTACGTCAAGATGGTCCACAACGGTATCGAATACGGTGACATGCAATTGATCTGTGAAGCCTACGACATCATGAAACGTATTGGCCGTTTCACAGACAAAGAAATCTCAGAAGTCTTCGCCACTTGGAACAAAGGTGTTCTTGACTCCTTCTTAATCGAAATCACAAGAGACATTCTAGCTTATGACGATGTCGACGGCAAGCCTTTGGTCGAAAAGATTCTTGACACCGCTGGTCAAAAGGGTACTGGTAAGTGGACCGCCATCAACGCTTTGGATCTAGGTATGCCTGTCACTTTGATTGGTGAAGCTGTCTTTGCTCGTTGTCTATCTGCTCTAAAGAAAGAAAGAGTCTTGGCCTCCAAGCATTTGACTGGTCCAGAAATCCCAGAAGATGCTGTCAAGGACAAGAAACAATTCGTTGACGATTTGGAACAAGCATTATACGCCTCTAAGATCATCTCCTACGCCCAAGGTTTCATGTTGATTGGAGAAGCCGCTAAGACTTACGGCTGGAAATTGAACAACCCCGCCATCGCCTTAATGTGGAGAGGTGGTTGTATCATCAGATCCGTCTTCCTGGGTGAAATCACTAAAGCCTACAGAGAAAATCCAGATCTAGAAAACTTGTTATTGCACAGATTCTTCGCTGACGCAGTCATCAAAGCTCAACAAGGTTGGAGAAAGACTGTCGGTTTGGCTACCACCTACGGTGTTCCAACTCCAACTTTCTCCACTGCCTTAGCCTTCTACGACGGTTACAGATCTGCTAGATTACCAGCTAACCTATTACAAGCCCAAAGAGACTACTTCGGTGCCCACACTTTCAGAGTCTTACCAGAAGAAGCTTCTGAAACTTTACCAATAGACAAGGATATCCACATCAACTGGACCGGTCATGGTGGTAATGTTTCCTCCACTACTTACGACGCCTGAACGCTAAAGATAAAACAAACAAATGAATTTATAGTTTTTATTTGTAGTATTTTTCCTGTGTCTTTTTGAGGTTTATTTATCCCGTTTTTTATATGTAATGTTTATAAACACACTCACATACATACATACATACATATATATATATATATATTTACTTTATAATGTATTTTTTTACGATTTTTGATGTTTGATTTAATGTATTGACTTTAGGGAAAGGAATACTAACATCTTAATTAGTGATACTAATCTTTCTTTTCCCTTTTTTTAACAAAACAGTTTTGAATATTTATATAATATTTTCTTAAATAATGAAAATTTAACTTTTTCTAAGTGGAACTTATATAAATATAAATATATATATATTTAACATGTGTTGAAGTTATTTCCCACATCTAAAAAAATTTCTTTGATATTTCGTAGGTTGAAATCATTATGGCACAACTTGGTGCAATCTTCACAATCCTTGGCCCTAATCCAGCATATAATGCTTGTATTCCCTCATTCCGGCATATACCACTTAGATATTTAAACATATTCCGACGACGCGCAAAGTTTCCTGATTGTATAAATCTACCTCCTCTATTATTTTTACTCATATCTTCTTTAAACATCGATATTTGTAATCTGGTCTTCCCCACATCAAATGGATGTGTTATAAATGCCGCAATTGCACCACTTATTGACCCACTAAGAAAACTGTTTACAAAATGAATCACGTTGGATTGATTATCTGAATGAACCCATAGTCTTTTTTTACAATATTCATAGGATCCCCAATATATTGCACTAAACGGAACGTCTCTCCATAGAGTGATAGTTAGACCTTTAAATAAAGTCTCCATCAATCCATGTCTTGATATCTCCATCTTAGTGTCCAACAGTAATTCTTGAAATATCCTCGTAGATCCAATGTTCCTAGTCGATCTTGGAATACTTTGAAATTTAGTCTTAATTAATTCAATAGGCGCCACTATAGTAGCTGCAATAATTCTAGCAAATCCACCACAAAATAATGGATTGATTGTCGACCATTCATGTCTTAACGGCGATATATCTCTAATATATTCATAACTTGTAAAATATACAATGTTTGCAGGGATTGACATAAAGAGTGTTAATGATATGCCTCTCCAAAGTGTGCTAATACCCTCATGTTGAGCAATTTTACTGAACGCATCCCACGTACCATTAAATCGAAACACATTCCTATTACATTTTAAGTCTTCAAAACAAGAGCCCTCCCAAAATAATTCTTTACCCCTTAATTTAACTGAACTAGCTGTTGTCAATTTAGATACTAAAACTTTACTTAACCTCGATTCACTTTTTAATTTAGACTTGGTTGCACTATTAAGAACAGGTTCACAGACACACTCCGATAACATACTTTGTTGTTGTAATCGGATTCGCACAACGTCCATGGGAGTTAACATTATAGAAGTTAATAAAGACCCGAATATAGCACTTATCATGCGTTCAGTGACTGTTAATTGTCTTTCATTCTTGGTCATGGTAACATGAAATATGGAGAACTATGGTACTTAAAATATCAAGTCTCAATCACTTCACTTAATTTTTCTATTATTTATATTTACAGGCTGGAATGATTACGGTTTAAGTTATATAATTGCTACAATTGGCTTAAAGAGCAACACAGTAAACGATATACAACTCATATAAATATAAGGTTTTTTTCTTTTATATTAGTTAAGTGTTCCTTTTTCATATGGGTTCAAATCACTATCATGTTTTGTATACCATTTCTGTAACCAAAAATATCAAAAAAAATAATAGACATTACTAAAAAAAAATTAAAAAAAAAAGTGTGACCGGACTTACCAATCCTTTATTATTAGTAAAAGGGTGCATATATTCATTTGAATAATGTGCAAGCATACTTGCTCAATAACTTAAGAAGAACAGTGAAAATTTCACTTCAAAAAAGTTATGGAAGATAAGATACGTCGAAAGATATCATTGAAAAAACAACAGTATGTATATGAGGCAATTCTGTGAAACATCCAATACTAGAATATTTTCCTCAGATCTACGGAAGAAAAATAAATAAAAATAAGAAAACCTATAATTATTCCTTCTCATATTATACTATATAATCTATTTTTGTTTCTGCCTCTTCAACTTATTAGTTGCATTGGTTATACGCTTTCCAACATTTATTTTTGTTCTAGTGTTATTAGCATTTGTTGCAAAATCACCAGGAAAGAAATCTGTCAAAGTCATTTGTTTGGAATGTTTTTGTTGTTTCCTTTTATTAATATCTCTTATTAACGGAATTAACACTTCGTCTGTTTTTTCCCAAGACCAACCTATATGATTTTGCAAAAATTTCCTTAACATATCCAAGTCAGGTACTGACCATTGAAATGGTGTTTTATCATGGTCCACTTCTGGATTCATGTAAGCATTGACGACCGTTTTATTTGGAAATTCAGAATCCAATACAACCTCATTACGAACAAGTCTTTTTCTCAAATCTTTTTTAAATTTGTCCTCATTCTGTAATTTCGCTTTATCAAACTGTCCATCTTCGTACCATTTTTTAAAAGCCTTCAAATTTTTAAACTCTGCCAATACTTCCATACTTGATACTGGACCCATGCTTTTGATCCCTGTAGTATAATCACTCCCTAATAATAACGCTAATTCAATCATATTATCTCTATTTAGACCCAGCTTCTCTTCAATCGTGTTATAATCATAAAATTCTACATATTTCCTATCTTGAAAAATGTTTTTATATATTTTTGTACCACCAAATAAAAATACATCACTATCATCAGTAATGATACCATCTACTAAGCTTAATTTTAACAATTCAGCACACTGAGCTTCAGCCTCCATAGGTGCTGTAATAAAAGGAATACCAAATCTAGATAGTAACTCCTGTACATCGGATATCATATCAGTTGTAACTTCGTCCGAATCCCTCTTATCTCTACTCTGCTGTTCAAATAGTTCATCTTCAACGAATGCATTAGAAATGATTTTTTCATTATTGTTTAATGCTGTGTTGTCATTATTTAGTAATTCTTCATTTTTAAAAGTTTTAAAATCGTTTGCTTCCTTTTCAAGATCAACAATCAATTTAGCCTCCTCATCAGGCATAAAATCATAATTAAACACAAGGGGCTGATTATTTTCAATAGTTTTTTGCTCTTTTTCATAATCAACATAAGATCCGCTGCTTGAGATATCAGATGAATATGAGGGGACATTACCAATAACAGATTTGTTTTTTTGACTAGAAATATCTTTATTAGAAACAGTATACCCGAGATGATCAGTCACTAAAGGCTGTTCGTAACCTTCCTCAATTTCAATAATCTCATTTGTATTTTTATCATTACTTTCTTCTTTTTCACTACTTACACCTCTAATCTGATTATTTCGTTGATAATTTTCTTTTATTGCTTCTTCTGTATTTAAAAATCCAGTTATCAATTGATAATTGTTTTTGCTGTTTTCCGCCGTATCCGGTCTATCATCAACAAATTTTGATTGATTATATGTGGTATTTATACTTTGATTGTCAGAGAGAAACCATTGAGGCGTTTCTGGAATGTTTTTTTTTTCATTTAGATTATTTTTTTTTGTTTTCATTAGGTCGATTGTTTTATCACCATCTTTATCATCTAACTTGATGTTATCCTTAGGACCAAAAAGTAGTGATTGTGAATTTATCGCAGGTAATTTTTTTAAAATAAAATCAAGGTCAGGGGACCCTTGTGTCGAAATATTAGAACTATCTTTAATAGTTAAATTTTTATCCATATTAGTACTAACTAAATTGGTAGAGTTATTCATTTGCGATTTTTTATCTTGATCCCCTAATTTTGACGCTTCTTTTAACTTTTTCAAATTACCATAATGCTCCATCTTTGACACATACATTGCTTCCATCAATTCAATCTCTTCTAATTGACGTAGATATTCATTATCATCATTTTCATCTTCTTCGATATATTTTCTTTTATTCATTGATAAGTCTCTTCTATTATCAGAGTTATTCCTATACGACTTGCTAGAATTGCTTAATACATTGGCATTATTACGTATATTATCCCGACTCATTTTCTTCAGAGATGCTTCTAAATATGGACGTTTGTCTAAAAATGCTTGTGAACCTACTACTTGTTTGCTCTCCTCATATTGAGAAAGACGACCTGCTTTTAAAGAATAATCGAAGTTGTCCTTGGGTTTGTGCTGACATTCTAGATCAACGTCTTCCCATTCAATTTCATCATCTTCCTCATCACTATATACGCCATGACTTTTGTCTATTTTGTTTGTTCTTCCATTTACCAGATTTTTATTGTCTTCATCAACTAAAATTGGTTGATTAATATCATTTCCACTCTCAATATCCATCCCCAATGACCATCCATTTTCTGTTTTAGCCAACTTATATTCCCTATTCTTTTGTCCTGATATTCGATTTCTAACATCTACATCATCGAGTTTTGATGCCCCACCATCGTGCATGCCCGTTACATTGATTATCTTTTGAGTATAAAAATTCCTTCTTCTTACCATGTCAATTTGAAATTTAGAAAAATCTAACCCATTTGGAAAAACATTTTGCAGTTGTTCTTTTGTATAACCCATTCTTAATCTTGATTTTAATCGAAGTTTAGATAAAATTTGATATTGAACAGCTTTGGGTAATTCCTCAAATTCTAGACTTGCAGGATTAATAGAATCTAAATCCATATCATCAATAATATCATCAATAGTAACGGCCATATTCAATCTCTCCCTTTTCTCTTTGTCATAATTTGGATTAATTCTTTGATCATCTGTATCATATAAAAATCCTTCAATTTCTGGTAGATCCCAGTCATCATTTGGCTTAAATATGGGGACTGGACTATTGGTGTCTATATGATTGGATGGAGACTTAGAACCTTTACTCTCTTGTTTCTGTATCTGCAAAGCCAACAACTTTCTAGCAGTCTTCTTAGCATTGTCTCGTTTCCCTTGCCGTATTTCATGTCTAGCTTGAATAGTTTTCCTTTTTAAAACAGGAACACCACCATCAAAGACAAATACTGGTTTAATACCAAAGTATAATAATTTACAAATTCTTCTAAAAAACCCAGTTATGTGTGAATTTTTGACAGCATTGCCTTCGTTATCCCTAACAGCTTTTAAAAATTGATATATCCAAATGGAGGCGTCGATTGCCATTTTTTTCCCTTCCAATGATTCTAAACGGACTGGACTTGCTGTGGGTCCAATTATTTCCCAAAAAGAATGAACACCCATGATATTTATGTAGCTGTTGTGGTGTACTTTGCCACTCTATCCTATACTAATAAGAGATTTGTAGTTTTAGGATATTAAAGGGTCATGTTAATTCACATATTCTTATATTAGATCATCTTTCCCCACACAAAATTAAAAAAGTACATCGCACTGTTGAAGTAAAAATGATTCAACCGAGGTTCGAACTCGAGACCTTTGCCGTGTAAAGGCAACGTGATAACCACTACACTATTGAACCATCACAACTTAGTTTTGTGGTAGTATGGTATGGTGAAGTTCTTTGTGTATTCCAGGGAAGCGCAAATAATATTAATAGTAATTCAAATAATCGAGACAGTAATCAACTATAGTCGATAGTATAATTACTAAAACGGTCTTATATATTAAGCGGCTTATATCGAGCTAATGTACTTATTCGAAGTTACTTGACTTGTTACTTGCTTGTTCTATTTTGTTTATACATAATATATAAATTATTTACAAGAAACGATTATGGAAGATGATCTTTTATCTCCTGAAAACGTTGTCCTTTTATATGTTTTCTGGAGCTCGATCGATTATTCAGATTAGTACATTAATGATCTGACTGATTCAAACCCTAAAATTTATTACATTAATCTAGGTGCACTAGTGGATTAGAACTGCACCTCAATTCTCTAATCATGGTAATTATTATTCTATTCTACAACAAGTTCCCATCTTTTGATAAAATAATATCAATATTTGTTGAGAATGAGCGCCTTTATTCATTGGATATATAGTAAACATTCTCAATATTATATTAAACAGATTTAGTATACAAAATTATAATAAAGTTCTTCACTTTCTTTCTTTATATACAACATAGAAATAATTATATACAAAGATTGTAAATAAGATAAAAATAATGTATGATGAAATCCTTGGCTTTATATATGCTAACATTAAGCCATTTTTCTCTACGAACAGTAAGATATTTAATAAACAAACTCAACAATTTTTGGTGACCTCTCAACAATTATTACTCAACAATTTATCGTTTAGGGTCTGCTAAAATCTTATTGTTCTATCTATTTCATTATAGAACATTTTATTTCAACAATATTGATATAACCTGTCCGCATATATGAAAAATTATGTTTGTTGCTAGAAGTTTTATTATTATTATAACTCTTTTTGTCAATCTATTTTTTTTATATAATAAGTAGTGTGCAGATACACCATAATATCTAGAAAATATTCTGAATTTCCCATTGAACTTGTTTTTATGGGAATTTGAAAAAATAATAAATTTTAAAAGGAAAATTAAGATAAATAAAAGATGTTGACACTAAATAAAATATATATCATAAAAAAAGAGTTAGAATCTGTAACATATCACTGTCTACCATTATTGCAAATGTTAAAAACTTTACATTTCAACATAGATGATAAATGTAATATAATAATATAACGTCTTGTTGTTGTTCCTGTACATGTAAGAGTTGTTGTATACAAATGGATGAATCGTATCAATTAGTATAAGTATAAACACCCTTACGTAAGCTCTATATAGTACTAATTAATAACCCTGATGTTGTATTACTTCTTCTTCTTCTTCTTGTATGATATTAAGAGTTGCCTCTTAATATCATTACTAAAATGTATTTAAATAAGATGATTACCCCTGGCATATCTCTCAATAATCAAAGGCCTCTTGACAAGACCTGATATAATTCTCACTCCCTGAAAATCCTTCAATCAGATTCAATACCTTCTACAAGCCACTGCGTACATGGCCGTACCAATCCTCCACCCAGGCACTCAGGTGTTACCCTTAGAATTGCGTATCTACTGGATTTCCAGTTGGGTTCCTTACAGTACAATATTAAGAGTTACTTCTTAATGCTAATATAAAAAGATATTTTGATTAGATGATTACTTTTAGTATTTTCTCAAGCATCAAAGACTTGTTAAACAAAATCTAATATAATTCTCATTTTCTGGAACACTGCCAAGTAAATTCAAAATCTTGCACTAACTGTTGTTCATGTGGTTACATCAATTCCCTATTCAGACACTCGGGCAGTATTTACAGAGTTGTGTTTCTATCGAACTTTAGTTAGATTCTTCATAATATTTATATTTAGAAAAAAAACACGAAGAATTAATAATAAATACTGACAATAAAAAATACACTAAAACAATACTCTACATGTCAAAGGTGTTTTACTATCTCTCTATTAATGAACACTTACTTGTTAGGTAGCAAGCTTATCATTGGTATATTGGCTTCCAATTTTATTTACGATATTTTTTGTTTTCACATGAAACACCTCCATACATTTATAAAATATTATTTTATTTTACTTAGAATTCACCATCAAGAAGTGAGTATACAAAATTTAACAAATACTTAAAATATGAAACCACGCTTAACAATTTGCAAATATTACTAACATATAAATATCTTTTATTGGAAAGAAACTTTTTAATAGATTATATGAAACATTCGAGTCAAAATCATTATCTAAATAGTGTAAAATCTAATCAATTATTTACTTTGTTTCATCTATGTGGGAAAACCTATAAAAGAAGAGTAAGTGATATAATTGACTTCTAATTGTGCAAATTAAAATTTGATTCCAGATTTATTAGCTAAGTATTATTAATTAATATATTAATATAATTAAATAGAGGATACTAACATGAGTAACATTAAAAAAGTATAAACTTTTTCATTGTATTCCTAATGATCTTGTAGAGACACTTTTTTATATTGTCCTTTTTCAATGTAATATTAAAAATAATAGAATTGACAATATTGATATTTTTTTTTTCGAGAAATTTTTAAAAGTTTTTGACACAACAACAAAAAAAAACCATACTAAGTAATGTTTTATCATCTTACTAATAAAAAGTATAATTTCTATACACTATGCCTCAGTAAACTTTGAAAGAAGCTATTCCATGTCCTACAACTTTAGGTTTTTCAAAAAATATCACCATTCGTCTATAAACCTCAACTATAATGACAAGGAAATTTTTACTTGGTCAAATAAAAATATGAAAAGTTGATAAACAAGAAAGGCAAAATAGAAAAATATTGTTAATAGGTGAATACATACCAATTTCATAGTTATAACGTATACAATATATCTTAAACGTTGTGAATAGATTTTTTAATTTGATCTTGTGTTAACTTTCTTCGAAAATTGCGAACAATAGCAATTATATATGTTTCTTTTTTTTTTTTTAAGCATAACTGGGAAATATTTTAAGCTAATCTTCACCTACAAGTTTTATAATATCAGGATCTTTCTTAGAATGTATATATTTATACACATGTATATCTATATACTATATTGAGAAAAAATTAAATTAATCGAAAGTAAACAAGAGTAAGTTTAACAAATATTCCACGAGACATAAACCAAAGCATATCCGGTATTATCCACATGGACACTAATTTTCGTATTCTGTCACGTAAATTGATATAGATAATTTATGTATTTATTGCAAAAAAAATAATTTTCTTTTTTTCTTTTTTTTTCTTTTCTTTTTTTTTATCAAAAATGTGCCGCTCCACACATGACTCTTCCTCGAGAAATATTTTTAAAACCAAGACTCTGGAACAAGAGAAATACAATAAAACACAATAGGCAAAATTACATCAACTATTTTTTTCTGTTTTTTTTTCCACAATATTTTTGTTCTAGAAACAGCCACTCGCAGACAATAAAAAAACACACACACAGAATATTTGTCTACCCGTCCCATGATTATTATATATATGTATATTGGGGTTTCGATTTAAAACAAGAAAAAAGATTGATACAAAATTAACATTTCTATAAAAGCCATTTATTACATCAAATCTTACCATTTTTTCCTGATCAAACATTGGTCCTGCTCATTTAACTTAGCTCTACACAGTCAACTCATTGCCTTGATCACTGGACTGCTATAAAAAAAATTAGAAAAAAGAACAATTTTTTTTGGTTGTAGGCTATACATTTATATTTATTCAATCTTTTTGGATATTATTCTTTATATACCCTTGTATATCTGTGAAGAGTTAGCTATGCCACTTTCTTTTAAACAATATGCAAATAATATAGTCTCTCCATCTGCTAAGCATGATGAAGAGATTAATGATAAGAATAATATAAGCAGTGAAATAAGTGTCTTCGACAATGATAATGATAGTAATAACTCATTACATTTTCGAAATAACCATCATGATTTTGATCAATCTGTTGTCATGGATATAAATGATCCCTCAATTAAGGAGAAAGAGAATGCTATAGTATCAACAGAAAAGGAAATTTTATCAACAGCTACTGATGAGGATTCTTTACCATCTTTAACACATCCAATGGAGAAAAAAATTCTACGTAAAATGGATATTTTTATAATTCCTTTAATGTGTCTATTATATTTTTTATCTAACTTAGATAAATCTAATATCGGCAATGCTGAAGTTGCTGGGTTATCTAAAGACATTGGTTTGAAAGGTACAGAATATAATGTTGCTGTCACTGTATTCTTTGCCACATATATTTTATTCGACCCATTAGGTAGTAATTTGTTAAAAATACTGGGTCCACCTGTCATGTTCAGTTCTTGTTTGTTTGCATTTGGTATTATTTCATTGTTAACTGCCTGGATCAAGAACTATAATCATCTAGTAGCTGTCAGAATCTTACTAGGTGCATTTGAAGGCATGATATACCCTGCAATCAACATGTATCTTTCTGTTTGTTATAGAAGAGAACAATATGCAATGAGGTTTGCGTTTGTCTTCAGTGCCGCCTGTTTATCATCTTCCTTTGGCGGATTGATTGCTTATGGATGTTCCAAGATTACCGGCTCATTGTATGCTTGGCAATACATTTATATAGTGGAAGGTGCTATATCTGTTGGTTTTGTTCCATTATATATATTTGGGCTAAGTAGAAAGCTAGAAGATTCATGGTTTTTCACAAAGGAAGAAAGTGAATACATTGTGGAGAGATACAGAACAATGAGAACTTTTAATCCAAATGAAAAATTTGAATGGTATCAGGTTAAGTTAGCTGTTATGGATATAAAAACATGGGTCTCGGCGATAGCATTATTTGGTATAGACTTAACAACTTTTGGATTAACCGTTTTTTTGCCAATTATCATCACATCATTAGGTTTCACTAATGTGAAAGCTCAACTAATGACTGTCCCTGTCTATTTCTTAACTGCTATCGTGTTTTTCATTTATGCTGTTTGGTCTGATTATTTAAGATTAAGATCGCCATTTATCATGGGTGCATGCTTATCTACTTCTGTTGGGATAGCAATTGTGCTAGGTTCTACAGTTAATGGGGTCAGATATTTTGGTGTTTTTATACTTTGTATGGGAATATATGTCAACGCTGCATGTAATTGTCTGTGGTTAAGTGGCAATAATGGTAATTATTACAAAAGAGCCACGGCTCTAGGAATAAACTTATTCTTCGGTTCTGGTTCTGGTTTAGTGTCAGGGCAAATATTCACAAGTAAAGATAAACCAAGATATGTTAAAGGTTTATCTCTATGCTTAGGGTTTCAAGTTTTATCATTAATTTTAACTTTTATTCAATTTTTACTTTATAGAGGAGAAAATATTAAAAAACAAAAGATAATCAAACATTACCGCTCTATTGGAGAACCCATCCCGTATAATGAAAGATTAAGTGATAAGAATCCTGAATTTACATATATGTATTGATGTAAAGGTTTTCCATTCAATCTCCTGTTGGGAATACCTATCTTTTTGTCTTTAATATATATATTTATATTCATGTATTAATAATTTCAGTTTGTAGTGTCGAGAAAATGGCAACTCATCTTGTTCTATAAATACTATCTATACTAAAAAATCAAGTGATATTATTTCTGTTTTTTACCTGTTGTCATATCTATATTACGTGTGCAATCTTTTCATTTTATTAGCTTGAAAACAATCATTAATAATAATAATAATAATACGTCTCGGAAAAAGTTTGACTCTATATATTTTTTATCCAATCAACTTCACATAACATTATCACTAGAATCAGTATCATCTGACGATGTCTCCGAAGTCGTATCATCTACTTCATTATTATCTCCTTCATCTTCAGAAGTAGTCTCCTCTTCTGAAGAACTATCTTCTTCAATAATAACAGTCCTTTTAGATTTAGACTTTCTTGTATTTACTTGTTCTGGAATATCCGAAAAGAATTCATCTAAACTTTGTAATTTGTACTTAGGTGTAATCGAACCTATTCTCATATTTCCACCATTACCTGAAGTAAATTGATTATTCATATCAACACCATCACCAACTGTAATACTGTTGCTATTAACTGATCTTGACATATTATCTTTACTAATGAAGGAAGCAGAAGAAATACTCTTTTCAAATCTATTGTATTCTTTTAATGGCAGTGGTTCTCTAATATCAACCCCCTCTTCAACTTTCAAATCTTCATTCCAAGGAATATAATCAAAATACTCTCTAACACTAGATTCTATTAAATAACCACATTCTCCCATATTAGGATCATTTTTAACAATATTAAAATCTGCTATTAGTTTAGGAGTTTGAAATAATAATGTAGCAATTTCATATTTACCAGAATCAAAAAGAGATGCAATAAACCGGGCACGGTCTCTAATATCGTAATCATCATCAAATTTGGCTAAATAGATAATTTCATCGTACATCTTTGCAATCAAAGATTCATTACTATTAAAGCTACTTTCAAGCTGAATCTGCCTATCGATCTCACAAGATAATAGCTTAGCAGCAAATAATAAAATTGCATTTCTGCTTTCTACTTCCTCATTAGAAAATGTTGGTACTAATTTTCTTAAAATATCTGGACATATTCTAAATTCAACCGTAGTCATTTCACCAAATAACCATATTAAGCCTGCTCTTGCATTATCTGCTAAATCAGGATGTGTCTCTAATAAATCAGCCAATTTTAGAAGTATCTTCATGTGTTTCAATGGGTTAACAATAATTAATTTTCGAATAACAATAATAAAATGATCTAATATGTTTGGTAATAGTGTTGTTGATTCCATAACTCGAATCAACCATTTCAAGATATGATTTTCTAATTCAAGTGAGATTTGAGCCAAAGAGATTAACATATCCACAGATGTCACTACTATTGATTCCACAAATGAATGAAGGATATAATACTTTAATTCATGAAGAACACGTTTAACATTATGTTTATTAACTAATTCACTTATAATTTCCAGTTTATATGAAGCAACTTGCCCTTTATCATCCGGTAAAAGAAAAAAATTATATATATGTTTTTCAAATATTGTTTTATCAATATGAGAAAATAACAAGATTGATTGCAAAATTGTAGTTTTTATGCCCTCTGTCTCTGTAACAACATATGCTCTATATAAGGCCTCAAGAAATTGAGATTCTTTCAACTTAGAAATAGTGGACAATTGATAAAAGGCATTGCAACATGAAATGATAACTAAAGGATTTGGAGAATATCGAAGAGGTAACAAACTTTGTAAAAAGAGAGACAGGTCTGCATCCATTTCAATATCTTGTATTACAGCTAAAGAGGCTAATTCCCTTGACAATGATTGATTTGTGTTAGTTGATGGATCAAATATAACTGGGCTTAGAACAAACTTTTTGCAATATCTGGTCAATAGTTGAATTAAACTTGGATGTGACCATTCATCTAAGTGTCTTAATATTTTACAATAGTATCTAAAATGTCCATGCAACAATTCTAATCTAGAAGCAAATGCGTTTTGAAATAAAATAATAGCTGCAGAAATTACTCTAGATTCTGAATCTGCCAATAAATCTGTCAATAATATTTCAATTGTTCCAGAATAATCTTCAATATCATTGTTTGTCGAAGTTTGCCATCTATATAATTTCAACAATCCATAGGCAACCTCAGCACGTACCAATGGAGAAGGATCTGAAACTGCCTTTGTTAGACTAAGCATAATGATGGGTGTCAATGATTGAATCTTAATATCAGTTAAGGCCTTAATAGCAAAACATCTTAATTCTGGATCACTATTATTTAACAATTTTTGAATAGAATTTACTGATAATAATGCTAATTCTGGATTCCTTTCCGCGTATCTTAAAAGATAGATGTACACCAGTCTCTTTACTTTCAAGTCACTAGATGTAACATTTTTCAACACATCCGCAAAAAAATATTCTACATCTAATGATGTTTCACCTGAGGCAATAACAGATATGATCCTTTTCATAGCATCCTTAACTTCCCTATTATTTCTTGAATTTAAAAATGTGGATAACTGGTCACTGCTTAAGCCTTGAGAGTATTGCGTATAAGAAGATTCTCCTAATTTAGAGGAAACTATAGCTGCCGCCTCCTTTGTAATTGATTTTGCAGATTCTAATGCTGAGGCTAAATGACTTAATGAATCAACCATGATGCCTAAATTGAATGTGTATATATATATTTAATTGCTTATTGATAACAAAAAACAAATACAGGCTGATGGAAAAGTTAAAAAGTTGTTAAAATATCTTATTTTCTTACAACATATATATATATATATATCCTCTGTATGTTTCTTCGTTGTTTGCTTTATTAAAATAGTGTATGAGGTAAAGTATATTATTGTGTCTAACATCTAGCTTTTATTTGTAGAATCAACTGAATCTTGATTTAATGAAGAAGAAAATATTCAACAATGAAATAAGAAAAGAAGTTTACACTAAAAAAAAAGTGTATTTGGATTCAAACCCTTTGTATCTAAAAAATAAAAAGAGAAAAAATTACAAAATACTGGCTAACCCTAATTTTTTATTTTAAAAATGTAGTAAAAGTAAATTAATCCAACATAAAATATTAATACATACGACATGTGAAGCAACTATTATACAATTAACTGAGATCTACATGAAAAAGAATGTTTGTTATTTTGCTATATATATATATATGTAAATATAAATGTTAACCTATCAATTTACTTAATTAACCTATCATGGATCTTTTTCTACCACGCATTCTAACTTGATGGAATCTTTTAATTAATTCCTTTAGCTTCTTTTGTCCAGTAGTACCGTGTTGTTCATATACTTGGCTAAAACCTTGCATAATCCATTCCATATATTTATCTGAGTAAGATGAATGGGTGCTTATAATGGCCCTTTCTAGGACATATAGATCCACACCCTTATCTTCTACCATATTAGACATTGACCCAAGACCAAAATCAATTAAATGTGGTATCCAACTATTTGTATCCTTAAGATCCCTTACAAGCACAATATTTGAACTAGTCAAATCACCGTGAACATAATCATTCCAATGTAAAAGGCCAATTTGTTGCCCAACCTTTAAAAGTAATTCTTTAACAACGTTATTGTATGGATTTTTATTGTTCCACCAAAGAAAATGTTTTAAATTACTAAAACCATATCCATCCGGCAAATCAGATCCTAGGAATTCTAACCACAAACAGCCATTATAGGGATCGCACGCAATTAATCTTGGTACTTTCAACCCATCGATCTGATATAGTTTTGACAAAAGACGTGCCTCACCCAAAGTACGTTTTTTTGTTAACTGCTGATCTATTATAGGATGTCTGTATTTCTTTGAAGGTCTGTATTTAATGATGTATTTAGTGGTGTCATCAGCAGGCAAAGTTGAATTTTTAGGTAAATATGGGTGTACATTTGTAGAAAATACCACAGCTTCTGCACCTTGTGAAACTAAAGTAATCGGTACATTTAGTGTCAAATATTGTTGTACTGTTTCAATAATCTCTTGAGACATCGCGTGAAATCAATAATATCTTTATGGTATATATTATTTTCTTTTTTTACAATAGTTTTATTTAGTTCTTGCGTTTTCACAAATGTGCAGATATTGTTAATATATACAAGCTCAATATAGCTAAGAGCTAGTTATTATGTTTTATTTTCAATAAATTTACCTTATCTAAGTGATTACAGACTGATATATCTGAATACTTACATATATACACATTTATACACATACATATAAGTTTGTCTTTTGTTATCATTTTTTTTTGTTTTCTTTTTCGTCATACTATCGAAAATTAAACAAAAATTTCCATCTTAACATGTGAAATGGAGAAGCATAAAAGAAAACAAAAATATATACATGAACATGTGTAAGCTAAAAAACAACTAAAATGTGTTTATTTCAGATTTGTAAAAACTTAATCATAGGTTCCACGTTTGACTTGTGGCTCCATTTAATAGTATCTTTAGCTCCTATATGCAGTAATGGTTCAATATGGGATCCTTCGTGGTCTTCAAAAACGATAACATTCCCGTTTGAATTAGATACTTTTATCAATTTATCACACAGTCGTTTAATTTCACCTTGAAGAACTTCATGAGTACCATAGGATATATAAATAGATACTTGTTTAACAATTTTTGCCCAATATTCTTCATGGAAATCTATTTCTAGATCCATTGAGATGCAACTACCATTATCTAATGCTTTTTGTGTTGCCACCATACTTTCTTCTTCACTTTGACCTGTTTGCTTCAACAACAACGAACTAAATAACATCAAATGTTCTTTTGTTAAAGAATCAAACGTTTTATAATTATCGTTTTCATAAGGGTTATCTTTGTCAATCGACAAAACTTGAAATGGGTTACACCAGGGACTTATACATATGGCTTTTTTTGGCAAATTTAAATTAAGCTCTTGTAATTGTAAAAGTATATTTAAGATAATATGACCACCTGCAGATTCACCTAATAAGATAATGTTATTACTGCCTACTACTGTTGTTAAATATATATATAATTCTTTTAATTCATGACACTGTTTAGGTAGTTCTCCGCCATTTTCCGTAGATACAGTATAGTTATGAATTATAATTGCCATTTGAGGGAATAAAGAAATTAAATGATTCAGGAATAAAAATTCTAAAGGAATCATCTTTATCGCAAATCCTCCACCATGAACAAAAATCAATGTATCGTCTCTCTTTGGATCATAATTAGACGGCTGGTAATACCAATTACAATCAATCTGAAGATTTGGATACTCTGAAGATGATAATAATGAATAGCTATATTTCATAGGAACAGACGAGATACATAATATAGCTTTACACATACAATCAAATAATGGATTGAGGACATATTTTAATATATCACCATCACATATCGAAGTTGCCTCTCTCATAAATAATCGTAACCATATTTTACCTTTTTCGATATGGTTGAAACTAGAATTTCTTGACTGATGTCTTCTATATCCTATTATTACCTTATAAGGTACTATGGTAAATAATTTAGTGAAAAATAACACCCATGACACTATCTGACTGACCATTTTACGTATTTCCCTCTTAATTCATGCTGCAAAAGAGATTTTTTAAAGACAAAAGAATCGTTATAGCCTTCAAGTGGGAATTGCAATGGTAGTAAACCAATGAACACAAGAACTAGACTTTAAGTAGTATGTGAATTTCTCTCGATCCTCTCTTAAAAGCTCGCAATAAAGCTGTAATAGGAAAATAAGTTCTTGCATGAATTATTAAATACTTAATTTCATTTTTTTATGGATTTATTTAAATCTAAATATTGCCATAATTTCATTAATCGAATTTGTAAAAAAAAAAAGAATAAGAATAATATATTTAGGGTTTTATTTTTACTGGGTTTAGTTTTCTCGAATAAAAGAATAGCAAATATAGGGTTTGAATTATATTTAGAGACCGATATTATTCAACGAAGATCCTTAGTCCAGTATTTTGGAAGAAGGAGATGATCTAGCAAGCATTAATAAGGAGAGAGAGTAGAGGAACTGTTGCATACTCGTATCCTTATTTATGTTGATACCTCTGCAGACACTATCTAGTGAATAGTATCCTCATAAAAAAGCATTATATCTAAATCTTCCATTATTAGAGATTATAGGGATTTTTAGAAAATCGATAACTGTAGGATCTACATATGAACATTGGTAGTTCAATCGTAAGATATAATACTCTGTTGAATTAAAACCATTAATAATTATTTTGTCTATATTTGCAAAGACATATATAAGTTTTATTTGTTTCTTTGTTAGGCAAGTAATATAATGGTATTCAATTTTAATAAAAAAAAGTGGTTTGAATCATGGGATCCTAAAACATTATATTATGAAAAGCTTCGAGGTACTGATCAATGTTGTAAGGAGTCTCCAATTAATAGTATATCTGAAGGAATTATTTGTGGTCCAGTACTAAGATTGTTATATGTTGATTATGGTAAAAATCAGTATCTGGGGTCCATTCTGATTGTTACTAAAAATTTATCTGATCTAATGAAACAGCCAGTTATAAAATATGTATGTGGCCCCTTAGATTTTCAGGTTAATACTATAATGGAGCCAACTAAAGCTACAGATAAGTTTACTGATGAAATAGATAACAATAATAACAATTTTGACTGTGAATTAACTGAAGGGGTATTTACTCCAACACTATTTCATGAAGATCAATTAGGTGAGAATACATTCCAATTTTATCGATATATGATCGATTTGCCCTTAGTAGAACATGATCAAATGGTTAGATATTCAGTTGATAGTAACTGGGAATCACATTATAGGTTTTATGTTCCGTCAAGGACTAAGAACTTCAATGTGATGGCTTATTCATGCAGCGGATTCTCATTAGCTGTAGATACTTCAAGATTCAAAGGTTCCTTATGGTATGACGTGCTACAAAAACATTCAAAAGTGCATTATAATGTTATGTTAGGAGGTGGTGACCAAATTTATAGTGACTCAATCAAGTTATATTCTCCTAAAGTGGCACATTGGATAAATACAAAGAATCAAATAACTAAATATACAATGAAAGTAGATCTTTCATTCCGGAAAGACATGGAAAATTTTTATTTAAAAGAGTATCTAGAATGGTATGGATTTGGCTATTGGCATGGTTCTACTGAAAAATCAATGACAACACAAAGATTACTTCCATTAGCCTTAGCTACTATTCCATCAATTAATATTTGGGATGATCATGATATTATTGATGGGTTTGGTTCATATAATGATTCATTTATGCAGACTGAAGTGTTTAGTAATATTGGACAAGCTGCATATAAATATTATATGTTATTTCAACATCACGTCAGTATTGATGAGAAAGAACCTTATTTGAGTACCAAAAATTGGATCTTGGGTTCTAATCCTGGCGCATACATAAAAGAAAAGTCCCATTCTATTTGGACTAAGTTAGGTCCAAATATGGCATTACTAGGATTAGATTGTAGAACTGAAAGAAAATTGAAGCAGGTTATTTCATGGGACACTTACAAATTATTATTTCAACGTGTCTCTGCTGAAATTGAATTGTCACAGAAACAAAAAGAGCAAAGAATTGATCATTTGTTGATTATGTTAGGTATACCTATTGCATATACAAGATTAGTTTGGTTGGAATGGTTATTTTCATCTAAATTGCTTGCTCCATTAAAATATCTTTCAAAGAAAAACATTGTTGGACATGGACTACTGAATGATTTTAACGGTGATGTTGAATTATTAGATGATTTGAATGATCATTGGTGTGCAAGGTATCATAAAGCGGAGAGAAACTTCTTGGTTTCAAAATTACAAGATTTGAGTGCTAAATATGGAATCAGAGTGACAATCTTATCAGGTGATGTCCATTTAGCGTCTATTGGTAGATTTAGAAGTAAGTTGCATAGTAGCTTAAAAAGAAACGAGGATGTCAATATGAAGGCGGATGTTTTTGAAAATCCAGAATACGATAGTAGATTGATATTCAATGTAATATCTAGTGCTATTGTTAATACACCACCGCCCGATGGAATGGCAAGATTATTGCAAGAAAAAAATAAATTGCATCATTTTGATGATGAAACAGAAGAAAATAATATTGAAATTTTTAAAGTAGAGACTAACGGTAAAAAAAGAAGACGTAATAATGCCTTTTTGAACAAAAGAAACTGGTCAGATATCATCCCAGTAAAGAATGTGATTGAAAATGAATATTTACAAGGGATTTTAAATATTAAAGTTGGTGATAAACATGTGCCTGGTATTGTTAAAGGTCCACAATGTGATTCCATATTGCTGAAACAGATTGAAAAGAGTAATCTTAAAAATCAATCATATCCAGTCACTAAAAATGGTATTATTTGTTCGATACATGCCGAGATCGATGAAAGTAGTATGAATTCTGAAACAAGTTGGTATTTTTTACCTATCCCGGACTTACAAACAGGAGGAGGAAAGAAATTGTCTCACACAGGTATGAAACATTCTATCATATAAAATACATTATATTTGCATCATTACATGTTTGCTATTATATACAAATATATATATATATATATTAACGATTTCTATTAAGTAGAGTTAAAAATTCTTCTCTTGTTTTATGAGCTCTAAACGCACCCAACATGGATGATGTCTGTGTCAAAGAACCTGTCTTTTGGATACCTCTAGACACCATACACATATGAGTGGCTTCAATAACGACAGCCACACCTAGGGGTTTTAAGATAGCTTGCAACGCCATAGCTATCTGTTTAGATAATCTTTCTTGAACTTGTAACCTTCTTGTGTACATTTCGGCCAATCTAGCCAATTTACTTAACCCAATAACTTTTTTATTTGGAATATAACCTATGTGAACTTTCCCGTAGAAGGGGACTAAATGATGCTCACATAGGGAATATATTTCAATATCACGGACAATGACCATTTCATCATGATCTTCTTCAAAGACAGCATTTTTCAATACATCATCTCTAATATTAGTATGGTATCCCTTTGTGAAATATAGCATAGCCTTAGCGTACCTCTGTGGTGTGTCTAATAGGCCTTCTCTCGCGATATCTTCACCTAATTCAGTCAAGATAGTTTTGACAGCAGACGCAATTCTGTCGATCCTTTGTTGTTCCTCTTCTGGAGTCTCTTGGGCTCTTTTATAAGTCCCTATGCTTGGCCACGAGAAACCATCTGCCTCTACTGGGGCCTTTAATGTATATGTTTTGGCAGGTTTAATGTTTAATGGAGTGGCATTACGAACGATAGGTTGTGAGTCCTGCTCGCTGTCTGATGAATCAGAGTTGCCATGCTTTGCGATTATTTCATTAGATAAATGAGAATGGATCATTTTATTTTTATCTTGCCGTTAAGAGTTTTTTATGTTAAAATTTAGCTGCTAGATTATGAATTGAATATAAAGGAGAACCAAAAGGATAGAGAACAGGAAATGCAATATATATATATATATATATATATATATATATATGCGTGTATGTATAAGTGATTAGTTAGTTGTGTTTGATGGGGTACCAAAAAGAAAAAGAGAAAAAAAAATAAAGTAATAATAAGCTCCAGAATAAATCACTCTACACTCTTTATTTTTTTGGTTTGTATTTATTTTAAATGCATTAAAATGACTATTTTTTCTAAAAAAAAAGAAGTGAAATGGCGTGAGGAAGGAACAAGTAATTGATGGTGACAGAACACGAGGGAATAAGAGATTCTACACTTCAAGATCAAACGATTTCTACAAGGGAAAAAAATAGAATAAGAAGCTCATATATAAACATAGTTATGTAACAAGGGAGGTAATAGCAAGAAAAAGAAAAAAGAAAAGAAAAGAAAAACAAAGTATAGTAAACAAGCTGATGACTATTTCGTTAAGATCATATCCATTAACCTTGCATAACTAAGGGAGAATATCTTTAAAGAAGCCAAATAAGAAGGAAAAACCGCAATGTTAACAGAGGAGAATAGGAACAGAACATGACGGAATTAGCAGCAGCAAACAACACAACATATAACAGAGTCAACATGTCATCTAGATTATGACTAAAACACCTTTTCTTCTGTTGGTTCAAAATTCTCACAGTATGATGCTCGAATAATTCCTTCTTCTCTTCCTTTCCTCGAGGCCTTCAAGATCTTTGTGTTTTTAAAAAATACAAAAAACAAAAAAGACCAAAGAAAAACAAACACCGACTTCAGATGTGTAGGTGTTTCACACAGTTTCATTTGTGTATGAAAGTGTGGAATATGCGGGAGGTATTAGCGAATACAAAATGCTAATTCTATTCCGTGCGGAATCTTGTCCTTCCCACCACTTGTTCAATGAATTTACAACATATGGATATATATATATACATGTTTACAATTTGGTGACAGATTCTAATTTAATATTAATTGTTAAGTCGACAATCATATACAGAAATTACTCAACGCAACGCTACATGTTATATATGACTATTTTTCTCCAGTAGATCAAATGATAATAACCGGAAACAATGACATCTTTTCCTTTCTCTTTGCATACATAGTCTGTTCGCAATTATATGATATGGTATGTACTCATTTAACAATCGATGATTGACTCATAGAAAGTAGCATATCTTGCTGTTATTTTGCTCTTAGTTATATAAGTTATACTCAAATAGTTTCTTATTTGGTGTATTTTTAAATCTAATGATAATATACTTTCTGCACGGTCATACCACTCTCTTTATTCTCCTATTGTTCATCATTGTTTCTATATATATATATATATATATATATATGTGTGTGTGTGTGTGTGTGTGTATGTGTGTAATAATATTGTTTATTTGTTGTTGTTTAATCTCTATCGTTGTGAAACAATTCTTCCTAATCCATTACATAAGGGACAAAGATCATCATCTAGAAGAAAACTAATGCGCCCAGTACCACGACATTCACCACAAAGAACACCCCCAAGACGTGGATCTCCGGGTCTAACCACCAATGGGTGTTGTTGTGGTGGTGGTGGGGGTGGTATTGGCATTGCAGGCGCTGGGGGATACCCATATCCATATCCATAACTGTTCATTGGTGGGGGATACGGTGACGATAGTCCCATAGATGGAGAGACGTAAAATGATGAACTTGTTGGTCCCATATTATAATTGATTGGGTTTTTCGGACAGAATCTTCTCCAACATGATCTGCACGATTTGCCGTTCTTCAGTTTATAACCTGTATTATTACATTTAGGGCAATGGAAGTTGCTTGGATAGACCCATGGTATCCTCGGTCTTGCATTATTACTGGAGGGTTTTGCAATACTTTGTGATAATGTTGATGAGGATGATGCTACTGATGGTCGAGGAACTGGTGGTCTTAAATTTGACGTTAAAGAAGAGGTGGATGACGCGTGAGATGATGAGTTTGGACGTGGTGGTTTTTGAGGCGGTCTTTTTGGTGGCGGTGGTACATTCAAATAGCCATTACTAGAACCACTATTATTACTACCATATGATGATATCCTTCCTTGTGTCTGCGTTTGTGCTTGTATTCGTGCTTGCTCTTCTCTTAGTACATCGTCGTAACTTGGTAATCCATCATCATTGTTACTATCATCATTTATAGAATTCACAATAGATTCACTCTTTGACATTCTTGATTATGATATTTTATCTCCGTTTGTTCGTGTTTCCTTCTATCTCTTTCTCTTTTTCTTTGTATATATCTTTATATATTTCCTTTCTTAGAGACTTAATTTAATATGTATATAGAACAACAAAAAGATTATATTATGAAAGATATACTCACATAATAGACATATATTTAGTCATTTAAGCATACATATATTTTATGCTATAGCTGTATTATTTGCGTATATATTATATATTCGTTTCTTTCTCTTGGCATTCCCTGCAAAAGCAGCCCTTTTTTCTTTGTCTTTATTTCATCTTTTTAAGCCTCTTAGGCAAAATCTGCAAATAAAAAAAAAAAATAAAATAAAATAAAAGCGTAAATGTTTTCTTAACCTAAATTATAATTTTTGAATAAAAGGAAATATTTATTATAACTTTAAAATACCCTAATTATCTATAAACGAAATTTTTTATTTTTTTTTTTGTCATTTTCAGATTTCTGTTTATTGTTTGTTTGTAGATTGAAGAAAATAAATTAAAGAAAAAGAGGTAGAACGAAAGAAAACTTTAAATAGAAGATCTGTAAAGCATATAGAGATATAGAAGTGTACCACGACTTCTTTTTTGCTAGAACACCCTTAAAGTATCTATACATCAGCTAGAATTTAATCCAATTGACTTGCAATCTTTGTCTATCTCTCTGATTCTCTTTTGATACAGTTTTTTTTGGGTTTGTTTTTTTTTTTTTTGGTTCTAGGTTCCCAGTAATAGCAAATGGCCAGGCATTTAAGAAACAGAGACATTGGAGGTCCGGACTCAAACAGTGATGAAGATCATGATGAAGGATTTAAGGATGATAATGGTGTACTTCATACAACTGTCAGATCGTTAAGAAAAATTAATTATGCTGAGGTTGAACATGGATTGGATTATTTAGATGAATATGAAGAAGAAAAAAGTAATGATAATAATGATGAGGAAGAAGACAAAAATAAAAATCATTCTCCTAATACTAATACTTCCTCTGATGTGAAACAATCAAATCCACATAATTTTAATATAGATCAGCAGCGAGAAGAAGAAGAAGAAGAACAACAACAACAACAACAACAAGAATCTCAGACTGATATAGGAATGCAAAACAATGACCATGAAAATGGCAATACTCCACACAATTTGAGGAAAAGGAAGAGACGTCATTTAGACGAAGATGATGATGAAAGTTTTCATGAAGAAGATGTTCTTGATGAGGATGAGGATGACGAGGATGACGAGAACGAAGAATACGAAATGAAGTATAATTATTGTGATGGTTCTAATAGAAAGTACAGTTATAAAAGAGGTTCTAGAAATTTACATAGGTATAGAGATATCGAACGTCAGCGAGATAAGAATTTCGTAGTTCCAGATGACAGTGAGAATCAGGATAGTGACGATGAGGAAGAATCCTATGTATATTCCACTAGATCTAAAACTTCTAGAAATACGAGAAATGGTCGTAATAAAAGAGATATGCAGTCAACTAGATCAACTAGATCAACAAGGGCTGGTAAAAGGACAAGGAGAACAACAACGAGAACTCCTTCTCCACCTTCATCAACAACAAGACTATTAAGATCTACTAGAAGACGTACTCGACAAAGTAATCATGATTCAGACGATGATACTGAGGATCATCTGACCTTGGCTGATGAAATTAAAGAATTAGAAGAAGATAGCCCTATTAGAGAAATGAAAAGACCCTTAAGAGAAAGAACGAAACGTATAAATTATGCAATCCCACCCCCTCTGACAGCAACAAGTGCAGAAGAATATCTAAAACAACAATCAAATATCAGTAGTACTGTTGGTCGTGGAGATAATATATCACCGTCTAGAAGGGGAAAATCTAACTCAAATATAAACCCAACAAGGAGATTATTTCCTACTGGTGGACCCTTCGGTGGCAATGACGTTATAACAGTGTTTGGAGAAAACTCAGATTTTTACGGCATTAACAATTTTTTGTCATCAAATAATAATAATATTACTAGTAATGCAAACAATAATAAATTGATATTAGATTCCGATTCTTCCGAAGATGAAATACTTCCACTAGGTGCCAAGCCAAAATCAAAGAAAATGGATGATAAAAAGAAAAAGAAAAAACCTGAAATCGCGGATTTAGATCCACTTGGTGTTGATATGAATATTGGATTTGAAGATATTGGTGGTCTTGATAATTATATAGATCAATTGAAGGAAATGGTGGTATTACCATTATTGTATCCCGAACTTTATCAAAACTTTAACATTACTCCTCCTCGTGGTGTTCTGTTTCATGGTCCTCCAGGTACAGGTAAGACTTTAATGGCAAGAGCATTGGCAGCAAGCTGCTCTACAGAAGATAGAAAGATCACTTTTTTCATGCGTAAAGGTGCTGATATTTTATCTAAATGGGTTGGTGAAGCTGAACGTCAATTGAGACTCTTATTTGAAGAAGCCAAAAAGCAGCAACCTTCAATTATTTTCTTTGATGAAATCGATGGTTTGGCTCCAGTAAGGAGTTCAAAACAAGAGCAAATTCATGCCAGTATTGTTTCTACAATGTTAGCATTAATGGATGGGATGGACAACAGAGGTCAGGTTATTGTTATTGGTGCTACTAATAGGCCCGATGCAGTAGATCCTGCATTGAGAAGACCTGGGAGATTTGATAGAGAATTTTTCTTTCCATTACCTGACGAGAAGGCACGTGCAAAAATAATATCAATTCATACCAAGAAATGGACACCATCATTATCAGAGGAGTTTATTAATAACTTAGCAAGATTAACTAAAGGTTACGGTGGTGCAGATTTGAGAGCATTGTGTACTGAAGCTGCATTGTTCAGTATACAAAGAAAATTTCCACAAATTTATAGAAGTAATGAAAAATTGCAGGTAGATAGAACCCAATTGAGAGTCACAACGAATGATTTTATGTTAGCTCTGCAAAAAATGGTTCCGTCATCTGCAAGGTCAACCGGCTCTGTACCAGAACCTTTGCCAGAAATGATAAAGCCTTTATTAGATGATCAATTTAGAAATGTTCAGGCTGTTTTGTCCAATATACTTCCTCAGAATCCATTAAGTTTTCGACAAGATACTTCACTAATTCAACATTATTTAGATTACCAAACAGTAGAGGAAGATTATGATGGCATGAATAGAAAAGGAACATTGACTAATTTATTTGGTAAACATGAATTACTTAATCAAATCTCGAATGCAAGGATATGTAAGCCTAGATTATTAATTACTGGACCAATGGGCAATGGTCAGCAATACCTAGGTGCCGCAATTTTAAGTTACTTAGAGGGTTATAATGTTCAAACGTTAGACGTTGCAAGTATTTTGTCAGAAAGTTCACGTTCTATTGAAGCAGCTATTATTCAAGGCTTTGTTGAAGCTAGGAAGAGACAACCTTCTATACTTTTTATTCCAAATCTTGATATTTGGTCACGTACTGTTCCACCATCAGCAGTTTTTACATTAGCAAGTCTATTAAGGTCTTTACAGAGTAATGAAAAGGTTTTGTTATTAGGTATTGCTGAAATGCTTTCTAAAGAGGATTTGATGGAAGAGCCGCTTTCTCATATATCCTTCTTTAACAATATCTTTTACATTGATAAACCATCGAAAGAGCAACGTAAAAGATATTTCAAGAGATTGGAGGAAATTTTGCACATGAAACCCACAGAATTTGAATTAGAAAGAAGACGTAAGAAACCACTGCCTAATCTACCATTAGCTGGAAGAGAGACAATTGCTTCAAATCTTGATGAAAATGGCGATCTGTTATCCCCAGAAGAAGTATTAAGACGAAAATTAAAATCCTTTCAATATCAAGATATGAAATTAAAAAATGTTATTAAAATTAAACTGTCTGGATTAATGGATCTTTTTAAGAATAGATATAGAAAGTTTAGAAAACCGCCAATTGAAGATTCATTATTGGTCCATTTATTTGATACTCAACCAATTGATTCAAACTGGCAGCCAGCTTATGTAAAGGATAATAATATGATATTGGAAGTAGCCACAGGTAGACGTTATTACAATATGGACTTGGATATTGTGGAAGAGAGATTGTGGAATGGTTACTATTCCGAGCCAAAACAGTTTTTAAGAGACATTGAATTAATATATCTGGATGCTTATACTACAGGCGATCGGGAACGTATTATAAAAGCTTCTGAAATGTTTGCTAATGCCCAAATGGGTATTGAAGATATATCTCAACCAGATTTGATAAGGGCATGTAAAGAGTTGAGAAAAAGAGATTCACAGAGAGAAGCACTTGCCATTAAAGATGCCGCACTTAGTCAGGTTGAAGGTGTCTCTGCAGAAACACAATCACAAACTGAGTTTTTACAGACGTCATCTAATGATATACAGTCTACTAATGAAGTTGGCATAGGAGCTGGTACACAATTGCAGGCACAATTGCAATTAAATCCCTCTAAAAATGATGATATTAATACTATCTTACCTGTAGATATCAAGCTTTCTGATACTATCAGTACATCTGTAAATGATAATAATCAAGAATTGATCTTACAAAATGACTTAATCAATGATTTGGATAATGCAAAGGCAAATATTATAGATTCTACTGTGACTGATAAGGATGAGGCAAAAATTAAACAGACTGGCCTATTATTGCAAAATGATGATGATTTGAATGTATCCAAGGTATCCGAAAATCAGTCAGAGCTAATTGACAATACTATTGAAAACAAGAAATCAGATTCAAGGTCTATAGCTGAACAAACAGGGACTGACATTGAACAAAATGGAGTGGAAGAAGATAACTTAAGTGAGGAGAATAACTATGAGAAAGAAATAATAGTACAGCAATCAAAAGTCGATGAATTGTTAAACTCATTAGAAAGGATAACTCAAGAAGCGACAATATCCAACTTAGAAGAAATATATTCTCATATGATGAATATCGTCTGGCAGGGCAGATTTAATTGGGACAAAACAGAAACCCTTAACAAGCTGCTTGAATTTGCTGAGAAGTAAATTGGTGGATATTTTCTATTTATTTTTTACTATTACCTATTTTTATTGTGTTACCTTATAAAATATTCTCTATTATTTTATTAAAATGTCACCCTATTAATAATTATGTACTTATTTAAAGCTAGTCTATTATATATAATAATATATTACTTGTAATTATGATAGAGAATTGCGAAGATCTTTCATATAAGTTGCGGAATACATACGTTTTTGTTAGTTACTGTATACAGTGACAAAGGCTATGCGTGCAATTTCAAGAATTTCATATATGGGAAATTTCTGAAGTATTGGTAAGAATAACGAAAAAAATATCATATATATGAAAAACATTGATGCTTTGTAAGTAAAAAGAAAATAAGTTTGGTAGATATTTACCAGCTGAACTATTACCATTTAGTATTGTCTATTAAATTACCTTATTCCATAATATCGCTCAGCTCAACAAGAACCCAAAGCTATACGATAGAAATCAAGATGTCAACATCATATTCTATAACTTCCTCTAAATCATACATGATAGCCATGCAGACAATGATGGATGCAGTAGACAAATATAATATGAATAAAATTGGTGTTGATTCTCCAATTATTGATAATGAAGTTAATAGTGATAAGGATCTGGAATATGATAAGGTTCAATTAACTGTTTTAGCACAAGATAGAAACGAATGGGATGATATATATGATCAGTTTAAGGATATATCTTTCGAAAGGTTGGATAAAGCCATGAACCGATTGAAGAAAGATCAGTCCAAGAATATTTATAAAAAAATATCACAATTGATCAATACTGCTAATAGTTATTTGGAAAGGGATGAGCTTTTACATTCAGTTCTTACTATTGTTTATAATTATTCTTTGATAGATCTTCAAAAAGAGCTTTTAGATTTTTTAGGTGAAGAAAACATTGAATTAATATCTTTTTTAGTGGAGCATCGAGATCAACTAGTGGCAGCTCCATTGGATCATACAATGCTAATGATTAATGATTCATCAAACCGTTTGATGACTGATGATGAAATTAAACAGCAAGTCCATGAGAACGCAAGGAAAGCTAAAAACATCAAGTTAGCCAAGGCTAATAAGATTATAAAGTACCCGCATGTGTTTAGAAAATATGAATCCAATACTACTTCAACATTATCGTTTTCAGGTCAAAAATTTACTCTTCCCATTGGAACTACACGAACCTCATTACAAACACATGAAGAAATTACTATTCCAGCAGCTGATCCTGAAAAGAGCAAGAGCTTTTTGTATACAAAACTAAAGAAAATATCAGAATTGGATAGGTTTTGTCAGTCTGTATTTAAATATAAAACACTAAATCAAATCCAAACTTTAGTTTATCCCGTTGCTTATACTACAAATGAAAATATGTTAATTTGTGCACCAACAGGTGCTGGTAAAACTGATATTGCTCTCTTAACTATTTTGAACACAATCAAGCAATATTCTATGATTAATGAAGAGGATGAGGTTGATATTCAGTATGATAGCTTTAAAATTATTTATGTAGCACCATTAAAGGCTTTAGCATCAGAAATTGTAGATAAATTTAGTAAGAAGCTAAGTATTTTTGATATTAAAGTTAGAGAACTTACAGGGGATATGCAGCTAACAAAGGGTGAGATCTTAGAGACCCAAGTTATTGTTACTACTCCAGAAAAATGGGATGTTGTGACTCGTAAGGCTAACGGTGACAATGATCTTGTTTCTAAGGTTAAGCTACTGATTATTGATGAAGTTCATTTATTACATGAAGATAGGGGTTCTGTTATTGAGACTCTAGTGGCTCGTACATTAAGACAAGTAGAGAGTTCTCAATCTATGATCCGTATTGTGGGGTTGTCTGCTACTTTACCGAATTTCATGGATGTTGCTGATTTCTTAGGAGTTAATAGACAGGTAGGTATGTTTTATTTTGATCAATGTTTTCGACCAAAACCACTGGAACAACAGTTACTAGGTTGTAGGGGGAAAGCCGGTAGTAAACAAAGTAAAAAAAATATTGATACTATAGCCTATGAAAAGTTAGTATCAATGGTGCAGAAAGGGTACCAGGTAATGGTTTTTGTACATGCTAGAAAAGAAACTATCAAAAGTTCGAGGACTTTTGTACGAATGGCACAGGAAAACCATGAGGTGGATATATTTGCACCAGAGTCTTCACAGAGAGAAAAGTACGCAAAGCAGTTAGCTAAAAATAGAGATAAAGATTTAAAAGAATTGTTCCAATTCGGGTTCGGGATTCACCACGCAGGTATGTCTAGATCTGATAGAAATTTGACTGAAAAACTTTTTAAGGATGGTGCTATCAAAGTTTTATGCTGTACTGCAACATTGGCATGGGGTGTAAATTTACCTGCTGATTGTGTAATTATTAAAGGAACTCAAGTGTATGATTCAAAGAAGGGTGGTTTTGTTGATCTTGGAATATCTGATGTTATTCAAATTTTTGGGAGAGCAGGTAGACCAGGCTTTGGTTCTGCGAATGGTACGGGTATATTATGCACAACAAGTGATAGATTAGATCATTACGTGTCCTTAATCACACAGCAGCATCCAATTGAATCAAGACTGGGTGCTAAATTAGTTGATAACTTGAATGCAGAAATATCACTTGGCACAGTCACTAATGTGGAGGAAGCAGTTGAATGGCTTGGTTATACATATATGTTTGTGCGTATGAAAAAGAATCCATTTACTTACGGTATTGACTGGGAAGAAATTGCCAATGACCCTCAATTATATGAAAGGCGTAGACAAATGATCATATCAGCAGCTAGAAGATTACATTCACTTCAGATGATTGTTTTTGATGAGACATCAATGCACTTCATTGCCAAAGATTTGGGTAGAATATCATCAGATTTTTATTTATTAAATGAGTCGGTTGAAATTTTTAACCAAATGTGTAATCCGAGAGCAACTAATGCAGATATCTTGTCAATAATTAGTATGAGCAGTGAGTTTGACGGTATTAAGTTCAGAGAGGAGGAATCAAATGAGTTAAAAAAGCTGTTAGACAATGTAGTCCAATGTCAAGTTGCAGGAGACGTTGATACACCACAAGGTAAAACTAATATTCTTTTGCAAGCATATATTGCGCAAAGTAAGATTTTAGATTCAGCTTTATCATCAGATGCTAATTATATTGCACAAAATGCTATTAGAATATGTCGTGCTTTGTTTTTAGTAGGTGTTAATAGAAGATGGGGTAATTTTGCCAAAATCATGCTAGACACATGTAAGTCTATTGAAAAAAGGTTATGGGCATTTGATCATCCAATGTGTCAATTTGATTTACCATCCGATATTTTACGTCAGATTAGGGTTAAGAATCCAACCATGGAACACTTATTAGACCTAGAACCAGATGAATTAGGTGATTTAGTTCACAATAAAAGAATTGGCAAAGAATTATATGCTCTCCTAAGTAGATTTCCAAAAGTTAATATTAAATCTGAAATATTTCCTATTACTGTTAACGTTATGAGAATACATGTTAGTTTGTATCCAGATTTTTTGTGGGATAAACGTATTCATGGAGATGCACAATTTTTCTGGGTGTTCGTGGAAGAATCAGACAAATCTGAAATATTGCATGTTGAAAAATTTATATTGAATAGAAGACAACTGAAGAATCCTCATGAGATGGACTTTATGATTCCTTTGTCAGATCCATTGCCACCTCAAGTTGTAGTTAAAGTGGTTTCAGATACTTGGATAGGATGTGAATCAACCAATGCTATATCCTTCCAACATTTAATCAGACCTCACAATGAAACACTTCAAACTAAATTATTGCGGTTAAGACCATTGCCAGTAACCGCTCTTCATAATCCTTTAATCGAATCAATTTATCAATTCAAATATTTTAATCCTATGCAGACTATGATCTTTCATACATTGTATAATACCAATGAAAATGTATTTGTTGGTTCGCCAACAGGGTCAGGGAAGACCGTTGTTGCTGAACTAGCCATGTGGCATGCTTTCCGTGATTTTCCAGGGTCAAAAATTGTTTATATTGCACCAATGAAGGCTTTGGTCAGAGAAAGAGTTGACGATTGGAAAAGAAAAGTTACTCCGGTTACCGGTGACAGAGTTGTGGAATTAACGGGTGATTCATTGCCTGACCCTCAAGAGATTCGTGACGCAACTATTGTTATCACAACACCAGAAAAATTTGATGGTATATCACGGAATTGGCAAACACGTAAGTTTGTTCAAGATGTGTCATTACTTATTATGGATGAAATTCATTTGTTAGCAAGTGACCGTGGTCCAATTTTGGAAATGATTGTTAGCCGTATGAATTATATTGCATCCCAAACTAAACAGCCAGTTCGTTTGCTTGGTATGTCGACAGCTGTCTCTAATGCTTATGATATGGCTAGTTGGCTAGGTATTAAAAAGAATGGATTGTATAACTTCCCATCAAGTGTTCGTCCCGTCCCATTAAAAATGTACATTGACGGTTTCCAGGATAATTTAGCATTTTGTCCACTAATGAAGACTATGAATAAGCCTGCATTTATGGCAATCAAACAGCATTCTCCAGATAAACCAGCCCTTATTTTTGTGGCATCACGTAGACAAACTAGATTAACTGCGTTAGATTTAATACATTTATGTGGTATGGAAGATAATCCAAGAAGATTTTTGAATATTGATGATGAAAATGAATTACAATACTATTTGTCTCAAGTTACTGATGACACCTTGAAACTGTCGTTACAATTTGGTATCGGTTTGCATCACGCTGGTTTGGTCGAAAAGGATAGAACAATATCTCATGAATTATTCCAAAAAAATAAAATTCAGATTTTGGTGGCTACTTCTACGTTAGCATGGGGTGTTAACTTACCTGCTCACTTAGTAATCATTAAAGGTACGCAGTTTTTTGATGCCAAAATTGAAGGTTACAGAGATATGGATTTAACAGATATCCTTCAAATGATGGGAAGAGCAGGTAGACCAGCTTTTGACACTTCTGGTACTGCTATTGTTTATACTAAAAATTCTAAGAAAATGTTTTATAAACATTTTCTAAACATTGGGTTCCCAGTGGAATCTTCTTTACATAAGGTATTGGATGACCATTTAGGAGCAGAAATTACTTCAGGTACAATAAAGTCTAAGCAAGATGCACTAGATTTCTTGAATTGGACTTTTTTATTTAGAAGAGCACACCATAATCCAACCTATTATGGTATTGAAGGTGATCAATCTTCTGTTGCAATCAGTAAATATTTGAGTGGTTTGATTGATAAAACTATTGAAAACTTGAAGGAGTCACAGTGTGTAGAAATTTATGGTAAGGAATTAGAACCTACGCCATTTTTGAGTATATCTTCCTATTATTATATCAGTCATTTAACCATTAGACAATTATTGAAACAAATTAACAATGAAGCCACCTTTCAGGATGTGTTAAAGTGGTTATCATTGGCAGTTGAATATAATGAATTACCTGTTAGAGGTGGTGAGGTGATTATGAATGTTGAAATGTCCGCTCAATCTAGATATTCTGTTGAGAGTACTTTTACTGGAGAATATGAATTACCTATGTGGGATCCTCATGTTAAAACGTTTTTATTATTACAAGCACATTTAAGTCGTGTAGACTTACCAATTGCCGATTATATTCAAGATACAGTTTCAGTTCTTGATCAATCATTGCGTATTTTGCAAGCTTACATTGATGTTGCAAGTGAGTTGGGTTACTTCAATACAGTCCGTACGATGATCAAAATGATGCAATGTATAAAGCAGGGGTACTGGTATGAAGATGATCCACTTGGCATTTTACCAGGCGTTAACCTGGTTAGAATTGAAGATTCTAAATTTGCTGAAAACGGTTTATTATTGAATGAAATAGACAGAAACAATAGACTAACTTTAGATAAACTGGGTCGTTATGGTGCTAAGAAACTTCAATCAGTTATGAATAAGTTACATGTAGAAGATGATGAGGATTTACGTAAACAATTTATTCATGTATGTCAACGACTTCCTGTTTTAGACAACCTAAACTTTGTGAGAGATCCTGATATGCCAGAAAGATTGATTTTACAGGGTAAACATGCATTTAATAAAATTAACAGAGGTTATGAAGTGTTCTGTGATAAAATTCCCTAAAATCCAAAGAGAATTATGGTTTTGTATTGGATATCAAGGTACTGAACTGTTAATTCTTAAGAGATGTCAACCTAGGCAGGTTGGCAAAGAAACACATATCAATTGTGAAATTATCATTCCAGAAGAAATTAGTCAAGAAAAGATTGATTTTGTATTAATTAATGATGCTATGGACTTACAATATTCTATAGATTACAACCCTATGATGTAGGTTGCAATCCATCATAAGTTTTCAAATTGTGTATTTGTTTCGTACATAATGTACATGTATATACTATTTAAATGGTAGTACAATATTCTTCAGGGTAATGTCAAAATATGATGCAAGGAAGAAATGGGTAGAAAAATTTATTCAAAGAAATCATCCTCTTCCTCTTCCTCACTCCTATTAGATTCGTTCGCATTATTGATATTAGTATCTGTTTCTTTATGGTTTTCAGCAGATTTTTTAGGTTGTTTATGTGTATCAGATTTTTCAAAAGAGACACCTGTATGGTCTTTACCTAATTTCTTACCCTTTAATATATCTTCAAAAGATATAGGTAAGGTTTCATTTTTAGCCTGTTCCATTATCAATTGTCTAAAAGTCTCCCTTCTAATAGAAGTCTTGTCTTGTTCTTCTGTAGTATTATCTGAAGATGAAGAAAAAGTTGGGTATAAAGCAATATATTTTTCAGTTTTAGGAAAATTCACAACGTAGCATACATCGATTTTACATTTCTCTAATTTTTCTTTTAACTCGTCATTATTAGGATCTTCTTTAAGTTGCTTAGTCACTTGCTTATATTTCCTTAATGATTTTTTTCTTTCAAAAAATCTAATCATACGGTACTTGGACACATTTTTTTTTGCTTTACTACGCAATTCAGCAGTCTCTAATTCCATTCGAAGTGCTTCTAAAGTTCTTTCCTTTTCAACAATGACTGTATCAGGTAAAATATCTTTTTTCTTTTTCAATAACCTTTCTATGTCTCTTATTCTTTTTTTTAATTTATTGACACCAGCATCTAGGAATTGAGCCATTTCTAACGGTGAGCCCATTCCTTTACGTCTCTTGTTCAACTTTGCATGTTGAGCCATTTTTTTTATTCCTGGTCAATTTCACAAGATCAAATAACTCTATGAATATAACAAATGCTTGTTTGACTGTTTAGTCTATTAGATATTGTTACAAAATGCTAAATACTCACAAAATTCAGTGTGTTTCTCCATATAATGTAGGTGCATTCTTGTTAGAAGTTCGAGATGCCCTCTTTATAAAACGGTTATAATAAGAAAAATTTTTCAATATTCTGAATATGTACTTTTTTTCTGGTTCTATTCATTATTAATTATTTTTTTTTCTAATTATTATTGATTGAAAATAAGAATACAAAGGCAAGAATGAAATAAAAAATAAGAGAGCTCTTATGAGATGTTTGAACTCTTTGAGGTGCCTGTCACTCATTTGTTTTCTCTTATTCCAAAACATATCAAATAATATGTAATAGTAAATAAAATAAGATAAACATTGAAAGAAAGAATGTTCATGTAAAGTTATAATATATCCTTACTTTAGATATAGAAAAGTATATACAAAAACAAACGAAAATTAATAAATATATACATATATATATATATATATATATAACTACATGTTCATTTTGTATATTTCTAATGTTTTATGTTCAAGATATATGGGTAGATCTATATTATAATGATGAACAAAGTCTTAAGATTGTCTCTTTTATCTGTTTTACTGCATGACTTAATTCTTCTTCACTAATTTCTGAAGTACAAGATATTTTTAGACTAGGAACAATTGGTAAAGTTTCATGTTTCACCAAGAAAGTGTTTCTGGTTATTAAGATATTATATTTGGTCAATACTTCATCCACAATGGCTTGTAAGAATTTTTCCTCATTTTCATACGGATCAAATATGATATGTGAGGAGCATTTCTTCTGTAAATTAGAAACAGTATCGTATAGTTCATCTTTTGTGTAATGGAATTTATTGTACCTGAATTGGGCAGTCAATTCTAAATGTAAAACAGGTGAATCCTTGTGGGATTTGATAACGACATATTTATTTAAATCATTATTTTCATTGTCACTAGTCATTGTATTGTGAAGGATTTCAGATAATCTATGTAATTTAGTGACTTCAGAGTTATCATTTTCCATAATATCAATAATCTCACTAGCCGAAGCTACAGTGTATGCAGGTAAGGAGGCAGAGAAACAATATGCATTAGAACCTATTCTTTGATGGTAAGCCATAACATGGTCACCGAGGGTAAACCCACCAGAGGAACCAAAAGCTGTAGCCATACTACCAATAGTGACATCAATAGAATCTGCTCTTTTTAAACCGAAGTATTCTGGCAAACCACGACCATGAGAACCAAGTACACCAATGGAGAAAGTCTCATCAACAAATAGTCTGAATTTATGTTTCAATTTCAATTTGACCAAATCAGGTAATGGCGCAATATCACCACTGTTGTGGAAAATACCCTCTGTGACAATAAACTTACGTGGAATAGCAGGTAAATTTTCACGAGCTTCAGCTGCATTCAATTCAGATAATAACTTATCTAAAGACTCCATATTATTATGTTCAAAATAGTAGACAGTGGATCTACTTAACTGCAAAGCATTTTGTATAGACAAAGAGATTTGATCATCAGCTACAATGACATCACCACGTTTTGTAAAAGCAGATAAGACAGAAGGTGCCACACAGAAATCTTGACCGTATAAAACAGCAGATTCAGTGCCAAAGAATCTAGATAATGTGTATTCTAAATTATAATGCACATCTTGATTCCCATAAAACCCTGCAGGACCACATGCACCAACACCGTAATTTTTAATAGTCTCCTTGACTTTATTGATAACTCTTTCTGAATTACAAATGTTTAAAAAATTGTTTGAAGATAAATTTAAAACGTTGTCATAGATTTCATTATCATTGTTACGAGACACTTTAATATGGCTGCGAATACCACCATCTAGTACGATCGGAATCTTCTCGAGTCTCCAACCTTGTTTTTTCATATCCAATGGACTATCATTGACTAAAGGTTCTGGAACCCATTCTTCAATCAATAGCTCAATTTCCTGTTCACTTAAATCGGGTTTATTAGATCTTAGACTTTTCTTTTTTTGTGGTTTTGATAGATAATAGTAAATACCATATAAGATCAAACTGATTTCAATCATGGTTCTGTATGGATCATCGTTAATGGATTTTTTAACATAGTCAACTACATAGTGACCACCAGGAACTTTTATTAAAAGAACATTAAAACAGTACCATATATAAGAGTAAGTAGTGACGATAAAAGATGGGATTGGTATTGAGGTGGGGAGAACAGATGCACCAGTTATGGTATCATTTGTAGCTGTGTTCATCTTTTTGTTTTTTTTTTTTTTACAAGTAGTGAGAAAATAGTAATCCTGAAATCTTCAATGTTTCAATACCTATTGACAATGAAAAGGTATGAAAAAACTAAAGAAGAAATGAGCGAGAGATAGGAGGAGAAAAAGACTTGGTATATGTGTGTATGTGTGTGTGTTGTGATGAATAAGTAAGCAAATGAATGATGGAATGATTGGATAGATGAAAAATAAAAATAGAGTATTGTTAGAATGTGTCTTTGGGTACTCAATTAAAGTGTTGTGGATTATATAGGTTATTAAGAGGAATAGTAAAGGTAGAGTTAAAGTATCGAAGGCGGACAGAGACGGAAAGGTGGAGAGATGGTTCTGAGTTACGAACTCAAAATGAATGAGAGATTCCTAGACAAGCTCTGTTTCAAAACTTTTTTAATCCACTCATTTTCTCTCATTCATTTTGATTGTGTCTCTTTCTTCGTCGTTAATACAAAAAGAAAAGAAAAGAAAAGAAAAAAGAAAAAAAAAGAAACGAAAACAGAAAAATTGGAAAAAAGAAAAAAAAATTATTTTCCTTTAATGGTGCATTGTAATTAGGGTTTACATGAAACTTTGCCATTTTTTTCCAAATTTCCAAAGAGCAAGTAACTAGCTAATTGGGGCAAATACATATTTTCCTCAAGAAAGAAATTATTGGTCACGTGGACACTGTAACTAACTAGGTGCCATTAAATAAATGTGAGAATCCCTCAATTTAGTGGTAAAGCTAATTTTTTCTTTCTTTCTATTTACTATATAGAAGTACACGATAACTTCAATGGTTTATTATCTATTATCTTCGCTACTAATATGTATATACAATGCCATTACACACTTACATTTACCATGGGTTGGTTCTTCTTTCTGAGAGAAGGCAAAGAGGCAGAAACAAAAGCAGAGACAGAGGGAAAGAACTCTATAACGATTTCTCCATAGTGTGGTATTCTGGGTGTATGGATGTACAGCGTTAAAGGTCTGGTTGGATGAACCTCTGTTTTGAAAGCTGTGGGTATCTTTTCAATTCTTTAAGATAAAGTAACTCTTGCTCCTAAAATATCAGTACAAGTGAGTTGTTCGAGGTGCTGGTACTACCAAAGTATTCAGTGGTATATATGTAAACAGTACAATCGAAAGTGAAAGTGGAAATAGCAGTGGAAAAGCTCTCCTTGGTCACAGATTTTAAGCATTAAAATATTATGAATACATTAATTAATGAAATCAATCAATCAGGTAAGTTTGGTGTTCCTCTTGATAATGAGATACACTGGACTTTTGATTGGTATCAACCAATAAAACCAACTAATAATAATAGCAGCAATAATAACACCAATAATAATGATAATAATATTCAATCTGCAAGTGACTTGTTCTTTGGAGTCAAAGACCATGATGGGTCAAGAACAAATTTAAATAAATCAAATTCAAATCTGTCGTTAGCCGATAGTATCGTCCAGCAAAAGCAGCAGCATCATAGTACTGGGAATATGGAAGATGGTTCAGTCGACAAATATCCATTTGGTTTGAAGACTTGGTTGAAATCAGCAAATAGTGACTTCGAAATATTTAACTTTGAAGAAAATAATACTTTGAAAGCATTGGATTTAAATAAGTATGATAGAGCACAAAGACTAATCGATGGTAAAGATCAAAGAATGATTGCTTTAGAGAAAAACAAAAGAGTCAAGGAAGATGGCTTAACTGAAAAGGATATTAGAGGTGCTGTTACAAATGCAGGTTCTATCCCAGGATTATCAAGTAGTACAGATAGTAATAAAATAATCACTACTAACACTACTGACACTAACACTAACACTAACACTAATAAATCTGATGAAAACAGTGAGATTACAGATGATAATGACAATAAAGCAGATAAACAAAATGATTCAAATAAACAATTAGCAGACAACATTATTCCAAGTGACCGTGAGACATCAAATGATGTAAAGGAAACATCACCAGTGCAAGCTTCTAATGCAATGACAAATGAAACACAGTCTGCAGAATCATCAGATAATGTAAAAACAACAATTGATAATTCTGTAAAGACAGATAAAGAAGGTGATATTGAAATGAAATAGAATGTATATATATATAAGAAAAAGATACAAAGATACATCAGAATACATATGCTATTGGTTACAATATAACTAATTCTTGACTATAAAAGTAGCCACACCATCTCTTGCCTTAACAACAGATTTTTCAATGTCATTCTCTAAAGATTCTCTTTTTTTCATCTTTTCCTCTTTTGTATCACATTTATTTAATTCATTCATTAACCTTGTCCAATTCTTAGTATCTCCACTGCCACTTAATAAAACTATTAAAGAATTCGATGGTAAATTGTTGTATAGTGAATCTAATTCCTTTAAAAAATTATCTATTATCACATCTTCAATATTTGTTTCTCCATTGTCTTCAATAGAAGGTACTTGTCTCATTGAGAGTAATGACGGCGTGGAATATTGTCTGACAAATTCTAAGTCTCTTAATCTACCGACAAATAAATCATATTTTTCTGATTGCGATATAATATTTTCCATGATTTCTTTGTCTGATTGACAGCGCACACATGATATATAATTGGAATCAGCAGATGATACATTTGTGACAACAGAATCATTTAATAAAATTGCTCTTTTATATGATTTTTTGGCTAATCTTTCAAACAAATTCTCTGTATCAACGGATTTACCAAATGCCATCCCATGTAAAATTTTAGATTTTAATAAATTGATGCATGCCTTCGCATCTTCAATAGAATTATGACCATTATTTACATCTTCTTGAATACTGTAGTTTAGATATTCAGAGACTAAAAATTTTAAAGATGGTTTGAACGGTGGACCTGCTTTATGATCATAGATTATTGCAGTGTCTATTATCTTTGGGTGTCTCAATTTTAGAACATTTAAATCACTTTGTAGTGAATGACCTACAAGGATATCATTGCTACTTATGAGGTTTATAATATCCTGTTGGACATCTTTTAAAGATCTGGTCACTGGATCCAATTTTTCTTTGGTGATACCACTATATTTAGTCAAATAATCAGTTATAGGAACGTCAGGTTTCACTAATTCATCATAGATTGTCTCATTTTGGAAATTTACTAAACTGACACGAGTTACTACAAATCCAGTTTCTGACATACACATTTCACAATCTAGCCCATAGATATGTGATTCACTATCATCGAGACTTGGTTTTGTATCAACCCATATGCTTGATGACTCTTCATTCCTTTGGATTTCAATTAGTTTTGTTTTATAGTCGTCACTAATATTAGGGGTATCAACATGAATCGGATAATTATTTTCCAATAACTTAGATAATGGCAACAAAAGATCATAAACAGTGACTTTCTTCTTAGACAATTCATTTTTTAAGGCAATCTTTTCATTCTTCGTTAAGCCAACATTAACAAAAGTATTATATGCAGAAAATAATGATAATCTTGAGCCAGGTGCACAGACTGCAGTATTTTCAAAATGTGTAAAAGTTTGTGATTTTGCAATATCAGTTGTTAACCTTGAATATTGTAACTTCTGTTTTCTTAATTTACCACTATTTAGAAAAAATGAAGAGCCAACAGGTAAATTATAATCTTGTGGTTCTAGTCCCGGGATAAATAAAACTACAAGTTTCGTTAGAGAGCTTCTGTTTGATATATTTACCCATTGCGGGGAGTTATTGGTACCATACATTAAAAATAAAATTAGGTCTCTTATATCTTTAATTGAAATACGATATTTTTTCTTAATATTTTGTTTTAAGTTATTTACATTGTCATGGTCTGTTTTTTTATTAGTATGATTCTTGTTAGGTTCCTCATAATAGAAAAATTTATCTAGAATTTTAATGTCAAATGGCCTATCGGAAGAATTTCTTTTCTTCTTTTTTGCAATTTTACCTAAGGTAACACTGTTTTGTTCTAATTGATCCTCATTAGATTGATTTGTTGAATTTAAATTTAGTAATTGGTTACTACTTAAAGTGGCACTGGATCTTCTTCTTTTCACATGATTACTACTACTGGTGGTGGTAGGATATGGAATAGTTTGAAGGCTGGAATTCAAAGAATTCACTATATCCGTTTTAACATTATCAGTCTCATTAATATTTAATCTGGCAACTTCATTTCTTACAGATTGCGGTTTATTAATATTAAGGTTTAAATCTTGTGAAGGTAATGATAACTCTGAGGATTTTTTAGGCGAAACATTTGGGGAGGTTGGATCGATCATATTCTTTTGTGCTTTATTGTTTTCTTCTTTCTTGACTTAATTTTATCTATTTGGTTTGCGTTGCCTTAAATAATCTTAGTTATTAACAAATGGAAGATGCTATGATAACGGGAGGTGGAGGGTTTTTGTACAATACTTTTATAATGCAAATATCATCCTCAGTTCAGTAGATAGACAATAGGCATACATTGATGTTTTAATGCCCTAAAATATTCTATGATGATATACACATAAATAAATATATATATAAATAAATAGATTCTGCGTATATTTTATAAATTTGCAACTTTTTCAATTTTTTTCAGTTTGTTCAATTCACAAATAGAAGATGCCAAGAAAAAAAACTCTCTGTGCTCTATGTTCTGAGAAAAGTTAAGTTAATACAGTTCGTTGGTTTGGTATGGTGTGGATGTCACTAGTGAAAGGTGTTAATTGAACTATCTGTTGCATAGTATGTATGTGTATTGTTGATAAGCATCTAAAAGTTGATGCTCACCAATAAATGTATATAGAAACTTTGCGGTCATACGATTTTTCATTGCTGATTAATACATATATATATACATATATATATATATACGGGCATAAAACAAATGATAATGATGATAAAGTGTATGGAGGATCATAGCACAATGCTAAGTTTTTATTTAGTCGAAGCCTGTGTTGATAGAATTTTTCTAATCTCCGTACTACTCAATTTCTCTTTCCAACCATCTCTCTCATCACCACCTAAGACATTGACTACTATAATTTTTAACTCATTAAATCCACGTTCCCGACGAGTCCTATTAACAATCTCCCCACCCTTTACGGTCTCTCTACTGACTATTAGACATTCAATCTCCGGTACAGTTCCGGTGGGTCCGCACACGTCATGTAGTGGGATAATGTCAACTAATAATTGTGGTTTTAAAATGTGTAAAAACTCGAGTACATTATCTTCTCGTTTACTAAAAGATTCCATGCACTCTTTGAATTTTTTATTGACTAACAATTCTTCATCTGTCAATCCAATAATCAGTCTCTTTGAAGTCAAGAATGCAGCCATAGTCAACAGAATCTTATGTCCATCATGTATGTGATCAAATGTACCACCAACAGCTGTCATTTTATATCTATCTTGATCTACTGACTGGTTTGGATTCTTTGAATATTGATCTATAGTACTTGCCTGGGTGTTATTGTTGTTAATGCTATTACTATCATCCATCTTTAAAGAGGAATGTATTATTTTCTCAAGTGTACCAAACTGGATATCGTAGTTATTTAGTATTGATGGATCTAACAGAAATATGTGGTCCCAATATAAATCTTGTTTGTTGAAATTGCCTAATAGCACATTTAAAGGTAATAAAGTCAGGTCTCTCTGCATAAGAATATCTCTAACGTTACTATATATTTTACCTAATAGATCATCTAAATGGTAAGTGTTTTTAATATTAATTAATAGTAGGATATCAATAGCATGATTTGGGTTTTCTGTCCGATAATCTTGTCTTAATAATTCTTCTAAACTGTGATTGTCTCTTGATAACACCTCATCAATTGTTTCAAACAGCCAATTGATATCTGATCCACTGATATGATCCAATACAAAACCAATACGTACCATAGAAATTTTATAATATAGTGTGATGCTGACGTTTGTTCCCTTTATCCCGTGCCAGAAACCTCTTTTATTATTGTTATTATTATTTTAGTAATGAATACACTTATAATCAGAGTAAACCACTAATAAGTCTACCTGCAATCTGATAAAATTGTCTATAAGATGATCCGATTACAAATAATGAGTTCAACTATTTTCCTTTACCGGTACCCTCATCTATTTACGGTGTATATGTCACTCTATTCTTCCTCTATTCTTATCCTACATTTGGGTTTTGAGTGAAAAATTTCAAGACTTTGGAAGGGCGAAGTTGTTGGTGATGAGGGGAGGGAGATGAGATTATTTTTTTTTTTTTGACTAATTGGTTAACCTCTACAAGATGGGATGAGAGGAGAGAAGAGGAGATGAGGTGGAAGGTATTGTGACTCGTGTAGTATATCTATAATTTGTAGTTGGAATGTGAAGTAGAAACTAGAATAAAATAGTTGTTTTGATAAAGTTTGTGGTGTGAGTTTGTGTTCATATTCCAATCCTTCTCAGTTATTTTTATAAGATAATAGTTGGACACATAAACAGTTAGACAGGGAGATAGGTAAATAGGTAGATAGACATTTATAAGAATGAGTAAAGAAGTAGAAGTGAAGGTAGAGGTAAACACAGAACTAGAAGAGAAACAACATCAAAAATGGATGCAGTGTGAAACTTTATTAGAAGAGACGATTGAACAATTGAATGATGCAAATATCGATGAACTGTTTCAAACGATGGTTGATCAAGTAAATGTTATATGGACGCAGAATTTGTTGATTAGATTTATACTTTGTTATAAAAGTCAATTTGGGTTATCATCAAATTTAATATGTGGGTTGGCTAAGAGATTAGGGTACTTTTTAGAGGATTTTAATCTTAATCTAACGAAACAAATAATATTTACTTTTATTGAATGTTTCCAAAATAATCATTTGATAGAGACTTTGGAAATTCTACCCTTGATTGCAGATTTATACAATTATGATATATGTTCAGAATTACTCATTTTACAAGTCTTACAGGTATTGACTAAGAAAAATATAAAAGAAAATATGCAAAATGATGATGGTAATAATAATAATAATAATAAATTGAGTATAATGGGTATAATTCGAGTTATAGGATTATGTGGTAAAAAATTGAATGAAAAGAATCAAAGGATTCATGATACTATCTTTGAGAAATTGGTACAATCCTCTAGTATTATAAATCAAGATACTAAAATTTCAAAGGAGTTTAAATATTTATTGAAATTGAAAAATGATGGCTATATTGATGTTTGTGATCCTTTATTACCTAAATATAATCTTGGAATGTTGCCTTGTTTGCCTGAACCTATTAATTTCATTATAAGTAAAGAGTTAAGAGAACCAGATGACACTTTTGGTGAGTTTGTATATAATGATAACTTGGAAGAAGTCGATCAGCAATGGGGTGTTATAAAAAATATAATAAATGATCCAAAGTTCAGTCAAATTGAAGAAGTGGTTGAAGAGGAAGTTCAAGATAGTCATACTGACTTAGCTTCAAATGAAAATGCACAGACTGATCACAATGAGAAGAAAGTAGTAGATATGACTAACTCGGTTGATATACAGTTTAAGAAGGAGATATATCTTATTTTAAAGAGTTCATTGTCAGGTGATGAAGCAGCACACAAAATATTGAAACGTAGAACACCAGATGATTTAAAATTTAATATTGTAGATATTATTATTAAAACAAGTATTCAAGAAGCTACATACTCTAAATTTTATGGTATTATAGCAGAAAGATTGTTGAACAGTCACAAGGCTTGGAAACCTGCATTTTATAGGATCTTTAAAGAAAATTTTCAGCAATTAGATACATTTCAACCTGAACAATTAAGGATTATTGGTAAATTTTGGGGTCATTTATTTGCTACTGATTATATTGGATTTGAGTTGTTTGAAATAGTCAAAATTAATTCTATTGAAAGTACTGCACCAAGCAGAATCTTTATTAAATTTGTGTTCCAAGAATTGGTGGCTGATTTAGCTATTGATGAATTGAAAGAGAGACTAAATGAGGATTATATTCAGCCTTTTATTACTGGGATGTTTCCCAATGATGACATGGACAACATACGGTATTCGATAAATTATTTCACTGCTATTGGATTGGGTATATTAACTGACAAGATGCGTACTAGATTAGAAGAATTGGAAAATGAGGAAATGGAAAGGCAGCACCAGCAGCAAGAAAATGAGGAGGAAGGGTACAAAGAAGTACATGAAGAAGAAAAAGAAGACAGGAGAAGTAGATTCAATAGATTTTCTTCAAGAGCAAGAAATCAAAGAAGATCGGTAACTCCGCCAAGACATAGAAGAAATAATCTTAGAGAAAGGTCGGTAACACCACCTAGAGAAAGGCAATGGCAACGATCATTGTCACCTTCGCCAAGGAGAAGAAGATATACCGAGATTCCTGCAACGAATAAAAGAAATTCTAGATTTCAGCGTAAATATCGAGACAACTCTTTAAATAATGGCTATAGAAATTCACCTCAAGGTAGACAAAGAGGACCAATCAATAGACAAAGTCGATATAATAATTAGTTTAAGTAATATACTTGTTTAGAGATAGATGGAAATGATGATTTTCTCAGATATTCCTATGTATTAAATGTCTTAACTAATATATATATATATAATTGAAAAGCAGAAAACATAAAGAGATAGTAACTAGACTATTATATATCTAAATGTGCATTATAGATGAGACAATCAGGTATTAGTATCAAAACAGAAGAACTTCAAAAATCAAAAAAAAAAAAGGAAAAAAAAAAAGAAGTTAATATGTTATATATAAAATGGAGAATGATAAAATTGGATGTAACTACTAACAAATATGTCTGTATTTTATCATTTTGGGTATCAGTTAAAAAGAACTAAAAAAAAGGAATCGAAGAATCGAAGAAAGAACGTAAAAGGTGAAAATAAAAGAGGTGAGAATAAAAATAATCAAGGGTATCTAAAACAAAATAACATCTTACGGTATTTATTCATCAGATAAAATACCCCAGTATTTTTCAACACCTAAGTTACCATCGGCTTTCCAGTAATCGTTGTAGGCATTGTATAAGAAAGTGTCAGAACCACAAACAGAGATGATAGAGTCGACAGCAAGTTTTTGGTTAGCTTTAGATGGGACAGCAATACCGTAAGTTTGACCCTTAGATGGCCAACCAGATTCAGCAATAAGAACGTCTTTTTTACCGTCACAAGCACCCCAGACTCTTTGAATTTGTTGTAATAACCACTTACCAGAATCTTCAGCAGCTGTATGTTGATCAAAGTAAGCATGAGCATTAACAGCCATGTAATCAGAGTATTGACATAGTTCTGGGTTGTTAATGACGGCAATGAAAGTATCAACGAAGACAACTGGACCAGTGTAACCGGCAGCTTGTAAAGCAGCTCTACCAGTAGCAACATATTGGCCAATTTGTGCTGGAGTAGCTTGGTTACTGTTGACTAATTCGTTACCAATAGAAACAGTGATAACATCGTCCCAAGAACCGAATTGTTCGACAGCGTTCTTGATGGTTTGAACACCTTGCTCAATTTGATCCATGAAGTAAATACCTAAGAACAATTTTTGGTTCTTTTGTTTGGCTTTCAAAACGTTTTCGACTTGAGAACAATCGACACCATACAATCTAATATTTGGATAATCCTTCATATTGGCTAAGTCAGAGGCAACTTGTTCTGCAGTCTTACAGGTACCATCGGCGTTGTAAGGAGAATAAGTAATACCCTTAATGACATTTTCATTTAAAGTTTGGACATCGACGTCACGTCTGTACTTATGTTCATGACCTAATGGAGCAGCGAAAGCTGAGGTTAAGATGGAAGAGGTGATGAGCAAGTTAGAGAATTTCATTATTTAAAAGTATAGAAAGATGGGGTTGAAATGAATGAATCTAATGATGTTTTATTTGTTTGTTCTATTTGGGAAATGTTATAATATATAAGTGAAAAGGAATGAACTTTTTTTTAAATAGATCTGATTTATTAATATTAGAAAACTGATAGTTATTTCTTTTTTTTAATATAATAAATTAGTTGGATCTTATAAATATTCAAGTTTATCAAACGAGTGACCTGATAGTTGGATTTTTTTTGAGTCCCGAATAGTGTTTATTGACTTAGGTGGGGGATGCATAAAGAAAATTCAGGAATAAACAAAGATCAAAACAACAAAGAAAGAGGGAGGAGGAAATGAGAATTGATGAATAAGTCTTAAGACTATTGCAATAACAGGCTATAAAATCTAGTAGAAGTATATATATATATATGTGTGTGTGTGTGTGTGTATAAACAGAATTAGGAAGGGATGTTTGAACAATAATGGCAGAAACAAAGAAAGACTCGATTAGTTGAGTCGACTTGCATTTAGTTTTATTCAACTTCAATTAAATTTAACGACAGATAGGACTCTTCCAGAAAATCTACATAATAAACAAAGAAAAAAAAATTGTGACGGTCTTAAGCAAAACAATAAGTTAAACAAACGATATTACCCAAACAAGAATTTAGTAAAGAGGAGATAACAATAGACAGCAGAGAAAAACAAAAAGAATCTGTTCATCTACTTTTTTTCTCTTTATTGTGTTTGCTTTATTTGTTTTTTTGTTTTTTCTCGAACTTCGTATTATCTCCATTTTAGGAAAATGGATCTGTTTTTAATTAGAGGCGGTCTATTGTTCACTCTTAAAATTTCATGTTTATGTTGTTATCAAATATTCCATTTCAGGTAAATGATGTCTAAAAAGGGAGAAGTGGGGCACTAGTCGAGAAAGGTAGGTACTAGATCTAGCCCAAAGCGGTGAGATTTGTATCACAGCTTTAGGATTATGAAGTCTTTGTATAGGGTTGGTACCTTTGTGTTTTGCATATTCTGTTTCAAATTGGTTGTACGGATTAGGGTCCAGGGAAAAATAAAATAATATTAAAATATAAAATAAAAAAAGAAAATGTGAAGACAAGAAAAAAGTGAGGGGGAAGGTTTGCGTGTGTATAGATATATCTTCAATGAGGTGATATGTAAAGATAACAAACCCAGATATGATCAATGGATAATTCAGGTTGTTATATTTTACTACATGTTATCAAGTAACCAATGATTATATATCAATACAGTTTGTGATTAGCTCCTACACATCATACAAATCGTATATAAATCTTTCACAGGGGTTCTCTGAAGACCCCTAGTATCACTTTCCTTTTCTTTTTCGCTTCATTACTTGACAGGATTTGTTTCAGTGGATTCTATTTGACATATTGTTTTTTATTATTCTAATTTTTTTTATTTTGTTGTTGTTGCTGTTATGTTATATAACCATCTTGAAAAATACTGCTTGAAGATAAGATGATATCTTTTTTTCCTTTTTTTTGGCTAAAAAAGAGACATATCTATGTTACAATCCTATTGCAATGGTTTCTGGATCATCATTTTAATGTTATAATCTACCGTATAGACGTATATTACCCACATATCTCTCTTATTACTTAAAAATCGGTGATTATTCTCTAAAGGGCCCTCCTCCTTGTATTTATTTTTTTTCTACTAATATCTAATTCAATTACATATAACATGTAGAGGAAAGAAGGAAAAAAAAAATTTTTCTCTCTTTTGCGATGAGGTAAAATTACATAGTGACAAAAAGATGGTACTAATAAGCAGTGAAGGTGATGTTCTCCATAAAAGATAAACAAAAAAGGGACTAGTTTATCAATCAATAGGAGTTAACAGTCAAGGACTCAGTAATAATACACAAATTAGTAAGTGATAAATAAAAATTTATACTATAGGTTTATATAGATATAATGGGTTTGGCTGCCACAAGGACAAAACAAAGGTTTGGATTAGATCCAAGAAATACAGCATGGAGTAATGATACCTCAAGGTTTGGTCATCAACAATTAGAAAAATTCGGCTGGAAGCCAGGGATGGGTCTTGGTATGAGACCCCATCATTCTCATACGTCTCATATTAAAGTCCATATTAAAGATGATAATCTGGGACTTGGTGCAAAAATTAAACGACAACAAAGGAAAGATGAATTCGATAATGGTGAGTGTGCTGGATTAGATGTTTTCCAAAGAATTTTAGGTAGATTGAACGGCAAAGAAGAGGAAATTAGCAATGAATTGGAAATTCAAAGGAAAGAAAAAATACTTAATGGGAAGTGGGGGATACATTTCGTTAAAGGTGAAGTTCTTTCTAGTACATGGGATCCAAAGACAAGGAAATTGAAGAGTTATGCTAATATGGAAAAGAAAAGAGATAGAAGTAGTGACGATGATGATGAAAGTGAGAGTGAGAGTGAGAGTGAACCTAAGAAGAAAAAAGTAAAGAGATCAAAGAAGGAGAAACATAGTAAAGATAAGAAAAAAGAAAAGAAAGAGAAGAAAAGTAAAAAAGATAGGAAGGAAAAGAAGGAAAAGGATACGAAAGATAAGAAAGACAAGAAGGATAAGAAGGACAAGAAGGACAAGAAGAAGGCAATTAGGTTGGAATCTACTGAAACTGCATCTAATGTTCCTCATGCTGTTACGACAAGGTTATCTGTGCGTTCTAAATGGATTAGACAAAAAAGGGCAGCTACAATGGATTCTAAAGCTTTAAATGAGATATTCATGGTGACGGATAATTAATCTGTTGATTTGTGACTTGCTTATAGAATTACTGGGGAAATAAATCAATATTAAACAAATTGATCAATTTATAATAAGTGGAATATATATACATCTATATACATCTATATATTGTCTTGGTCTCGATATGTGATGTAATTAGTTTAAAAGCATATCCAAATTATCTCTTATGTATAATAATATCATATTTATTGGATTATAACATCAAAGTAGAACAATAAAAGATTCTTTGAAGCTAAATAGTAGTAAACAGTTATACAATAGGATGGATCAAGTAAATAGCATCTCAAACAAACGGTACAATAGATGTTACATTTTGGATAAAAGATATGCGCCAATGATAAACAAACTAGGCATTCCTAGTTGTTCCTCTTTCGTTTATGCGCTTTTGAATATAATCCTGTAATTGTTAAATCACCAATAATAAAGTGGCCTACCCAAATAAATATATATATATACATTAATACTAACTAAAAAAAAAAAAATAAGAAAGACGTTATACAAAATTGTCTTAAGAACAGAATATTAATATTTCATTCTAATAATTACTAGTTGTTGAAATATCTTATAACATAAACTTTATTTGTTTTGTAAAGAATTGTTTTTTTTTTTTTTGTTAGATTTATAAAACAAATAAAAAGAAAATATCGATTACACTAAAGCGATACCAACACCTGCAATGAAAGAAACAGTAGCTAAAGAGGTTAGAATGACATGGATTGGGTTAACTCTGCCAGTAGATCTAGAGGCAGCACCACGGCTAGCACTGCTGGTACCTGAGGATGAAGAGGAATTAGATTTGGAAGAGGACTTACCCTTGGTAGTGGAGCCAGACTTGGAAGAACCGGTTGTAGTAACAGAGCCACTAGAACCAGCAGCGTAAGTAACAGAAGCAGAAGCAGAACCAGTACCTAAAGAGCCAATTTCATCCAAAACGGTCTTACAAGAACCTTGGGTAGTGGCCTTCATCAAAGTGGCTGAACCAGAGAAATCACAGTCAGAGCTGGCAGCACCATTCTTCTGGTAGTACAAGTTTAAGACAAAGTCTAATTGTTGCTTTGAAGAACAGAATGAGTAAGCACCGTACTTACCAGTGGTACCGTTAGCAGAGATACCTGAACAGTCAATTATACCACAAACATAGTTGAACAATTCTTCATAGTCTTTTTTATCGACATCATCAGAGACACGGCAGGCAGTAGCGTCATTCATACAAGAACAGATGCTTTCATTTGGAGTTGGTGGCAAGTTTGTAGCAGCCTTCCAGTATGAATTAGTAGGTGGACAAGCCAAGGAAGTTGATGTTGGGGTGTAAGAGGCGGTGTTCAAAGAAGTTGGGGAGATTTTGTGAATTTCTTTGGAGTAATTGTTGAAATCGGCTAAAGTTTTGACGGCACCATCATCGATACTAACTAGACCGTAGTTGTTAGTTTCTTCGAAATACATATAAACAATACCACCAGACCAGACACTAGTCATGTTAGGACCATATAGAGCTTGAACAGAAGTGAATAGTCTTGGAGTAACTCTATTACAACCGTATTCAGAGAAGAAAACTGGCACAGTCAAGTTTCTGAATTCAGCAGTTCTGTCGGCATACCCAGAAGAGACGTAGTTGGATTTACCACACCATTCGTACATGTTGATACCATAGAAATCGGCTTTTACTTCAGAATCACCACAGGCGAAATAATCAGCCATAGCGACTCTAGTGTATTCATCATCATTGGAGGAGTAACCAACTGGAATTTTTCTGTAACCTTTATCTTTGATGTATTGTTTAGTATCTCTGATGGCAGCCTTGACGAAAGCAGATGCATCTGTGTTAGTTTGATCATTAGAGACTTCATTACCAGCGAAGAAACCAAGAACGTTTGTATAGTTGGAAAACATGTCGACGACAGACTTGTAACGATCGAACAATTCGACAGTCCAGGATGGATCGTCTCTGTTGATGGATTCATCTGGAGAGGATAAGTCAGCAATGACATAGATACCTGCATCGTTCAATGCAGTCATACATGGTGTGTGATCTAAAGAAGTGTTAACAGCGTAAACACGGATGACGTTGGTGTCTAGTTGTTGTAAGTATGGGATATCTCTTTTACAAGCTTCGTAGTCGGCTAATGGATCGTTAATGGTAGCCCCACCAGTGACGTTAGCTGTATCAGCTTGATAGGCGATACCTCTCATATAGAATTGGGAACCATTATTGGAAAAGAAGAACTTCGAACCAACAATCTCGATTGCAGGTAATTCATCGGCAGCAACAGTTACTGAGTTAGCAGCTAAAGTAGCAGCGGCAGCTGTTAAGAAGGACTTAAATAGCATCTTCTTCTTAATTATTATTTTTGTTATTGTGTGTAGGTGTTTAAAATCGACCTTAGCTCTTGATCAATCTCGACAAGGTTTTCTTTTTATTTTTTTTCTTTCTGTAGTCCTTTCTAGTAGGAGGAACAAGAGGAAGAAGAAGACGAGAAATAGATCAAAAGGCAAGGGGTGGATAGAGTAGGTGAAGAGAAGCGAGGGAAAACTACCTGTTGAGAATCAAGAAAAAAGAAAAAGGAGAAAAGGTGTAAAAGCTTATATACAGGAGTGTTGGAGGAGAAAATGGCAACGGATCTGTCCTTCCCTGCGAAAAGGAGGAAAGCACAAGGATTAATCATATTCTTTTTTTTTTTTTTTACTTATATACCGAGTCATTCTTTGAAGTGTTTATGGATTTATCTCGAAATCAAAAACCAAGCTCGACTAACGTGTTGTAGATTTTTTTTTAGAAAACTATGAATGAAAAAAAATAAAAAAAAAAAGAAAACATGTTGTTATTACCATTGTTGTTATTGTTACCGCGTCAAGAAAAGTAAAAATAGAAAAGAAAAAAAAAAAAAAAAAAAGAAAATAAGTGGGACATAGCAGAATTCAAGATGACGATTTCTTTCTTCGTCAAGGAAAACCAAAATGGAGAAAGCCCAGCCATTGTTTTGTTTTCGTGTCTTTTCCCCCTTTGGGTCAGGCGTGTCGACTCATCCAGAAAAACTTTTTGAAGAAAAAGAAACTTCTCCATTGGATGTCTTTTTCTTTTCTATTTTTATTTTCTTTTCTATTTTTTCGTGGGAAAATATCAGTGAGAGTCCCTTGCTGGCGATGAGAGAAAGAGCGAGGGCTCGGAAAGCGGGTGGCTGAGTCGTTAGGGTTAGTGGGATTTGTTTTTGGAGGAAGATATTTTTCAAGAACTGCATAGTAGGGCCAACAACGATTATTACGTGATATGCAAGATTTTTTTCTGTCGAAGATCATCAGTCTACTTATTGATTTTCTTCACACGACGATAGGGTTGAAACAGTAAATTTGCAGCGCGCTGGATGGATTATTCTATATCCAAGTAGGTCTAGTAGTTGTATACCACAGTTACGTAGGAAATGATAGGCTTGGTGTTGGTTTTTGTTTTTTGTTTTCTGTTTTTTGTTTTGTCTTTTCTTGTTCTTTGTGGAAGAAAAAAAAAAAAAAAACCGCCTAAAAATATTCTTATGACCTCAAAAATACGCCAAACATTTTTCCTGCTTATCTGGGAGGGGGCGAGAAGAAATGTCTTATTATTGAGTCCACAACACTATTAGATAATATTTTCTTTTGCACGACGTGGTCCTCCTCCTTCTATTACAGCTTCGCGTGAATTTTTTTTTATTATAGAAAGATTTTCACAGGACCCTCCGCTTTTGATCCACCATGATTATTTTTTAAATGTATTCTATGTAATAAAATGAAAAACTATCATTTTTATTTTTAGTAAGAATCAGTTTTAAAAATAAAGCTTGGTATGAGATCATTTTGCTTGCCCTTCTTTTTCTTTTTTTTCTTTTTTTTTTTTTATTATGGTTATTTTTTCACGATAAAGTTAAATGACGTGATACGAGGAATATATACAACTCTCGAAGGCTTAGATTATCCTTTAGTGATTCGGACTTTCATTATCTAGCCATCTTCTATTTTAATATACCAGTTACAAAACCCCGATTTTTCCATATGTTTTCTAGATAAAAAAAAAAATAAGAAAAAGAAAAAAGAGAGGAATAAAGAAAGTAGCAGAAGAGCAGACTAGGTTTTTAAAGTGTTTGAAACATGTATATATATATATATATACGCATAGCTTTTCTCAAGCTCAAATTTATTATAAAAGGTAATTAAATGATGACGTGTAGTATTAGAATTAAAAGGAAAAAACTGCCTTGTGAGCGAGGTATTATTAAGTTGGGATGTGCCTTGTATTTTATTTTTCACTATGTTACCACCAGTTATCGACGATAAATCTGGATATGGAATGTTTTTAGAAAATATGTGGGTCTTATATGATGCTTGTGTTTATTTTTCAAATAACTTGAATTATATATATTGTTATTTATTAATTATATAATATTGTATTATTTTTTTTCGCACCAGATCATGTAATTAAATAAAATAAAATAAAAACAAACGAATATATCATCTTTTATGTTATTGATGTAGTTTTCCTTTTTCTTTTTTTTTTTGTTTTTTTCTGTTGAAAAGTAACAATGAGTATTGTTTCTTCTCTCATAATTAAAGTTTAGTTTTAATATTAAGCTTTCTGCTTAGGTGGAAAAAAATAAACAAAATGATATCTTAAAGAAATAAATAGTAATGATAACAATAAATTAAACACAGCTATACACAAAGTTTATTATTGTTTGTTGAAATATGATTAGAGTTATGCTTGATAATCTAAATTCATCGTACTAAGTGATTAAAAGTCATAAAAATTTATATTAAAGAAGATTCGAAGATAAAATGAGTATACTGTACAATATTGTATCTTGTATATTAGTTATGTAGAAAGAAAAAGACCAAGCAATACAATAACAATTTATAGTACCACTAATTTCCTACTATAAATAACAATAAAACTTATAATACTACCAATATCTTATTGTAAGTTACATTATCTTATTATATTAGTTTAAAATGAACTCTACTAGAATTTTTGATTCCGAAGCCCTGCGTAAACAGTCTAATCTCTTTTCAACAACAAACTAAGAAGTTAGAAGGCACCAAGGTTTTCTTCCTTACTTCCTTGCTCCCTCCCCCATTCTCCTCCTACTCCTACTTGCTTTTATATATTCTTATCTTCTTCAGTGAAACATCAAAAAGTCTCCAGCAAGAAATTTTGATTATTCAATTTTTTTCGTTTGTCTTTTTTTTTGTTTTTTTTTTTCATTTTTGTGTCTCTTTCATTTTCAAAAAATTCCAGTGTTTCATATCCACGGACCCGCGGAGATTTTCTATGCTTTCCACGGAACCGCATGATTTTGATGTTGTTCCACGGACATCGCTTGTTTTATTTTTATTTTTATTTTTGTTTTTGTTTTTATTTTTATTTTTGTTTTTTTTTTTGTTGCGTCTTCACAAGATGTCACATACTGTTTGTTTGTTTGTTTGTGTGTGTACGTATTATATTTGAATTTGACTGCTACTGTGTGGAATGCTTAGACATTGAATAACTCCGTTTCCTTCATCGACAATAACTGCCATTTCCAATGCCCTAAAAACTATTGTGACAATCTATAACAAGTATCGTAAACTGATCAATGTTCCCATACATACATACATATATATATATAAATTCAACAGGTATACATTTATGAGAAGGCCTCTTTTCATTTCTTTATTTTTTTTCCCTTTTATTTCTGGATAGTAGAATAATATAAATGTAAAGATATTTTCTGTTATTTGGTGAACAAAGGTCCTATTACAATATCCCCAACTAGTATATGGTCTTAGTTTTCTCATCATATACAACTGTCATATAGTATTCAACAGAATAATTATTTACTAAAGTGTAACAACTCCCATATTCTATAATAATTTTGTCACTAGTGAATTTTTTCTTTTCTTTTTGTTTTAACCATACCATCCTAATCCATAGCAAATATACTGCAAATAGAACGGACAGAAAAAAAAAACTATACTAATTCCTTCCATTTATTCCTTTATTGTTTATAAATATTACATTACATGTCCGTTGATAGTTATAGTGAAAATAGTTCAAAACTAAATACTCATATAGAAACCTCTATAGCTAACACAATGAGTATATCCCTTTCAAATGGCAAAGTGCCGAATGAATCATTATCATCATCATCATCTTCTTCTTCATTCACTCCGTCCTCTATATCTAGTGCTTCTTCTACAAACACTCATGTATTGCCATCTGGGGAGTATATTTTAAACAGAAATGAACCAAAAACATTTTTAAATAGTTATGATTTGGAAAAAGTGACAGATTCAGAGATTTATCCTCAGAAAAGACTGTTCTCCTTTCTACATTCTAAAAAAATCAAAGAAGTCCCACAAAACGACGATGAAAGAACCACATACCCTTTACTCCATACAAACATCCTATCTTCCATCTATTTTTGGTGGGTTACACCAATCATTAAAACAGGTTATAAAAGAACTATCCAACCAAACGATTTGTTCAAAATGGATCAAACACTCTCTGTGGAAAAATTATATGCCACCTTCCAGAAAAACCTCAACTGGTATATCCAAAGGGCTAGAAATGATTATTTAAAACAACATCCAAATGCAACTGATGATGAAGTCAACGAAAACATTGTTTTACCCGATTTCACGCTCCTAAAAGCCTTGTTCTTCACATTCAAATACCAGTACCTTTTGGCCTGTTTGTTTGCTTTGTTATCGAATTGTGCATCCGGGTTCACTCCAATGGTAACTAAAAGATTAATCGAATTCGTCGAAAAGAAAGCTATTTTTCATGACACTAAAGTCAATGCTGGTATAGGGTATGCTATCGGTGCATGTATTATGATGCTTTTAAACGGTATATTTCTTAATCACTTTTTTCATATGTCGCAAATGTGTGGTTCTGAGGTGAAAGCTGTGTTAACTAAAGCTGTCCTAGCCAAAATGATGAAGGCTTCAAATTATACCAAACATAAATTTCCTAATGGTAAAGTAACGTCCTTTGTTACTACAGATGCCGCAAGAATCGAATTTGCCATTTCATTCCAACCTTTCCTGGTTGGATTCCCCCCTGTTTTAGCTATTTGCATTGTACTTTTAATCGTTAATGTTGGTGCAATTGCCTTAGCTGGGTTAGGTGTATTTTTTATGGGTACACTTCTCACACTGGCTGTCTTCAAGACTATTCTAGATATCAGAACTAAAGCTACAAAATTTACTGATTCCAGAGTTAATATCATGAGAGAGGTTCTAAACAATATGAAAATGGTCAAATATTATGCATGGGAAGATGCTTATGAAAACAATATCATTGAAACAAGAACAAATGAAGTTATTAATGTTAAAAGAATGCAATATATTAGAAATTTTATTGTTGCATTGGGTGTCTCTTTACCTAACATCTCTTCATTAGTCACTTTCCTAGCAATGTACAAAGTTAATAATGGTGGTAGAAATCCAGCTAATTTATTCTCTTCTTTATCTATTTTCCAAGTTTTGTCATTACAAATGTTCTTCTTCCCCATCGCTGTTGGTACTGGTGTGGATATGGTTGTTGGGTTCCGTCGTATGCAAGAATTTTTCCAATCTCCTGATGAAGTAAGTATTGATGTTACACCTGATGCTAATCTTGACCCATCAATTGCTTTGAAAATAGAAAACGGTGGTTTTGAGTGGGAAGATTTCTCTGCTCTAGATAATGCTGAAGAAGAAAAAAATAAAACCGATAATAATGCTGAAAAATCTAAAGATACCATTATCTCACAACCAAAGACAGACAGTTTGACTAAAACAGGTGACAAGTCAGATGATTCTGAAAAACCCTTTACCCATTTTGAAAATCTTAATTTTGAAATTAAAAAAGGTGAACTTATTATAGTTACAGGCCCTATTGGTTGTGGTAAAACTTCCCTTTTGAATGCTGTAGCTGGTTTCATGAAAATAACAAGTGGTAGGCTACAAGTAAATGGTGACTTATTATTGTGTGGTTATCCTTGGATCTTAAATGCAACTATAAAAGATAATATACTTTTTGGTTCTCCATATCACAAACATAAATATAAAGAAGTTTTACGAGTTTGTTCCTTAGAAGATGATTTGAAGATTCTTCCTGCTGGTGATATGACAGAGATTGGTGAACGTGGTATTACATTATCAGGTGGTCAAAAGGCACGTATTAATTTAGCAAGAGCTGTCTACAAGACAAAAGATATTTTCTTGTTTGATGATGTCTTAAGCGCTGTTGATAGTCGTGTTGGTAAACATATTATGGACGAATGTATGTTAGGTTTACTTAAATCAAAGACTATAATTTTAGCTACACATCAATTATCTTTAATTGAAAAGGCAGATCGTGTAATTGTTCTTTCATCAGAAGGTCAATTAGATATTGGCACCTTTGCTGAATTGAAAAAATCTAATTCAACTTTAGTCAATTTGTTAAAATATTCCCATCAAAAGACAGATAGTGAAGACCCCAATAACAACGAAGATAATCTAGTGGAAAATGAAGAAGAAGTATTAAAGGAAGAGGGACACATGAAAGAATTAAACATGTTAGAAAAAGATATAACCAACAATTCAAACAAAGATGGTCATTTAGTTTCAAAAGAAGAAAGAGCTGTGAATAGTATCAAGATGAGAGTTTATATGGAATACATTAAAGCTGGTGTAGGCAAGTGGGGCCCGTTGGTTATCCCATTATACATATTTTTTATTATAGGTGCCACGTTCTTTAATCTTTTTTCTTCTGTTTGGTTATCATATTGGACTGAGGAAAAGTGGCCTGCCAGAACTACTAGTTTCTATATGGGAATGTATTCATTTTTTGTATTCGGTGCTTATCTATTCTTAAACTTCGAATACACCTTACTTTGTAGTTTAGGTATTAATGCCTCAAAACAATTAAACTTAGCGGCAGTTAAAAGAATTTTGCATACCCCAATGTCATTTATGGATACAACTCCATTAGGTCGTATATTGAATAGATTCACAAAGGATACTGACAGTTTAGATAATGAATTAACAGATAATTTGCGTTTGGTATTATCTCAAATAGGAAGTATTATTGGGGTTATCATTATGTGTATTGTCTACCTACCATGGTTTGCAATTGCTGTACCATTTTTAATATTTTTTTTCATCCTTATCACAGATCATTATCAATCATCTGGAAGAGAAATTAAGAGACTAGAAGCTGTTCAACGTTCTTTTGTTTACAATAATTTCAACGAGGTGTTAACAGGCATGGAAACTATTAAAGCTTATCGTTCTGGAGAAAGATTTTTGGCCAAAACTGATTTCTTAATTAATAAAATGAACGAGGCAGGTTATTTAAGTATTGCTGTCCAAAGATGGGTTGCTTTATTATTAGATTGTGTTGCTGTTGCCTTTGCCTTAATTATAACGTTATTATGTGTTACCAGAGCTTTTCCAATTTCTGCAGGCTCAGTTGGTGTCTTGTTAACTTATGTGTTGCAACTTCCAGGACTATTAAATACTATTTTAAGATCTTCGACACAAGTTGAAAATGACATGAATAGTGCTGAAAGACTCGTTTCATATGCCGCTGAACTACCACTAGAAGCTAGTTATAGGAAACCAGAAATGTCCCCACCAGAATCGTGGCCAGAAAAGGGTGAAATTACTTTTAATAATGTCGATTTTGCATACAGACCTGGTCTACCTATTGTATTAAAAAACATGAACATAAGTATCAATAGTGGCGAAAAAATTGGTATATGTGGTCGTACTGGTGCTGGTAAGTCTACTATTATGAGTGCTTTGTACAGATTAAATGAATTATCTGGCGGTAAAATTTTAATTGACGGTATTGATATTAGTAATTTAGGGTTATACGATTTACGTCGTAAATTAACCATCATTCCACAAGATCCAGTATTATTTAGAGGTACAGTAAGAAAGAATTTGGACCCATTTAGCGAATATCCCGAAGACTTGTTATGGGATGCTTTAGTTAGAAGTGGCGCTATTGACAAAGATGAAGTAGAATCTGTAAAGAAAGAAACACCAGACAGTAATAATTCCTACTCAAATATGCACAAATTTCATCTAGATCAAATTGTTGAGGAAGAGGGTTCTAATTATTCCCTAGGTGAAAGACAGATCTTGGCATTAACAAGGGCTTTAGTACGTCAATCCAAGATTTTAATTTTGGATGAAGCTACTTCTTCTGTAGATTATGAGACTGATGGTAAGATCCAATCACGTATTGTTGAAGAATTCGGTGATTGCACAATTTTGTGCATTGCTCATAGATTAAAGACAATTTTAGATTATGATAGAATTCTAGTATTAGATAAAGGTGTTGTTAAAGAATTTGATACACCATGGAAATTATTTATGAAAGAAGATGGTATTTTTAGAGGAATGTGTTCTAAAGCAAACATTACAGAATCTGATTTTGTAAGAAAGGACTAGATGAAAACAAATTGAAGCTATTTATGAAGTAAAGTTTACAATTAGCCTTCAAGTCTTTATTTTAATTTAAAAATAAGTAATCTTTATAAAGCTTATTGTTTATCTTGATTTATTTAATTATAATAATTATTTATTTATTGATATTTAAATTTACAGAATATTTTGATTATAAAGAAACCAGTAAATGCTATACAGGTTATCTGGATATATCTATGCTAAAATAACGACACACACACACACATATATATATTAATAAAACACTAGTATTCATTTTGATACATTATACAATCTACTATTTTCAAAAGAAAAAAAACAAGACAACTAAACCTTATATAGTATATATATATATTAAAGAACTTAAATTCGAGAAACTTTGATATCAAATAAACAAAATTACCATATATTTTATGTGATAAACCATATATTACTAAATGTGAATAAATAAAACTTATATCAAAAAGAAAACAGTAAATATATTTTCTTTATTCTTTTCACTTCAGATTTTATAAAACCAAACCACAAACATAAAAAAAAAACATTCTTTTAATACACTATTTAGTGGGCCTCTCAAAAGTCACAAGCCAAAGAGTATTTTAAGTGATCACTAGAGGTCCAAACACCCCAGTGTTTTTCAACATCAGAGGTACCAGAAGTGTTTGGTTTCCAGTCTTCATCGAAGGCTTCAAAAACAATAACATTAACACCCCAAGCTCTCATAGCACAAATACCTTGTTGCCAGAATAATTTAGCGTTTTCAACAGATGGATAAGCATTTTCGAAGTTGGTACCTTCAGTTGGCCAGCCAGTTTCACCGACCCAGAAAGTAATGTCAGTAGAACCTTTGGCAGTTTGAATGGTTTGTAAAGCTTGCATAATATCATCGAAGAAGGAATAAGAGGCATTTTGCATAGTCTGACCTTGCCAGTAAGAGAAAGCATTAGCCATGACAAAATCAGCAGCTTTAATAGCAGGAGCATTGTAGCCAGCGACTAAAACATTCCAGGAATCAACAGTACCGACTGCCTTGTTTGAGTAGGAGTTACCTTCAGAATCTTTTATGTTGGCAATAAAGGAACGAACATTGTTGATCTTATCAGCTAATTGATCAGCAGTTAAATCTTTACGATATAAAGCTTCGGAACCAACTAAGAAACCAGCAACAGTGGATTCCTTGATAGATGGCAAGTAAGTTTGTAAAGCATTCTTTTCTGCTTGGAAGTGGGCTTCATCGTTTGGCCAAATACCAAAGAAAACTTGGAAACCTTCAGCTTCAGCAGCTGGACCTAAGTTTTGCAAAGTATTACAATCAGAAACGGCATATACTTTAACAATGTTGGTATAGCCTTTTAAGATCTTCAAATCGTTTTCGTAGTCAGAAGTGGTCTTACAACTACCGTCGTTGTTCTTGACACCCAAGTTAAAGGCAAGATCACCAATAGCAGATACCTGCTTAGCAGCTAACAATAATCCTGTAACAGTAGTAGCGAGAGTAGAGAAACGCATTATTTCCTATATAGTTAAGTTCCGTTCTGTGTGGTTTTATTTCTATTCTGTTTGTTTATTAGTTAGTTAACTTAACATAAATATGCTACTTTATGTGTATGTCAAAGAAAGCTTCTAATCAAAAGCCTTTTTTTTGTTTGCTTTAGAAAAGTAGTTAATTGTAAACATCGGGTAGCAATCTCTAGAAACAAACTAATTTTTTTTATTAAATACTCTCGAGACACTTTGTTTTGTTGCTTTGTTTGTTTGTTTGTTTACGGATTTGCAGATATTCCATTATTCACTGTTTTGGGTTCTCGAGAAAATTTCAGAGAATACCGAAAACAGAAACGAGGAAAAAAAAACAAAAAACAAAAAAAAGAAAAAAGAAATAAACAAAAAAAAAAAAAATTCTTGGTTACCCGCATAATCATTCTATTTTTAGAACAAAAAAATGAACAGAAAATTTCCTTTTTCTAAAACTGTAGGTTGGGTGTATGGATGCTACAAACCCAGACGTCAGAAATAATCGTTCAACTCTTTTTTCCATTTTTGTGTTTGTTTCTTTTTCCCTCCCCCCCTTTCTTCAATAACGTCAAGACAGCCAAATCTTAAACAGCAAGAAAAAAAGGAGATAAAAGAAGATTGTATTTTTTGGAAAGATTTATGAGCTGAAGTAATTAAAGAAAACTTTCCTTCGAACCAGGTCCGTTATATACATATTTTCAAGGATGTAGAAAGAGTAATGAAGGGACTGCTACGTGGCTACAGTACTTTATTAACACGTACACTATTTGATTGCTTTATTTTCTTTCCTTCTTTTTTTTCTTTTCTTTCACTTTCTAACTCTCCTTTCTCTACCCTCAAACCATGTTATACTATAATACATGTAGTTGCTTAAAAGCTTGATTTGCATTTATAATAATTGCACACTTAATTTACAAAAAATGTTAATTAGGTACGTTTTCACATATACCACTATTTGAATAAAATACAAGGAAGTACACTTAAGAAGAAGGATATTCGCTAAACTCTCGTTTTTGCTTATATATATATATATATATATGTAAGTATATACATACATCTACCTATGCTCTTCTTGTTCTTCTTGTTCCTCCTCCTCTTATTTTAATAAACTTTTTTCTTATTATCTATAGACATTTCACCAGCACCTGTATTTGTAATTAACAACAACCCACCAATAATACTTAAATTCTGATAAAATTCGTATTTTAAGAAATCTCTCTTTGTTTGACTATGCAACCAATAATTGTTGACTGTGATGTTATAAAATGTCAATACCAAACCTAAAACTAAAGAGGCCATCTTTGTCTTGTAACCGATAGCAAAACATACAGTACCAATTAAAATAATTAATACAGTTAACCACGATTTGCTGAAAGTAAACCCAATAAACATTAAAACGATTAGTATTCTACCTGCTAGTAACAAGTAACCTTTGAATTGTTTATTCTTGTCATGCAATTCAGGCAGCATACCAAATGTGGTCTTGTTTTGTACAATTGAATCACTAAATGCAATCAATAGCCCTCCAATGACAGAAAAATTTCTTAAAACAAATGAAGAACCAGCAAACAACCCATAAATAATGCCTTGTAAGATAATACAAGAGCATAAGGCCCCAGTAGCATAAACCGTTTGTTTTCTTAGGATTAACAATGTAGCACCAAGAAACATAACAACACTAACCAAAAACAGAAACAAAACAACAAAATAGTATGGATAACGTTTCCATTCATAAAGATAAAAAACTTGATCCGACCATTGTGTTAAAATTCTGATTGAGTCTTCATAAAATGTGGCCACAATAAAAAACCTTGCTATCGATGGAATGTATGGTTGTAATCTCTTTACAAGAGGATAATCTGTCAAGTTTTCCACTTTATCATTCAATTTTTCGAATGTATTCTTGAATTGAGAAACAAAATTAGATGAAGAATTAGAACCGAATCTTGTTGAACTTTGATTTGGATATGATCTATATTGCGGAGTACCAGCCATTGGAACACTCCCAAAACTGTTATTACCACCTCTAAAAGACATTGTGACCTATGCTGAATCCTTTGTTGTAAAAGTTACAGCTTCACTCAGATACATTCTTAGAAAAGTGTCCTTCCAAAATAACATCTAAAAAGTTGTACCCGATTTAATATAATATTTCGTTTAATCGAACTTAACTTTTTTTCTTATTTTTTTTTTTATATTTTCCTTATTCTGAACACTTTGGGTTTTTCTTTGAAACAAGCAATGAAAAACCGTTGAAAATGAAAATGAAAATAAAAATGAAAAAAAAACAAAAAGGTCAATGAAAAGAGTCGAACACGCACGAAATGACCAGAATGAAATAAAATATAAAATTGTCTTTTTTATGTGGCTTCGAAATAATTAACGATATTTTAGGTTCTATGAAATTTTTAGTCGAGGATCAAAATAGAATCCAAGAACCATTTTATTCAAGATCGAACGTTTTATTAAAAAACGGTGTCAAAAGGATATAAAAGATATAATATTGTGCCGTGTCTCCTTCTTAAATATATATAGTAATTTTATTTAAGTCATGCTATCTTTTCAAAAGATATGATTATTTATGCATTTGATAATATATACATTTACAAAGAAAAAGAGGGAAATCATAAACAATTTCTGGGGAAGTGTAGCTATATTCTCTGAACCACTAAAAAATCATGAAAATATAAAACACAATTATTGACAGAAAAAAATTGCAAATTTAAAATTTATAACCACGACATTAGTATTTTCTTGAAATGTATGAGTAGACACCGTATAGACTGAGTTTAAACCAGTCATTTTTCGTGAAATCGAATCTGTAATTATTTCAGTAACATTAATGATCTTGCCAGTTAAAGATATGACCTTCCTTCCATTAACATCTATTATTGCATCTGATGTAACTGTAAATTGTATCTTTACAATAGATGCACCCTCAAAGGAAATATTAGAAGAAGAAACAAGTGGTAAAGTGGTATTTATAGTATTCAATTCAGATTCTGACCGACTAGAAACATGCGAGGCAATTGATAACGAAAATGTAACAAAAGACCCGAATCATTTTATTGTTGATGAATATAAAGTTATTAACCAACAAAATACCGGTGTCTTCAGTGTAAAGATAATCAATTATTGAAGTACCATATGTCAAATAGTTACCGCTACCAAAATATCTAACAAAACGATTTCCTATGAACGCATACGAGTCAATATAAAGTATTAGAGAAGGAGAAATCATATAGATCGTTCGTGAGCCACGTCTACCAAATCTTAAGATTGACTGCATAGCATATATGGAATTCTCATATATTGCAGTACAATCATTACCTGATACAGAACTCCCCAAAAATGCCTTAATATTATTTAAACAGAGAGTACACTCATTAATAAAATATCTTGATATAGGTTGTACAATACTACCATACTTTAAAGAAAAATCTCAACTAAAAGACGTTAAACCATTCTTTGTTAAGGATGAATTTGAATATATCCTGAAACTATTATATATGCTATCTTAACCTACGAAATACATCTTCCCATTATTGGTAATTGAAGAACCACTTCACAATAGAGTCATTAAATCAGATAAAAAATTCCTATTATTAACCACAACCAAACTATCATTTGTAGGAGTCCAGCTATTGAACTTGAAGGCAAATCCTTCACCATACCAATTTACATAACCGATGAAAAGTGAACCTTTCACAATTAAATCATTGCTGAAACTATAAAAGTTCCTGCTAACTAATGCTAAAAAAATAGCTTTATTGATGGTAATAGAACCAAAAAAACGGGCCCTCGTTCAAGCAAGTCTTATTAGAAACAATCATATCACCCATAGATACAAGTTAAAACCTTAAAGATACTAATATACATTTAAAAGAATCTATTACTTTCATTAGACGTAGTCAATTATTGCCTGTGCTTCTACGGAGAACTGGTAGAAAACTTCATTTCCTTCATAACTCTAAGGAAAAAATAAAGCTAACGAGAAGCAAATCCTCAAAGATATTGATCATATTTAAATATGCAGTTTATGTTCAATCAATCTCTTTTAGCATGGAGGTTTAGCTAGTTGTTTATAAGCTAACATTCATAATTATGTAGTATCTATTTGTCCTTTTGTCCTCATCAGATCTTTGGAAAACATGAACAGACCCTCAAATGACAATATCTTCATTAATATTGCTATTGTCATTATTATTGAAAAGGATACGAAACACTGCCTACCACAGGAAATAGTTGGATCCATTTACTACCTTTCTTATATAATATATGACAATGAAATGACATTACAGCTTAAAGGAACCATCAGCATTAATTATTTTTCAATAATTAGACATTGGATTATTCGAAGTACCTAGTATCTCCTACAAAAAGATAAATGTCGTAGTTACTAGACAAAATCGAATATTAGCCATCGATCTTATAAGCGTGTTTTGTCTATGTAAACAAGTAAATAATTCTATTGATTTTTCTGGGGAAAACTTAACAGCAATACACCTAACAATAGTGTTAACGAGAAAAAAAAAAATAGATCAATCTTTTTTTTTCTTTAAGATCTCGAACAAAAACACCTTTTTTTTTCTTTTTTTTTTTTTGTTTTGGAAGAAATTAAAAACAACAAATTTCGACATATATAATTAAAAGAAGAGGAAAAGAAAAAAATGTCAGAGGAAATTGTTGAAAGATATCATTTTCCTTTATGTACCACGGTGTTGTCATCATTGTGCCCAATATTAATATATTTGTAGTTTTAATTTACTTTTAAGACTAGAATGATATTATTGGCGAGAGAGCATTTTATTTCTTATCGTTGGTATGCAACTCTCAAATAAGAGACGACATGTCCAAAAAGTGAGAGATGACATATTCTAAAAATAAGTAATATGCAGACAACTACAAGGAAAACAAAACAACGCCATACCTTGAAAAATAATAATGATTTTCTGATGGTGATTTTTTTTTGTTACTTTTTTTTTTCTTTTCTCTCTAAACCCCCTCTTAATTCTCTTCTGAAAGGGGGTCAAGAACTTCTATGCCGACAAATTTTTTCTAGACTTATCATGTAATAAGTGATATTATTACTTTCCAATTGTCCATCTACTATGAGAAAGATATTTTAATAGGTAGAGAACTCGAAACAATGTCTCTCTAAATTTAACAACTGGAACACACCAATAAAACATGACATTTGTTAGAAAATGGTAATTTTCCATTTTTCAATTCTGAAAGCTCTTTCAAATTTGAATATTGTAGGAAAACTATTTATGAATATTTCTAATAAAAGCACCACATATTTTTTATGATCTTTTCGCTAATTTGTACTAAGGTGAATGTATCAAGAGGGTGCGATTTTTGAAGTTTTCTTGAATTTATATCTTGAACAATAAAAAACTTATTGACTTAAAAATTATACGTTTACCATAGTATTTTCTCTAGATGGAATCAGTGCGTATATGACCTCTTATTATTTTCAAATAATACGAGATCAAACGCGCAAGACTATACAACTATACAGGTTCTTATGTGGGGAGAGATGGCAATAAATACCAATAACCAAATAGAAAAATTGAAATTTCATCTTTTTACTGAACTAATTCCCTACTTGCTTAGAAGGTGAATTATTTCTTATTAAATCTTCAATCTGGATGAAAAATATATATCCACTGTGTTTTTATCTCTTATTTATAATTGTATCAACATTTATTCCCTGGAAAAGAAAGCAAGGGAGAATACTCCATAAAATCGCTTAATAATAATGTAAAATATTATTCTCAAAACATGATCACTGATGCTAAAAGAAATCTATACTAATGCTCTTCCTCCAGAGGAAGAACCTTTTCACTTACAATGAATAAAAATAATAATTTTTTCGAATTCTTAAATTCAGGTTATAGTTTATTGCTAGGATGATTGATTTTTCGATATCAAAATAGAGTATATGCTTATCATGAAGCAGAACCTTATGTTTTGGGTAACATGAATAAATTTTTAATTAGAACACTCTATTTCGGTAAAATTGCTAGATAAGAATACCGTTTCTTATATATAATACAGACAACTAGTCCTTGATGAACAATTTAATAATGAGGTATATAAGTAGAAGTAATGTACACAGCATATCTATTCACTATTACCGGTAATAGCAACTAGGATTTCCAAATAAGATACACTTATGCTTGCATATTTTATCACGCTTTACAACAAAAAAAAAAGAAAGACACTCAAGACGACTTTTGTAAACCCCATTCTATATTACTCCAAATTACGACTTGTTTATCATAATTTTTATCTAGCAATCTTGGGATCATCTACTCTTTCACATAAACAAAGTGCTGGAATCACCATCATAAGCTTTGTGTATTGAAGAGATATTTTTTTTGTTAATTATAGACTTTATTGCGACAAAAATGTTATATGTGGTGTTCGGATGTATAAGGGAAAAAGGAAGTTTTTCAAGAGAGAAAAGAACAAGATATAAAGAGATAATTTATTTACTTCTATACAGCACATACGTATGCATTTAGATATTATGTAGAAATAAAAAAAAAAGAAATACATAAACGAAATGATCTAATAGGTTCAATGGTTAAGGCTACAAGCATCCATTAATTTCAAAAAAACTCAATATCTAATTATTGACAAATAATTAATGCCGATAGTTCCTTCTAGTTATGACATTATTTCGCTGTAAATATACTAAGTATATAAAGTAACAAGTGGATCCAACTATTTCCTGTAGCAGGCAATATTTCTTTTCCTTCTCAATAATAATGATTCTAGCAATATTAATGAGGATATCTTTGTTTGATACATCATTCAAGTTCTCAAAGGTAAGCTAAGGACAAAAAGACAAAAGGACAAAAGGACAAATATATACTATGGAATCATAGATGCTACCTTATAGACAACTAACCAAATCTCCTTAATAAAGAAAAGAAAAATAATATAAATATATGTATAATCAGCATTTTGGTGATTAACTCCTCGTTGATCTGCTTTCCCCACCAGATTATAATAGTTGTGCACAATATCACATTTTTGGAAGAGTAACAGTAACGATCGACCAAGCCCAATAAAAATGATAAGTTCTTCTAAGGGTATTTTAGTATCTTTGATATTTTTGCTCATCTTTGCAAATGCTGTAACATTTTCTGCAAACACTTATTTAGGTGATATTTCTTTTTCTGTTCCTCTCACCATCAATGAAGGCTATTTTTTGGCGTTGGTAAACGGGAACTCTTACAGTTTCACCAAGGACTTGCACGTGAAAGGTTCACTTTTCGTCGGTGATATAAATCCATATGGTGATGGATTTAGCACTACATTTGATGGCTCGACTATTACAAATGACGGTTTGATTGTGGTTGATAGTAGGAATCTTACGTCTGGTTTAATGTCTGTATCATGGGGTGGTTCTTTCCTCACTAATAACGGAAAAATGTACTTCGAAGGTCTAAATAGCAAATCTAATAGTTTCACATTAAATCCAAGTATATCTTTGGCCAATGCTGGTTTAATGTCTTTTGGTCAAGATGTATCTTCAAATTTTACTAGTATTGTACACCTTCAATCAAAATCTTTTGTTAACATTGGTACTATTTGTTTGAAGAATGTTAAGGCATCTTTGGAAAGTTCTATAGCAGGTAACGGTTGTATTACAATAGGTGAAAATTCTGTATATGCTATACCAATACAGTCAAGCTCTGGCACAATCGGTCCGCAAACTATGTATTTGAGCTCTCCTTCCTCAATGCTTTACATAGGCTCATACGGGTCGGCAGAACATGTCTATGTCAGAGGTTTTGGTAATGGTAATTATTTAACATTCCGTACTGCAATAGCAGGTTATAGTTATAATCCAAGTACTGGTATCTTAACGATCAGTGCTGCTGTTGTTCATAAAATTGATATTGGTACTGGATATAACAAGCGTGGATTTTCAGTGAAAACCGTAGATAACCATGTTGGGTTTAATTTTATTAATAACGCAATAGTCTATAATGCAACCGCTCCAAATGGTTTTCCTAGTGCTTGTATGCCATGTAATCCAGCTCCTTGGATACCTATTATTAGTTCTGCTTCGTCTAGTTCTTCTAGTTTTATTACTTCATCATCATCACCAAAACCAAGTGCTGTTATTTCGTACATCCCGGGTATAGTAGCCTCTGATGCTACCAAATTCACCTCTACTTCCTACACTACCGACTCCAATGGTAGCAGCAGCCCAGTTGACATTGTTGTTGTTGCCACTCCAGTTCAAAGCACTGTCACTGCATACACTACAGGTTCAGCAGGTTCAGTTTCTGCTCTATCATCCTACATCTCCTACACCACCGACTCTAATGGTAGTACCAAGGCCATTGGTGTTATTGTTGTTGAAACTCCAGCTGTTAGTCAAATCACCTCCTATATCCCAGGTATAGTTGCTTCTGATGCTACTCAATCCACAATTACATCCTACACCACCAACTCCAATGGTAGCAGTAGTCCAGTTGGCATTGTTGTTGTTGCCACTCCAGTTCAAAGCACTGTCACTGCATACAGTGCTGGCATGGTAGGTTCAGTTTCTGCTCTATCATCCTACATCTCCTACACCACCGACTCTAATGGTAGTACCAAGGCCATTGGTGTTATTGTTGTTGAAACTCCAGCTGTTAGTCAAATCACCTCCTACATCCCAGGTATAGTTGCTTCTGCTGCTACTCAATCCACAATTACATCCTACACCACCAACTCCAATGGTAGCAGTAGTCCAGTTGGCATTATTGTTGTTGCCACTCCAGTTCAAAGCACTGTCACTGCATACACTACAGGTTCAGCAGGTTCAGCTTCTGCTCTATCATCCTACATCTCCTACACCACCGACTCTAATGGTAGTACCAAGGCCATTGGTGTTATTGTTGTTGAAACTCCAGCTGTTAGTCAAATCACCTCCTACATCCCAGGTATAGTTGCTTCTGCTGCTGCCCAATTTACCTCTACCTCCTACACCACCAACTCCAATGGTAGCAGTAGTCCAGTTGGCATTGTTGTTGTTGCCACTCCAGTTCAAAGCACTGTCACTGCATACAGTGCTGGCATCGGTAGGTTCAGTTTCTGCTCTATCATCCTACATCTCCTACACCACCGACTCTAATGGTAGTACCAAGGCCATTGGTGTTATTGTCGTTGAGACTCCAATATATGGAAACTCCACTAATCAAGGTGGAAAGGCTGCATCTACTTTGAGTAGTACTTTGGTTGCTTTGACTACAGTTATTAATGGTGTCACTCTTACTACAACTTATTGTCCAGAACCATCTGCAACTTCTAAAACAAGTATGACTGCTCTCATTGGACATAGTTCTCTTGAATCTGTTTATACTAATTCAAAGAACCAACAAAAAGAGACTGACTCATTTTCTGCTGTATCCTATGCAACTCCAGTTACTTCTATTGTTTCCACCACCACCGGTCCAGCCTTTACAAGCAATGAAAACCAACCAATGTCTAGAAATTCTAGAGCATCTATTACTGCTGTTATTGGATCCATAAAGAATAGCGTAGACATTACTTCAGAAGCTGGTACTGTTGTAGATACTGTCAAATCTGGAAGATCAAAAACATCACCAACCTCAATGGTCCCACAAGTTTCCCAATATGTTTCTGAACAAATATCCTCATCGCCAATTGCTATCACGGCACCTCATGAAGGGGCACCTTCTCTTGTATCATATGAAGGTAAAGGTAGCACCATGTATATGATGAAGTGGAGTGTTGCCCATTGCATTGGTTTATTATTATTCATGGTAATTTAAATTGATTAAAGGCAAAAAATTTTAAAATAAAGAATTCTAAATAATTTAATAATTAAATATTTCTATATAAGTATATAGTATTCTAATATTTTTTATATTGTGTATTTTTATTATTTATTTGATTTTCAAATATCTTATACAGCACAAATAGATTTACTCATTCCTAATAAACCAATAATATCTTCTCCTAATTTTAAGTAGTTTAGATTATTTAATATAATTATACAATCTAATAGTTGCTATATAGACATTTTAATACATTTATATTTTTGCTACATGTTTTGGCAAACTTTAATAAAGAGATTGTGATTAGGAAATTTACTTCTGTATATATCGATTGATCATGGTTTAAAGGATATAAGGTCTTTAAATCTTTTCTAATTAAGAAAAATTGTAATTGTGAAGATTTGATGCTGGTTTAATTCAAAGATCATAATAAAAGGTTTGACACATATCTTAAAAACAGTTACAATCTTTCTTTGCCTGCATTTACTGAAAAGTTAACTAGACAAATGTGTTTATTCCCACATTCCTTAATTATTTTCTTTCTGTCCGCTGTATATACAAATACATCCATAGGGAACGCATAATACATACATATATACATGGATGTACACTAATTAAATACCACTGTATCTTGCTAAGTCAAATAACTATATATATGTGTATATTTGTGTTAATATGGCCACTGTCATTAACTCGCTTAAACTTACTGTTATACTTCTATTTCTTTCTTTTTTGTAATATAATATCCAATTGTACGTAAGCTAACATATCCAATAACTATTGTATTCACATGAACAGTAGAGACATACTATAGAATTACTCTAACAATATTTAAAGAAATGGAAACTTCTTTTAAGTAGCAAAGGAAAAAAGGGAAAGAAAGAGAAATAACATGCTATTTCCCAAATGCAGAGAATTGCACACTGATGATATATTATACTTACTCTACATGTTAAGAATATTATACACAAAAATGTAGATACACAGAATTTCATAATGTACCTTATTTTAAAAACATATGATATCTCTTCATGTCTTTCACTGGGTGTAGAACTTTCAAGATTTACAAGATACAGGAGAATGTCCCCTCTATATGTGAAAGATATTGTAATAATAATAATAATAATAATTATCCAAGGATTCCGATAATGTGAAAATTTTCTTTTTAAATAAGGAACATGTAACAATATTATAACATATCCATATTTTTGCAAATGTTAATTCATAGATATATTATGTCTTGTTATTTTAATGTTATAATGGAATTAAACTCTTATTATTTTTTTTATTGAATTTCAATAACTTCTCATCATTCTTTGTTGCAGTTAGAGATCCATATACAGTATTAGACATCCAGTCATAATAATGTCAGACTAATTCTTAAAGAAAGTAGATTTCCTGAATAGTAAATTGATAGATTAACATGTTAATACTCCACCATAGTATATTCTTAAATGTTGTTCAATGTTCAAAGATCGAGATAAAATCTCTTTTTATTACGTTATTTTTCAAACATTAAAATAAGATCATCTGAATAAAAGACACAACAGAAATTATTGAACAGGGAAAGTAATACAGTAGAATGAAATAATGGTGTAATCAAACTATTATTCATTATATCAAATCAATATGTCCTTTTTCATCATTACAATAACCACTAGAAATCAAACATAAATCAAATCCATGTATAATAGATTGGAATTAGTAAGGATAAATATCCTGTAAGATATGAGTAAAAAGATGATATAGTAAATTTGTTTATGGATATAGCATAATTGTATTTATGTTTATAACAGTTATCATTATGTGTTAATTTCAAAAGAGTATTGCATATGATCATAAATTATTATAACAGTATCATTCGATGGATAATGAAGTGATATAGAAGATATAATTATATTTTTCATATTGAAAATATTAGTAAGGGATGGTGTTCATGTGTTATTGGAGTATACTTTAATAGTTATATTCATAATAAAAGTGGTAGTGACACAAAAAATGGTCATAGTTTGTCAATAAATATCTTCCATAGTCACAGTCTATGCATGGAGTAAGTCATTATGAGGTTATTTCTGATAGTCAAATATAAATGATTATTAGGTATACAGTGGTGTAACTATGCCATGTTAAATAACTGTTTGATAATATTCAATATTATATCATATGAATATGTAAAGAAGGTAGATAATAACTGGCTATTTATAAGTAAAGTTGGTTACTTATATGCTTGGTTGTCGATGAGAGTGGCTATTATTGTAATTGATTTTTTTTCGAACTATTTTTTCAGATTTTGAAAAAAGGAAGATTGACAATTGAAATTTGAATGAAATGAGATTGGTGGATAATTAAAAGAAAATGATGGCTGATGCTAAGAGTAATTAAGTGTGATATGTTTGTACAGTATCGTTCTTGTCTAAGACATAATATCAAGAGAAGTTGTATATTAATGAGGAGTTCATAGTTTAAGAGTGATACCATACAATCTACCAGTTATTAATGTCTAAATGAAGTAAGCAGTTTAAGAATAAAAACATAATTGAAAGTAATAGTGGTTGATATGAACTTAGTCTACTATGTATAAATCCATAGTAAAGATACATGTTAATATCATGATAGCAGATACTGTGAATAACATTGAATGTTATAGATTTAAAAGAGCAATAAAATTTCCTAGATGATATTACCATAATAAACCTAGAAATGTAAGTGTAAATATAAGATGCGACAGAGTGACCATTAATGGATCACACTAATCCAGTGTATTATGTTTATGTTGTTTACATTGTTTCTATATCTTACATATGAAAAGAAAATGGTCTAAATTTATTGATCTATTTATCATAAAACAAATGACTCTATCGTTGTTATTACATTCTTGGTTTTTAGTATGGCTAAGTGTGTATTTGACATAGGTTACAGTTTATCTATTACACATTCATATTGGAAAATATGTATTTATAACTAAATAACAATGTGATTTTAAGAATTATAACCTGATTATTGCATTACTTTGCAACTCAGCTACTGTTAATAAGCTTAAGTGTTTGAACTGTTGCAACATATACAATTTTCATATTATTTCCTTACGTTTAATAGGTAGAGAGTACTTGATGATGTAATTTGTGATGGTATTATCAGTTAATAAAGAAAACGGTACAAGGTAAAATCCAAAGAAATAATGAATATATCTTATATTTCTAGTAATTTGTATAATTTATTAAGTTACACATTATATTCTCTTCTCTCTATCATACATTTAATATTTTGAAGTGCTATGTGCATTAATACATCTACTTCTACTGATATCCTAGTAATAGCTCTTATTAAATTACACTACCCACTACAACTATCACTTTACAGCTACTATCTTTTATTGTGTATTATGCCATACCATAGCAAACAATATAGAATAGCCACTTATTCATTCTTACACGACTTTCTTGATCTAGACCTACTAGTTAGTTAATATAACACTGCTTGCAGAACTGTAACTGCCAACATATGCTAAAATTGTCTTCTTATCTTTTCATTCTTTTTCTTTTCTGAAATCCAATTTTTCTTAAATTCCAAAAACTTTTTTCAATCAAATAAAAACAACTCAAACAGATATCAACCACTACACCATGCAAACAACATTAAAAAGACTTGCTTACAGATGACAACACATCCTCAGTTGTGATCTATGCACTTCACAAATTCACATTATATAACATTGAGATACTCCCATTCAACATGATATAATTATTCCATAAATATATTTGATACAGCCAACCAAGATATCCTTAACTATAGAGAGTATATTCACGACAATCCACTTTGTACATGGGTTATTACTAAGGAAGATATTTATAAACAAAATAAATCTATCTTTATGGTATGGTTACTCTATTGCTATGAGTATTTACAAATACATAAACACAAACACTTACAGTATCTTCCCCCTAAATGATATAATCTGATAACATATCAATTTCACATAGTGATCACTTCAATACTACTACCATGAAACCTATCCATATAGATGAACCTCACAGTATAATTATCAACACTATGCCAACTACCATCGTACTACTACCCAACTACATCACAAGTATTACATCCAAATCACTCACAAAAATACACCCTACCAATAACTAAGATTATATTTCTTTATAAAAAACTATTCATTATTGCCGAATGTCAATTGGTAAAATTCCATAACACTGTCGTCAGTTCTTATAACACCAACATAATATTAAACTATTAACAATATTAAATCAAATAATACACATGGATGAACTTGTAAATATATTGTAATTAAAAACAAAAATGGTTTAAGTGTGGGATACACAACAGAAAGTAGGTTTTGTGCTGATCTGTAGGAATTATTTTATTTGAGTTACCATATTTATATACAATTGAGAAAAGTGGAATAGTGTTCGTTTTGAGTATTACTATCAAATGATAAGTTGCTTTTTCCTACTTTATACAGTGTTATCTAACTTATTCAAACAAAGAACCTTAGTTTAGCTTGAGTAATCAATTTACAAGATGTTATGAGATATTTAATACAATGAAACAGGAAGTTTTTTTCTATGAAACAGCAGCTTTCAGCAAATGTCTATCTTTTGTGGATAAAGATCAATGTCATATAGCGTATTAATGCTATAAGCTATTTTTTATCGCTATGAGTTATATGTGGGTTAGGTGTAAAGTTTTTTATTGTGCTTTTATATGATATCACTCTCTAACTTTTGAACATATACTGAATGATATCCAGTACAGTTACGTGAATTATCCTCTAGTCATTTTTGGTTTAGTTCTGTAATGAATTGTACAACATCAATACTTTCTTAAGTCAATTAGCAGTAGTGCAAAATTATCTGCTGTTAGAATATTGCAATTTACGATGATGATGTCATTAAATAACGAAAAATAAATTTGGAGACATATTAAATTTTTATAAAAGTTTATACTAATACCAGTAGATGCCATTCTTGTTGGAATAAAATTTACCACATGATTTATTAACAATCAAGTTATTTTATTTGTACATTTGCATGTATTGAAATGATTAAAAGTTGAAATGTTCTTTGATCAATTAAAATTTATTGAGATTGAAAAAGATAAAGATTGAGAAAGAGTTAGGGGTATAGTATATAGAGACCTGTTTGAGTTAGTGTATTACATAAGCCAGAAATGTTTGACTTGTTAGATAGTAAGATGTTACTTAGTATAGTTGTAATAATAATTATTGATATGCTACTTAATAATTAACTAATCATATTAACATATAAATTTCTATTAAGAGTATAAAAGCATTCTAAATAATGATAGCTTTCTTGGTTGGAATATGAATAATTAATAATATTAATAACACCAAAAATATATTCAGTAAGTAATAGTAGCGGGTTTAATTATTGTTCATATAGATTGTTATCTTTGTCTATCTCATTGTCATAGTGTTATATTAGTATTGGGATAATCAAAGAGATCATTTTAATATAATGAATTGTAGTATCGCAAATAATTCTGTTAAATTAATACAATTAATAATCTACTAGTGTGATGTTTATAATGTAGAATATAATTATAGATACATTATTGGAAGAGTTGTTAGATCATTTATAACAGATTAGATAGTTTGAAACATGTTAGTTATGTTCTTGTTCTAATACTTATATTCATATTGGTAATATTACAGTTAAGATCCAAGATAGCACACATTTTAGAGTAGATAACAACACAGTCCTAGTATAATAATTAATAAGTTATTATACATATTCAGAGTTTGTTTATATTATTTATTATCCAGAATGTTTAAGGTTGTAATTTATTTCAAGATTTATGCTGCTATGTCTAGCAAAGAGTAATAAAATTATCAGATGACTGGGATATGAATAGAATAAATAATGTTCATTTCTAAGCCATAAAATACAATTAATATATCCATGCTAGTTCGAGCATTCATTAGTTATTCCTGTTATCATTTCGTAGTCAGTTGATATTCTATTCATATGATAGTTATTCAATATACAATAAAATAATATGCAATCATTTCTTTTAGACTGAAGATATTAATGGGAAGTGTTTGGATATTCTTAGATAATCATATTTATAAAGAAGTAATATCATTGATGGATATCTTCCCTAATGATAGTATATGTATTAAGTAGGTTGTCTATAGCTTAAAATATCCCAGTTGGTTGTATTGAGTATAGGTAAATATAAGATGGCATAATCACATTATATCAAATAATGGTTTGCTAATGTTCAAAGTTATGTGACATGAAAGTGAGTAGATCATAGTTGATTATTCACAAGCCAGCGTGTTTACTTTGTTTACATATCTGTTGGAGTGGTTGTTATTGTTGTTGACTCTTGCAAAATATTTTTTCGATTTTAAAAAAAAGTAAGGTGATCTTGGATGGGAAGAGATTGATATTCAAGGGGTGATGGTATGTGATATTGAGAGTAATCGAGTAAAATGTGATGCAATGTATATCGATGATAGTTATAAAAAAAGAATATGAAATATCAGTATAAGAAGACCTGTTTAAATTAAGTTAAGAGTAAACAATTCATCAGTACAATTTGTTATGTTATTTTCATTTAATGTGAATGTGTTTTATATCGATGGTAAATGCATAGTCTAACAGTGATGTTATAGAGTTATTAAGTGAATAGAAATATAATTAAAGCTAGTCGGTGGTTAAGACCAGTTCAGTTCAAGTAGATGTTAATGTTGTAAATAATATTGTATGTTATGAAATACATTGTTTCAAAAAATTGTATTAGAGATCATTAGTGATATTATCATGGTAAACACGAATATAAGTATTAAACATCATAGTAAATTGCAATCTAGAGTAATTGTGGTATGCTATACTGGAATATGATATATCAATGTAACATTTAATACAGTTATTGAATAGGAATAAATATAGTTCAGAGAATACAGAAAAGGTTCGTGAAACTGTATTAAAGTAGTTGTATTATCAGTTGAGAATGTATATTCATGTCTAGCTTATATTTTATCATGCTGTTAAGGTGAATACAAAATAGTTCAATACATCGCATCTTTCTTTTAATTGATAAGAGATACTTTCATGTTATTTTTTTTTTTTTGCTTTTCATATTTTTATTCCAGAGATATTGATAGTGTCACGAGGAAGAGAACAGAGACATAAGGAAGGATAATATAGAGAATATATTGGGTAATGCATATATGTATAGACAGCTAGAGAGTAGTAGAATCTGGTGGTGGTTATAAAAATGTTGAAGTAGAACATTTGTAAATTTGGAAAATAGAGAGTGAAATTATTATGTAGTTAAAAAAAGATAGGATGGGTGTGGATACAACTACCCGACTGCACTATTTTTTGTATTAAATATGTCGAAATATAATTAGAATTATGTTTGATGATCTAAATTCACCGTACTAAGTAATTAAAAGTTATAAAAATTTATATTAAAGAAGATTCGAAGATAGATTCCGAAGTCTTGCGTCAACATCTATGAAGCAATATTAATATATAGTTGGCGGCTGCTTTGTACAATTTTTATAAGAATCTATCATCTCTTAATATTTATGTGTCGTTCTATATTTGATTTTTTCTTTTCCTTCCTTTTTTTGTTTGTTTTTTGCATATATAATATTTAAGTATAGTTACTAATTTCATTCTTATACAAATTTTTTGAAAATCATTAAAAAAGTCCAGACAAAAATTTGTAAGGATTCTTATAAATAATATACAAAAATATAGATATTAATTATATCTATAAACGTTTACGAATCACATAATGGTCAATTCTAAACTAGCAAATTCATTATTTTTGGCTAATCTTGAATACCTAAACTGATCTTGCATTGTTTTAATTTCTGGGTAAAACTTAGAAGATAGAATACCAACCTTAAAACTAATAATTACCTCTGGCACATTCTCTCAACAATCAGAGATTTCTTAAATGAAATTTTCAGTAATCTGCCGCCAACGTTAATTTAACAATCATTTGTTCGAATACACTTACGACTTGGCTTCAAAGTTTTGGCTACTCCAAGTCTTTCCCCTTAATATAGGGTGTTACCTGTGGACTGCGTATTTCAGTATTCCAAATAGAGCTTCTTACGAAATTTAATACAACTAACCATTGTGAAGAACTCAAATTAAGAAATCAAAAATTAAGATAGTGAAAAATTCTAGCATTAGCATCTGCACTTAAGATGCTACTAAAAATCATAATCATGATTAATTAGTATAACCCTTCATATATAAATTACGAATATCTTTTTTTATCTTCTTATATTATAGAAAAAACTGAGAATATCATGAACAATATTTATAAAAAATAACTATTTACAATCTATAAAAGGAATTTGTGAAATTATTACTTTGTTTTCTTATCTTGATCCTAATATAAAATTCCAACTTCGAGACAAACAATCTTTCTCATCTATATATATATATATACATTTACCAACTTATATTATAACAATACCATCAGTTTGATTTTAAGTAATACCTATCGAATTATCTTGAATCAGCTTCTAAAATACTAGTTAAGATTTATTTAATAATTTTTCTATCCTAAAAATTAAAGAATATAACGACCATCATACGCTCACCAGGTTAAAATTGGTAAAAAAACTCAAAAAAACGATAATAAGAATAGAATGCACGAAACAGTTGATACGTTTCTTAAAAAAAATACGGTATTCTATAAATATCATTTATTTTATTTTTCTTCAATAGTTAGACTCAAGATTAAGACAACTTTTCACAATACACTATTTAAATCTTTAATTTAGACTGGTGCTTATAATTTTAGTAATGTCAGACCAGATTTGCTTCTATGTCACAAGATCGATTAAAATATGACACTACCTACACCATCACCCTTGTTAACGGTGACAGTTCTTCGTCTTCAGAAGTTGTTGATATTGTCACCCCACCTTCATCCACCTTATACACTACTGCCTACAACCATCTAAGGAGTAAAAATACCACAGGCTAACAAAAGTATTATATTTTCTTTTGTTTTTCTATACAACTGTCCAATAAAAATAAAACAAAATCCACTTGTTTATATTAGTTTTAACCAATATATAGTTCAGAGTACTCTTCTTTTAAAATCATTTTAAAGATACACTCAAAAGAATACTTCACATAGCATACTATAAACATCTATTACCTACAAACTCTTATATTTTAAAACACATTATTTTTTAATCATAATACTTCTCATTTCTATTTTATACTTTCCATAAAATGTACTGGAAACCCTCTATAAAAGTGCCTATCCTACACACTGAAGTATCGAAAGACTGGATGAGTTTTTTCTGTAATGTTAACTCTACTATCTAGCCTTAAACAGGATTATTACATGCTACAACAAGGAGGAAGATTTACGTACCTAGTCTATCTTCCTCCATTAGGACTCCTTTTAACAGTTCTTCTTTTTTCAAATATTTGCAACTTTGAATAACAATGCGATCTCGAGGAAATTCTATCCACTGAATTCGGAAAAACAAAACAAAATCTAAGCTTTTTTTAATGGACATTTCCCTTTTTGGGATAAAGCCGTAGTGTTTTTGTCATAATAATTTTTACTCTATTGTCAACGGCTTTCGAGCTAAATCTCACGAAAAATATCTGCAGTCAGAGAAAAAAAATTTTTCGACTTGTAAAAGAAAGCAAAATCTTTAATGGGACATGTAAAATCCTTAAATTACACAACTACTGGAATCCTGTTGTAGGTAACCATTTGTCCTTTGAAGAGACAGAGATTAGTCCTTTCAATCTTGAATTTCACATGGGTTAGATAATAAAACACCAAATAAACATAAATAAATATCTCAGAAAACTTCCTAATTAATTACTTTTGTTAAGACCCCTGCTAGCCAAATCTGTTTTAATGATGGAGTGTTTTCTATTATTATATTTTTGAAACAGACATCCAACAATTACTACAAAACACTTTGTTTTCCGAGGATACCTGTCTTCGATTTTCTTTCATATAGATCAAAACAGGTTATGTGGGACTGTTGTAATAATAGTAGTCATGCTTGTGCTTTTCAATAAATCATTCTAAAATCTTCTGGATTTGTCAAAATCCTTAGAAAACACAATCATTATGAATAATATAAAGAAACTCAATCAAACATACAACAAATATGTCAAATATACCTTTTTTATAGCAATGCTAATTATGAAATAACAAAACAATTTATCATAACAATAATATTTCTGAAGAATACATCTGTGTAAATATAGACCATTTTATTTTTTTTAGATTTTCAAATATTATCATTAATTATATTAATATGATATTGTCTTTAAATAGTCAGTGATACACTTAGGCATTATATGCAATAAAAAACACAACAAAACTTTTTTCAAGATAAATTTTATACTAATGGGGCGATATTATCAATAAAGTAGCAGAGATTTCTAATATTACACATGAATAATCATTCAAATACAGAATAAACACAAGTTACAGCGAGTAATCTCCACTGCTAAATTAACACTTGGAAAAAAAGTGATTTTAACAATAAATTTGAAAGATAAAATCTCTTTTGAGCCATATATTGAAGATGATAGCTTACTAAATTTTACAATTGTAACATAAAACTACAAATATTTTATGGTAATTTGGATACTACAATATGAAAATTTGTTATTAAAAATAAGCAATTAAACGAAAGGAACAACATTTTTACTTTGAATTTTGAAAATTACCAAATTTAAGGAATATTGATGTCCTATATCTCTGTTAAGTGTAAATTAACCTTAGTATACTTGGCAATTAAAACTTGAAAAGGACTCTAATAAATAAATATCCTTAGTCGCTAGTAATTATTAAAACATCTCTATTATACGTAAAAGCACCAAATTCAATTCAAGATATAGCTAACTTACATTTATCTGAGTATTATTCAGTTTTGTGATTTGTTATAAATCTATTAAATCTTTTTAGTATTCCTAAAATAACAATAGCAATATACACTTGAATTGTTTTAATTTTCTTTTTGCCTCTAAAAGAATAAATATACTCACCGATATTAACGTCGTTACTATGTCTCTCCAAGATACTGTACCGTAATTAATTTTTGCTTTTCACTATGTTTCTAAAACAATACTTCTAATACCTCCTCAAATTTATAAAGCATGAAAATTTTGATGGTTTCGTAGTTATGTAAACATTTTCTTATTATCATTAGAATTAGAGCTTTTGCTCTTCAATGAATTAAAATATGTTCTTAGGACAGTATGCTTTATAACATAATATAAAAGATGTTTACTTATATCTGTTAGAAGTGTTTTTTGTTTTTTTAAAGATCTCTGGATATCTGATATTCAACTGTAATAATATAAAAGAATCTCATAAATGACTGTATCAATTTTCCCTATTAATTGAATACTAATTAGAAATATGCTTGGGATAAATTAATTTGAACTTACAATTTCATTTCTATGAACTTCATTTTTTTTATATAATACAGGATACGACAATCTCTTGTTATACTAAATTCCTATGGGTCAAAAGATTTTGTATATATCATAATGAGTATGTTTTGGGCATTATTTCTGTTAACTATAATAAATATTTATACAATAATGAATCAACTACTTCTTGTAGGTTGCGGATTGCATACATTTCAGACTAGAAAAAATGATTCACTTCCTAATACTACATAAAAACATTGATGCAATAACATCAACATCTAATACGATTAAAAAAATGAATGTCCAAATTTTTCTGATCAAAAACAACAGAAAAAAAAACTGTTTTTCTTCCGCTGAAGTAATGAAAAAATGCATTTCTTTCGAAGTGAAAATAAAACATTTAACATAAACAACTTTATCTACTATGGATCGTCTTAAAAAACTTTAGCTTACGTATTGACTGGCTATTCTTCTCAACAACACCATATTAGTTTTCAAAGAAATTACAAACTTGGTATTCACTAGAATTTTCCAATCCATTTGAAACAAAAACAATAAATACCATGAATTATTGGAACAATAGCTATAGCATATTCCCCCTTGATGTCAAATCACAATTAAAATTCATAATTAAAACGTTTATAGTATTATAATTACCTCTGCTTGTTTGGAAACATCTATTAGCCCATTTTACGATGAAAGCAAGTAGAAAATTTCATGTGAGTGAGATATTTCTATTTTACTATTATGTGATCATTTAAAGGAAAATTTCTCAATGTTTGTTCCAAACAACAACAGGCAAGATGTCATGCACAAAAGTAGTCTAAAACAACATATTTGTGCCAGTTGCATAAATGTCAAAAAGGAAATTGCAAGATTTGAAAACAAAACTACTATTTACAATGAAATTATGCAATCTTAAATTCGACTACGTTATTATAGTTAAAAATGCCAAATAAGTGAATGCAAATAATTTCTAGGCTTTAGCATCTATTGCAACTGAAATATTTTGATAAATGATAAAGATTGGCAGTGTTGTATTGATGCTAACTTTAGCAAGTTAAACTTAAATCAGGTTCCATAGAGACAATAACTTATGTGGAGTTATATTTTAACACATATGATAGAATTGATGATTAGCACAGTAGTATTGAAGATAGTTGGTTTATCTTAGACAATAATGAATTTTATATCTAACATTTCTATTACTTGAGCCTTAGACAAATTGGATCTCCATTTTATTAAAAACTATGCAGAAAATATATATGGTGTTTATAAACAAACACACATTGATCCTTCACTATTTCTTTTTCTTGAAATATTTTCTTCAAAAAGTTGTTTTAATGATCTACAAAAATCACTTTTAAATAAAAAAGTAGTGATTATCTGCCTATTATTCAACAGTTTTGATAAGTATACTAATAATTAAATAAAAAGAAAATAAGGCAAAAGCTAGTGGATATTATTTTACAAATAAAATAACAGATAGACTTTTCTTACCTATGGTTATAATATTATATATATCTAGAATCTTTATTGCTATATCATAATAAATAGAATTCTAAAATTTATTAGTTCACCATTAAATAAATATGAAATCCAACCTTTATTAATGCGTTTAAATAATTTATATATTACAACATCTAAATTCTTCACATAATACTATTAATACTGACAAATGAATAATATTTAGTGACATGATTTTTGGAAAAGATAATACAAAGTGAAATATTAAAAACTAATGGGTGTATGTTATATTTCTATTATTTTGTATATTTTATTAAGTTTTAAAATATAATTAGATGTAAACATTCCAAGTATATATAATGACATTTGGTACGAAATAACACTTGAATTCTTTTTGTGTAACTGTTTTAGTTCAATATCATTATTATTAGAAGTGATGTTATTAAAAGATTCAAATGGTTCAGTCAATGGAGTATGGGGTAAGGGTAGTAGTAAATGATCTAATTTGGAAACACTGTTGCATCTCCTGAAGGACTTTGTAGTATATTCACCATCATATGTATTTGTAATAGTATTACGATTATTGTTTCTCATATTCACTAATGGTTCCTTTAAGTTGGTCTTCTTTCCATTGGATCTTGGTTGAATTAACTTTTTTGGATTAATCAATTTTTCAAAATGTTTGTTCTCCAAATTTATTACTTCTTGCATTTTCATGTGATCTCCTTCATCAGCTGTATTTTCTAAATCATCTAAAGGTACTACATCTTTTTTGTATCGACTTGTTTTTGAAGATTTTATTTCTGTTTTAGTTTGCCTATTAAACTTTGATGGTTTCCTCATCAGAAATGTCTTCACCGAGACGTTGGATACATTATCACCAAGTGGAATAATTTTTGGTTTATTTGTTTGAATATTATTGAGGTCTACCTGCTCAGGTAGCTCCACAAGGTCGACAGTCTCTGGGTCTTTCGATATTCCTTTTACTTTGCTCCCATTCAGCTTAGTTCTCTTAGATATAGGGTTCCCATTCAGTATTTGATTCAAAGATATAGATCTTTTCATTTTCACATCTATTGGAGTAGTTTGATTGTTTTATATTGTCTCTTTAGAGTATCAAATATGATCATTGATATATTTCAGTAGGATCTTCAGATATTTGGTCTCTACGATAGCATTGAAGGATTCCATATAGATAGTGACGTATTCCTCACAACTGAAATGAAAAAAAAATATCGTCCTTGAGACATATAAAGTTGTATTTAAGAAGGTCAACAACTTATACAACCCCTGTTGTCATGCTTTTTAGGCAAAAAAAAAGAAAGCATCATGATGATGAGAATGAAGAGAACTACTAAGGTCATGCTCATAGTAGTAAGACAAGATTCAATATTTTTAAGTAAAAATAAATTAGACCAACTAAAAGTGTCCTGTAAATAAATTATATTTAAAAGAATATCTTATACAAAAAGTAAATAAATTTCACCATAAGTGATATTAATGGCGATTGCCAGATGTTAGTATAAAAAAATCACAGCGCCTATCAATTATTAGTAAAAGTTCAAATGCCTCTCTAGAACGGTATCATAATTAGATCAAATGAATAAGAGCCATTAAAATAGCACTGAATAGAACATCTGAGGTCAAACTAGCTGCCAAACCTTCATATTTTGCAATTGTAACACTTGCTGCAGAATTGGAAGCAGAAGTAATAATGCTTACAGATGGAACAACATTGGCATGGGCAGATTCCATGCTTACTTCTGAATGTTCAATAGTGGTAGCAGCAGAAGCTGAAACAGAACCTGTCTTAGCACTGTCTGGACATGAAGTAGTGTATGTAGTGATAACAACACCATCTGTAGTATAAACTGTGCTAACTCTCAATACTGGTTCGCCATGTAGGGCAGTTTGACCGTTTTGGGAAGAAAACGAAGAGGTAGCGGTGGATAGTGAGCAAATTGGACATTCAGTAACATCTACCGTGCGTGCGCTCTCAACAGTAGCGGTCGTAACGGAGTGAGCAACATTTGTTTTAGCAGGTGCACCTTCACTAGCAACATGTGTCTTACCACTGGCACCAATAGCAGAACCAATGCTATTGTTTGGTGCGGAAGTTCTTGTGGTGGTTGATCTGTCAGTAGCATCAATAGCAGAACCATTACTGCTACTTGAAGTAAAATTGTTAGAAAGGGTGGTCGATCTATCAGTAGCATTGATACTAGAACTACGGTTGTTGCTTGAAGTAGATCTCTTGGAAGTAATGGTTGATCTGTCAGTGGCATCAATAGCAGAACCATGACTGTTGCTTGAGGTAGATTTCTTGGAAGTAATGGTTGATCTGTCAGTGGCATCAATAGCAGAACCATGACTGTTGCTTGAGGTAGATTTCTCCGAAGTAGCAGAAGGGGTAGAGGATGACTTAGGTTTACTGGAAGTACTACTTGAAACAGATGCTTTCAAAGGCATAACATTTTCAGGGAATTCACCTGCATAATTACCAGGAGGTGCATACTCACAAACAACATAATCACGATAATAAGAACCACAATGTTTTACAGCACAACCAACCTCCTTGGTGGATCTCCAAACAACTTGTGTAAAATGTCCAGTTGCCATGGAAAAGCCAGGATGGCTGTAATTATAATGAGCAATTTCACTATACCAGGCGTCCACAGCAGCGACTGCATTAGGAAATCCCAGGGCAAGGTTTTCACCGTATGGACCACGAGAGTGCACGAGTCTACCAGAAGAACAATCATAAACGGCAGCATACTTCTCGGCATATACAGCTAAAGTATTAGACCAGGTCAAATTACCAGTATCGACATGCAAGGCTCTCAACTTATTGTGTGCGAGAACAACAGCAGCCTGTTCTTCTGGAGTCAACGCGTATTTAGTATAATCAGTAGATGTTGTTGCAGTGGTGGTTGATCTGTCAGTAGCATCAATAGCAGAACCATGACTGTTGCTTGAGGTAGATTTCTTGGAAGTAATGGTTGATCTGTCAGTGGCATCAATAGCAGAACCATGACTGTTGCTTGAGGTAGATTTCTTCGAAGTAGCAGAAGGGGTAAAGGACGACTTAGGTTTACTGGAAGTACTACTTGAAACAGATGCTTTTAAAGGCATAACATTTTCAGGGAATTCACCTGCATAATTACCAGGAGGTGCATACTCACAAACAACATAATCACGATAATAAGAACCACAATGTTTTACAGCACAACCAACCTCCTTGGTGGATCTCCAAACAACTTGTGTAAAATGTCCAGTTGCCATGGAAAAGCCAGGATGGCTGTAATTATAATGAGCAATTTCACTATACCAGGCGTCCACAGCAGCGACTGCATTAGGAAATCCCAGGGCAAGGTTTTCACCGTATGGACCATGAGAGTGCACGAGTCTACCAGAAGAACAATCATAAACGGCAGCATACTTCTCAGCATATACAGCTAAAGTATTAGACCAGGTCAAATTACCAGTATCAACATGCAAAGCTCTCAACTTATTGTGTGCGAGAACAACAGCAGCCTGTTCTTCTGGAGTCAACGCATATTTAGTATAATCAGTAGATGTTGTTGCAGTGGTGGTTGATCTGTCAGTAGCATCAGTTTGTGCCTTGCATACATCAAAAAAAGCAGCTAAAAGCAGTGGAGCACACAATGATAAGGTACTTGAGATCATTGTATTATTTTCAAATATTCGGAATTATTAACTTTTCGGCAAACCATATAGTTTGGTGCGTACACTTTATGGTATCAGTTCTTTTTGGTTATTTAAAGTGATGCACTTAGTTCAGTTATAGTGTCGACACCTGGGGGCATATCGAGGTGACACTCATACCTGTAAAGGGAGGAGTAGGACACGAAAGAATGTTCAAACATAATTCACAGTGCTTTTATATAAAAATGTGCTCATGACTTGCAATAAAAATGATTGTCTGATAGGTTCTAGTTTTTTTGACTAAATCAGACTAAGATACAAATAAAGTTTTGCAATAAATCTTCGATGATAAAAGTGTGTACAGGAACAGAAACAGACAATGAAGAAGAAGATTTGTAATCTTTAACAATTGGACTAAAAGTCCAAGTAAAGCCTAAAAACACAGCATAGTCAATCATTCTGTTATTTCTAATAGGAAAAAAATATCACTGTGTGGTTTCTTTAAACGAAAAAGGAAACAGAAAATGTTGAGTCCTCGAAAACATTTCCAAATAGAGAATTAAAAATATTGTTTATTATTTAGACATTTTCACGTTGCAGAACAATAGAATCAGTTTTGTCTAGATATTTTACTTTTGAAAAACATAAAAGGGAAAGCTTACAAGTTTAAGAATGGACAAATAGTTTTTTTTTTCTTTTTTTACTATTGTGTTGGAAACAACCGCCTTTGTATTTAATGCAACGACAAAAAAAATAAAAGTGAAGAATACTAATTACACAATATTGGGAAATATTACACAAGTAGAAAAAGAGGCAGTACGGACAATTCTAACCACACTATTGAGTTGTCGAATCGTTTTCCACAAACCCTAGCTCTAAATAAAGATGAAAGCTAGAAAAACCCAGAATATTATTTCATGCCCGATTTTTATCATGTTAGTACGATATAGATATATATGTCTCTTTGTGTTCTATTTTTAAATTTTTGTCCCTGAATTATTTTAGAGAATCTCCACTCTTACAACATTAGTTTAACATTTTGTTTACAATTGAAATTGTCCTAAAATCTTATGTTCTTTTTGTATCTATTTAGTTTTTAAGGATCATCGCCCATGATTAGTTAGTTATTTGGTGTCTATATCTCTTTTGTACATATCACAATATTCTATAGTAAATCGATCTATAGAATGTCCAAAATTTATTACTTCATTCACAATAGAATATTAAAATTTTTGGTAGTGACCGTGGGATCGAATAGGAATGTATAATTTAAAAAAAGGGGTAAAGAATTTTTATTGCATTGTTACTGTTTGTACATAAGTTATATACTATAAGAACCATCAACAATTTTTTTTCTTTTTTTAGTTCGTATTGCAAGAATCAGCACCTTATATGACGTTAGCATGTAGTAATATTTTTTATAATATTCAACAATCGTAGTAAAATTGTTCTTTTGTTAACCAAGAATTTATTATTTAAAGTTATTATTGTTCTATTAGAACATCTATTATGATAAAGATCTAAAATATAATTATTCTCCTGGCAGATTTGGATCTCAATTAGACTTTTTAGTGTGATATTCCTATTTCCGATTTTTTCTCTTTTTTCTGATCTAGTATAAGAACAATATAATTTGTAAAATTCAAAATTCTCCATTTAAGTGGAGTATTTTTTTCTCCTTTTCGGATACACAATATGTAAGACATGCAAGAGTACTATTGAACTAGAAAAAATGACGTATACCTTGTGGAATCCTTAAAATCTTTTACAATGTCGTTTAATGATAGCTATTTGGTTTAATTTTAAGACAAACAAGAAAAAAAGATGATTATTATTATATTCGACCTATTGTTATGATGTTATTTATTTATACTAGGTCAAAGGGTGGTAAAAAGTTTGTATCTTTTTAAAGTAGCAAGACTTGATAACAGAGCATTTCTTTTTGTTTTTTGTTTGTCAATTGATGGTTGAATGGAATAACTTATAATAACAGGTTCTACATTTAATAAAGTCTACTTGATCTAGCTTATATACCTTAATGTGAATGTAAGTGCCCTTATTATAATAACAAATATATAGTATGAAACTTCGAGAGGTTATTGCTGGAATGATATATTAATGGTTTGAGAAACATGTAAATATATCAAAGACGAAAAATGTTTGGTTTGCACATTTAATATTAGGGAGATAAGATCAAACAGAACAAAAATAAATTAATATATTATAAAAAATTGCCAAAAGGTAAACATATATAAGTAGGCGACTTTACTTATTAATTTTCCAATTTAGATAAGCTACATTTTATCGTATGCCTCTTTCATATCCATATAATTATTAATTTCCAAAGAAGAAATCGAGGGGAAATTACTCTACATATTAACATAATAATAATACATGATAATAACATATAATATGATCACCGACGCTAAAGACATGCATACTAATATTATTCATTCAGAGGAAATACTATACAGTATACTCATTTTATCTTCGAATCGTTAATGTAAATTTTCATAACTTTCAATCACTTAGTACGGTGAATTTAGATTATCAAACATAGCTCTAATCATATTTCAACATAGTAAATAGAATAGTTTTATTCTTCTTCTAGATTAGGCCTATTATATAAAATACGCATGTTAATGCTGACAATTACCTCTGGCATTATCTCTCAATAGTCAATGGTCACTTAAATAAGCTTCTTAATAATTTGCTACCAATGTCCATCAAGTATTCATTTGTTTGTTCAAATACACTAACAGCCTTGGACCAAGAATTTTGGTTGTTCCAAGTCCTTCACTGCGACATTTGGTGTTATCCGCAGGCTAGGTATTTCACTATTTCCAATTAGAACTTTTTAAATCTGTATGTATTGTAATATTTAATTACTATGTAGTTAGTAGTGAAACAGAGCTCTTCATTATACAAAATATAGAAATATACAGTAAGCGTGTATAAAATTGTTAGAATTACATAGGTGTATTGTTGAAAATGGGTGTCTATAGTGATTGGATATATAGGGTACACAGTTATCTTCAAGTTTTTTGGTTTCTTTCTTTATATAAGATATATAAGTATGTTCTCCATATTTTGTTATCTATATTTATTTGTTAAAATTCAACTATTTTACCTATTTATTCTAGAACATTCGATTTCCGAAATCTTCTTATTATATATCTATCAGATTCAAACTAAGAGATGAATTAATATTAATAACAAAAACAAAAATTATATATTTAAGTTATTAATTAAAAATAATAACTTAAAAAAACTGTAAGTTCATGTATAATATTAGCATGGACTTCATAATATATTACATAAGATACTGTTGAAAAACGGTTAGAGATATCTGTATCAAGTTAATTTCTTCATACCAAATAGCTGAAAAGATTGAAAATTTTTATATTAATGAAGACTCAAGTATAGAATGAGATGTATTGTATATTATATTTTGTATATTAGTGAAAGATGATAAAAGAACCAAAAAATAAGAATCAGCACTAAAACATCACCAATGTCTCACTAAAATTGAATATTCTATAATAAAACAGAGAGATCAATTAATTTTTATAAAAAAGAACTTTAAAAACTATCAAAAATCAACTCTTTTTTACATTTTGATTCTATTAGTGTTTTTGTATAAAATCTCATGCCAAATAATCTTATTTTTACCCTTTTTGGAACATATCTAAGACTTGCAAATAATTATTTTGTTACATTGAATAAGAAAATTTCCATAACTTGATATATAAATAATCAAAATACATTCTTGAAAAAAATCGAATTTCAAAACTTTCTTAACCTCTTTTTCTATCCCATTTCTTCTTCAGCATTAAGAAAATTTTAATGAAAATAATTCAACAAATTTCAACGTTTTCATTTCCTTAGACAACAAAAAATTATGATCTCTTCGTTATTAATTTTTGAATATTACTTGCTCAATTATTGTATAATAACGGAGAAGATGAATATCATTTAATTTGTAACATTATGACCACTATTCTATTACTGTTTTTTTTTTTTCAAAGAATTTAATTATCTAAACTAAATTTATTATTTATTAATATGTAACTCCTATTTTCTTACTTCCTCATATGATATAGAATAATAATAACCTTAAATCAATTGATAAAAAACCACTGCTCTAACATCGGACAACTAGTAACAGATTTACCAAATATTTCCAAAGAAACTGAGAATTTGACAATGAACCTTACACTCTATTAAAAATTACCAATATTGAAAAGTTGGCCAACAGTAGTGGTGAATCTAGGGAAATTACTGATAATAGTGACCTTTTAGATAAGACATCAAAGAAAATGAGTTTGTTAAGTTTAATTTTATTGATAAATAAAAACTCTCACAACAAATTTTCAACAATTCCAAATCATACTTATGAATTATTAATAGGGGATAAGTTTTGTAGAAATAGATGCATAAAATATAAACATGCCATCTCCTAGCTTACAGATTAGCTACACTGACTGGTTTTGATAGCACAAATAGAAATGGGAAAACAGTGAAAAAAAACACTCACAATTGCCTAACTTTTATTTTTCGCGAGATAACTGTTGTTATGGATATTGTAATATACCAGAAGAAAGAGCTTGTTTGTTTATTTGAATATTACCTTTTCAGAAATATAATGTTTTCATTCAATACATTATGTGTTCCACATGCAACAATAGTTTTATTATAACAGTTTTTCTTATTAACTCTAGTTAGAATATTTCTATGTAAACTTGTGCAGAAATAGTTAATTATGAATGGAAGTATCTATTAAAAAAATAATGCAGGCTCATTATACTTAACGTAACAATAATGGTCTAACCCTATTAAACTATTTCTTTACTATGCCTTTTGATTAGATTCTTCTTATTTTCAAGAGCATCTAAACGAGAAACACAGAAAAATTTTTACAAGTAAGAAAACTAAGAAAAAAATAAAAAATGCAATATTCACACCCCTACACTATGCTTTCATAAATATAGAATTGTTGACTTTAACGTTTAAAAAAGAATTATTATACTTAAAAGTTATCTGGTGATATTCTGCACATACAATAAAGCAAAAGATATATTTTAAATTTTCAGAACTGAACTGTCATTTTTTGTACTATTATTATTAAACAATTAAATTCCTATACAGTCAGCTGATATGTAAAAGGTAACAATTAATTTTCCAGATCTCCACTCAAAAAAAAATTTTAATACAACAATGGTGTTTTCTATAATATGTGCAAGTGCTTGAACTATTGTTCAATATTTCCTTTTTAGGTGTCAAAATGGTGGGAAAAATCCCATCTTGTATTTTCTTAATTTTCATAAAAAAAAAGAAAAAAAAACCACAAACCTTGCCCTTCTATACAAAGCACAAAAGAAAATGACATAGTTTAAAGACCTGTCAATTATGAAGTCTCTAAACTTTATAAGGCAAAACTTAAATAAACAGAATATGTTAAGAACACACAAGGCACATTAATTTGAAATGAAATAACTAATTATGCCAAATTCTTAAATGCACATTGTCATTTGTTGCTGAGATGATCGATTTTTGATAATATCAACACACTATAAGTATTTTGTGTTTCTTAGTGGAGTATGTACCTGTCATAACTTAGTACCTTATGTATAAAGTAGTAAAGATACATTCTCAATTTGAAAACTCTATTTCAGCAATTTCATTGGGTGAAGTGCCACTTTTTATGTTTAAGATAGGCAACTAGTTCAAGACAGACAATTGAATAGTGAGAATATAACTATACATGTTTTGTATTTACCTTTAGTAATAAAACATAGGGAAGAGATATATTCATTGAGTATTCTTATCCACTATTATTGAAAATAATGACTAAAACATACAAGCAAGATACATCCATACTTCCAGATCGTGTACCGCTCCACAACAAATAGAACATTAAATGGCTATGTTTTAAGAAAAAACAAAAAAGAAAAACTCTTGATCTTTTTGTAAACCCTACTTCGTTTTCTCTAATAGACAAGTGTCTACCAAAATTTTTACATAAGGGACTTGAAAACCCTACAAGAATGTATAACAATAATATATGCAGATTTTTTACACTATACCGGCATCAGTCAAGAATGGTCGAAATGTACATGCATAATACATACCTACACATATACATTTAACATAAGGACTTGGATCTTACTAAATGCTCCAGCCTCATTTTTGGTAATTTCTTTAATGATTAATTGTCATATATATTTTACAAAAGACACATATATAAATGTGGGTCTATATCTATTTGTATACAGTCTGCAAATTGATTCTTGTTTTCATTCTCTTTATTTCTGGTTTCTTGTTTTCTGTGTCATTCTTGCTCTCCTGAGTGTTTTCCTAAAATGTCCACAAACAAAAACCAACAAAGAAAAGAAAAAAATAGCTGGATAAGATTATATAACATAAGAAAATATAAGTAACCATAATTCATTAGTTATTGTTAAAATGCAGACATTAATTTTGTGGTCCTTACTAGGATTACTTGTGACCAAAGTAAGTGCTGCTACTACAACTATTTCAACACCAACAACCTTGTCTGGTGATCAAACATTTTCCGATGATATCGTAATTGAATCAGGTGCTACTCTTGCATTAATATCTGGTTCTTCATATTCTTTCAATGGCAATATTGACGTTAAAGGTTCTTTAGACATTATTGGTGATTCAACAAACGGGTTAACTAGTCTACAATTTGGTTCTACTACAACAATTACAAACAGTGGTAACATCAACATCGAAAATATTAAATCGGCAGGTTCTGCCAGTGATTTTGTTATTGCACCTGCAAGTATTGATAACTCTGGTACATTCACTGTCTCGCAATTAAATGCTGCTGCTACTGTGCCAGGTACTAATTTCACTATAGCTCCAACAGGTTCCTTCATTAACACAGGTACTATTGATTTTGACACAGCTGATAAAGGTGGCACCACAAATGGGTTTTTGTACCTTGGTACTATGACAAATAATGGTATCATCAATTCTGGTGGATTATCTGCATTGCTAGCCGACCAAAGAGCGTATCAACGTAGTAGATACGATATGAAAGGTATTGTCTTCAATAATCCTATAGAAGGTGAAGGTGAAGTCACCGGTAATACTGGGGCTGTAATTTTTCTTAACACAGAAGTTATTGGAGAACAAACTTTTAATGTCCACAATGGTATGTATATTATTAATCCAAAAGTTGTACCAGGTTCCTTTAAAGTTGTGAATTTTATCGGATCAGAATTCGTTTTTTTAAATATAGACTTTAACAAATGGTATGCTGAGGATTTGGGCACCATACCTTACTACCTTCAGACTAATTTTGCAGTAGATGGTCACCGTTACTGGTTTAACTCAAGTTGTACAAATGATTATGCTGAATATGCTCAAGGTAATATTATTGTTACACCATCTGATCCTCTTTACCAATTTTATGGTACTGATATATACATGATGGATATCATAGGTTCTCAATGTCCATGGTTATCTGAACCAATTACAAAGACAACAATTGTTACTACTATAGATTCTATTACCGAGGCTACCACTCTTTCAACTTTAGTAACCTCTACAATTAACCAGTACTTCATTACTGTGTCTGAAAAGATTTATCAAGTTGCAGTACCTCCACTATCTACCACCTACACTACTACTACTGCTGATATTTCTGCTCCAACAACATCTACTTACACTACTACAGTTGTTGATAGCAATGGCTCTTTATCTCCAGAAGTTGTTGTTGTAGTGGTCACCCCATCTCCATCTACCACCTACACCACTACCACAGGCCCGGTTTCTGCCCCAACCACAACCACCTACACAACCACTATTACTGACAGCAATGGCTCTTCATCTCCAGAAGTTGTTGTTGTTGTGATTACTCCATCTCCATCTACCACCTACACTACTACTACTGCGGATATTTCTACCCCAACTACAACTACTTACACCACTACTATCACAGACAGTAACGGCTCTCCATCTCCAGAAGTTGTTGTTGTTGTGATTACTCCATCTCCATCTACCACCTACACTACTACTACTGCAGATATTTCTGCTCCAACTACAACCACCTACATAACCACTATTACTGACAGCAATGGCTCTTCATCTCCAGAAGTTGTTGTTGTAGTGGTCACCCCATCACCATCAACCTCCTACACTACTACTACTGCTGATATTTCTGCTCCAACAACATCTACTTACACTACTACAGTTGTTGATAGCAATGGCTCTTTATCTCCAGAAGTTGTTGTTGTAGTGGTCACCCCATCACCATCGACCTCCTACACTACTACTACTGCGGATATTTCTACCCCAACTACAACTACTTACACCACTACTATCACAGACAGTAACGGCTCTTCATCTCCAGAAGTTGTTGTTGTTGTGATTACTCCATCTCCATCTACCACCTACACTACTACTACTGCTGATATTTCTGCTCCAACCACAACCACCTACACAACCACTATTACTGATAGCAATGGCTCTTCATCTCCAGAGGTTGTTGTTGTAGTGATTACTCCATCACCATCGACCTCCTACACTACTACCACCGTTCCAGTTTCTGCCCCAACCACAACCACCTACACAACCACAGTTACTGATAGCAATGGCTCTTCATCTCCAGAGGTTGTTGTTGTAGTGGTCACCCCATCTCCATCTACAACCTACACCACTACTACTGCAGATATTTCTTCTCCAATCACAACTACTTACACAACCACTGTTACTGACAGCAACGGTTCTTCATCTCCAGAGGTTGTTGTTGTTGTGGTCACCCCATCCCCATCTACCACCTACACTACTACCACCATTCCAGTTTCTGCCCCAACCACAACCACCTACACAACCACTGTTACTGACAGCAATGGCTCTTCATCCCTAGAGGTTGTTGTTGTTGTGGTTACTCCAGCCCCATCTACCTTCTATACGACCACTACTGGTGATGTCTCTGCCTTGACCACATCTACCTTCACCACCACTATTACTAACAGCAATGGCTCTTCATCTCCAGAAGTTGTTGTTGTTGTGATTACTCCATCTCCATCTACCACCTACACTACTACTACTGCTGATATTTCTGCTCCAACCACAAACACCTACACAACCACTGTCACTGATAGCAATGGCTCTTCATCTCCAGAGGTTGTTGTTGTTGTGATTACTCCATCTCCATCTACCACCTACACTACTACTACTGCTGATATTTCTGCTTCAACCACAACCACCTACACAACCACTATTACTGATAGCAATGGCTCTTCATCTCCAGAGGTTGTTGTTGTAGTGATTACTCCATCACCATCGACCTCCTACACTACTACTACTGCTGATATTTCTGCTCCAACCACAAACACCTACACAACCACTGTCACTGATAGCAATGGCTCTTCCTCTCCAGAGATTGTTGTTGTTGTAATCACCCCATCTCCAAGTGGCCCAACTATCTACACCACTACTACTGCGGATGTTTCTGCTCCAACTACAACCACCTACATAACTACTATCACAGACAGTAACGGCTCTTTATCTCCAGAAGTTGTTGTTGTAGTGGTCACCCCATCTCCATCTACCACCTACACCACTACCACAGGCCCAGTTTCTGCCCCAACCACAACTACTTTCACTACTACAGTTGTTGATAGCAATGACTCTTTATCCTCAGAGGTTGTTGTTGTTGTGGTTACTCCAGCCCCATCTACCTTCTATACGACCACTACTGGTGATGTCTCTGCCTTGACCACATCTACCTTCACCACCACTATTACTAACAGCAATGGCTCTTCCTCTCCAGAGGTTGTTGTTGTTGTAATCACCCCATCTCCAAGTGGCCCAACTATCTACACCACTACTACTGCGGATGTTTCTGCTCCAATCACATCTACCTTCACCACCACTATTACTAACAGCAACGGCTCTTCCTCTACTGAGGTTGTTGTTGTAGTGATTACACCATCTCCATCTACCACCTACACTACCACTACTGCAGATATTTCTGCTCCAACTACAACCACCTACACAACCACTGTCACTGATAGCAATGGCTCTTCCTCTCCAGAGATTGTTGTTGTTGTAATCACCCCATCTCCAAGTGGTCCAACTATCTACACCACTACTACTGCGGATGTTTCTGCTCCAACTACAACCACCTACACAACCACTGTCACTGATAGCAGTGGCTCTTCCTCTCCAGAGGTTGTTGTTGTTGTGATCACTCCAGCCCCATCTACCTTCTATACGACCACTACTGGTGATGTCTCTGCCTTGACCACATCTACCTTCACCACCACTATTACTAACAGCAATGGCTCTTCCTCTCCAGAGGTTGTTGTTGTTGTAATCACCCCATCTCCAAGTGGCCCAACTATCTACACCACTACTACTGCGGATGTTTCTGCTCCAATCACATCTACCTTCACCACCACTATTACTAACAGCAACGGCTCTTCCTCTACTGAGGTTGTTGTTGTTGTGATCACTCCAGCTCCATCTACCTTATCCACTACTACCACTGGTGTAGTCACTGTCCCAATCACATCTACCTACACAACTGTAGTCACTGACAGTAATGGCTCTTCCTCTACTGAAATTGTTGTTGTTATAATCACACCATCTCCATTTAGTAGCTTTATGACATCACCAATTTCTGTACCATCTCCTCTCTATGGAAACTCCACTATATCTGGTGAAAAGATTGAATCTACTTTGAGTGGCACTCTAGTTGTTCTGACTAGGGTTGTTAATGGAGTTACTATGACTACAACTTATTGTCCAGAACCATCTGCAACTTCTGAAACAAGTATGACTGCTATCATTGGTCATAGTTCTATTGAATCTGTTTATTCAAAGAACCAACAAGAAGAGACCAACTCACTTTCTGCTGCTTCCAACGCAACTCCAGTTATTTCTGTTACTTCTACTACCCCTGGTCCAGCATTTACCAATGGTAAAAATCACCCAACATCTAGAAACTCTAGAACATCTACCACTGTAATCGGTAATAATGAGTCTAGAAGATCAGAAACATCGATGCCTTCAATGGTGCCACAAGTTTCCCAATATATTCCTGAACAGCCATCCTCATCATCAATTGCTATCACAGTACCTCATGAAGGTGTACCTTCTCTTGTATCATATGAAGGTAAAGGTAGCACCATGTATATGATGAAGTGGAGTGTTGCCCATTGCATTGGTTTATTATTATTCATGGTAATTTAAATTGATTAAAGGCAAAAAATTTTAAAATAAAGAATTCTAAATAATTTAATAATTAAATATTTCTATATAAGTATATAGTATTCTAATATTTTTTATATTGTGTATTTTTATTATTTATTTGATTTTCAAATATCTTATACAGCACAAATAGATTTACTCATTCCTAATAAACCGATAATATCTTCTCCCAATTTTAAGTAATTTAAATTATTCAATACAATTATACAATCTAATAGTTGCTATATAGACATTTTAATACATGTATGTTTTTGCTACATGTTTTGGCAATTTTTAATAAAGAGATTGTGATTAGGAAATTTACTTCTGTATAAATCGATTGATCATGGTTTAAAGGATGTAAGGTCTTTAAATCTTTTCCAATTAAGAAAAATTGTAATTGTGAAGATTTGATGCTAGTTTAATTCAAAGATCATAATAAAAGGTTTGACACATGTCTTAAAAACAGTTACAATCTTTCTTTACCTGTATTTACTGAAAAGTTAACTAGACAAATGTATTTATTCCCACATTCCTTAATTATTTTCTTTCTGTCCTCTGTATATACAAATACATCCATAGGGAACATATAATACATACATATATACATGGATGTACACTAATTAAATACCACTGTATCTTGCTAAGTCAAATAACTATATATATGTATATTTGTGTTAATATGGTCACTGTTATTAACTCGCTTAAACTTATGGTTATACTTCTATTTCTTTCTTTTTTGTAATATAATATTCAATTGTACGTAAGCTAACATATCCAATAACTATTGTACTCACATGAACAGTAGAGACATACTATAGAATTACTCTAACAATATTTGAAGAAATGGAGATTCCTTTTAGGTAGCAAAGGAAAAAAGGGAAAGAAAGAGAAATAACATGCTATTTCCCAAATGCAGAGAATTGCACACTGATGATATATTATACTTACTCTACATGTTAAGAATATTATACACAAAAATGTAGATACACAGAATTTCGTAATGTACCTTCCTTTGAAAACATATGATATCTCTTTTTGTCTTTTACTGGGTGTAGAACTTTCAAGATTTACAAGATACAGGAGAATGTCCCCTCTATATGTGAAAGATATTGTAATAATAATAATAATAATAATTATCCAAGGATTCCGATAATGTGAAAATTTTCTTTTTAAATAAGGAAGATGTAAAACTATCATAACACAGTCGTATTTTTGCAAATGTTAATTCATAAATATAGTATGTCTTGCTATTTTAATGTTATAATGGAATTAAATTCTTATTTTTTTTTTTTTTTGAATTTCAATAACTTCTCATCATTCTTTGTTGCAGTTAGAGATCCATATACAGTATTAGACATCCAGTCATAATAATGTCAGACTAATTCTTAACGAAAGTAGATTTTCTGAATAGTAAATTGAAAGATTAACATGTTAATACTCCACCATAGTATATTCTTAAATGTTGTTCAATGTTCAAAGATCGAGATAAAATCTCTTTTTATTACATTATTTTTCAAACATTAAAATAAGATCATCTGAATAAAAGACACAACAAAAATTATAGAACAGGGAAAGTAGTACAGTAGAATGAAATAATGGTGTAATCAAACTATTATTCATTATATCAAATCAATATGTCCTTTTTCATCATTACAATAACCACTAGAAATCAAACATAAATCAAATCCATGTATACTAGATTGGAATTAGTAAGGATAAATATCCTGTAAGATATGAGTAAAAAGATGATATAGTAAATTTGTTTATGGATATAGCATAATTGTATTTATGTTTATAACAGTTATCATTATGTGTTAATTTCAAAAGAGTATTGCATATGATCATAAATTATTATAACAGTATCATTCGATGGATAATGAAGTGATATAGAAGATATAATTATATTTTTCATATTGAAAATATTAGTAAGGGATGGTGTTCATGTGTTATTGGAGTATACTTTAATAGTTATATTCATAATAAAAGTGGTAGTGACACAAAAAATGGTCATAGTTTGTCAATAAATATCTTCCATAGTCACAGTCTATGCATGGAGTAAGTCGTTATGAGGTTATTTCTGATAGTCAAATATAAATGATTATTAGGTATACAGTGGTGTAACTATGCCATGTTAAATAACTGTTTGATAATATTCAATATTATATCATATGAATATGTAAAGAAGGTAGATAATAACTGGCTATTTATAAGTAAAGTTGGTTACTTATATGCTTGGTTGTCGATGAGAGTGGCTATTATTGTAATTGATTTTTTTTTCGAACTATTTTTTCAGATTTTGAAAAAAGGAAGATTGACAATTGAAATTTGAATGAAAGGAGATTGGTGGATAATGAAGAGATCATGATAGCTGATGCTAAGAGTAATTAAGTGTGATGTGTTTGTGTAGTATCATTCTTGTCTAAGACATAATATCAAGAGAAGTTGTATATTAACAAAGAGTTTATAGTTTAAGAGTGATACCATACAATCTACCAGTTATTAATGTCTAAATGAAGTAAGCAGTTTAAGAATAAAAACATAATTGAAAGTAATAGTGGTTGATATGAACTTAGTCTACTATGTATAAATCCATAGTAAAGATACACATTAATATCATGATAGCAGATACTGTGAATAACATTGAATGTTATAGATTTAAAAGAGCAATAAAATTTCCTAGATGATATTACCATAATAAACCTAGAAATGTAAGTGTAAATATAAGATGCGACAGAGTGACCATTAATGGATCACACTAATCCAGTGTATTATGTTTATGTTGTTTACATTGTTTCTATATCTTACATATGAAAAGAAAATGGTCTAAATTTATTGATCTATTTATCGTAAAACAAATGACTCTATCGTTGTTATTTTTATTCTTTCGAAAATTGTGGTTCACTCATATTTTGTGATTTAAAGAAAGAGATAGTGATATATATGTTTCAGAAACTTTTTAGAAAGAGCTCATTGCTTTGTTTACCTTGGTATAGTTGGTGGATTAAATATAAATTGTTCATATAATCATTTGACATGGGAAATAATTTTTGCTCTACTCATGGGAAAAGATATCTTGGACAGTTTTTAGAGAATTATGAGAAATATTCTATGCCTAATAATACAAAATTATTTTCCAGAAAACAAGATCGATTCAAAAACAATCTACATGTTCTATATGCAGTGAAAGCCACAAATTTGAAAAATCTGCTTACGTTTTTCATTTCAAAGAAGACTTTGATAAATAGATTTATGTTAAACACTATACCATCTTTCTACTGTTTATGATCAAGCATTTATCCTATGAAAATATTTAAAATGATATTTAATTTAAATAATCTTAATTGTTTATGGAAATATAGTTTTGTAGATTTAACATTTGGGATTAGAGTCTTAGGGATGCTAATATGGTATCTCCTGAACTATAGTAGACTTAAAGTCTAACGTTGTTATGTTTTAAGTATTTAGTAAATTGGATTTCTCGTTTATTGAAAACCCATGCAAATAGTATATATTGTATTTATTATTAAATACATATTGATCTTTCACAACTTTACTTCTTTCAAAAAAATTACCAACGATCTACCAAAATCAGTTTTTAACAAAAAAGATCTTGTGAACATACGATATATTGTCTAATTATATTATATTGGACTCAACTATATCATAATCCAATGTTGATAATTATCCCTACGATCTATCAAACTGGATCAAAGACCTCTTTAAGTGAGCTTTGATATAAAATTTCCTACGTGGATTATTTGATAATCGACTACAAAAACTCACACATTCTAATTTGTATTATTGACAACATCATTTCTCTTATCTCATCATGTTTCAGAACATCACACGCGAGGATTAAATAGTTACAACTTAATAAATAAGTACTCATAATGAACCTTTAGAGCCTAGCATAATTTTTCCATATTTGTAAGTTAGACAATCAACAAATATTATTATTGTTGTTTATTTATTAAAACAGGTCTCTTAGCACTGTGGTTTGAAATATAAATAAAGATCACTTCTCTGGAGAACTTGTAACAACTCTTTATTTATATATAATTACAACTGTAGATATTTATAAGTTTTTGTAATGTTTTGGGTCGATCTTCTCATCACAAGATTGTATATTAAGGTATTCATGAAATCGGATATCTTGCTTCAATACTATTTACAAAACGTGAGGAATTAATACTAGCTAAATAGATATAAACAGAATATAAACAACACCCTAATACTTTTGATTCTCAAAAAACTTGTGTTTTAACAACAATACAGCCAAAACAGCATAAGCTAACATATTCAAGACCTCAAGAACTATAAATATACGAAGAATTGATATGACATTTCCCAAACTTTCATGATGATTAAACCAAATGCAAGAATATTATTGATAAAGTGCTGTCAAAAAAACATAAAAGAAAAATCAAATATTCCCCATCATACCACTTTAAAAGTGTTCTTCAAAACAATTCAAAAAACAAATAAATACAACAGTAATATAATCATAGATTCATAAAAACGAATAGGTTCTTTCTGTTTTGTCTTATCCTTGTAGAAAAAAAAGATTGATAAAATAATTATCTAATGGTTGCTATTTTGTTTATTGATGTTTAATACAAGATTTTACAAAATATTTTATCGATTGTTACGTGTCTGCAAATACTTTCATGTAATGGAACTTATCCTGATGTTAACATAATAATTTTATTGTTAATAAGATCCATAGGGATATAAGAAATTTATAAGATGATGTATTGTCGTGATAATGAAATACATTCACAGATATCTTTATACATTCATGTTGGGGATGATATCCGAAGGTAATTCTTACTATAGAATAAGGCCAGCAACAACAAGTTAAAAACTATATCTGAGTATAAATAAGAGTGTTTGTATAACTAATACAGAAATTATATCAATTACAGAAAATGAATTCTTTGACAATTACCCATATACAATTCATATTTTTATTCTCAAGAGTACTATGGTATAGTTCATTTGAAAAAGTTATGACAACTACTGTTCTAGAAAATTAACTGTCAGAATGCAATGATCTTTCCAAACTCAAAAATAAGAGAGAAGGAAATACTTTCAGAAATAGTTTTGTGGATTGTGATTTCTTTGAATAATAGTAATAGTCATAGCATATGAATAATCATTCTGTAAATTCATAGTTGCCTCTCCCACACCTCACATTAACAATATATATTTTATTACAGTATATTAAAGTTGTTAAGAATTGGCACTCGTAGTCATTGAATAAATAGTAAACATTCTCAATACTGTAATTGGATAAATATATATTACAAAATTGTATTAAAGTTCTTCCATCTTCTTCTGTATGTATAACACAGAAATGATAATATGTGAAAAGTATGCGGGAGAAGAAACACGATTTGAAAAAATGTTGTCTTTGTGTATGTTAAATTTTGTTACTTCTCTTCTATGAATGGCAAAAATCAAGCAAGCAGTATTATTAACATTTTGTGACATGTAAGCAACAGTTCCTCAGCATTCCAGTGGTGTCATATGTTGGAATCTCATTGTTCCATTTGTTTCATTCTCAAATATTCTATTTCGACGACATAATAAAAGTAACAGTATAACACAGAAATTGTTAACATTCAACAACAAATAATGGAGTTATAAAACCACAATAATTTAACTGAACATTAATAAATAATCCATATATACTAACATAATGAAAGTTTAATAAACTAGCATAGCAAAGAACACTTTAAACAGATTTCTATCCAGAGAACTTGAAATGCTAATGTACTTTATTTAATAGTTGAACTATGATAATATCTAAGAAGGTATATTGATATTTTAAAAACACAACATATATTATCACACTATGAATATATACCAATCCATGTTAGAAATAAAATACACCACTGCATATTGAAATCCGGTTTTCTATTTAATGAAAGTTCCAACATCACTATTTAGAGATAATTACTACAAATACACTCTTCTCCTTTTCTTCTCTTAATCTACTTTTCATCTCATCGTTGATGGAAAAACTGCTGCAGCAAAAAAATTCTGTGATGACATCGAGAAAAAATATTTAAAAATTTTAAAAAATACAAAGCACGTAACTGTGTTTTGACTAGTATATTTCTTTGTGAGTGTTAAGTAACTAGTTTAAACAATGAATGCTACGATTAGAATATATTTCATGTTATATCTGCTAGATTTCTCCAGTGTGGTTCACTCTATACTTTCCCACTAGCCTTTTGAAAGTATTTTCTGTTTATTTACTGTACACTAGAACGAACGAGTATACAAGAACACTAAACACAACATTCTAAGAATGACATTGCCAATTTAAAAGTATATTAGAATATCAATCACCCAAGGATTGAAGAACAACCCGGAGTAATGACTAATGTGCATACAATTTGAACAATTACAAGCAACAATATTTAATACATATATTTTATTGTAGTTAGGTTAAGTCATATAAATATTATTTCTAGAGACTGTATTTTTGTGATATTGCATAACAAATATACAAGAAGTAACTAATGTGATGTTCCTAATTGCATATTCCATTTGATGAACACTATATAGGGTTCTTACTGGTTCAACCAATCAAAAAGCAAAGTTGTACTAGATGACCATATTGTAATAGAACTAGTTAGAATATTCACAAGTACGTGCCACATGGACTATTTGAAATATTGTGTGTTATTTTTATCGAGCAGAGTTGGTTTCGTGCATTCTTAAGTATTATACTTATACTGTATTGAAAAACATTAAGATATAAGACAGCTGACAAATATAATAGTGGTATTCTATAATAACTACTTTTTTATTGTGGAAATTTCATTCTAATATATAACAATAGAAGTAACATAGAATATAAGGTATAATGAAGGCGTGATACTTTACAAAGATTAGTAAAAAAGTATGGAAATATGATGATGTATCAGTGGTGAGAAGATACGTTTATCCAAAGGTTATAATATTATTATGAATAATAAACACAGAATAAGTTATATGAAACAATTATTCGAAGAAGAGATAATGTAATATATCTGAATTTCACGAAGCAAACAGATGGATGTGAAAAAATAGTAGTTTGGTAAAGTTGATATTTCATTGTCATGATAACTCATGAAAGAGAGTAAGAAATATATGTTGAAATACAATGATAAGAAAAGAGAACTTCTAAGAATTAAATAACAAACAAGTGACCAATATAAAAGGGGTATTAAGATGTTATAAGAGATGATAAAATAGGATAGATAAAGTGATACTGTTAGAATAAGAAATTGATTGGTAAAAGAATTAATAATAGTGTGCTAATGGAGATCATTGTCTATTTATAAATAAAAACAAGATTTAACCATGAAATTTTTGAACAATATTAGATTCTCGTGATCATGCTTTTTGAATTTTATTGAACTAATTTAAAGAGGAAATACATATAGAATAGGATTAGATATAACATAGTAAGAAAATATTACAGAGTGTGAGTGTGGTGTAAACTATAACATAGTTGAGTATATTATATTTTGTTGATATGCAGGAATTAGTAAATGAAAGTGATTGTTGATTGCGAATGCACATGCTAATTATTTCCATATGATATAAAAAGATATTACTATGCAAATAGTATATCAAAAAACAAAACAAAATCCTAATTCAACAACTGTATGGATAAGAATAATTGTATATTGCTAGATTGTGATAAAGATTAAATCATATAAACAAATAAAGAATTATAAAGGTGTTGAAGCATTTTCATTGTCAATTAAATTTGGAGATAATATACTGGCAAAAAATACGGTAACCTAAGTAAGTATGTATTGTTGTGTGTTCTGGTTGTTAGAATCATATTACTCTTGTGTTTCTTGAGATGATATTTCAGAACTTGTAAAATATTATTATTAAAAAATGAAAAAAGAAGTGGACTATAAAACTATGAGGAAGTAAAAATAACTGCAGGAGTGGTAGTCGCTTAATAAGTGCTTGTTAATAGAATAAAACAAATGTGGTTGATATATTGCAGATGTTGTGATTTAGTTTGACACAACAGATCTGTAATATGAAGTAGAGTGTAAGGAGATTACATTCTTGATATTGTGATAGGCGTGAACACTAAATGATACTTGTATATAACGAGAAATGATGATATATCAATATGTGATATTGAAATTGTACTGTATATTCTTAAAAATTAATATTTAATGGATAATGGTAATGAGAGAGACAAATATATGTGGTTATATGTGAGATCAGTAATAAAAAGAATGTTTTAGAGTGTACTGTTGAGATAGTATTTCCAGTAAGTGTGAAGTGGAAATGGACATTCAAAAGTAATTATATACCAAGGTGTACATATATTTAAATAACACTACTGTGTTGTCAGTAGTATCTTATGTATATAATCTAGTATTAGTAGTCTGCTTCATACGATATATTATTCTTCACACACATGGATCCTCATACTATTTTATAAACATATCAATACTGTCAATTGATATATACAGCTCCTTATATCATAATTTATTAACTGTCTTTATAATATATCTTAATTAAATAACAGTAGTTACTAAATATACTATACCATATGGAAATATAGGTCTATCTAAGCTGTTATTTTATATATTATTATGGTATATATTAATACAAATGAACATATAATAAGTATATTGATTAATATCCCCCATTGAATATTTATTACAATATATAAAAGATATATATATACATAGAGTTGAATATTATAAATAGGAATTAGGGGATAAACTACCAGGTAAGCTAACAACTTTTAAGTCTGAAGTAAGTTGATTCGATAATATATATATAATAATCAAAGAGAAGACGTGCAGAGAATATTATTCAATCCTAACACAGCTGTATTTTAGCTAGTTAAAGTTTGATTTAGTTATTACTATTCCATATAGAGAATACTTCTAATGCTAGAATTTCATGAAGAAACTAAATAATAGAGAAAAATGAACTATCTTTTACCCACCATCATCTCACTATTTATACCTCATATAAAGTGACTTGTCCGTTCTACTTAATGATTAAGAAAATGTATAATATAATTGACCTTGTTATTATTTTGATAGGCCCTTTATATGGATTTCTATGATTCATTAACATAAAGTATATATTATCATTAAATACAACATACGTTTATATATAATTATTTTTACAATAATTTTAATAAACATATAAATATCCTTGACATGTTTAATACTTGTAAAGATATAAATTATTATATACAATAAGTAAGTTGAAATGCTTGTCCAAAGAAAGATCGCTAATGTTAGGTATGAGTAAATATGATTGTTAGATCACTTTGAAACTCAACTACTGTTAATAAGTTTAAGCACTAGAACTGTCACAACATATACAATTTTCCATATCATTTCGTTACGACTAACAGATGGAGAGTACTTAATGATGTAATTTGTGATGGTATTATCAGTTAGTGAACAAGAAGATACAAAATTAAACCTGAAGAAATAATAAATATATGTTAAAATTCTAGTAATTTGTATAGTTTATTAAGTTTTATGGTATAAGTATTTTATATATGTATAAAAATAGTTTAGTATTATTTATATTGTATAGCACAGCATTGCTTAATATCAAAATATGATACTTGATCAGACATAAAATAGATTGCTATTATAGGGATATACTCTGTAGAAGTATAATAATTTATTATATGTACAATGAAAGCATATAGAGATGTAGTTAATAAACACCTATATGATATTAGTATGGAAGAATCAACACGTGATAGTATAGCATTTGTTTTTTAATAGATAAATTTAAGGTTGGAATATTTAATATTATATTGATATTCATACTATGCAAGAATCGGTTTAAAATAAGTATTAAAAACTTTCAATATTATATGAAGATATAGTAAAAGCTAATAAAAACAAATATTATAGAAATAGATGATAATAGTATGTGAGAATTAGTATAATAATTATTACTGAATATTGTAGGGATGCAATGGGATTGTATTGAATAAGAAAATCTATAGTGTTTTACAAAGTAGTTAACATAACTCAGGCAGCATTTTTAATAGAAGAACAATGATCTTCTATTACGTCATTCGTATTCACATATCTGTGATAAACTACTTGGAAATATAAACCTTGTTGTGGTTTCACTTCAAAGTATGTTGGAAGAGCTGTTGGGAAATGGCGTTAATAGTAGATAGAAACTGAACTTTTACGAAATGTATACAGTGGAACAAAACAGTAAAGATGAAGATTGGGAAATATCATGGCGTATGTGTCTTGCACACACCGATAATTGGGTTCATTGGATCCAATGTGATACAGGTTATTAATTTCCACTCTTCTTTTTTAATTCCTATTCACCGTTATTACTTTTCTATCAGGTTGCAGTTGTTGTATCGTAAACTACTATCTATATGAGTTTGAATTAACTATATTTGTATATGATAGATTACACCACTTTAGAAGTTTCAAGTGTTCAGTGATATGATACCAAACGCTACCAATTGTGATAACCTTATGATTATTAGCTTTTGATAATAGTCGACTTGGAATTAATATTAATAGATAACTTGGATAGATAAAAGATGTAGACTCACTCTATATCTCCAGACCTAATAATAAAAATGTAACTTTACCAATATAACTAATATTAACTAAGTAATACATACTACATAATGCGATCCATGATCTAACTTAACACTTTTTTTAGATCTCATATTTAATTACCAACAATTATTAATAGTTAATAGCTACCTGGACTCTTACTATATGCATTATCTATGAGACATAATAGAAGTTATTGTTGAGAATTAGCACCTTTATGTATTGAATAAACCAGATATATTCTCAACTGTATTCTATGACTATTATGTAATTATTTGTACACAGAATTATAGCAATGTTCTTTACTTTTTATGCAGAACATGCTTTTAATAATATACAAAAAGTGCAAATAAAATTAAGGTACGATACGAGGAAATCTTTAGTTTTATTTATATGGACATCAAGTAATTTTCCTCCACGAATAGTAAAATATGTACAAATAGTTTCGTTGTTTGTTATCTGTTATAATCTCATTTTTTCTATGTATTTCATTCTGGAATATTTTATTTCAAGAGAATAAGAAAATTTATCTAAGATGTTATTGACACTAGCAGTCATATGTTAATTCATGGTCTCTGTATCAAAATCTTTTTAAAAATTATTATAATATTAACATGATGAACTGATATAAACTTATAATAGAATATTGGTAGTATGATGAGTTCTCAGTTTACTTATAGTAGGGTTGGTGGTGCTGTAAATTTATCTCATGTTGCTTAGTTTTTTATTCTACATAACTAAAATACATGATATTGTGTCACTCATTTAATATGATAAATTTAGATTACTAAAGATATCTTCAATTATATTTCAATAAGCCATAAACACAGCAATACCCTATAACACCACGACAATATCTCACTAGTCAGATTTATTTCTACACATTATATTCTCTTCTCTCTATCATACATTTAATATTTTAAAGTGCTATGTCCATTAATACACCTACTTTTACTGACATCCCAGTAATAGCTACCATAACATTACACTACCTACTACAACTATCACTTTGCACAATACTATCTTTTATTGTGTATTATGCCATACCATAGCAAACAATATAGAATAGCCACTTATTCATTCTTACATGACTTTTTTGATCTATACCTACTAGTTGGTTAAAACAGCACTGTTTGTAGAACTGTAACTGCCAACATATGCTAAAATTGTCTTCTTATCTTTTCATTCTTTTTCTTTTCTGAAATCCAATTTTTCTTAAATTCCAAAACTTTTTTCAATCAAATAAAAACAACTCAAACAGATATCAATCACTGCACCACACAAACACTGATGTAAACAATACAAAGGAAACCTGCTTACAGACAAGAACACATCCTCAGTTGAGATCTATGCATTTCACAAATTCACATTATATAACATTGAGATACTACCATTCAACATGATATAATTATGCCATAAATATATTTGATACAGCCAACCAAGATATCCTTAACTACAGAGAGTATATTCACGACAATCCACTTTGTACATGGGTTATTACTAAGGAAGATATTTATAAACAAAATACATCTATCTTTATGGTATGGTTGCTCTATTGCTATGAGTATTTACAAATACATAAACACAAACACTTACAGTATCTTCCCCCTAAATGATATAATCTGATAACATATCAATTTCACATAGTGATCACTTCAATACTACTATCATGAAATCTATCCGTATATATGAACCTCACAGTATAATTATCAACACTATGCCAACTACCATCGTACTACTACCCAACTACATCACAAATATTGCATTAAAATCACTCACAAAAATACACCCTACCAATAACCAAGATTAAATTTCTTCATGAAAATTTATTCATTATTACTGACTGTCAAGTGGTAAAATTCCATAACACTGTTGTCAGTTCTTACAACACCAACATAATATCCAACAATCAACAGTATTAAATCAAATAATACACATGGATGAACTTGTGAATATATTGTAATTAAAAACAAAAATGGTTTAAGTGTGGGATACACAACAGAAAGTAGGTTTTGTGCTGATCTGTAGGAATTATTTTATCTGAGTTACCATATTTATATACAATTGAGAAAAGTGGAATAGTGTTCGTTTTGAGTATTACTATCAAATGATAAGTTGATTTTTCCTACTTTATACAGTGTTATCTAACTTATTCAAACAAAGAACGTTAGTTTAGCTTGAGTAATCAATTTACAAGATGTTATGAGATATTTAATACAATGAAACAGGAAGTTTTTTTCTATGAAACAGCAGCTTTCAGCAAATGTCTATCTTTTGTGGATAACAATTAATGTCATATAGTGTATTAATGCTATGAGTTATACGTGGGTTAGGTGTAAAGTTTTTTATTGTGCTTTTATATGATTTCACTCTCTAACTTTTGAACATATACTGAATGATATCCAATACAGTTACGTGAATTATCCTCCAGTCATTTTTGGCTTAGTTCTCTAATGAATTGTACAACATCAATACTTTCCCAATTCAAATGTTTTTAGTTGTAATTGCTATTTAGTCAATTAGTGGTAGTGCAAAATCATCTGCTGTTAGAATATTGAAATTTACAATGATGATGCCATTAGATAAAGAAAAATAAATTTGGAGACATATTAAATTTTTATAAAAGTTTATACCAATACCAGTAGATGCCATTCTTGTTGGAATAAAATTTACCACATGATTTATTAACAATCAAGTTATTTTATTTGTACATTTGCATGTATTGAAATGATTAAAAGTTGAAATGTTCTTTGATCAATTAAAATTTATTGAGATTGAAAAAGATAAGGAGTGAGAAAGAGTTAGGGGTATAGTATATAGAGACCTGTTTGAGTTGGTGTATTACATAAGCCAGAAATGTTTAACTTGTTAGATAGTAAGATGTTATTTAGTATAGTTGTAATGATCATTATTGATACGTTACTTAATGATTAAACAAACATATTAATATATAAATTCCTATTAAGAGTATAAAAGCATTCTAAATAATGATAGCTTTCTTGGTTGGAATATGAATAATTAATAATATTAATAACACCCAAAATATATTCAGTAAGTAATAGTAGCGGGTTTAATTATTGCTCATATAGATTATCATCTTTTTCTATCTCATTGTCATAGTGTTATATTAGTATTGGGATAATCAAAGAGATCATTTTAATATAATGAATTGTAGTATCACAAATAATTCTGTTAAATTAACACAATTAATAATCTACAAGTATGATGTTTATAATACAGATTATATTTATAAATACATCATTGGAAGAATTGTTAGATCATTTATAACAGATTAAGTAGTTTAAAGCATGTTAGTTATGTTCTTGTTCTAATACTTATATTCATATTGGTAATATTACAGTTAAGATCCAAGATAGCACACATTTTAGAGTAGATAACAACACAGTCCTAGTATAATAATTAATAAGTTATTATACATATTCAGAGTTTGTTTATATTATTTATTATCCAGAATGTTTAAGGTTGCAATTTATTTCAAGATTTATGCTGCTATGTCTAACAAAGAGTAATAAAATTATCAGATGACTGGGATATGAATAGAATAAATAATGTTCATTTCTAAGCCATAAAATACAATTAATATATCCATGTAAGTTTGAAGATTCATTATTTATTCCTGTTATCATTTCGTAGTCAGTTGATATTCTGTTCATATGATAGTTATTCAATCTACAATAAAATAATATGCAATCATTTCTTTTAGACTGAAGATATTAATGGGAAGTGTTTGGATATTCTTAGATAATCATATTTATAAAGAAGTTATATCATTGATGGATATCTTCCCTAATGATGGTATATGTATTAAGTAGGTTGTCTATAGCTTAAAATATTCCAGTTGGTTGTATTGAGTATAGGTAAATGTAAGATGGCATAATCACATTATATCAAATAATGGTTTGCTAATGTTCAAAGTTATATCATATGAAAGTGAGTGGATCATAGTTGATCGCTTACAAACCAGTGTGTCTATCCTGTTTACATATCTGTTGGAGTGGTTGTTATTGTTGTTGATTCTTGCAAAATATTTTTTCGATTTTAAAAAAAAGTAAGGTGATCTTGGATGGGATTGATAGTCAAGAGGTGATGGTATGTGATATTGAGAGTAATCGAGTAAAATGTGATGTAATATATATCGATGATAGTTATAAAAAAGGAATATGAGATATCAGTATAAGAAGACCTGTTTAAATTAAGTTAAGAGTAAACAATTCATCAGTACAATTTGTTATGTTATTTTCATTTAATGTGAATGTGTTTTATATCGATGGTAAATGCATAGTCTAACAGTGATGTTATAGAGTTATTAAGTGAATAGAAATATAATTAAAGCTAGTTGGTTGTTAAGACTAGTTCAGTTCAAATAGATGTTAATGTTGTAAATAATATTGTATGTTATGGAATGCATTGTTTCAAAAAAAATTGTATTAGAGATCGTTAGTGATATTATCATAGTAAACATGGATATAAGTATTAAACATCATAGTAAATTGCAATCTAGAGTAATTGTGGTATGCTATACTGGAATATGATATATCAATGTAATATTTAATACAGTTATTGAATAGGAATAAAGACAGTTCAGAGAATACAGAAAAGGTTTGTGAAACTGTATTAAAGTAGTTGTATTATCAGCTGAGAATGTATATTCATATCTAGCTTATATTTTATCATGATGCTAAGGTGAATACAAAATAGTTCAATACATCAGATCTCTCTTTTAATTGATGAAAGATACTTCCATGTTATTTTTTTTTTGTTTTCATATTTTCATTCCTTCATGTTTGAAAAAAAGAGAAAGCCATTTGGAAATGCAAATTTGTTCTGCTAAATTTTCACAAAAACATTTCCACGGCCTCGAAGAATTTGTGATTTTCTGTGAAATTCAAAAAGGGGAGTTGGAAAAACAAAAACAAAATGAGTTGTTCCGTGGAAAAATAAAGGTTCCGCGGAAAAAACAACATGGGACAGAGAATTGATGGTGTCACGAAGAAGAGAACAGAGACGTAAGGAAGGGTAATATAGAGAATACATTTGGTAATGTATATATGTATCGAGAGCTAGAGAGTAGTAGAATCTGGTGGTGGTTATAAAAATGTTGAAATAGAATATTTATAAATTTGGAAAATGGAGAGTGAAATTATTATGTAGTTAAAAAAAGATAGGATTGGTATGGAAACAACTACGCGATTGCACCTTTTTTTGTATTAAATATTTAAGACAGAGTAAGTGTCTATATATATTGCAATTGTTGAGAATGAGCACCTTTATTTGGATATATCGTAAACATTCTCAATATTATATTAAACAGATTTAGTATACAAAATTATAATAAAGTTCTTCACTTTCTTTCTCTATATACAACATGGAAGTAATAATACACAAAGATTGTAAATAAGATAAAAATAATGTATGATGAAATCCTTGGCTTTATATATGTTAACATTCAGCCATTTTCCTCTACGAACAGTAAGATATTTAATAAACAAACTCAACAACCTTTGGTTACCTCTCAACGATTATTACCCAACAATTTATCGTTTAGTGTCTGCTAAAATCTTATTGTTCTATCTATTTCATTATAGAACATTCTATTTCAACACAATATTAAGCTTAGATTCTTCGAATATATGTAAAATACAGCGATGATAGTATGTGAAACGTATACAAGAAAAGAAACAAAGTATAAAAAAATTGTTGGCTTCACATATTTTTTTATCCATGATATCCCTTCTAGGGCTAGAAAAAAATGCTAATTTGTTTTGTTTATATCTACCAATAAATAAACAATATACACTCTGCATTTTGATATATATTTATATTTGCTGAAATATAATTGGTCTATCTATTTACTCCAGAATATTCTATTTCTAAAAAAAATCATACGATATATTTGTTATGTTAGACTTTTTTGATCCTCTATACACATACCATTTGTATTATTGTAATAAGCATAGATGGATAATCTTTTTATCTTTGTTCTTTCTTTAGATAGTTCTTTTTTTATTGTAAAAAGTTTTTCTTAATTCAACAATAAATTTATTGTTGTCAACAAACATTTCTTGTTTAAATAATAAATTTGTAGCTATTATAATATAACACACTTTACAAAACAGCAAAGTAAATGTAGAATTATTGTTAATATACGATAAAATTTTTATTTACAAACTTAACAGTCACTTTTAAATCAGTGTTAAAGAGTTTCAATAAAACAATAAGTAAATCCATATTCTGGATCATGTGTTGTTTTCATATCTCCGTTTTTTACAGTTTTTTTTCTTTTTAAAATTTGTCCACTACCCTGGTGCTGTTTTATTATCATTGCAAGACAACTATCAGATCAGCTTCAAAAAGTATCGAAATTGTAACCAGATAGATCCATTTAACATCTTATTTTTGTCTATTTTTCCTTTAACTTAATATACAGACAAAAGAATTAAGAAAGTATTGCACCTGAGAAAACAAAAATGAAAAAATAAGAGTGCAGATTAATTTATTTTATTGCCATTCAAAATGAAGTAATTTGGACAAATAAATTAGTATCTATAAATCCCAAGGGTATATTGAACCTAAAAAAAATAAAAAATTTACTGGTCCTTAATATAATCACTGCCTTTTCACGATTACATGAGGAAGAAAGAAAATGCCTTGTATTATTCCTATTATAGTAATATTTTTAATGTAAAGATTCTAACATCATCTATCCTCTGGATGAATAATATTAGTATACATGTCTTTAACATCAGTGATCATACTATATGTTATTATTGTGTATTATTATTATGTTGATATGTAGTGTAATTTTCCCTCGATTTCTCAATTGGGAATTAATAATTATATAAATACAAAAGAAACAAATGATAGAATGTATATAAATTATCCATCCATATTGGAAAATTAATAAGTAAAGTCGTCTACTTATATATGTTTACCTTTTGGCAATTTTTCATAATGTATTAATTTATTTTGATTCTGCTTGATCTTATCTCTGTAATATTGAATGTGCAGAACAAATATTTTTCCTCTTTGATATATTCTTTTGTTTTGCAAACAGGTAATATATGATTCCAGCATATTAATGACATATTTATGATGGTATTATAAATTAGTAAACAAGACAATACAAAATAAAACCTGAAGATATAATAAATATATGTTATATTTCTAGTCATTTATCTACTTAAAGATGTTGGTATAACTATTTTACGCTCATATAAATACAGTTAAGTATTATTTATATTGCATAATACAGCATTGGTTCATGCCAAAATATGATACTTGATATAGTATAAGATAAATAGCTAATAATTTATTATGAGTAGTTATTACTATCTTTCTAGCTTAAAAGAACCATTATCATTAGATTAGTGATTAATTGTACTTTTAAGAGATGTGTGTCTATATATTGAATAACTATAACTTAGATATAAACAACACTCAGTGCACATCTTAGTATTATGGGGATACACTCTATGGAAGTATAATAATTTATTGTATGTATAATTAAAGTGAATAGAGATGTAGTTAATAAACATATGATAGCGTAGCATTTATTATCTAATAGAAAAATTAAAAATTGTAGTATTTAATATTATACGAAGATATAGTAAGAGCTAATAAAAAATATTTTAGAAAAAGGAAATAATATTATGTAACGGTTAATACAATAATTATTATTTAATATTATAAGATGTATTAAGTTATATGTTAAACTAGATTAACTCTAGTCATTTGCATGATATTTAATGTACCGTAAGTAATATTTTGATTGAGCAAGATTCAAGTTGTTCCCAGTTGTGACAACTCTAAGCACCCTTTCAATATGGATGAGTTTTAAAGGTAGTATTAAAATGGAGTTGCAATATTAGCCAATATTCTTGTAGTATATGAGATTTATCAAATAAATATTCAGAAAAGAACATGATAATCGAAACATATGCTATTCAGGGATGAAATAATTAGCCTATATTATGTTTAACAAAATTAGGTGGTAAGGCAACAGAGAATCTTTTTTTGAATATATATGAAAACGAAATTTTCAATTTGGGCTGGACTAGAGATAAAACAGTTGTGTAATTAAGTAATTCATACAACATAATATTTATTGGATGAAGTATCCAACTATAATTGACCACTTATTAAAGGTAACATTTATATAAGGAAGATAAAAGACCTGCCACTTTGAAGTATTATTCCAGATGCTAATGTAATTTTAGATTAATGTTTGGTAATTTCTCTCTAAAACACATTTATATTCTATAGTAGCAGAGTATGGTATTTATTCAATAAAATATATTAAGGGTGATACTTTTCCAGTGAAAAAGCTGTAGGTTTTTTAAGGTTAATAAAATAAAAATTATTTATTTAATATAGTTCTGTTGGAACATAAATAATTTCAAACAGATTAAGTAACTAAATTTGGAAGTTCTCATATTAATATAAATAATTTTGATTAGTATGATTAATCAGATGGTTTATATAATATAATATTTTATAAAGGGAGTTGTCAGAGAAAAGCAGGTATATGAAGGAGAGGATTGTTTACTTATATCAAAATGATTAAAAGTAAGAAGAAGTATTAACAATTATCATGGAAAGATAGAACATTTGATACTTTTATATGTTAGTAGCAACATATTAAAATCTGTCATCAACAGTCATAATATGTTATTTGGCTTGTTAGGGTTGCGATATGCAGATAATATGGATAGGTTTTAAATGTGAGATGGTGCTATAATGTAGAATTCTATAGAAAAAAGAAGCTATAATTATTAATTATTCATATATATTCAATATATGATGTAGAATATCCTGTTTGTTACAAGTGACAGAAATTGTTACGGTAGATAACCTAACTATTATCTCCTTTCTGTATATAATCATATATGGGTAATAATAGGTCGTAATGATAATAATATTATTTAATTTAGGTAGCTTAACACTGGAAGTAATACACCAGATATATTAATAACATTTCCAAGAGGTACTGTAAAAAGATTTAAATAGGCTGGATTAGTGGTGATACCTTGAATTGATCACATGGGGATGATACTAAGTTGATAGTGATAATGATAGGATACAACAGGACATGGATATAATTGATGTATACATCTCTGTGAAAAATGTTTACATCATTATATTGACTTAGTCTGGGAATAGCGAGTGGCTGTATACACAGTAAAATGTAGGAGGGGAAATTATGAAGATTGGTAGAGTAAACAAAATAAATTTGCATTATATATAAGAATATAAGGAATACTACTTTCTGAATAAGTGAATGTGTATTTAATAATCAGAATAATTTAATTTAAGTTTTAAGGATTCAGTAAAGCAACATATAAATTAAGAATTAAATTGCACGAGAGAGACACCAGGTTTAATAATTTAGATGTTGGAAATAATAGATTACCATTTGATATATTTGATGATACATCTAAATATTTGATAATAATAATACTTTCTGTCCTTATAATTATATATAATGAGTGAAATACATAGAAGAATATTAACAAGACCACAGCAGTAACTTCAGTTTAACTAATGTATATGATACCTGGAGACACTTTTGTATACAACTGAAAGTATAATTAAGCAATAAAGTACATAGTATAAAACAGTTAGAATATTTATTGTGCTGTAATTCTTGTTTGGTGTTTTATTTCGTTTATTGACATATCCATGAGAAAAATATCACAATGTGACACTTTTAATTATCGAATTAAACTATGTGTTCTACTACTTGACTATAAAAAACTGTTTTTGTTGAGTTTAATTATAACTAATATATTCTCCAGATGCCTTAAGTTTTATATTATTTTATAATATGTACATAAACTATTTCTTGCTTACTACTAACCAACACAGAACCCAAATGTGTTTTGCTAGTTTGGTTTTTGTTTCTTAATGTCAACAGATTATTATTTAAGCTTACTATTGAGATTGTTAATCATTTGTAGATATTGTTATTTTTAGTATTCATTGTGCAATTACGCCTTCTGATACATTTATTTATCAAGATTATTGTATGGATTTAACTACAATCTTAATTACACATGGATTTCATTCCAATAAGTAATTAAATATATCTTTTGATAATTTTTTATATTTACATCGGTGTATGATATAGATATTAGTTATCTTAACTTTGACCATTGGCTAAGGTTACTTTTGTAGTCTGTTAAATGAATATACTGGTAAAGTACACATGCAATAAAATACATGTTATATCATGATGTAAGCAAATGGTTGATTTAATGTATAAGGAGTAATAGAATAAAGAATTAAATTACTAAGTACAGATAATCCAATTCTCAATACATTATATTAATAATTGGGGATATTGTGTAAAGATAAGAAGAAATAGGTAAGAGTGGAATTTGGTATTTTTAGAAGTATTGTTAGTCAAAGATACATATTAATAAGGTAAAATAATTGTTGAAGTAACTTGAATTATTTGACTAGGGTTGATATATATGGAATAAGATTGTTATAATATCGAATATAGTAATAGTAAAAACGTTGTTGATTTAGTGTTGGTTATGTAATATTCAAAATAGGTGAGATGATTGATATATTATATTGACAATTTACTATATTATGGTAATACGAGCAGGTGGTGTAAATATATGATATCTAAATAATATTAAGAATAATAATGGAGTTTGTAATAAAATAAAGAATTTAAATAGTTCTCTAAATATAATAAACAAGTGAAATCGATGATAATTGGATTAATGCTGTGGGAGAAATAGTAAGAGCAGATATAAAAAAGAAGTGTTTGTAATATTGACATAACAATACAGAATATTTGAATATAAGGAATAAGGCTGTAGAATATAAGAAACAATACATAGGCAGGTAAAGAAAAAGAAGGCAAGAAAAAGAATGGGTGTTAAGTAGTACGAGTAATAAAAGATGTAAGTTAAACAATATTAATGATGAGGTAGACATAGGAATTAGTAACAAAATAAAAATAGAATAAAGTAAAAATGGAAAATAGGCAGAAGATAGAAAAGTATAAATTAGCAAAGAGCATTGTAATCTAAAAAGAGAGTTGTGGGCATAAACAAAAATAAAATAGAAAAGCAGATGATAGAGTAATGGAGTTAGAGGATTAGTAGAAAATGAGGCTAATGTTGTGAGTAATGTATATAGTTGATAATAAAAAAGAAAGAGAATAACGTAAAGCTAGAAGAGGTTAAAGTAGTAATGTGGGTGTTAAGTGTACAAGATAGGGAGAGTATTAGATAAAAGAAGAAGAAGAAAATAATGGGGTAATATAAAGAAAATAACAGAGAATAACATAAAATGGGAACATAGGAGAGTGTAGAAATATCTATAAAAAAGATATTTTTGTTGTAGTACAAATGGAGTTTAAAGTAAAAGCTAATGAGGGTTCGAGAAATTTATATGATAAAAGACATCAGTATAATGATTTCATAATGTTCAAACCAATTATTACTAGAGTACTACTCAAATAAGAAACAGTATAATATTAGTAAGAAGTATTATCATGATGACTAGGTAAGAATTCATCTGGACAAGAAAGTTTTTTATGACTGACGATGAGACACTGGTTGTTTGGAGTGGTAACATATTGTTTACTGTATGATATGGCGTTTTATTGAAATTCAAAGCAAGTAAAATATCAAAATCGAGACAGGAAAGTTTTTATTGACAACACTTCTTGTGTATATACAAAATAAACAAAGTAAACAAAAACCAATTTGTAATATAATGTGTTTTTATTTAATATTATGCATATATATTGAATAACATATTTCCAAGTTTAAATATTAGGGATATCTAAAGATGTGGATAAATAGAGAGGGTGGTAATCAATATTCAAGAAAATTGAAGGATTATGGGTTGTTGTTTTTATTTTTGAAATAATCATTAGAGAACTATAGATGGAACAGAAAAATAGTGGTTGTCAATTTGTAACATTAAAAGTTAGTAAATATGGATACTAGGGGACAATATACCAGCATATATGTGTTGATATTACTAAAGGATTCAAAGAAGTAAATTTGAAATTGGTGATAGGAAAAATTATTAAGTGATATAAAGAAAGAAGAATATCTAGATTAGAGGGTAATATTAGTTAAGAGGAAAAGACGGTGAGTGACTGTAGTGGATGGGTAATATTTTGAATTATTTTTGAAAAGCTTTGAGGAAAAAAGATAGAGTGTAGAGGCTATAATCACCAGGTTTCTTTAGTAAAGACTGTTTTTACTACATTGTTGAAAATAATCATAAATAAATAAAGAAGATTCAGCTTGTACCTATAAACATAATATATCTTACATCTGTTGCTTTTAATAAGGCAGAAATACCATTTACTTGACACATAAATTGTGATAATATTAGATTAATACTAGTGCTCTTTCAAAACATAGGAATTGTGAAGAAGAAGATGTGTGAATTAGTTGAGTATTGAGAGGTGGTAAATAGAAGAAAATAAATATTACTAATAGTATAAAAAAAGAATCGGGGAAGTACAGAGAGAAATTATTGTATTGTTGGGAAAGGGCTGAATTAATAGCAGTAAAATCAGAGACTAGGGTATAAAATGTATGAAAGAAGAAAGTAGTAAAAACAAAATATTAGAGACTAAAAGAAAGATAATTGACTTATTGTCACAATTATTGGATATTAAATATTTTATGATGATGTCAAGATTATATGTGGGTGTTCAGATCTATAAATAAAAGAGGTTCAGTTATTCATATACAACATGTACGTATATGTGTATAGTATGTACAGACAGAAGAAATAAAAAAACATATAGAATGTAGATTTAAAGAGTCGAGTATTAAAGCACAGATGTCCAATGTTAAGATAAGAGGAGTTCAATTTTGTAATAATACATAGAAGTATGGAGTATATTAAAGAGGGAAAGTAGTAGATTAAAAAAATAATATATATAGTAATAAAGTAATGTAAGGACCAAGATAACAAGAGAGAAAGATTATTCGTTTGAGGGAGTAAGGTAAGTCTACGAAGGGTTATCGAAAGTTCATTGAAGGAACAGTAGTAGAGGTAGAGTGGGAACAGAAATAGTAGTTAAAGTATTTTACAAGTGAAGAAAAACATGGTAATATATGAGTCCACAATAATAAATTGGTGTTTCTTTAGAAGTATCCTAGGTTGAGGCAAGAAAATTAATTTCTACAAAGCTATATGGGTGTACAGTGGAAGATAACGTTAGAAAAAGTAATATCCCTTGATTGTTGTTTAGGGTTTGGTTTAGAAAAATTAGGGTTAGCAATACTCCCCAAGATTCTCTTTTGGAAAACTCACAAACATGAGTGAAAGAGAGGAACCAAGAACAACCCAAATGAGTATTAAATAACGAAGAGATATTCTGTACACAGTACTTAGTTCTAGTAGATTAGATATATATATTAATATTACATTCAGAGAACTAGAGTGAAGTTATATCCTATAACTATTCCACTGAATTATTACTACTATCACACATAGATCAACTATTATTTATAATCAATGACCAGATTGGTATCATAATGTGGAAGCTAAAAATAAATTACTATTATTTTTACTAGTTATGTGCAAACAATTGAGGTAAGCAGAATTTATTCTTACAAAAGTATGGAAATATGGTAGAGAAGAGAGTAAGAAAGGTATAAAGGAGGAAAATACAGTATAACTTGAAACAAACAAATGATAACAAGAATAATTGAGACAATACAGAATAATAGAATCATAGGAGAGTATGTTGAACACTATAGATGGTGTATCTAGGAATGGTGAGAGAAACAGTATTAGTAATAGAGATATAGTAGGATCTTGGAGATAGATAATAAATTAATGTTATGTTACTTTTAATAATGTATGGATGTAAGGTAAGAGAAATTAACTTTACTAAAATATCTAGAAGTGTGAGTGTATTGTGAAGAAGAGGGTAAGAAATGTATAAATGAACACGATAATATAGATGATAAAGTAGTATAAAATAGAATGTGATAGAATAAGGTAAGGTCTATAAAGGATGTGTCTATGAATTATTGATGGAGAAAATTTCACTGACAGAGAAAAGGTAATGATGAGGGTTCGAAGTAACCAATGTATCTTCTTACATCTTGTTCTTTTATGCATCGATACACCACATATAACATTATTGCCATAATAACTGCTTAATTAACAAAAAAGTTGTTTAATATACAATGCTGATGGTAATAATTACAGCAGTTTGAGATATATAAAATAAGCGAGAGCAGGATATAAAGAATAAGAATTAAGTGGATGTTAAGAAGAAAGTAAATTAAGGTTGAAGTGATAAATATAGAAAATGGGATGAGAAATGTTGGAAAGTAGTGGCATTTGTAGTTAATAGTGTGATGACTTAAGTTGTTAGTAGATTGGATGTGTGGTTTATTAAACACCTATAAAAATAATATACGTAATTATATAATATGATATATACAAATATAAAATGATCTCTCTTCTTGAAAAATATATTTCTCTTGTGAATATTATTAACAAGATACTAAAAGAGTCTTTAGTAAAGAAACCTAATAGACATACTTTCTATGTTCTCATACCCCATAAAGAGTGTTTCATAAGCTTTCATGACTGAACCCAGTTTTACTCAAAGTAATGCTACTTTCCTTATTCAGTCATACAAAACACATCCTCTGGCTTGATATCACCCTTTAAAACGTTAATTATTCTAGAGGAGTTTCCCCACGTAGTCTCTTTAGTAAAAGGGTCTGCTATATTATTTTCCCTTTTTATTTTAAATGTATCAATAGACCTATCTTGTGTTTCTTCTTTTGATTTTTCCAGTCTGAGTCCTATGAATTTTGTTCGTGTTTTAAAGTAGTCCTGTTTGAGTCAATCAATGGCTGGTGTAGAATTTGTTATTATATTAATGTTTGTATTTATATTTTAAAGATTCCTTTTATTTTACATTTTAATAAAACAGCTTGATCTTCCCCCATGGTTGGAGCATCCAGTTCAGCTTCTGCTGATGACCTACAAACTATAGTGGATTTTTTGGAAAACCATCATAAAAATTTTTTCCAATTCATATGATACCACCACGTCAAACTCAGATCCCAATGATACATCTGCAACCACTGTGATGTCCAATTTATTTTCCTCGTCTCTTTTATAAACATACTTCAATAATTTTTTGACTGCTTTAATTACTTTAGGATGAGGGAACAATACTAGACGTAACAGCTTGCCTAAAGCAAATTCTATATCTAATCTTCCTCTTGTTCTAATATAATTAAGTTTTCCAATCAATACTTGAAGCCATTTTATTTTTTCTTTTAATGTAGATTTCTCCATGACCAATTTATGTGTTTTGGGATATATAGCATACTTATGAAGGTTAGGTACGCTATTAGTTTTTTTCTATTTAGATACAATCTCTTTATATTCTTCAAACATTTTTCAATATATCTTGTAATATGCAACTGTATGGTTCCGTTTTCTCTGTTATAATTTAAATCTAAACCTGAGAGACCCGTTTCTAGTATATCGTGTTTCATAAAACCCAATTCTTTTAAAGCAAACTTGTTTTTCAGAATAGTCTATGTTGATCTAAAATATCAGCAACATACACAGCTCTCATAATTGATTTGTCTTCGAACACAAACAAACCAGGAGAATAAATAAAGTCATGCAGACCAATAGAATTCGTAAATTGTTCCAATGAATTATTCCAGTTCTATGGACTTTTTAAGGCCATACTTCTAACTTTCAAATGTATTTTGTCTTGCCTCTAAAGATTCCACATGATCCAAGTGACCTTTAATGTATATATATCTGAAATGCACCAGGAGAGTCTTAAAAATATTGATCATCTGTTGTCAATTGTTACACATATTTTACCCTTCTCTTTCTTCTAGTGTCATGTTACACCCTTGTGAAATATAATGATTTATTTTGGTTCTAATTTTCTTAAAACATTACTGGAACATTGGACAGTTGATGTTTCAGGCGTTTTCAATTTTATTTTATTTCTGGTGAGCTCAGTTACAGCATGCAATAAGGCAAGATATAAAAACTATTTGAAGAAATGGATAGATTATTCATATCGGTGGTGGGTTAGACATTGTGATAGAGTGGGTCTGTTAAATCAATAATAATAGTATACTAATACTTCTTCTGTGTATGATAATTATACATACTATAAGTCCAGATATGAATAATCTAATCTTAATTTATTTTTTACAAGACAAAAAATATTGGCTGATGTAGTAATGTGGTGGTGTCTCCAATATAGATAACATGGACATCTATGTATAGGGGACAAGGATATTTCGAATAATGGAACAAACGGATAGTGGGGGAAGAAAGGTGCGTAGGGGCCAAAATGTAGTGATACGGTATATACTCTTAGAAAGTATTAAAGATATGTATTTATCAGTTATACCCCTTAAAAGCATATTATCAGCTTACTTCTCTATATAAAAGAACGTAATAAAAGATATGGTAAAACCCAAAGAGCCACAAGAAAAGAATAGCTTCCTCTTAAATGAGTGTTGGGAATGAGCGCCTTTATTCATTGGATATATAGTAAACATTCTCAATATTATATTAAACAGATTTAGTATACAAAATTATAATAAAGTTCTTCACTTTCTTTCTCTATATACAACATAGAAATAATAATATAGAAAGATTGTAAATAAGATAAAAATAATGTATGATGAAATCCTTGGCTTTATATATGTTAACATTCAGCCATTTTCCTCTACGAACAGTAAGATATTTAATAAATAAACTCAACAACTTTTGGTGACCTCTCAACAATTATTACTCAACAATTTATCGTTTAGTGTCTGCTAAAATCTTATTGTTCTATCTATTTTATCATAAAACATTCTATTTCAACATACCACCCATAGATCAATTCAATTTTAGTAGATCCAATTCTCAGTTAACTTGGCAAAAATTTTAACACTCAAAGGTTTTGTAAGAATATCAGCAACGTTTTGACTTGTGTTAATATAATTCACTGATATATTATCATTTTCAATTTCTTCAGCAATGCGTAAAACCTTAGTACCATAAAATTTATTCTTGATTTTTGATATGTCTCTTACTTTGATTTGATGGAGACTAGTTTGACTGTCAGTTAATATTGAACACCTGACCTCCTTGTCTGATATAGCCTGAATTAGAACATTTAAATTTCTTAATCTTGGAATTGCTTCACAAATTGAATAAATTTCACTTTCGGTAGAAGAGGTGCATGTAATTGTTGACTTAGATGACCTAGCACCAATCAAATTTCCATTTAGATAATACATATTTCCAAATTGTGATTTCATATCGTGTTGATTTGCAAAAGCAGCATCAGTTACAGCAGTTAAATAGTTAATGTTGGAGTTGGACGTCTTGTGCCATATGAGCCGTTTGTTCCTTGTTGACCAAATAAACTGAATTAGTTGTTTGGTTAGACTCATGACTTGTTTTGATGGATATAGAGTATGTCTAGCTAGCGTGTTGACATAATATAATATATCATATCTGTACTTGTAACCGACATATGAAGCTAAACCGATTGCTTTTTGTAGCCATTTCACCTTATTCTTGTACTCCTGCTCAGTCGGATAAAATTCCCTTTCTCTTATAATTTCATTAGGTGTTCCTGGGACTTTTCTACTTTTGTTAAGGTCTACACGTAGATTCGGTAGTTTTTCTTCTAAAGATTTAGCCATACCCATTTTCATGGATAATCCTTTAATATATTCTATTTCCAGACCGAGAACATCATATTGATTAATCTTTTGAGCACCGTCATTGACAACTTTGGTTTCGAACTGTGATTGGAGTTGAGAAATAAGGTCATTTATTAGTTGACGATTATTAGTTAATAATACCATATCATCGACAAAAAGACATAATATCACGATTGAATCATTGATTTTTTTATAAAATACACAAGGCCATCCTGGTACAAAATTCATATGACAACTATTAATAATAAAATTGGTTATCTTCTTATACCAGTTTGCACCAGACTGTTTCAAACCGTAAAGTGATTTCTTTAGTCTATGTACTGTATTTCGTAATCCTAAATGGGGTGGAGAACGAATGTACAGTTCTTCTTCCAATGGAGCATACAAGTAAGCAGATGATATATCTAATTGTATAATATCATAGTTGTTTTGTAAAGCTATTGATAGACAGGACATTAGAGCGTAATGGTGAACAGTGTTTGACATCAGATCTGGTTGATAAGTCGAAGCTTTTTGTTGGTCTCCCCTAGCAACTAACCTGCATTTGTGATGACCATCTCGCTTGACACTAAAAATAAACATAGAGTTAATAATTTTGGATTTGTCTACTTCTGTAGCTTCAATAGTTTTTACCGACCAGGTACCCATTTTCGTCAGCTGAGATATCTCTTTATCATATGCTTCTTGGAATTTTTCTTTTTCAATTGGATCCCTATTGTGTGTGATTGCTTGAAAATATTGTAATGGACCATGCTGGTTGTTCTCTTCACTGCTGACCTGGTTTATGGTGTGGCGTGTAGCAGCAATGTAATTTACTGCATATGTTTTTGTAGTTTTCCTACGTTTACCAATACGTGCCTTAGTTCTTTCGTCCCTGTCTCGCTTCTGCCGTTCTTTGGCATCGACAGGTTCAGGCGTTTCTACATTGGTGTTCTTTTGACGATTACCAGATCTTGTACCACCCAAGGTACTATTGTCAACGTAGAAATTATCAGTAGGAATGGGGGTGAGTTTTGATGAACGATTACTAGATGGTGGTGTAGATGAAGATGTAGTATCAGTAGAGACAGCAGTGGGCAGTGGTGATGATTCATCAGAAGTAGGATGAGATGAAGGTTCAACAAGAGTTAAGGGTAGTTGATTAGGATCATTGATGTCGATGGGAGTGATTAGTTCCTCTAAATCAGAAGAGGTGGGATGAGTAGTGTGGTTGTTAGATGGATTTGAATTGGAAGTAGTATTGGTGGTGATATTCAAATCAGCATCAGCATCATTTTGAATTAAAATTTTATCTTCAAAGAGTGGATCTTTGTTAACGAGGGAAGATGATTTGGGTGATGAGGATAGAGTAGATAAAACTGTATCTTTATGATTATCAGAAGGTGTGGCTTCAATTTCGTCCTTTGAAGATGTAGTATGTTCAAATTTTGATATAAAAGTTGTGATGAGATCGTCGAATATAGAATCATCATATTCTTCATTTTCATGAATATCGACGTCATGTTTAATTGGAACAAAATTGGATGAGGATACCACCCTACGTTTAGTTGGGAGGTAAAATAAATAGCCATAAGATTCAGCATCTGGTATTAGAGCAAAACCTTTTTCACCTCTGACATGTAATTTGGAGGCAGTTTTATTGAGGTTAATAATGACCGGTTGACCGAATGGTAGCAGTGACTTGGTATCAAGTCCTAGTAAACCGACTTTAGACCGAGGTGAATCCCTCATAGAATTGTTATATATGGAATTACGGATTATAGTTGCATATTGCACAGCGTAATACCATAGGTGGTGTGGGAGTTTTGCACTATTCATAATAGTACGACAATCATTTAATAATGTTAAATTTAATCGTTCCGCAACACCGTGAGCTTGGGAATCACCTGCGTCGGTATAAACAATTTGAATACCGTTTTCAGAAAGAAACGTTTTTACTGCAGAGTTGGTGTACTCTGTTCCCCGGTCAAACTGGAATTTTAATATGGGGGTTTTGAATTGTCGCTCAATAGTCGCAATAAAGGACTTGAGGACATGTAGGATCGTTGCATCATCTTTCCTTTTTAGTAAATAAGTCCACTTAAACTTAGATGCCTCATCAGTGAACGATATAAACCATTCAGGTTTTGTAGCCACAGTTACTGGTCCAAACAGGTCAGAATGAATATATTGAAATGGTTTGAACACCTGCTGGTATTGCAGACGTGAACCAACAATATGTGGTCTCTTCCTGCTTTTTCCTTTGAGACAGTCCTGACACTGAAAATTGTTAAGGTTAGACCAATCAATTTCGTCTATAGATAGATTATTGAAGGTTTTATTTTTGATGGATGTATAAATTGACTGAACATTGACGTGACCTAAAATGCGATGAATCATGTCTAAAGGAAATTTAGTTTTTAACGCATTTACAGATTTACGGGTTGCAGTAGATGGAAATACAATATGATGATTGGATAACCAATGTAAACCATTTGAGGAGTCAATGTTTGCTGCAACATCACCATTAGCATCTTCAATGGTGTTGAGACGCTCGTTTAAAAACAGATGGTGAGAACGGAGATCACTAGTAGATAAAATGGTGTGATCAATTGTGGGTGTGTAAAAGGCATGAATTTTTATTTGGCTGCCATTTAATGTTTTTAGAATTAAATCACCCTCTTGATCGTATGGGATATCCGTGTTGGAGCATGAGGTTATTTGAACAGATTCAGGATGAGAGTCACGAAGATTGTGCAACATCTCTTTATGTTTTACAAGGGTGACCGTAGCACCGGAATCTAGCATCATATAATATGCAGGATTTAGTGAAGTTGAAATAGGCCTAAGTAAGGTTGGATCGACTGGGTTATTTTGTTGAGGAATAGAGGTGCTATTTGAATGGGTTTTAACTTGGCTAACCTTTTTAGAACGAGCTTTGGTAGATTTGGCTTTTGGCTTAACTGTTGAAGGAACTGTAGTATTTTTGGTGTTCAACACAGTAGATGTGTTGTTTGCTCGTTTATTCACTGATGGATTTGTTGGATACTGTTTTTTTGAAGAAGATGGAGGATTAGGGGAAAAATGTGGATCGGAAATTTGTGAAGCTTGATGGTAGTATTGATATTCTCTCTTGATAGAAGAGAAAATGTCGTTTATAGTATATGGGGTATCACTCTTAAAAAAGTGTTTAGAAATGGATTCGTAAGTACCTGTTAACGTATCAAGAATTGTTTGTTTTAGCAGGTACTCGTGGGTTTGAAGATCCGTGGGGTTCAATTGATCAATTAAGTTATGGAGATAACTTGTAAATTGAAATGCTGGGTAGCCACCATTATATTTTAAAGATCTAATAGTGTTGATAATGGTATTGACATTACTGCGTTCAATGTCGTATGTCATGGCCTGACGAATAACATCATAGGGATGCATTTGCTTGTGAAAGCATTCTTGAACCCAATCGGGATAACTGCTCTGAGGAACAAGGGTGAAAAATAAATTAATTAAACCTTGAGATTCTTCTGGCGTTGGATCTCTTACAGTACGATCGTGTGAATCAGGAACCAAATCTTTTAGACCAGAAGCAATCAAATGTTTTATTAAGGAATGAACCCAGGAGTTAAATAGACCAACACTAGAGCAGTAAAATAAAGTAGTTGGAATGTATGGGTTGTTATATGTACATGAATGGTTAGGTGAACCTGGAAACATTGGTTGGATTGGATTGATGGGAGAATAATATCCCGGTAGTTGACCATAATAAGGAAATGGCATATAAGCGAAACCAGTTGGTTGTTGGTAACCGTTTATTGGAATATGATGGTCATATGATGGACCATTAGTACCAGAATCAGGATAGGATGACTTTCCAGCCTGAGAAGGATTGTTCGGCGTGGAAGAACCGTATGGAGCAGATTGCTGATCTGGAGAAGCATTGTTTCCAGATTCCCTAGAAGATGGGTCAACATCTGTTGTAGCATTTAAATTATGTTCCAACTGAGGGTTGGATGGGATGTTGGATGCAGTGGAAGCGTCTTGACTGGTATTTATGTTAAAAGCTTTAATACCAGCGCCCGTGGAGGGATTTACAGCACTAGGATCACTAGTGTGTCCAGACAGAAAGCTACCATGTTGGGAATGAGCGCCTTTATTCATTGGATATATAGTAAACATTCTCAATATTATATTAAACAGATTTAGTATACAAAATTATAATAAAGTTCTTCACTTTCTTTCTTTATATACAACATAGAAATAATAATATAGAAAGATTGTAAATAAGATAAAAATAATGTATGATGAAATCCTTGGCTTTATATATGTTAACATTCAGCCATTTTCCTCTACGAACAGTAAGATATTTAATAAATAAACTCAACAACTTTTGGTGACCTCTCAACAATTATTACTCAACAATTTATCGTTTAGTGTCTGCTAAAATCTTATTGTTCTATCTATTTTATCATAGAACATTCTATTTCAACAATGAGATGCAGGGCTATGACGATATTGAACATTGATGCTGTTGTATGAGATTATCTCCCAAATATATTTTCTAGGGTTTCTGTATAAATCTTCCTAACAAGTAAATTTATAATTTTCTTGAAAACAGTGAAGATTAAGAAAAGTGACAAGAACGTTAAAATGAAATGTGTGAGATTACAAGAGTGGGAAACAAACATAAAAAAGGCAGAGAAAGGCAAATACTACAATATATTGAAAGAGAAGAAGATGTGTGAGAGTAGAAGAGTAGGGGTGAGTATAGGTATTGTAAGAGGAGGTAAATGAGGGCAGAGAAGTAGTAGAGGAGATGGGGGAATGTATGGAAATATAGATAATATGGTGAGAGAGAAGGTAAATATTCATATTATAATGGGATATCTCTTAGGAAAAGGTAGAATGGTACACGGTAATAAGTGGTGAGGTAAGGAGGGTGTATGGGTGTTAGAACATAGAGTAGTAAACAAGTAGAGTAGATTAAGCTGAAAATAAAGAGGAGATGGAAGGATAAATAGAAATATAGATAATGTGATGACAGAGAATGTTAATATTCATATTATAATGGGTAGTTTGGACAAAAAGAGCAGAATGGTACAGGGTAAAAAGTGGTGAGGTAAGGAGGGTGTCTGGGTGTTAGAACAGAGAGTAGTAAACAAGTGGAGTAGATTAGAGTGAAAAGGTAGAGTAGATGGGGAGATGTATGGAAATATAGAAAATGTGATGATAGAGAATGTTTATATTTATATTATGATGGATAGTTTGAAGAAAAAATGGTATATTAGTACAGGGTGAAAAGTGGTGAGGTAAGGAGGGTGTCTGGGTGTTAGAACATAGGGAAGTAAACAAGTGAAGTAGATTAAGGTGAAAAGGTAGAGTAAATGGAAGGATAAATAGAAATATAGAAAATATGATGACAGAGAATATGAATATTTATATTATAATGGGACAGTGAGAGAAAAAGAGCAGAATGGTACAGGGTGAAAAGTGGTGAGGTAAGGAGGGTGTATGGGTGTTAGAACAGAGAGTAGTAAACAAGTGGAGTAGATTAAGGTGAAAATAGATGTAGATGGGGAGATGTATGAAAATATAGATAATGTGATGATAGAGAATGTTTATATTAATATTATAATGGGATATCTCTTGGGAAAAGGTAGAATGGTACAGGGTGAAAAGTGGTGAGGTAAGGAGGGTGTCTGGGTGTTAAAATATAGGGAAGTAAACAAGTAGAGTAGATTAGAGTGAAAAGATAGAGGAGATGGGGAGATGTATGGATATATAGATAATGTGATGACAGGGAATGATAATATCTATATTATGATGGGACAGTGAGAGAAAAAGGGTATATTGGTACAGGGTGAAAAGTGGTGAGGTAAGGAGGGTGTCTGGGTGTTAGAATATAGATAAGTGATATAAGAGGGAAAGTAAGAAATAAACAGATGAAAGAGTAGTAAGGGGTATGGGGAGATGATGAGAAGATGGAGAGTAGTGGTGTTTGTGTTAAATAGAGAGATGTAAATTGGAGGTGTGGATTATTAGAAAGGTATAGAAATAATACAGATAAGTTAACATGTTTATACATGAACAGAATTTGAGTGTCTTGTTGAAAAATATAATTGTGTTTTGATTATTATTAACAAGATAATAAAAGAGTGTTTGATAAAGAAAGGTCATAGAGTGAGTGTGTATGTTGTAAGAATAAGGAGATTTTAGATATGGTAAGAGTTGGATAATTATAGTGTTGTGGGGAAAGGGAGAGATTAGTGGTGGTGAAAATGGGAATGTTGGTATAAAATGTATAAAAGGGGAGGGGAGAGTATGGATGAGAGAAGAAGTAGAGAGAGTAGGAGAGGGTGGTGGTGAGTAGTAGAAGATAGGTTAGAGATATTTTAGTTTTGGAGAGATAGAGAAAAGAAGATATTAGGATAAAGAGAATAGAAAAGAGGAATAGAGGAGAGTAAGAGAAGGGAGTAATGAAAAGAAGTAGAAGAAGTTGATGAGTAGTGAGATAGTGGGAGAAATATAGTAATAGAAAAAAGACATGAGAGAGGGTTCGAACAGTGGAAGAGAAATAATAATAGAGAAAAGGCATGAGAGAGGCTTGGAAGAGGGGAAGGGAAGTAGAGGATAGATAGAAGAGACATAGTAATAGAGAAAAGGCATGAGAGAGGATTCAAACGGTGGAAGAGTAGAAGGTATTGATGAGTGGTAAAGAAATAAAAGAGAAAAGGCAGCTGAGAGGGTTCGAACAGGAGAAAAGAGAATAGTAATGAAAGTGATGATGGGAGAAATATAGTAGTAGAGAAAAGGCATGGGAGAGGATTCGAACAGGGGAAAAGAGTGGGAGATAGAAGTGATGATGGGAGAAATATAGTAGTAGAAAAAAGGCATCGGAGAGGATTCGAACAGGGGAAGAGGAGAAGATAGAGATGGGTAGTAAACAGATAAAAGAGAAAAAAAGCGGCGATGAGGATTCGAACAGTGGAAGAGTAGAAGATAGAGATGGGAGAGATATAGTAGATAGAGAAAAGGCATGGGAGAGGATTCGAACAGGGGAATAGAGAGTAAAAAAAGATGAGTAGTAAAAGAGTTAGATAATGAGAGTGTTGGAAAGTAGTGGTATTTGTATTTAATAGAGTGATGAGTTGAGTTATTAGTAAATTGGAAGTGTGGATTATTAAAAAGGTATAGATATAATATAGATAAGTTGATAAGTTTATAGATGGATATAAAGTGATGGTTGATATTTTTATTTTTCAAAAAAGAATTTTGTTTTGAATTAAGATTGTAGAGGATATAAATAGAGGAAAGTATAGTGAAGACAGATACTAGAGGTGGGAGTAAGGGAGTGTGGTGTCGATATAATATAGTGTATGG